>NC_059109.1:8897500-9522500 GCF_020740685.1 Jaculus jaculus
AAGGAGGAAGAAACCTCTTAAGGATGAGGCTTAAGGATGAGGCTTGCAACCTGCCAGAGGGGTGAACGCATGTTCCAGGCAAACCGGAAGCTGCTCATGTTATGTGGTGGTGGGAACTCAGCGAGGACCTGTGATTTGTCCTTCTGTTTTCCAACTTGGGGATGGTAGGAAGAATCAGGACATGTGTGCTCTAGGAGTGGGCGGTGGGGGGCGGTCCGGGGGGAGAGAGGAAGTATCACGTGGGAGAGACTTGAGTCCCCTGGAAGGTGGCTTGTAGGGACCTGGATCAGCAAGCTACTGAAGAGAGGTGGGCAGGGGTGACCGGACGGGCACCAGTGACATCACTCTGATGGTGACCTGGAGGATGAGCAGACACAAAGTGAGAGAAATAGAGGGAAGGACCCCGCAGCCAGAGCAAAGGAAAGTGCAGAGCAGGCTTCAAGGCTTACGATGATGAATGGTGTGTGTGACGGAAACCCTTCCCATCTGTCATTCTTCCCCCCCGCTGGCTTGCATATGTAGAAAACTCACTTCCAAAACCTCCCTTCTGGGGCTGGAGAAATGGCTTAGCGGCTCAGGCATTTGCCTGCGAAGCCAAATGTCCCAGGTTCGATTCCCCAGGAACCCACATAAGCTAGCTCCATGAAGGGACGCACACACCTGGAGTTTGTTTGCAGTGGCAGGAGGCCCTGGTATGCCCATTCCTTCTCTCCTCTGTCTCTCTTCTATCTCTGTCTGCTTGCGCATAAATAAATAAAATTAAAAATGGAGAGAGGGAAGGGATATGATGGAGAGCAGAGATATGAAGGGGAAAGTGGGGGAGGGGAGGGAAATACCATGGTTTGTTGTCTGTAAGTATAGAAGTTGTGTGTGTGTGTGTGTGTGTGTGTATACATATACATACATACATATATATATATATATGTGTGTGTGTGTGTGTGTGTGTGTTTTTAAGAATAGAAAAACAAAAAATCCCTTCCCAGAGGATTCATTGATTGACTGACTGATTTTTGCATGTGTGGTTTGGTGTGGACGTGTGTGAGATACATGCATGTGCAGTCACACAGAGAGAAATATTGTGTGATCTCCCTCTGTCACCCTGTTTCCTTGGCATGGTGTCTCCCTCTGAGTGGGGAGCCTCAGCTTTCACGAGCCCCAGGGGTTCTCCACTGCCGCTCCTCACAGATCTGGGGTGGTGGCCGTTCATGGCCGAGGCCAGCTGCCCATGTCATGCATAGCGGGGAATCAGACTCAGGCGCTCTCAGACACCATTGCTTGTAGCAAGTGCTTACCTGTAAGCCTTCTCCCTTACCCAGGAGTGCCTCCTCCAGCAAGGAGAAAAGAATGACTGCTTTTTAAAATATTTTATTATTATTATTTTTTTGACAGAGAAAGAGACAGACAGAGAGAGAATGGGTGTGCCACGGTCTCCAGCCATGGCCAACAACCTCCAGAAACGAGTGCCCCCTTGTGCACCTGGCTAACATGGGTCCTGTGGAATCGAACCTGGGTCCTTCGGCTTTGCAGGCAAATGCCTTAACTGCTAAGCCATTCCTCCAGCCCACGAAGGACTACTGATAGAATCTTTAGAATCTTGGGAACATAACATTGCTTGAGGTTCCTAACTTTTCCTGTTACCTTGATGAAGATCCTTTTGGTCCCTAATCTCAGTTTCTCCACCTGTAAATTAACTGCTATTCCTAGATCTCAGGATTGTTGTAGGGTCTAGAAGCAACAGGAAAACCAGCACCGTGCATTTCATAGTTGACAGTTTTTACTTATTTATATTTGTGTGTGTGCATGTGTGTGTGTATCTTCATTCATCCACTTTTTTTTTTCTTTTTCGAAGTAGAGCCTTACTCTAGCCCAGGCTGACCTGGAATTCACTATGGAATCCCAGGATGGCCTCAAACTCACGGCAATCCTCCTACCTCTGCCTCCTGAGTGCTGGGATTAAAGGCGTACGCCACCACGCCCGGCTCGTTCATCTATTTTCTTTCCAGCTATCATTGACTGAAGGCTTCCAGGGACATTAACTTTCCAGCAAAAATTGTCTCCCCTTGGCCAGAAAAAACCCTCAGGCCTGAAGTCTCAGGTGTCCACAGCAGTTCACAGTTGCACAAAGGTGAGCGCTCAAGCAGTTGGAGCGGGACAATGACAGCAATGGCCACAGGAACTTTACCCGAACCCTCCTCTTGCCCCCAGCACGGCATTGACAGATCCCCGGCTCTGCGCCCCATTAGCTGTTAGCTTGTGCTCTTGTCTTTGCACAGTGCTAGGCCGGAAAACGTTATGGCATCCCGTGCCTACAGCCTGTCTCCCGGTGAAGACTGGAAGCTTTCTCAAGGCAGGGGTTGTATCTCACACAGGCCCCTGACATTCGGGCTGACACACATTCAAAACATCCATTAGGGGCTGGAGAGATGGCTTAGCGGTTAAGCGCTTGCCTGTGAAGCCTAAGGACCCCGGTTCGAGGCTCGATGCCCCAGGACCCACATTAGCCAGATGCACAAGGGGGTGCACGCGTCTGGAGTTCGTTTGCAGCGGCTGGAGGCCCTGGCACACCCATTCTCTCTCTATATCTGCCTCTTTCTCTCTCTGTCACTATCAAATAAAAATGAGCAAACATCTGTTAGACGTTTATAACAAATGAACTTCCCTCAGAGTGGCAGTTCGGGAAGTTCCCCACGACCCCATGCTGCAGGCAGCTTCGCACTGCTGGCAGAAAACACCCGATCAAGAGCAGCCTGTGCGGGGACAAGGGTTTATTTTGGCTCACACACAGGAGGGGAAGCTCCATGACGGCAGGGATAACGATGGCATGAGCAGAGGGTGGACATCACCTCCTCGCCAACATCTGGTGGACAATAGCAGCAGGAGAGTGTGCCCACTGCTGGCAAGAGGAAGCTGGCTTTAACACTGATAAGCCTGCCCCAACAATACACCGCCTCCAGGAGGGCTTAACTTCCAAATCTCCATCAGCTGGGGACCTAGCATTCAGAACAACTAAGTTTAAGGGGGACCCCTGAATCAAACCACTGCACCCCACTCTGCCAGATGGGGTGGCACAGTTAGGCATTCCCCACACATGGTGGGAGATTGATGCCCCCTCCTGTTTCTTGACAAGTGCCTTTATCACACAGCATGTATAATTCCTGAACCACTTGCTGAGGAATTCCTGTCTCGATATGATAAGCTCCAAAGCCAGGATACTAGAAATTCAATTTCCAAAAGGAACTGTTTAGGGTGTCAGCTCTGCATTATGATAATTATCTGGGAGGATCCCTTCCTCTTTCTTTCTTTCTTTCTTTCTTTTTTTATTTGAGATAGGGTCTCGCTCTAGCTCAGGCTGACCTGGAATTCACTATGTAGTCTCAGGGTGGCCTCAAACTCTCGGTGATCCTCCTACCTCTGCCTCTCAAGTGCTGGGATTAAAGGCGTGCACCACCACGCCCAGCTTCTCTTTCTTCTTGAACTGCAAGAGGAAGCTCTTTTGCACCTCAATACAATGAATAGGGACAAGGACACTTCCCATGTGTGTGTCCTCCACCCCATCCCTAGCCACCTCCTCCATCTCCCTTCCCCATCTTGCCAGCACACGGGGAATGTGCCCTGCTCTGTGGAGCACATGCCTGAATAAGCCTGATTGCTTTCCTGTATTTCCTTAGAAAACTTTAAATATTCATCACGCTATTAAATTAAATGGGATTCTTTGACTGTCATTCTTTTCAACACACTGGGCTCTTCTCTCTGGTACCTATCCTTCCACCACTTGAAGCCTCCGGCGACTATGCATTGAATTGCCATCATTGCCCCCGGAGCCAGGCTCCCAGTGTAGTTGAGGGAGAGGCTGGTGCAAACAGCAAGAGTGGGTGGGGCTGGTTGCTCAGTTATCCGGGATCTGGGGGTGTCCAGGGCAACAGAGAAAGACCAGAGCTTCTCCTAGCTCAAGGAAAGAGCTCTGAGGATGGAAGACAAGATGGGAAGAAGACAGAGTGAGCCAAAGGTGAAATGGAACACACACACTCACACATCAACATAAGCCTTCCACCTTGCCGCTTCAACAAGTTTAAGGGCAAAGAAACTTGCCAGCCCTTCAGCAAATCCACTGTTCTTGGGCAGGGAAACAGGCATCTGGGTTGAATGACACGTTGCAGGCCCTCTAGCCCCTCAAGTCATTAAAATTTTTTGGCTTGCAGTGATAAAAGCTTAACAGCCAGAAGGGCCCAATGGGCACCTGTAGGAGAAGTTAGGATGATGGGTGGGGGTGTGAATATGTAGATTCGCTTGAATATTCTATAGCCTTGCGTTAAATTTCAATGCCACACATTATATTTTAATCTGCTCCCTCTGCCTGTGAGGTCCCTTAACAAGAAATCCACCAGCAAGCAGAGGGGACAAACGTGCCTGGCCAGGGGTCACTGTCTCCACATGGCAGTCATTTATAACTAGCCTGAAGTAGGATAACTCACCGCAGGGGACTGCCCTGAATAAGAGACCCGGCGCAGGGGCCGGGGGGGGGGGGTCACTGCAGCAAGGCATGCGCACTGCGGGCCAGGGATGGCGCTGCTTGGCGCAGGTTGCAGGCGCTTTCCCCTCTGCGGGCTCCAGCACCACACGGGAGCGGACAGCACCCTGCGGGGCTCCATTTAACTTCACCAGCACCACCGAGATTGTGGGGGCCAAGGGAAAGGCCCGTGGAGGGGGGCATTGTCCCAGCAGGGGTACCAGCTCGTGCCATGATTCTTTTTTTAACTTTAAACATTTTTATTTTATTTATTTGAGAAAGCGGGAGAGAGAGAAAGCATGGGCACCCCAGAGCCTTCAAACGAACTCCAGAAGCATGCACCCCCTTGTGCATCTGGCTTACGTGGGTCCTGGAGAATCGAACCTGGGTCCTTTGGCTTCGCAGGCAAATGCCTTAACCACTAAGCAATCCCTCCAGCCCCCGTGGTATGCTTCTATGCCAGGTCCATCCCTCGGGGACCCAACATTTGCATTTGCAAGCAACAATTTGCTCCTGAGTCCCCCTCCAGGCCCCTGAGCCCCCTGCCCTCCTCTCTATCAGCCACTTGTGAACTCAAGAGATAGATGCCCGCAGCCCGGGTACCCAGATCCGGCTGGTTATCAGGACCACTGTGGACATTGCTAGGAATGGATAAGTACTGGGGCATGTTGTGTGTTTGTTGTGTGGCACGGTTCTCTGAAATAAGCAACCATCGTCATCTTTATCAGAAGCAGCTGAGACCTCTCATAAGACTCTCCATACTGGCCCTGTTTGACGTTCCCTCATGGAAGGAGTGATGTAGGGAGGACCATCAGACCCTCACCTGAGGTTTCAGTTGCCCTCCTGTGCCAGCCGCAAGGATGGACCAGCTCTCCTGGTCTCAGAAGAAGGCAGAGTGTGCAGAGGCTGGAAGATCAAAGGACAGGGACTTCCACCGACACAGCCACAGTTGCCGTCCATGCTGGGATGAAAACTTTTGATGCTCTGGCTGCCTTGGGATCTCCACGCCTCTCCAATGTTCTGAGAGTAACCCCTCTCCAATGTTCTGAGAGTAACCCCTCTCCAATGTTCTGAGAGGAAGGCCAACGAATTATTGGTGTGCTAGGTTGACCTTTGGTGGAATTGACTTTTTTTTTAAAATTGTTTTATTTTTATTTATTTGAGAGTGACAGAGAGAGAAAGAGAGGGAGATAGAGAGAGAATGGGCATAACAGGGCCTCCAGCCACTGCAAACGAACTCCAGACGCGTGTGCTCCCTTGTGCATCTGGCTTACGTGGGTCCTGGAGAATCGAACCTTGAGCCAGGGTCCTTTGGCTTCACAGGCAAGTGCTGAACCACTCAGCCATCTCTCCAGCCCTGGAATTGACTTAATCTGTCTTGGGCACCCTTCCTGTGGGCGAGTAAACACTTGTTGGCCTCTCCTCAGAAAAGCACTCATGCTGTAGTAGAACAGGCATCCTCTCTGGCATTTTGGCATCAGTCAGAAAAGAAGGGCTTGAGAAATATGTTGCTGGAACACTTTTCCATCTTATTTCTTTTTGCAAACAAAAATCTCATCACTGCAAAAGAAAAACCTAAACAAACAACAAAGCCACAGCTCTCACTTCAAAGTGAATAAGGTCATTTATTTATTCTGGATTCAAATATGAGTGATCTTAACACAGATTCAGGTTGCCCCAAATATCATGTTCCAGTGTGGTAACAGTTTCATACACTCTTACGGTATTAGAACAATGACAATGATAAATCAAGATGCTTCTCAAATACATTGGTGAAAATAGCAATTCGGCAGGCTGTGGCAAAGCAGAGGACTCTCTGCTCCGAGTGTCCGGTCCTCTCTGATAAAGTCTTAGCTTCAAATTTAATGAATTTAAATGAATTGGTGGAAGCTTGGGGTCCTGTTTGTATATATATTCCCAAAGAATTCAACACTAGTCACAAGGGTGTTAGGTTACACACACAGGTGGGCCATGAGTATCTAAAGGTAGCCGCAAATAATTTGGCCTCCAATTTGTAACATCCAAACTTCCCACAACCGCAAAACTTCTAACCAGTCAAGTAGTCCTATAGAATGTTTAACACGAGTGTGCCTCTTTTCCTGTTAGTTTCAGTTCACACGTTCCGCCCAGACTTGTCTGCCTGTACACCCCCCTCACATCTGTCTTCCACCCTACACCCGGCCTCCCTGTGCCGTTCATTCCCTGAACTTTCAAAGAACTCATTATGTTCCAGACACCCGTGTTTATTCAAATATAAACAATGTGGAAGATGCGGAAGCTAGTCTCAGAGAGTTCCTCATTCCCCAGGGAAGACGGGCGGGCAGCTGAGTATTGCAACATGGAGTGGTAAGCGCCCCCCCACGCGGGCCATGTAGCTGAGGACCGTGGAAACAGGCTAGCACAAGGCATGTCCCCCAATAGACTCAGATGTTTTATTAAAGCTTGCAACTGGGCTGGAGAGATGGCTTAGCGGTTAAGCGCTTGCCTGTGAAGCCTAAGGACCCCTGTTCGAGGCTCGGTTCCCCAGGTCCCACGTTAGCCAGATGCACAAGGGGGCGCACGCGTCTGGAGTTCGTTTGCAGAGGCTGGAAGCCCTGGCGCGCCCATTCTCTCTCTCTCCCTCTATCTGTCTTTCTCTCTGTGTCTGTCGCTCTCAAATAAATAAATAAAAACTTTTTTAAAAAAAAAAAGCTTGCAATTTAGACGCCGGGTGTGGTGGCACACGCCTTTAATCCCAGAACTTGGGAGGCAGAGGTAGGAGGATCGCCATGAGTTCGAGGCCACCCTGAGACTACCCAGTTAATTCCAGGTCAGCCTGGACCAGAGTGAGACCCTACCTCAAAAAAAACAAAACCAAAAAGCTTGTAACTTAGATTCCCAGCTGCCTGAGTAGAGGAGGTGTCACTGTGGGTGCATCCTGGGGTGTAGCCCTAAGGTGTTACTGGGGCTGGATCTGGAATTCCAGCCTAAAGGTCATGCAGGGTGCTTGAACTCTGCCTGGGGTTCCCGGAGTGTGTTTGCTTGTGGTACTGCTGGTGGTTTTTTCTCTCTGTCTAGACTTGGTAAAGGAGGCCAGATTCTTCTGCCATCCTGGGACTTCCCCTGGATCTGTAAGCCTGAAATAAATGCCATGCCTCCCATAAACTCGGGTTGGCTTAGAGGTTCACCCCAGCAGCATGCAGCTGACTATAATGGTGGTCATGCAGCCACCCGTGGAGGGAACTGTCACTGCCTGGGTCCCGAGGCTTCTAGTTTCTCATGCACGGATTCCTTGGTGTCATGGGCAGCTCTCCGACTGTGGGGCAAAGAGTGCGCACCGCCAAGGACAGTGGTTGCTGCAGTTGTCACTCATCACGGAACCCCAGGGGAACGTCTGGCTTGCGGAGGGAGTTCTGCCATCGCCTCTTCTGCATCGTCACACTTTGTTCGATCCTCCCTTCCGTCTTGCCTTCTGTTTTCCCCGAGTATCCCTCTCTCCTACTTCTCAGCGTCTCTCCACCTTGGTGGCCCCCTTCAAATCAAGACTCCCTCTTTCCTTGTGCCCAGAGGTAAGATGCCGCCCTGTGAGGCGTGTGGTTTGCAGTGTCTGCTGTTGAGAGGGGTCCTGGAAGAGATGCACTTACACTGTTTGCCACAGCATGGTGTCCCGAGGGTAGGGTGACGTCTGACACTCGGAGAAGAGAACTCAGGGCAGCGTGACGCTGGGGTGGTAGGATCGGCCAAGCAGACCCCAGATGATCACCCAAGTCCCCACAAGCAGTTGTAACCCCTGGCTAGCATTTGTCCCTCTCACTGGAGGACACCCATGAGATGCCTTCCCTTCACAAATACAAAGTCTGCCCACTCTCACCTGCCTTGTTTTGCCTTGCTCTCTGCCCTTTGCCAGCCCACCACTTGGTATCTTTGGTGGTTTGATTCAGGTGTCCCCTATACACTTAGGTGTTCTGAATGCCAGGTTCCCAGCTGATGGAGATCTGGGAATTAACACCTCCTGGAGGGAGTGTATTGCTGGGGACGGGCTTATGGGTGTTATAGCCAGATCCCCCCTTGCCAGTGTTTGGCACACTCTTCTGTTGCTATGGTCCGCCTTATATTGGCCAGGGGGTGATGTCCACCCTCTGCTTATCCCATCGTTTCCCCCCATGCCATTGTGGAGCTTCCCCCTCAAGCCTGTAAGCCAAAATAAACCTCTTTTCCCCACACGCTGCTCTTGGTTGGGTGATTTCTACCAGCCACACAAACCTGGCCGCAGCAGCGCCACCTCACTTCTCTCCTCTGTTCTCAGGAGCGTGAGGCTTAGGAACCCACTCTCAGTTCTGTGCATCTTAAAGCTGCATTCATCCTGAATCCCCCAGCTCACCCCTCTGATCCAAGAGGCCACTGGATCAATTACTTTCTCATTGCTGAGACAAAATATTTGACAGGAAGCATCTTAAGGATGGGGAACCTAACTGGACTTGCGGTTCCATGGTGTGGCAGGTGTGGAGGCAGGAGCATGAAGCAGCCGGTCACACTGTAGCAGTCACCTAGCCCACCCCTAGAGTCCCACTTTCTCAAAAAATTCAACCTCCTAAGGGTCCCACAATCTTCTCAAACAGTGCCACCAGTCAGGATGTTCCCATGTTCCTATGGAAGACATTTCACAGCCAAACCACAGCAGTCACCCTGGTAGAGAACCTCCTCTATGCCTTTCTGTGAAAACTCCCAATTTTGGCTTCGGGTCCATTCAAGTCCGTGCATTTGACTACAAGACAAAAGAACCCCTCCTACCGTCCCTGGAATTGTTTTTTTCTACCTTAGAAAGTGACGGTGGTTTTGCCCCTGCATAAATCCGATTCCCGAGTCATGTCAATTTTTTTGTTTGTTTGTTTTGCCAAGGATAGCCATAAAAATCTAATTTACACCCCACTGTCCCACTTCCAGCAAGTAAGGTTTTGGATGAATATTGCTATTGTCATTGCTTCACTTTTCAATAAAAGATTATTTATTTCTTTGAGACACAGAGATAAAAAGGCAGACGCACAGAGGGCGAGTGTGGGTGCATCAGGGCCTTGTAGCCCCACAAACAGCAATACAGAGACTATTATTATCATTGTGAGGCAAGCCAAACAGACTGGCCTTTTTACTGTGAGACAGTGAGAGCAAGAGACAGAGAGAAAGAGAGAGAATTGGCATGCCAGGGCCTCCTGACACTGTAACCCAACTCCAGATGCTTGCGCCATCTGTGTGCATGGGCGACCTTGAGTGCTTGCGTTAACATGTGCCTCTGGTTTACAGGGGACCTGGAAAGTCAAACGCAGGTCACTGGGCTTCACAGGCAAGCACCTTCCTTAACCGCTAAGCCAGCTCTCCAGCCCTCATAGTCCCTTTCTGCACGTGTGGAAGTAGAAGCTGCCAGAGGTGGAACAACCTGCCCACGGTAACTATTGTCCTCAGACTGTGATACAAGTTCTGCGCCTTATTAATCCTGGAAAGACCTGCAGCGTGCAAGGACCTCAGCTTTAGAGAAAAGGAAGGTTCAGTCTCCCCCAGGTGGATGGATCTCTCCATCCTTGCTTGGCAAAAGGAGGCCATAGGATTTGGAGAATGTTAAATATGCACGATGGTTCTTTCCCCTGTCCTTCCCACATCCTCCCCGGCCCCTCCAGCGCTCCCTGGTTCAGGGCCTGCTGAGAATCTCTTATTGCACGCACCTGCATCTCCCTGCCTAAGGGCTTTAACTGGCGGTTAGGACACGCTTGGCTGTCATACCAAACAGGCTGCGATGCTAGGGAGTTGACACCCAAGGAGATGTTCCCAATCGGTGGCAGGAGGGAGTTAGTGATTAATGATCTCATGATGATACCTTAAGTGGGACGATTCTAGATCACATGCCCTCCACCAATTCTCAGAAGTTCCCAGTGTGGCTGGATGCCGGTTCTTTCCAGTGAGCAGCTGGTCACTTGCAAACCTATATTGGATAATTTTACTGGCTCATCCTCCAGTTCCCTATGGGCACGTGCAGAGATCACCTCTTGAGCTTGAATCTCAGACTCAGGGTCTACTTCCGCTTGGGACCTTGGAAGCCATCTTGCTTAACTCCCTTTGTAAACAAACAAAGCCTCAAAACCTAGGTGACACCTGGCGGAAGGGATCCATGTTCTCACACGTGCCCCCACTCTGTCCCACATGTCTCCATGATCCGCGCAGCCCCCTCCCCTCTTGGAATGCTTTCATGCAACGCCAGGTACCCACTCACCTCTGCAAATGCCCCACTAGGAATTGAGGTATCTGGGTGAAAAGAGGGCAGGGAAATAGCGAGAGCCAGAGCAGGGGATGGGGCAGTCCATAAATCGCATTATGATTTCGCCTTCTTGGTCAAGAATTTCACATCACTCGACTTATTTGACCAGCTAAGGGCCGCAAGTCTCTGCATCCTTGACCTTGGTTAATTGCACGGTTCTCCTGAGACTTCAGGACCAGAGAGGTTATAATAAGTTTTGTTTTAGGTCCAAGAAAGCTCTTTCCAAGCAGTTGCTGGTTTGCCTAGACGCTGGCCTTGGTGCTGACACCAGTGTGCCAGTGGGCGCTGGCTGCTTGGCTTCACAGAGAATTTGGAATCCTTTAATTCAGCCCCCACACCACACACACACCTCCTGGTCGAGGTGCAGGAGGACAGGAGGGCCACAGGGTGAACAGGATTGCTCAGTTGATGAAACTGCACCAGCTATTAAAGATAAAATTTAACTCGATGTTGATTGCCTGTGTCAATGGAGGAAAAGAGGAAGCCCGTAGAATTCCAACTATCATGTACTACTGAATAATTTCTCTTTTGAGTATAGATGGAATTTGAAGCTATTTGGGGGGGTGGGGGGAGAAAAGGGGCTGCAGGTGAGCTTTGTAATCACATTGAGTCCCAATAAGTGGGACAAGAGAGGACAATAAAGGAGGTAGGGATGGGAGCCAGGAAGTAGCCAGCCTCGAATGAGAGTGTCGTGGGGACAATACTCACAAAATAAGTTAAAAAATAAAAACCCAAACTCTATTAATCCAAGCAAACACGTTTCCTTCACTTAGTCATCACACTATTTCTCTCTCCTCTCCCACTATCCCTCCCTCTCCCTCTTTCTTTCCTCATCCCTTTCCCTCTCATTCTTCCAATCCTTGTGCGGTGGGTGGTTTGGATGCAAAATCACACCCATAGATTTTGACGCATTTGAATACTTCATGGCCACTTGGTACCCTATTCATATAGGTTGTGGGACCTTCAATCGATAGCCTTGCTCAAGTGTGCCATTGGAGAGTGGGCCTTAATGTTCTATACTCCATCCCTGCTTGCTTCTCTCTCTCTCTCTCTCTCTCTCTCTCTCTCTCTCTCTCTCTCTCTCTCTGTCCCTCTCTCTGATGATACAATTACATGACTCTGTTCCTGCCATCCTTTTCCTTGCCATGTGTAACTTCCCCTCAAAATTGGAAGCTGGGCTGGCGAGATGGCTTACGTTTAAGGCGCTTGCCTGTAAAGGCTAAGGACCCAGGTTCCATTCCCCAGGACCCATGTAAGCCAGATGCACAAGGTGGTGTATGCATCTAGAGTTCATTTGCAGTGGCTGGAGGCCCTGGTGTGTCCATTCCCCCCTCCACTCTCTTTTTCAGATAAATGAATAAATATTTATATTAATAAATAAATAAAATTTATTCATTTTTTTAAAAAAACCTGTAAGCTGAAAATAAACCCTTTCCTTCCTTCAGTTGCTTCTGGTCGGATATTGTGTCCCAGCAGTGAGAAAGTAACTGCTGTGTGTGATTTTAAATCTCTAGCTCTCTCGGGCTTCAAGCCTGTCACCTTCTGGGAGAATGGCTGCAGTCCTTGTCAGTCCACAAGTGTCCCGAAGCCTCCCACTCCGGCCCATGCACCTATCTTCTGATGCCTTTTCTCCTGAGCCCGGGAAGAACAGAAGCAGAAGGAACCTGCTCCGGGGTGTGTATCTCACCCCTCTTCTGCTTCCTCATCCCAGCTTGGGTCTTGGACCGTCCGTTGTCCTCAAAGGCCACAGGACACTTGCTCAACCCTGGCTAGACTGGAGGGACTTCCCTGCTCCCCACAAACACTCGGGGCCACTGAACATGAAGTCCTCTGTTCCATGCCGTATCCCCTACCTTATCCTTGGGAGGAGGAGTCCAAGCAGCGTTTTTCCATAATGTGGGATCTCTTCTTTCATCTCTGGAAGGGATTTGTTTTCTCTGCTCACTCCCTCCTTCCTCAACCTCCCTCCCACTGATTCATCCAACACAGAGCACGTGCAATTACCCATCATCCTGTGGGTTCTTCCTGGGGAGCCATTTTCCTTATGAGGCTCATTTCATATATATATATATATAAATAAAATTTTCAAATTATATATATACATATATATGTATATAATTTTATGTATATGATTTTTAAAAATTTATTCCAGAGAAAGAAGCAGAGAATAGAGAGAAAGACAGACAGAGAGGCAGAGAGAATGGACACACCAGGGCCTCCAGCCACTGCAAACAAACTCCAAATGCATGCACCACCTCGTGCATCTGGCTTATGTGGGTCCTGCGGAATCGAACCTGGATCCTTAGGCTTCACAGGCAAGTTCCTTAACCGCTAAGCCAACTCTGCAGTCCAAGGCTCATTGCTTAAAACAGCCCCCACACAGCCCTCTCCTCTTCTTCCCAGTCATGCCTCAGCTCATTGATGAGCATTTGTTAACATTTTGGGGTTTCCGGGATCCTGTCTTTGAGCTTCGCTCTCCACTAACCTCTAAGCTCCTCTTGCTGAAGATACCAGTGATCTCATAGCTGCCACATCCAGTGAGCTCCTCCCTGACACGGTCTTTTCCTCTGTGGCTCCTTCCATTTTACATTTTGATGCTTAAAAGATAATTCTGTGTGTGCATGTTCATGAGTGGTGTGCATGTGCACGCACGTGTGCAAATGCGGGGCCAGAGGACAAGCTCAGATAATAGTCCTCAGGGAGACGAGCACCATCCGTATTTTCCGTTTGAGAGAAGGTCTCCCACTTGCCTGGTGCTCACCCACTTTCTATACCAGCCGGCCGGTGTGCCCCAGGCATCCGCCTATCTCCACTTTACCAGTGCCAGGAATGCAGGCACACACCACCACCCCTGCCTGGCTACTTCCTTTTTATGTGGATCCGGAGATCAAACTCAGGTTGTCATATTTGCAAGACAAGCACTTTACCCGCTGAGCTACTTTAACGATAATTTATCTTGCAGGATCGATGTGATAGCACCAGCCTTCTTCTAAATTTTGGACCACACCTCTTCAGCCTCCTAAGCAGTCTTTAAAATATTGGGGTTCCCTCACAGGACCTTGCTTTTGACCCTCTACCCACCCCATATATTCTTGTTTAATTTTTATTTGTTTAATTATTTATTTGAGAGAGAAAGAGTCAGAGACAAGGAGAGAGAGAGAGAGAGAGAGAGAATGGGTTCTTCAGGGCCTCCAGCCATTACAAACTCTAGACACCCATGCCACCTTGTGCATCTGGCTTACATGGATATTGGGGACTCGATCCTGGGTCCTTAGGTTTCACAGGCAAGTACCTTAACTGTTAAGCCATCTCTCCAGTCCCCACTCCATATAGTCTACCTCCAGGGTTCCACTCAAAGCTCATTTCTATCAAATACAGGTCCCAGCTCATATCTGATCTCTGAACAAGGAGGAATACGCAAAGGTCTTATGCAGATCTTCACTGACATCTATCAGCATCCCAAACTCATCCAGTCCTCCATGGGAAGCACCTTGCTTTCCCAAACTGCCTTTCTGCTCACACATTACCTGTAGCTGGGAACATAGGTCGCCTGGGACTCCACACCTTACCCTCTTCTCTCCCCACACTAGCATCTCATTGGCTGTGCATAGGTCTGTCTGATGCCCATTCAACACATCTCTGTAGACTTCCCAGTTAGGATTTTCCACTTGATTATGTAGTTCAGGTGCATGTGTATATGTCTGAGTGTTCGCCATCTATTTTGTTCTCAGCAAGATGTGCTGACTGACAGGGAAGGTTAGTTAACTGTCACTTTTGCTTTAGTGTGTATTAGTATCCTGATCAAAAAGGAGCATTATAGGTTAGGCAGTGAGGAAAGCCTGAGTGGCTTAAATGGTAACAACCAAATGAGAACAAAGAGAATTCCCAAGCATGGAACCAGGCGACCGGGACACTCGAGTCAAGCTGCCAAATCCCCGACTTTCCCCACCCTTGGCATGCCGTTTTCATGAACGACGTGTTACAGAAGGCTTGTTGGGGCGGACCCATCTTGGCCTGTTCGCAGTGATTGCTGCCCTTGGGAGATCTGAGGATTGAAGAGAAAGTTGTCTGCCCTATAAATGCAGCCACATTCTCTCTTTCTGCTTCCCTTCCTCCCTTTCTCCTTTTTCTCTCCCTCTCTCTCCCCTTTGCTTTCTCGCTTGTTTTCACTTAGCTAGAATGTAATTAAATTTGAACTGCAGCCAAAGGTGATTTGTGAGACAAGCATTTGGTTAGTGATATGGAGCCAGCCAGGTGAGAAAAAGCCTCCACCAAGCTTCAAAAGGGCCAATAGTCGCGTTGTGACTGACATGTAGTCCCTCTCAGCTCAACCACCGCTTCTCTGGGGGCAAGAGCTGGGTCTCCTCTCGGGATCTGGTCTCATGGTGTGTCACAAATGGTCCGGGTGTGGCCACGCACATGGCCGGGAAGCGGTCCCATGGCAACCTCTGACAAGAGCTGGGGACCATAGGTTAACTGGTATGATCCCAGTCAGCAGGAAGGGGCAGGACAGAGACAATGATGCGGGAAGATAGAAGAGCAGGAGTGACAAGCTCAGGGTGTCAAATTCTGCAATCTGACGCTCTCATCCCTGGTTACATACACGCTCCTTTATCAGTGAGTGACGGTTAAAGCAGAGACTCATAACCGGTCAAAATGCTGAGAATAAGTGACCGTTGAGTGCTCAGGCCTAACATGGGCATCTATATCCATCACCAACCCCCAAGATCCAGGGAAGAGTGCAGGAGAGGAAGGGGTAAGTAGGAAGGAGCTAGACAGTGAGGCGGGCACTAGGAAGCATCTTCTTCTGGATACGACATGGTCATTGCAGTGTGTGTGTGTGTGTGTGTGTGTGTGTGGTTTTTCGAGGTGGGGTTTCACTCTAGCCCAGGCCACTCTGGAATTCACTGTGTAATGTCAGGGTGGCCTCGAACGCACGATGACCCTCCTGCTTCTGGGATTAAAGGCATGCACCACCACACCCGGCTTGATCATTGCAATTTTGAACACACATTTACATAAGACCTGTACACTCACACACACACACACACACACACACACACACACACGCATACACACGCACGCACACACACAACAGCAGGAGAGGTACTTCCGAGGAGGAGGAGGGACAGCATATGTAGGAGGGGACAGAAGAAGGTGATGGAAGCGAATATGATTATAATACGTTGTGTATTGGTATGAGATTATCAAAAATAAAAAAAAAATTAGGCCTGGGGAGATGGCTCAGTGAAGAATGCCTTGGCCACTCAGGTTGGAGTTCCTGAGCTTGAGTCCCAGACCCTATACAGGAAGCCTCAAGCCATGGTGGGCTTTTGTCTGTCACCCCAGCTCACTGATGCCAGCACTGGCAGCAAGATGGGATGAGGAGACACCAGGATATCCCAGAAGCACGCGGTGGACGCGGCAAAGAGCAGCAGAGAGAGGGTCAGCAAGAAACCTGCCCTCGCGTGCGGTGGACAGGCGAGGCTGTCCTCTGGCCCCCACACGTGTGCTGGGGCACGAGCTCATCTGCCGCCCCACACTCACACGCAAACGTGAGCATGCACATGCCCAAATAAATCATCAAACAATCTTAAATTTTGGAAAAAAAAAAAAAGATAAACCAATCAGAGCTCGAGAGATAGCTCCAGTGGTTAAGTGTGCTTCTTGCACAATCATGAGGCTCTGGTGGGGGCCTGACTCCACTGGAGGTAGAATCTCGAGAACCTACTTAAACAGCTGGGCCTGACCCATGCAAGCACGAGGGGGCACCACAAGCGCACAGACATGTGCATATACCACACCCCATGCGCACACACACACACCACCACATTACTTCTGCACAAACACTAAAGCACAAAAGAAAAGTGAAAGGATGGGCTGGAGAGATGGCTTAGTGGTTAAGTGCTTGCCTGTGAAGCCTAAGGACCCCGGTTCGAGGCTCGCTTCCCCAGGTCCCACGTTAGCCAGATGCACAAGGGGGCGCACGCGTCTGGAGTTCGTTTGCAGAGGCTGGAAGCCCTGGCGCGCCCATTCTCTCTCTCTCCCTCTATCTGTCTTTCTCTCTGTGTCTGTCGCTCTCAAATAAATAAATAAATAAATAATTTAAAAAAAAGAAAAGTGAAAGGAAAAGGTCTTGGCAACGACTCATTCGTAAAACCAGCTTCTTGGGTTTGGAAACAACCTCCAGTGGTATGTACCCCAGCATCCTTCCTCAGTTTTGCTGACATGGCAACCGAGACCCAAGAAAGAAATGAACTGATGCAAGATCACCCAGTGGAGTTCAACTCACCACTTGATGTAGCGCCTGGTTTTCTGAGGGCTCTCCGCGAGAGACGCAATGCGCACGTGGCTTCTCTTGGAGCCTGCTTCATAATGCTCTGTGTTCGACAGCGCAGGTGAGTTGTGAAGCTGGATATTCCTTTCCCAGCTCTTTCCAGGATCAGCTTTGAGGAGTTCCTGAAAGGCAGCTGGAGACAGGCTAGAGTGGTGAACATGTGTGCACGTGCATGTGTGTGTGTGCGTGCGTGCACATGTGTGCACATGTGTGTGTGTGTGCGTGCGTACTCATGCACATGGTTGTAAAACAGGTGTCCACTGATCATCTCTCATTGCCTTTCAACAGTGCAGAGGAAGGATTTGTAGGCTGTTTATGATTTAGAGCTCCCTGGGCCTCTGCTGCCCTTTCTTGGCCAAGTATTGGGGCTCAGCAGCCCTTGCATGCTGTACAGTCAGAAAAAAAATGACCGACAAGGAGGCTGGCCTCAAAGAGGAGTGGTGACTTGCACATTCCACATCAACACTCACAGTGGAACCAATATCTTTTATACTTTCTAGTCCTCATGACTATGCTCTGTGGTCAGATGAGGTGAGTTTCCCCTTCCTGCCAGTGGGGTGGATATGGGTCCTGTGAAGCAGGAGTGATGTCAGTACTTTCTCAGATTCCTAACATTCCCAACTGAACTTGGAGATATTCTACACACCTGCATTGGATGGACACCTGTCTGGGTAGGTGGATAGGTAAGTAGATGGACGCATGGATGGATGGATGGATGAATAATGGGCAGGTAAGTGAGAAAATGAAGCCTAAAATAACGAAATGACCTGCCCAAGGGCACAAAGAGAGTTTGCAGCAGAGCTGAGACATCCAGGTTCAAAAGCCCTTGAAAGACAGAGGCAAACTTGGGGTGGGCGGAGTCTTGGCCAGCTTACTGGTTACACACTTTGCCTGGCGTCCCTTGGCATCCCCAAGGAGCATCAATCCCGAGGTACAGATCCGGGTTCTATTTTAGGTGTGGATGTGGGGTGTGAAGTCACGTCTTCTCTTTGAGCCAAGCCTCTTTTTCTGTAGAGCAGGTCATTTTTGACTCTATGGCATGCAAGGGCTTTTGAGCCCCAATGCTTTAAAATGCCATAATTCCAATGCCAAGTCCCATTAGTTCACTTAGTCAATAAATAATCATACGAACAATAAAAATAATAATTATGATTTTTTCCCCTAGATTTTCCAGCTGGATGGAAGATGCTGGGTGGAGAGACACTTCCTCTCTGATGCTATTTGGGGTATATAGAACTAAATATAGCCGGTGACAGGCTTTCCAAACACCATCATCTCGAATTAGGAGATGCATTTACACCTCCTATCAACAGTCCTGTGGCAGACACGGTGACGACGCTGGCAGAGGCGCATGAGGGCTGTTTCCTCCCAGGAAAACCTCCGTGTCTGTCTCCTGGAACGAGACGCTCCTGAGAGTCGGCTAAGAGAGCTGAGGTGAGCTTGGAGGGGGAACTCGGGCGCACTCGGGGACTGACCCCAGCTCTCCAGAGGTCTTCCGCACACAACCGATACTACTTACTGAGTCGCTGGCATGTGCCAGGCTCTGTGCCAAGCAGTGCACATATGTGGTTTCCAGTACTCAGGGTTGACCATGAAAAAGGTCCTTCAAGGTCACACAGCTTTGCGAAACAGAGAAGAGGGATGTCTCAGGAGCTGTCTCCACCCAACATCATAGGTCATCCAGTGCTTTGGTTTGGTCACTTTGTGTCCCCCGCACCCCTCCATTTTCTTGAAGGGTAGGGAGTATATGCTGTGTTTCTGGGGCTTTGCTTGTTTTTATTTCTTTTTTTTTTTTTAATGAGAAAGAGAGAGAGAGGAGAGAGCACACCAGGGCCTCTAGCCACTCCAGACACATGTGCCACCATGTGCACTTGCCTTACATGGGCACTGAGGAATTGAACCTCGGTCCTTAGGCTTTGCAGGCAAGCACCTTAACCACTAAGCCATCTCTCTAGCCCAGAGGCTGTGCTTAATAAATAAAGGGAGCTAAAGCAGAAGTTGTGCTCTCACAGACACTGCCCCCCCCCCGCCCCCGCCGACAATGCTGAACTGATCACACGAGCTAAAACGAAAGTATGGTGTGACCAAATGATGAAAAGGAACCCAGGGCAGTCGGGGAAGAGACAGAAGGCTGCTTCAGAAGGGAAGCAGGCCATGGGCCAGAATGAACAGTGGTGAGCTTTGACAGGACATAAAGCAGGGAACACGGAGTGAGGGCCCGACATGGGAGCATCCCCTGGTGCCCTGGAGGTCTCCTCCCCTCCCACATCCGTCCCCGTTCACTGCCCACACTCCATGGGGCAGTGAGTAAGCTGACTGCGAAAACAATCATGCCAAGGGACACCAAGTCAAGCACTGCTCTGTGTTCCACTTCTCAAAGTGAAGGGGGCACTGGGTGATGACCAGGGTCCAGGATGACCTGAGGAAATACTCCCAAGTTGGCCACCACTCTGCAGACCTGGCATTGGCCCCTGACAATGTGTCTTCAGGGAGGTGACGTTTCAACTTCCCAGGCTCTTAACACCTTTCTTCTAGAAGGAGATAAATGTTAACATGTCCCTGGGCCTTTCACTTCATGACCCTCCCCTAATAGCTTCTTCTGCCCCCCCTCATTCCCAGCATCCTCCAATGTCCCTCAGTTTTCCTTGCACCTAGATCCCCCACACCATCTCGTCCCTCTTTTAGCTGGACCTGCACATCCTTCCTTCCATTTCCTTCATTCCTCCTCAGTCTCTCTCTCTCTCTCTCGCCTTTGCCTTACAATGTCAGGAAATAAAAACAAGATACTTTTTATGTTTTGTTTTGAAACCCAAGCCAATAAAATGCTCCTTTCATTTGAAGGGAAGAGAAAGCAATAACTCAGGTATTAGCAGGGTGCACAACATGCTCATTTGCAGTCTTCGCAGATCTCTGTGGGCCACCACCATCCTCCTGGCAGGAGCTGCTCTCAGAGCAGCGGCCAGGGTATGCACCCATCAGGCAGCCCCAGGGGAGCAGCAACCGCAGATCCTCATAACTAGATTGGCGCCAACCACTGACAGACAAGCTCCCTTTCTATCACATGTGTCACCTTGGGAAGCGGCAGGATTCTATCTCCTGGCCAGAACCATAGAACAATTGCCACCATCCACGGTTAAGGAACTTCATAAAACTTGTGCCCTGCCCAAGACAGTTTTCATAGGAGAGCCAGGCTAGCCATGTTTCTAGCCCACCCTGTACTGAGCTGCTGGAGTATGGGCAGACCCAGATCCTGGTCTCAGGGGAGCCTTGAGGACAAAGTCCCCACAACCCATACTCAGCCAGAGTTTCTGGTATGATGGAGACCTCCCTGCCCATAACCCCCTTCTCTTGAGAGTTCCCAGGTTCATAGGTGGCACAATGTCACCTTCATACATGGCAGACACCAGAAGTGGGATGCAGTAATAAGTGAGAAGGACCCATACATGTGTGGTGGTGACGCCTTTAATCCCAGCACTCAGGAGGCAGAGGTAGGAGGATCACCATGGGTTCAAGGCCATCCTGAGAATACATAGTGAATTTCAGGTCAGCCTGGGCTAGAGTGGGACTCTACCTTGAAAAAGAGAGACAGAGAGAGAGAGAGAGAGAGAGATCAGAATCTGCAAAGAAGCTTCTTCCCATAGCCAACTAGATAAGGCCTCCAAAAGCTGTGTGGACCATCGGCCACTTACCTCACCAGTTGGAACGGCAGTGGATATATTCCTGCGACTTCTCTTGGCCTCCTCTTGTAGCCGTTTCTGCCACCATATCAATCCCTGCCCCTCAGACCCTCTTTCAAATAACAAAATTTGTGAGTTTGATAGAGTTGCATCTTCATGCGAGGCACTAAAATAGCTGCTTAACAAAGTCTCCATCTTTACCAGCAATTCCAGCTGCTTCTCTGCCTCCACTGGAACCTGCATCCGCATCTCCACCTACAGCTCCATCCCTGTCTGCTTCCAGCTCAACCTCCAGGTCCACCTGCACTTGCATCCCACATTCAGGTCCACCTCGATGCACACATCTCCAGTTCCAGCTCCACCTGTATCTGCATCCTCACGTCCAGCTCTTCCTCCACTTCTGTCTACCTCCAGCTCCACTTGCATCTTCATCTCCAGATCCAGCTCTTCCTGCAGAGCTCCATCTCCATCTGTATTCCCTTCTATAGCTCCAGCTGCATCTTCACCTCCAGGTCTAGCATGACCTCTGTCTGAATCTACTTCTCCACCTCTTTATCCACCTGCATCTCTACCTTCATCTCCACCTACATCTCCATCTTCATCTCCATATTCATCTCCACCTCCACCTGCATCTCTACCTTCATCCCCACCTCCGTTTCCACATCCACCTCCATCTGATTTATATCCATTTTCCTTCCTGGGCAGGCATGAGTTGATTGTCCAAGTGAAATCTCTCTTCTCCACTCTTCTCTTATCTAGCTCTGAGTGGCCACATGCTTTGGGTCTCCCATTCTTGAGATATCAGCTGACTGCACACCGATCACCAAATGCTGTGGCTTGTAAACCTGCCCAGAATCATCAGCTGACACAGTCACTCTGGACCATTCTTATCCAGTTGAACATATCAACACTGCAGCCCAGTTCTCTTCCGCTACCTCATTTTTGAGCCTTATTAGGGTACAAATCCATTTTCCAGATGGTGTTGCTGGCACTGGGAAAGGCTGCGATGCTGGTTCAAGGTCACTGGCTGTCATGTACCAAGACAGACTATGTATGCATTAGAGGTGAATGAAGTGAAAGGGCTGGGGGTCCACCGAGACCTTTGAAAAAGTGCATCCCGGTGAGTGTGTCCCCAGGGTCCTTAGCCATGATCACCAGGCCAGCAAGCCATGCCTGGTAGCAATTATCTAGGATATTGTAACGGTCAAAGCAGAAGCCGTGGAGGAAGGCCTGACACGGAGCTAACATGACTGTCACACTCTTGCCAGGGACCCTGAGGAGCCGTGAGGCTGGCTGCCAAACAATTAGGGCCCGAGCTTTGAGGATGGCCAGGATGCTTGCCCAGAAAGGAGAGTGGCCCAGGCTTGGAAGGGACAGTGCCTTCTCAGATTCCTCTGTGGTATAGCTCACTGAAAGGAGAGAGCAGCCAACTGTGCCCACGCCCATTTCTTCCTCGCTGTCCGAACGTTTGCAGGCGGTGGCTGACAGC
The DNA here is from genome assembly GCF_020740685.1 of Jaculus jaculus. Lineage (NCBI taxonomy): Eukaryota > Metazoa > Chordata > Mammalia > Rodentia > Dipodidae > Jaculus > Jaculus jaculus. The sequence continues at coordinate 8,919,794 of NC_059109.1, forward strand.
GGCAGCTCTCAGCTGGAGAATCCTGGCTCGCATAGTTGTGTCACGGTGACGCACTCTGCATCCCAGAGGGAGGGCCTGGACGGTGAGAAGGGTCACACACAGTGAGAGCACCCGAGGAGCTGGTGTGTGGCATATCAAGCTGGATGTATGCATTCTCCCTTCCACTCACAGTTCTCTCTCTCTCTCTCTCTCTCTCTCTCTCTCTCTCTCTCTCTCTCTCTTTCTCTCTCTCTCGCTCACTTTTCTTCCCCCTGTCAGTTCTCATATTTTCTGGTCATTCTGTGCTGTTCGGGAGCACTCCTCTTCCAGGAACCTGACCTGACAAAGAGAAAAGTCTATTTGCTTCTGACCACCTTTATTTCCAGTGAAGCACTTGGGCATCTTGGAGAAGAGCTCTCACCCAATTCCAAAGAGCTGACGCCATGAACCAGTTCCAGAGAGGGACGGAGCTCCTAGGACAGGCCTGGTTACAACTCAAGGGGTGTGTCATACCCTCAAATGCAACTTGGCACTCTTTTCGCTGCCTAGCACGGCTGTAGCAAGAATATTGTGATTTTTATCAGAATGTGCCCTTAAATACTTCACAGTGCAATTTTAACTTGTGGTATTGGGTCTGGGAGATGGTTCAGGAGATAAGAGTGTTTGCCACCCAAGCATGAGGTCCTGAGAGGCCCTGAATTGAATCTCTAGTGCCCACATAAAAAGCCTTGAGTACTCCACATACACCTGAAACCCCAGTGCTGAGGGAGATGGAGACAGGAGAGTCACTGGGACTTGCTGGTCAGCCAGACTGAGCAAAAATTTTAGCTCCAAGTTCAGTAAGATTCTGTGTCTACAAAGCAACATGGATGAGAAACTCTGGTCTCTGCATGCATGGCAATGGGACACATACATCTACACACACACATGCACATGCATACGCTATACATACACACATACTCTACACACACCAAAACATGAATAAAACAAAACTATGCTACTTACATTAAAAAGGAATGTTTCTCATATTTTCTTCACTGAATGTGTGCATATATAAAATCCATTGCATATTTCCTTTAATTGAACATTAACAAACTAGATGGGAAATAGAAGAACATTCCCAGTCCCAACCTCTTGGAAATAAAGCAAGCAACTCAGAGGTTCTATATGTTCGGGAAGAAAAACACAATAATTGGCTAATGCTCCTAAGAACCAAAAATTAGCAAATTTTAACTCAAAGTATTTCTTTCCCCAAGAGTAATCATGTATTTGTCTCCAGTGAACAAATGGGATGATTACAATGTTAGGTACTTGGAGGTATTGACTGAGCCAGGCCAGCAACTTTGAAATACAAACTGACATAGGGAGGCAGAACCACTTTCTCCCAGCTGTGATTGACAGGGGAGAATACAGAGCATTACACCACAGACCAGAGACAAGCCCCAAGGGGAGGTGATACAGCCCTCTGGAAGTCCCTTAATTAATGCACATCATCTGTGTTTTTTTTTGGGGGGTGGGGGGCAGGAGACACTGTAAATCTGGCACTTAAAAGCTACTCTGGGCTGGAGAGATTGCTTAGTGGTTAAGCACTTGCCTGCAAAGTATAAGCACCTAGGTTTGATTCCCCAGTACCCACCTAGGTCAGATGTACAAAGTGATGCAAGTGGCTGGAGTTCATTTGCAGTGGCTAGAGGCTCTGGTGTGCCCATTTTTTTTCTCTCTCTCTCAAATAAATGAATAAAAATATTTTTTAAAAGAGACGATTTTTTTTAATATTTTATTTATTTATTTGAGAGCGACAGACACAGAGAGAAAGACAGGTAGAGGGAGAGAGAATGGGCGCGCCAGGGCTTCCAGCCTCTGCAAACGAACTCCAGACGCATGCGCCCCCTTGTGCATCTGGCTAACGTGGGACCTGGGGAACCGAGCCTCAAACTGGGGTCCTTAGGCTTCACAGGCAAGCGCTTAACCACTAAGCCATCTCTCCAGCCCTAAAAGATACGATTTTAAATGCTAGTGAAAAACAAAATTGTATTTGCTATAAATTGCAGAGCATATGTAAAAAGTCCCAATAATATTTCTCTTGTATTTCCCCCACCATTTTAGTCATGAAACATTTCAAATCAATTGAAAATGCAAAAGAATTTTTCAGTGACCACCTATATGCACATCACTTATATTCTACAATTAACATCCAGAAATACCTGATTTATACACAGATCTATCATCCACCCTTCCTTCTACCCAGGCACTAATGTATCTTTTTATTTTTTGTGAGGCATTGCAAAGTATATTATAGACATCAGTGCATTTCCCCTTTAACAACTTCATTAACAGCACTTAAATATTTGCAGAAGCTCTGCTTCAGGTGAAATTTACATTTAGTGAATGCATCTGTCTTCAATGTATCATTTGATGCATTTTTGGAAAATGTGCCTATCTGCATAATTCAAATCTACTACTCCAGAAAGTCCCCTCCTGTCTCCTCTGCCTATTGCCCGCCACCCCCCATAGAATCATATGACAGTTCTAGTGTGTGTGTGTGTGAGAGAGAGAGAGAGAGACAGAGAGAGACAGAGAGAGAATGTATAGGCACATATGGCACAGTTTATGTGGGGGGTCAGAGGACAACTTTGGGGGTTGGTCTTTGCATTCCACCTAATGTGAGACAGGATCTTAACATGGGTTCCAAGGATCTGAACCCTGGATTTCCAGGCTTGTGTAGAAAGTGCTTTGAACCACTGAGCCATCTCCCCATACATTGTTCTAGAGTTCTGTATAAATAAAACCACACTGGGCTGGAGGGATGTCTTAGCAGTTAAGGCGCTTGCCTGCAAAGCCAAAGGACCCAGGTTCGATTCCCCAGGACCCACGTTAGCCAGATATACAGGGGGCACACGCATGTGGACAGAGGCCCTGGTGCACCAATTCTCTATCTCTCTCCCTCTTTCTCTGTCAAATAAATAAATAAAAATAGAATATTAAATAGAACCATATAACACAGGCCGTTTTGCCCAAGGTTTCTGTCATGAGTGCCATGTTCCTGGGCCTCATCCACGCTGTGTGGAATGGGTAATTCATTCCACGTTGATGACCGAGTAGTCTTGTGCATGCGTCTATCACAGTTCCGTTACTCACTCTCCTATTGGTAAAGCCTGGTCTTATTCACTATCCAACACTGCCGGGGGACACATGTTCTCATGTGGATAAATAACCCAAGAGTAAGATGGCTCGGTGGTAGATTAGATGTGTGTTTTATTTGATGACACACCTCCTGAATTCCCCCAGGTGGGTGTGTCGCTTCCCACTCCCAGTGGCAATGTGCGAGCCTGGCTTTAACCTGCACCCTCACCAACGCTGCGGCTCAGCCTTCCTAACTCCAGTCACGAGAATGGGCGTGTGGCCCTATGTCATTGTAATTTTCAAAATTCCCTTCCCCTCCTCTCCTCTTTTCCTCTTTCCTCCTCTCCTTCCTCCCCCATCCCTCATTCTTCCTTTCATTGTGTCAGGGTCTCAAAACCCCTGTGATGCCAAGGATGACCTTGACCTCTGAGCCCTCCTGTGTCTACCTCCCAGATGGTGGGATTACACTGTGTGCCACCCTACCTGTCTTTCTCATCTAATCTTAATTCACATTTCCCTGATGATTAGAGGTGTTGAGCATCCCTTTTCTTTTCATGTGATTATTAGCCATTCATTTATCTTCCTCTGCAAAGTGTCTGTCCAAATCTTTTACCTCCTGCAATTGCATTGTTTGTCTTTTTAATGAATGAGTGATGGGAACGATATCTACCTTCTGAAGCTTAGTCCTTTGTAAGATACGCATTTTGCAAAAATTTTCCCAGTCAGTGACTGCCTGTTAGCTCCCTCCATGATGTCATTTTATGAACAGAGTTTTACATGTTTTACCAAGTCTGATCTAGCAATGATTTCTTTTGTGATGGTCTTCTTTAATCCTGTCTGGAAACCCAAAGCTGCTCTCAATTCACAGAATAATCTCCTGTGGTTTGTTCTAGAAGCCTTATAGTTTGTGATCTCCATCAACTTAACCTTTGCCTAAGGACCAAGATTCACTTTTTTTTTTTTTTTCCAGGTAAGGTTTCACTCTATCCCAGGCTATCCTGGAATTCCACTATGTTGTCCCAGGCTGGCCTTGAACTCATGGAGATCCTCCTACCTCTGCCTCCCAAGTGCTGGGATTAAATATGTGCACCACCACGCCCAGCAAGATTCACTTTTTAAAAAAATCTTTTAAATATATTTTATTTATTTATTTATTTGAGAGAGAGAAAGAGGGAGAGGGGAGAGAGAGAATGGGTGTGCTCGGACCTCTAGCTGCTGCAAATGAACTCCAGATGCATGTGCCATCTTGTGCATCTGGCTTATGTGGGTACCGAGGAATCAAACCTGGGTCCTTAGACTTCATAGGCAAGCACCTTAACAGCTAAGCCATCTCTCCAGCCCCAAGATTTACTTTTTAAAATGTTAATATTCAGTTCATTCATCATCATTTACTTTAAAGGCTTTCCCCAGTTATGTTGACTTTGAGGGGAAGCATTGATATTCAAGTACTTTAAGGTTATGTCCACTTATTAACTCTGTTCCGTTTGTCTCATCATTGTAACATTCATATTGTTTGGATAAAGATACTTTTTATAATGTGTCCTGAAGAAAAATGACACAAGTTTCCTCTTTTAAAAGATTGTTTTGTATATTTATTTAACTCTATATCTCCACTGAAACTAAATTTTAAACTGAAAATGAAAATTATCACGTCAATTTCTACAAAAATATTATTGGGATTGCAATGAAGTTGTGGGAGTACCTAAGTTAGGCTAATTATATCATAAAATTTTTGAGTCTTGCACTCCACAAACAAAATTTTCAATTATTTCGGCCTCTTTACTTTCTCTCAACCTGTTTTCATACTTTTTAATTTTGTATTTATTTTATTATATTTGTTCTCAAGAGATTTCATTATTATTATTTTTGCTAGGATAAGTAAAATTTTTAAAGTTCCTATTACGAGTATATAAGCATGCAGTTGATTTTAATATTTGGCTTATCTTCTTAGATTCTGGCCTCTTCCTATATTCCTTGGCTAATTCTAGTACTGACTTTATGGAGAAACTTGAGCTTCCCTGGCATTTCATATGGGAAAAAAAAAAAAAAAATCATGCCATCTACAAATTCAGCTCAGCTTCCTCACTGCCCGTCTCAGTGCCTTTCTTGCTTGACTGCATTGGCTGTTGGGTACAGCATGTTGCGGGCTTAGAGTGGTGTGAGCGGACATGCCACGTTCTCTACCTGGAGAGCACCGTAAGAGGCCTGGAACACTGTGGAGATGGCTCAGCCAGTAAAGCGTGCGCCACGGAAGCAAGAGGACCTGAGTTCGGATCCCCACTACCCATATAAATGTGGGTCATGATGGTTCGTGCCTATGATCCCAGCACTTGGAAGGTAAGACAGGAAGATCCCTGGGGCTAGCTGGCTAGCTAGTCTAGCTGAATTGGCTAGCTGAGGGTTCAGTGAGTGACCCTGTCTCTGTGAACAGAGGTGGTGGGTGATTAAGGAAGATGCCGGACACAGACAGCTGACTTACACACACACACACACACACACACACTGTACACACATGCTCCATACATACACACATGTACACCACGCAAATGTTCATGTAACAAGAAAGGAAGTACTGGAAAACAGTTCTTTATGAACCCTTTGCACTTCTGCAAGCATTTTATCTTCCATATGAAAAGTGTTGGGCTGGAGGGATGGCTTAGCAGTTAAGGCACTTACCTGCAAGGCCAAAGAACCAAGGTTTGATTCCCCAGGACCCCAGTAAGCCAGATGCACAGCTTGGCACACGCGTCAGGAGTCCATTTGCAGTGGCGGAAGACCCTGGTACACCTATTCTCTCTCTCTCTCTCTCTATCTGCCTCTTTATTTCTCTCTCAAATAAATAAATAAATACAAAATTAAAGGAAAAGTGTTTATGGATAGACTCACTGATGGCCAGTTGCTCTGGCCTATCTTTTATATTTTATTTATTTTTATTTATTTCTTTATGAGAGAGAGAAAGGAGAGTGGGCACACCAGGACCTCCTTCTTCTGCAAATAACCTCCAGCTGCATTGCCACTTTGTGCATCTGGTTTTACATAAGTATCAACCCCTAGCCGTCAGGCTTTGCAAGAAAGCCTTTAACTGCTGAGCTATGTCTCTAACCATGGACTATCTTGTAAAGAATGTTTGTTCGGTGAATAGGCTGGGAAGAGGCCACATCTCTTTCTTGTCCCTGACAGCCCTCCTGCCCCAAGGATGGGCAGCTTTGTTCTAATCATCTCTTACACTAGATTGGAATTTTCTTGGCCTGGGCTTCCTCTGGCTTAGACCCACGGCATGTGGAGCACTCCCTGTGGCCTTCTGGGCTTGACGGGTGAGGCCATGAAGCTCGTGGCTGATGTGCCCTGAAATGTCTCGCCTCTCTGTCTCACCCAACAGTCTCCTCTTTCCTACCAGTACCTGTTATAGACTGAACCTTGGGCATAGCATGATTCACATACTAAGTTATAATTCAAATACTGACACTCATGCTGGACCCTTAATCCTTCACATGATTATATTTGGATACAGAACCGCTAAGGAGATAGTTGAGGCTAAATGAGGACGTGAGGCGGAGCCGTCATCCAGCAGGAATAGGGTCCTAAGAGACTCCAAAGGGCATATTCTCTCTCTGTCTTTTTTCTCTCTCACATCCTTTCTCATTTTCCTGCTCCCTTTTCCCTCCTTTCTTCCTTCTTTCCTTCTCTGACTCCTTCCCTCCCTCCACCATCCTTTTCTCCAACTCTTTCTCACCCCGTTTCTCTCCCTGGGCTGGCTCAGAGGAAGCACTGTGTAAAGAAAGCACTGCTCTCTGCAAGTTGGGAAAAGCATCCTTATCAGGACCGGACTCCACTAGAGACTTGATCTCGGATTTGCCGGCCCACCGAATGATGAGACATTGAATTTCTGTGTGTCAGCCACACAGTCTGCAGTACTTTGTAGAGCCATTCTGAGCAGACCGTCCATGAAGCTGGTAAGCTTGTTATCTTGCCAGGAGGGTAAAATCTCAAGTCCTTCACATTTCTCGACAAGAGGAAAGGGATTAAGTTTTTTTCACTGTAAGGATGACGCTTGCTACAAGATTTTATAGATGCTTTTAATCAAATGGAGAGAGCTCCTTTCTAATATTAATTTGCAAGAGCTTTTGTTACGATTGGGCTTTGCATTTTGGTCAAATGCTTAGCCTGCATTTGCTGATATGATCATTTTTCCCCTCCTTTATTCTGTTAATTTAGTGAATTGTATCCATTGATTTTTCAATATTAAACCAACCTGGTATTACCGGAACAAATCTTACTTAGTCATAATGCAGCATACATCACATAATATCCAACGATCATGGCGCTCGTTTCACTACTGTTTTGTTAAGGGTTCTTGCATCTGTGTTTGTGGAGGATACTGTTTTATGATTTCTGCATTCTCATCTCTTTGTTTGGCTTTAGTATTAAGGAAGTGCTGACCTGTAAAATGAGTTGAACGTTGTTTCCACATTATTTTACGAGATTGTATTCATCATCGGGACCATCTCCATAACAAAACACTTCAGTCTGTGTGGCAGAAACCACAGGAATGCCCCCTCCCTCCCTCTCTCTGTCTCTCTCTCTCCTGTGTGTACTGGAGCCACAGCATGCCACAGAGGTTGAGTACTAGTGAATTCTCTCTTGCTGACTTATAAATGTCACCCTTCCCTGTGTCTTTTCTCATATGTGTGTGTGTGAGAGAGAGAGAGAGAGAGAGAGAGAGAGAGAGAGAGAGAGAGAGAGAGAAAGAGAGAGAGAGGAGAGCCTTCTGTGTTTTTCTCTTTTTTTATGTGAGAGAGAGAGCGAGAAAGGGAGAGAGGGGGAAGAGAGACAGAGAGAATTGGCACACCAGGGCCTCCAGCCACTGCAATCGAACTCCATGCACATACGCCCCCTTGTGTGCCTGTGAGACATTGCACGCTTGTGTCAGTGTGTACCTGCTTATGTGGGACCTGGAGAGTTGAACATGAGTCCTTAGGCTTCATGGGAAAGCACTTTAACCACTAAGCCATCTCTCCAGTCCCTGTGTTTTTCTCTATAATGTTATTAAGTCCACTCTGAGGCTCCACCCCCAAGGTCTCCTTACCTCCTGAAGGCTCCACCTGCAGAAAACAGTGGTAGGGTTCAGGGCTCCAATAAATAAATCCTTGGGGGACAGAATTCAATTCTTCAAGCGACCTAAGAAAGGAGCTTTCTTTGTTTGAAAGGTTTCAATTTTTAGTTTAATTTTATTGTTTTCAAAAATAGTTTAGAGCTGGAGAAATGACTTATCTCTCAAGGTGCTTGCCTGCAAAGCCAAAGGACCCAGGTTCTATTTCCCAGGACCCACATAAATCCAGATGCACATGGTAGTACAAAGTCTGGAGTTTGTGTGCAGTGGCTAGAGGTCCTAGCATGCCCATTCTCTCTTTCTCTTTCCCTCATAAATAAATGAATAAGTAAACCTTGTTTAAAAAAAATGCTTACTAGCCAGGCGTGGTGGTGCACGCCTTTAATCCCAGCACTCGGGAGGCAGAGGTAGGAGGATCACTGTGAGTTCGAGGCCACCCTGAGACTCCATAGTGAATTCCAGGTCAGCCTGGGCTAGAGTGAGACGCTACCTCAAAAATTTTAAAAAAAATATGTTTACTTATTGATCTATTTGAAAGAAGCGGGGGAGAGAGAGAAAAAGAGAGAGAGCGAATGAACTTGCCAGGGCCTCTAGCCACTGCAAATGAACTCCAGACTCAATATGCTACCTTGTGCATCTGGCTTTACATTGGCATTAGGGAGTCCAACCTGAGTCCTTAGGCTTTGCAGGCAAGTGCCTTAACCGCTGAGCCTTCTCCTTTCCAGCCTGAATTCAATTTCCCTACTCGACATGGAGCTCCTAGTCCTTTTCTATCTACTGTGTGTGGGGGGCAGGGGGCAGGTGCACAAATGTGCCTGTGTGTTGGGGGGTGTGGTCAGATGACAACCTCAGACGTGGCTTCTCAGGCGCCATCCATCCACCTTTTCTGAGCCAGGATTTCCCATTGTCCCGGAGCTATCCGATTAGGCTAGACTGCTTGTCCAGTGAGCCTCAGGGATCCTCTGGTCCCCACCTCCCAGCCCTGGGGTTGCAGGAACGAAAGTCACGGTTTTTCACGTCAGTTATGGGTTATGGGGATTGAACCCAGGTCTCCATGATTGCATGCCAAGTATTTTACCAACTGAGCCATCTCTTTAATTCTCTAGTTGTTCTTGAGTCTGTTTTAATAATTTTTTCCCCCCAAGGAGTTGACCTATGCAATCTAAGTTGCCGAGTTCATTGGAACGGTTATTCATATCTTCATTTTTTATCATTTTGATGTCTTTACAATCTGTAGTCATGTCTTCACTTCCATCCTGGTCCTGGTGATTTGAGTCTTCTCTCCTCTTTCTCTTTCTCTTTGGTAAATTTAGCTCACACTTCATCAGTTCTCTTGTAGCTTGTGATAGCTAGTAATTTTGGCATTTTTTTTAAAAAGTCATTTTTATTTATTTATTAGAGAAAGAGAGAGAAAAAATTGTTGCGCCAGAGTCTCTAGCCACTGTAAATGAACACCAGACACAAGTGTTACCATGTACATCTGGCTTACATGGGATCTTGGGAATTGAACCTAGGTCCTTAGGCTTCCCAAATACCACTAGGCAATCTCTCCAACCCGTTTTTTGCATTTTTTAAAAATTATTTATTTAGAGAGAAGGGGCATACCAGGACCTACTGCTGCTGCAAATGAGATTCAGATGCATGCGCTAGTTTGTGCATCTGGCTTTACGTAGGTACTGAGGAATTGAACCCAGGACATCAAGCTTTGCAAGCAAGAGCCTTTAACTGCTGAGCCATCTCTTCAGCCCTGTGTTTTCATTTTTATTTGTGTGTGTGTGTGTGTGTGTGTGTGTGTGTGTGTGTGCATGGGTGCACCAGGGTCTCTTGTTGCTGCAAACAAATTCCTGTTTGGCTTTCTAGGTGGGGGAGCTGAATCTGGGCCTCCAGACTTTGCAAACAAGAACTTTAACTGCTGAGACATATTCCCTGGCTCTTGATTATTTTTTCAATTGCTTATATGTTTTAAACTTCATTCAAGGAGCATTTTAAATTTTCTTATAGTGACCTTAGGTGATTTGTTCTAATTTCTTCCTTTCTAATACAGGCATTTGAAGCTACAAGTCTAGGCCGGGGAGATGGCTCAGCATTTAAGTTGCTTGCTTGCAAAACCTAAGGACACCAGTTTGATTCCCCAGTACCCACATAAAGCCAGTTGCACCGAGTGGCATATGTGTCTGGAATTTGATTGTAGCGGCTGGAGGCCCTGGAGCATCCATTCTCCCTCTCTCTCTCACTCTACATATAAATAAATAAAAATAAAATAGTAATAAAGCTGTGAGTTCACCTCTGAGCAACTGCTCCCACTGTCTCCCAGATTTTGAGATGCAATATTGGACATGTCATCTAAAGAATAATCATACAAGATAAATCGATGCATAATTTAGTTATAGGCATTTTAAAATGTATCCTTTTGGGCTGCAGGGATGGCTTAGCAGATAAGGTACTTGTCTGCAAAGCCTAAGGGCGCAGGCTCGATTCTGCAGATCCCATGTAAAGCCAGATGCACAAGGTGGCACATGCGTCTGGAGTTTGTCTGCAGTGGCTGAAGGCCCTAGAGTACCTAATGACCTGAGTTTGATTCCCCATGACCCATGTAGAGCCAGAAACACAAAGGGGTGCATGCATCTGGAATTCATTTGTAGTAGCTGGAGGCCGTGGCACATCCATTCTCTCTGTCTGTCTTCTTTCTCTCCCTCCCCCTCCTCTCTCTCTGCTAGCAAATAAATAAATACCATATATATATATATATATTTTAAGTATGTCAAGGACTAGAAAGATGACCTAGTGGTTAAAGGTTCTTGCTTATAAACCCTGACTGTCCAGGTTCAATTCCCCAGTACTTATGTAAAGCTAGATGCACAAAGTGGTGTATGTGACTGGAATTCATATAAAGTGGCAGGAGGCCCTACTGTGCCCATATTCTCTCTCTCTTTATCTCTCTCTTTCTCTGTCATCTGCCTCTTTCTCTCTGTGCCTCTCTGTCTCAAATAAATAAATAATACTTAAAAATAAAAATGAAAGCATGTCAAATGCATCAATCATGCAGTATATGTCATTCCTAAAAGTACCCGTTACCTCCACTCATTCCTCCAGTCCTGCCCCTCACTGGGGTCTGGTGTCAGGGAGTGAATGAAGGAGCAAGTGAAGCCTCCGAAAGGAGGGAATGTTTCCTGGGACTCCGCTTCCTCATCCTGCCTTCCGGATCTGGCTGTGTTCCAAGCATTGGGACTTAACTTTGTGAAGTTTGGATAACATGATAGGAACTTGTCTGTTGGATATGTTGGAAAATAGTTTGGAGTATCAGAGGAGCTATTAGGAACCAAGCGTCAGGCAGCCCCAGACATGCAGGTCACGTGGTAGAGAAAGAAAAGCAGACAACAGAGAGTCTCCATGGCCTTTCCATGACAGGCCTCATGAAGTCACCAATGCATTTCGTTCCCTTCAGAATCTGTGGGAGAGAAAGCCATTGGTTCCCCATATCCACTTCCTTTTTTAAAAAAAATTATTTATTTTATTTGCAAGTAGAGAGAGAGAGGCAAAAGAAAGAATGGGCATGCCAGGGCCTCTAGCCACTGCAAATGAACTCCAGGTGCATGCGCCCTCTTGTGCATCTGGCTTATGTGGGTCCTGGGGAATCAAACCTAGGTCCTTTGACTTCACAGGCAAACGCCTCAACCCCTAAGCCATTTCTCCAGCCCCCTCCTACTTTATTATTTATTTATTTTGAGAGGCAGAGAGAGAGAGAATGGGTGCATCTTGTACAGCCTTACAAGGAAGGGTTGTGTCCTCTTCCTCCTCCCCTGTCCAAGGACAGGAATGCAAATTGGAATGCTAATGAGCTGCTATCTAGGTGTATCAAAATAGAGCAAGTGGGGCTGGAGAGATGGCTTAGTGGTTCAGGTGCTTGCCTGTGAAGCCTAAGGCCCTTGTTCAACTCTCCAGACCCCACATAAGCCAGACACACAAAGGTGAGGCAAGTGCAAGGCTGCACATGCCCACTTGGTGGCACAAGCGTCTGGAGTTCTATTGCAGTGGCTGAGGCCCTGGTGTGCAAATTCTCTCTGTCACTGTCTCTATTTCTCTCTTTCTCTCTCTAAGAAAATATAGAGCAAGCCAGGGCTGGACAGTTGGCTCAGCAGCTAAGGCATTTGCTTACAAAGCCTAATCCAGTATCATGTAAAGCCAGATGCACAAAGCGGCTCTCAGATCTAGAAATTGTTTGCAATGGCTGGAGGCCCTGGCATGCATATTCTCCCCCGCCCTTCTCTCTCTTTCTCTCCTTGCATATAAATAAATAATATTTTTAAAAATTAGAACAAGTTTGAATGCTTGGGTAATAGACTCAAGACAGTCCCACCTGTCCCTGGGTCACCCTTAAGAAGCGTCAGTCTTGTTTAATACACTACACAGAGGAGCCCCTTCATTGCAGTAGGATAATCCAAATTCTGATAGATAGGGGTCTTTTCCAGTTCAGAAGCCCAGGCAGCCTCTGCCAAAGCCTTCGCATTCTGTATGTGTATGGGCACAGGCGAATGTGCACATGTGTGTTGGCGTGCGTGACTGCAAGGGGACAACCTCAGGTGTCGTTGCTCAGTTGCTGTCTACCTTTCTATAAAAATATATCTTAAAATTTTAATTTAATTAAAATTAAATTAATTAATTAAAATTTTAATATTTTAAACTTTAATATGTAAATATATCATATTCCATCTGTTTACCCTCTTGTGCCCCCTCTCCCTCCTCCAGTTCTCCAGTCCCATTCCCCCTGAGAGTCCCCTTCTTCAGTGAGGTATTGGAAGTCTCCGTGGGGTCATAGATGCATCAATCAGTTCCTGTGGTGAGGACACTGCTCCCAGTATACCTTCCCAACACCTGTGTGTCTGCCGTTTGTTTGTTTGTTTTTGAGGTAGGGTCTCAATCTAGCCCATGATCCTATAATTCACTATGTAGTCTCAGGCTGGCCTCGAACTCACAGCGATCCTTCTACCTCTGCCTCCCGAGGGCTGGGATTGAAGGAGTGCACCACCATGCCCAGCCCTGTTTTTTTAAAATAATTTTTAAATTTTATTTATTTATTTGATAGATAGAAAGAGGCAGAGAGAGAGAGAGAGAGAGAGAGAGAGAGACAGAGAATGGGTGTTCCAGGGCCTCTATCCATTGCAAATGAACCCCAGATGCATGGGCCCCCTTGTGCATCTGGCTTACGTAGGTCCTAGAGACTCGAACCAGGATCCTTTAGCTTTGCAGACAAGTGCCTTAACCACTAAGCCGTCTCTCCAGCCACAGCCCTGCTTTTTTTTTTTTTTTTTTAAAGACAGGGTTACTCACTGACCTGGAGCTAGAGTGGCTGGGCTACCAAACCCCAGAAATCCACCTGCCTCTTCATCCCCAACACTGAGATACCACGTACCTTCCCTCATGCCATGGCTTGTATTTTTTTGTTTTTTTGTTTTTCCTAAAGTGAGTTCTGGAGATTGAACCCAGGTCCTCATTCTTGTATGGCAAACACATAACTCACAGAGCTATCTCCTCAGCCCACAGAAATGGCATTCGATTTGAAGACCAGCTTCTATCTTGATTCAGGCTTTTGGCTCCTAGGTGGGAGGCTATCACATCTGAGTCCTGGATGGAGAAATACACTCCTCACTACAGTGCCCAGTGTGCCCTCAGAGCATGGCTCCGTGCGCTTGCCCTCAAATCAGGCCAACAGGATGGAAACGGTTGAGATGAATGGAAAGAGATTTGTGGGCCCCTCCAGGAGAGGGCTGGAGTATCTGCTCCATCCCCAGCTGAGCACCTCCCTGCAGGGCAAGACCCCCAAGGATGGCAGGAATGAAACGGAAGCCAAACTTGTTGGCTAATGATGGTGTGGGGGGTTGGATCAGATGTTCGCCATAGACTCGTGTGTTTTGAGTGCTTGGTTCTCAACCGCTGGCAATTTGGGTGGTGGAGCCTTGCTGAAGGACGTGTGTTCACTGGAGTGGGCTTAGGGGTGTTGTAGCCAGCTCCCCTTTGCTAGAGTTCGGCACACTCTACTGCTGCTGTTGACCACCTGGTGTTGGCAAGAAGGTGACGTCAAGCCTCTGCTCTGCCCCTTTGGTGATGATGGTGAGGATGATGATGGTGATGCTCTAAAATGAGGAGGAGTGCTGGAGAGAAGGCTTAGTGGTTAAGATGCTTGACTGCAAAGCCTAAGGACCGGCATTTGATTCCCCAGGACCCACGTAAGCCAGTTGCACAAGGCGGCACATGCACCTGGGGTTCGCTTGCAGTGGCTGGAGGCCCTGGCGTGCCCACTTTTCTTTCTGTTTCTGTCTCTCCTCTCTCTCCCTCTCAAATAAATTAAAAAAACATATTTTAAAAATGAGAATGCTGAAATGATCCTTTCGTAGACATTTGCAAGGAAAATAGCAGGCTCAGCAGCTGCATTGCGTCTGCTCAAACAAACGAAGGAAACCCTCAGACTTTCCCACAGGGTGGAGGCAGAGGAGACAGAGGGCCACAAAGATCATCCAAGAAGAAGTCCAGGGAGAAGAGTCCATGGTGGAGAGCATGCCAGACCCTAGGGCCCTCCTTAACTTACCTAGCTGACCAGAACGCTGAGGGAACCCATAGGAGCTTCAGAGCTGGGGCCTGCGTCTGCCTGTGAGTTTGCAATGCTGCGTGGCTTGGCTCGCTGTCACTCAGCAGAAGGTAACCAGCCTCACACAACACCCTGGGACCACAGGACAGGAGGGCACAGATGGGGGAGGCTGAAGACACTTTCAGGAGGAGAACGAATACCCAAAGAAACTACCAGCAAATAGCCATACAAGGTTCTAGAGGGCAATGCCAATTAACAACCACAGGAGCTCAGTGTCCCAAATAAGACAAGGAGGGCAGGGGACTGGACACACACACACACACACACACACACACACTGTGCTGAACAACCCAAGGGGATGCAGGCGATGGTCCTGGTGACAACAAAGGCAGCGACAATGGCAATCCCTGGGTCTGGCTGGGACGTGAGGTAGATCCCAGCCCCACTCCAAGCTCAGAAGCTGGGAGGATAAATCTGCCCTGTTTTATTGATGCTTCTGCCTCGTCCTCCCAGAGAAATCTGATTATCTGGGCTATGCTGACAGACATCAAAACGAAATGTTTGCTTCCAGGTCTCCTCTTTGAGGGGGTGGCTGGGGGCTGGCATCTGCCTTCCAGTCGACAAACCGTCATCAATCCCCCTATCTTACAGTCGATATCGGATGTCACTTTCCCTGCTTTATGTGGCTTGGTGACCTGCCCTTATTTTGTTCCTAATAAAGATGGTTCCAGCAGGGCTGGGACCGCAGGGAGCCCCGTAATTCAAAGGGTGTTCAATCCAAGAGTGCGCACTGGCAGCTCCTGTGGTCAGCTCCATGGGGCTCCAGCCACCTGCTGCTCCGGCTCTTGTGACCGGATACTTCTGTGCCTTGATATGTGGACTTTCTTCTGGCCAGGAATTTCTTCTTTTAACAAGCGTGCCTACAGGGAAGGTTCCAACCTGCTCAGCTGCTTCCAAGCGTCACCCTGGGTGGTGGGTCCTGTGGCTACAGCTGTGCCAGCGCACACACACACACACACACACACACACACACACACACACACACACACACAAGCAGAGTCCATCTGGGCTCCACCAAGTCCATCTCCCTAAACCTCCAGCTTCATACCAAGCTGGTTAAGCCCCTAACGCTTTCAACCCTGGCTGTGTATCATTGCCACCTGGAGAGCTTTAAAAAAAAGTATGGATGCCTGGAGGAAAACTTAGCAAGCACTTTACAAAAGCAGCTACTAAATGGCCAATAAACACGTCCAGGTGATCGCAGCTCCACTGGTCACCAGGGAGATACAGAATAAGCCATAGTGTGATTCCACTCCACACTCCGCAGGCTCCTGAAATGAAAAGCACAGACAACAAGCCAGCCCTGGCTGGAGTGTGAAGTGACTGGAACTCATAGTGATAGTGAGTGACGGGGGAAAACTTCACGGTAGCATCAGAGAGAGCTGTTTGGTGAAATCTACAGTGAACGCACCTGTATTCCTAGACCTTGCACGTTCCTAGGAACCAGCCCGTGGAAATCCATCTCCTGTCTGCAGGAAGGCATGTTCGAGAATGTGAGCAAGGGGCTGGAGAGATGGCTTAGCGGTTAAGTGCTTGCCTGTGAAGCCTAAGGGCCCCGGTTCGGGGCTCAATTCCCCAGGACCCACGTTAGCCAGATGCACAAGGGGGCGCACGCATCTGGAGTTCGTTTGCAGCAGCTGGAGGCCCTGGCGCTCCCATTCTCTCTCTCTCTCTCTCTCTGCCTCTTTCTCCCTCTGTCTGTCGCTCTCAAACAAAATAAATAAATAAATAAAATTTTAAAAAAGGACATGAGGAAGGCTGGAGAGAAGGCCTGCATGGATAAAAGCATTTGCCACACAAGTGTGAGTCCATGAGTTTGAATCCCAGGAGCCCCCAAAAGCCGTATGCTAAAGGGGCATCTGTAAGCCCAGTGTGCCTAAAATGACAGAGAAATATCTAGAAGCTCATGGGTCGGCTAGCCCAGCGAACACAGCAGAGAGCTATGAACGACGAGAGACCCTGCCTCAAATGAAGGGCAAGGCGAAGGCCAATGTCCCACGTGGTCCTCTGACCTCCGCCCATGTGCTGGGGTGCACACCTGCGCTCATGTGCAAGAGCGTGCAGACACTTACACACATGCGCCATGTACCCACAAACAAAAGGAAAAGAAGAGAAAGGGCGTGAATAGCAGAAACCCTCACAATAGCCCAACCCTCAGGATCATTTTTGGTGTTTGTTTTATTGTTTTGTTTTCAATTTGGAGAACAGGATTCTGTGTCCATTGTGGACGTGTGGTAAGGATGGCAGCGGGGGTGGGGGGGTGCAGAGCTCTGCCCATGGCGCCTGCGCACACAGTGAGTGAGCGTGCCAGGGCAGCAGCCAGCCACGAGCACACCCCGTGCCAGGTGGACATGCCCACCTTCCACTCTTCAGGGTATCTTTTTAAAAAGTCACTTACTTATTTATGAGAGTGTGGTGGTTTGAATAGCATAGATGGCCCCCAATATATCCAGTTGTTTATTTGTTTGTAGTTTGCATCTTTAGCCACCTGGATGGAGGCAGTGTCACTGGGTGATCTTAAGGTGTGGGTGGTGGTATGTTTCAGATTTCATTCGAAAGATATGCAAAGTGTGCCTAGCTGGAGCTCTTGAAGTATGCTGTGTGGCTTTTGGCTTTTGATTTTTAGGCTCATGCTTCTCTCTGTCTGCTTGGGCCTGTGAAGGCAGGTCAGCTTCTTCTGCCATTTATGGAACTTCCCCTGGATCTATAAGCTTCAATAAATATCCCTTCCTCCATCACTGTGCCTGGTCTGGAAGTTCATCTCAGCGAACCTGAAGCTGTCTGCTACAGAGGGAGAGAGAGAGAGAGAGAGAGAGAGAGAGAGAGAGAGAGAGAGAGAGAAAGAGAAAGAATGGGCACATCAGGGCCTCTAGCCACTGCAAACAAACTCCAGTTGCATGTGCCACTTGCGCATCTGGCTTACATGGGTCCTGGGGAATCAAACCCGTGTCCTGAGGCTTCGCAGGCAAGTGCCTTAACCTCTAAGCCATCTCTGCAGCCCTTCTCTAGGGTATCTCATACACCAGCTAGAGGCCGTGAGCTCTGGACTGGGCGACGGGAAACCTTGCTTTCCAGACTGAGACACTGAGAACAGAGGCTGGCCAAGTCCTATTGCCTTGTCAGCGTCCAGTTTCTCCCAGGGGAACCTGACAGGTTCAGACAATGTCGTGGTCGTTTTGAATGTGAAATGGGCCCCCATAGCTCCAACAGTTTGGGATTAAGCTTCCTACTTGGTCGCCAGCTCATGGAGCCTCGGTGGAGGATTTGTGTCACCAGGGCGTGGACCTTAGGTTTATTCCTTCAGCCCGTTGGGTGTTCGGAACCAGCCAGCCTGCTCAGACTGCACGTGCTTTGCTACTGAAGATGGGAGCCAATGGCCTGATCTGCAGGGTTTTCCCGCCACGACGGGACTTCCCCTCACAACAGTAAGTCTGAAGTCAACTCCCTCCTCCTACAGGCAACTGCTTCTGCTCAGGTGTTTTGTCCCAGCGTTGAGAAGGCGATGGCTCAACAGCAGTGAAGAGCTGCTCTTCCTCCAGGGCTCTGACATCCGGGAGACACCGCGGTCAGCCTGGAGAGGTTGTCGCAGCTCCTCCACAACGATGTATTCCTCTTTAGCTCCCCCCCACCAAACAGTACTTACTGACATACAGAAACCAGAAATCGGGCCGGGAGAATGGCTTAGCCAGTAAAGAACTTGGCACACAGGCATAAGGACCTGAGTGTGGGATCTGTGGATGCCAGGTGTGCGTGGCAGTCTGCCAGAAACCCCGGCACGCGGGAGGCAGGAGTCAGGGGGTCTCCAGGGCTAGCGGCCTAGCCAGACCACGGGAACTGGTGAGCTCTGGGTTCAAGTGTGCGAGACCTAACTTCAGTGAATGAAGGGAGGGGAATCTTGTCCTGAAGTCAGCCACTGGCCCCCACAGGTACACACATAGGCATGCTCCTGCACACACATGAAGCCACATGCACGCAAACAAGCCTCCTTGCATGCACGCACACCACACACACACATTCGCCCCCCCCCAGCTTGGGTAGGAATGGGGAAGTGGGCCAAGCTGTGGAGCCTGCTACCCCCTCCCAAGTTCACTGAGAACCCTGGGCCAATATTAGTCATCTGGATGTTTTCAGGAGATGACAGCTTGGCTCCCAGATGGGGATGTGGGGACAAATGGATGTGGGGGACGCCTGTCAGTCAAGCCCCAGGGACAGATGTCGGAGGAGGTGAGAGCTCTGTTCCTCATTTACCCTTTCTCAGAAAATGTGGGAGGTGGCCAGACATGTTAACACCCTGCCGCAGGCCTGGCTGGAAAAGGACCTTGAGGATGGAAAGGGTACCATTCCGTCACCAACAAACAGCGTCCATTTTTCTAAAATCCTCATGTAGGGCGTGGTGGTGCACATCTTTCATCCCAGAACTGAGGAGGCTGATGTAGGAGGGTCACTGTGAGTTCAAGGCTAGCCTGAGACTACATAGTGACTTCCAGGTCAGCCTGGGATAGAGCGAGACCTTACAACAAACAAACAAAGAAATAAGTTTCAGGACAGTCTGAGTTACAGAGCAAAAACTCCGCCGCAGAAACAAAACAGGGCTGCAGACCAGGCTCAGAGGTTAAGACGCTTACCTGCAAAGCCTAGTGACCAGAGTTCGATTCCCCAGGACCCACGTAAAGCCAGTTGCACAAAGTGGTGCACGCATCTGGAGTTCATTTGCAGCTGCTAGAGGCCCTATTGAACCTAGTTTTACTCTCTCTCTCTCTCCGTCTCTCTCTCTCTCTCTTGTCTCTCTTCTATCTATCTCTCTCTGCTTGCAAATAAATACGTAAAAATATTTTAAAAACAAAACAAACGAAATGCTCATGTAGCCACAAGCAAGCGCATTGGCATAGTTTGTTGAAGGAAAGGAAACTGACATCACATAATTTCCTCTTCTGTAACATAAGCAAGCACATCCCTCTGAAAGAAAAAGACTGCCTTTTGCTCTATCCATTGGCACCCCAGTCTTTACCAGCTGCAAGAAGAAAAACCCATCTGTCTTTAATGTTATTCACAATTTTCCCACCTCCCAGACCTAAACTACTTTAGCTTAAAAGTTTCAAAAGTAGGGCTGGAGAGATGGCTTAGTGGTTAAGCGCTTGCCTGTGAAGCCTAAGGACCCCGGCTCGAGGCTCGGTTCCCCAGGTCCCACGTTAGCCAGATGCACAAGGGGGCGCACGCGTCTGGAGTTCGTTTGCAGAGGCTGGAAGCCCTGGCGTGCCCATTCTCTCTCTCTCCCTCTGTCTTTCTCTCTGTGTCTGTCGCTCTCAAATAAATAAATAAAAATTAAAAAAAAAGTTTCAAAAGTAGAGGAGGGCATGGGAAGATGGCTCAGATGTTAAAAGCGCTGGCTTGTACAAGCTTGTGTCCCCAGTGCCCATTTAAAGCTGGACACAACATGACTTGCCCAACCGTGGTCACAATGTGCCTGTGGCAATGGGAGGCAGAGCAAAGAGAATCTAGAAGCTCACCTGCCAGCTAGACTGGTGCACACAGCTGCAAAACAAGAGACCCTGTCTCGAAAAGAAGGTGGAAGGAGAAGGCTGACACCCTCAATTTTGTTTGTTTGTTTTTGTTTTCCATTGTAGGCTTTCATCCTAGCCCAGGCTGACCTGGAATTCACTGTGTAGTCTCCGGGTGGCCTCGAACTCATGGCGGTCCTCCTACCTCTGCCTCCCGAGTGTTGGGATTAAAGGCATGAGCCACCACACCCTACCCTAGGTTGCTTTTTCACTTCCACACATGTGTTGTGATACACACACACACACACACACACACACACACACACACACACCCATAAATAAATAAAATAAGTAACTAAACCCCCAAACATCCGCAGATACCTGGATGGAATTCTCTGAGAGCACTTTGCTGAGCTCACTGTGCATGAGAAGGGGATGGAAAGAAGCAAGGTTCAGCAGACAGGCTGAGGAGGATGAAGAGACAGACAGATGCACACAGGCAGGGTGTGGTCATTTGAATGTGCGCCCCCATATACTCCGGTGTTTTATTAAAGCTTGGAACTTGGGTCTCCAGCTGCCTGGCTGGAGGACGTGTCACTGGGGGTTGATCCTGGGGGTCTTGGGGTCCTGCTTGCTGCTGGGCAGTGCTGGCTGCTTTCAGAGTTTGCTGGCTGTGTGGTGGTTCGTCTCTGCTTGGGTGGATGGAAGCAGCCTTCGCCCACTGATGGTGCTTCCCCCTGGATCCGTAAGCTTGAAAGAAAGCCCTTCCTCCCCTCAACCGCGTCTGCTTTGGGGCTTCATCCCAGCTCCGTGAAGCTGACTACTACACAGGTTAAGACATGAAGCCCAACGAGGAGAGGTATATGTTTTTATTTTTATTTATTTATTTGAGAGAGATACAGAAATAGGCAGAGAGAGAGAGAGAGAGAGAGAGAGAGAGAGAGAGAGAGCATGCCAGGGCCTCCAGCCACTGCAAAAGAACTCCAGATGTGTGCACCGTCTTGTGCATCTGGCTTATGTGGGTCCTGGGGAATCGAGCCTGGATCTTTTGGCTTTGCAGGCAAACGCCTTAACAGCTAAGCCATCTCTCCAGTCCCCGGCTGAGGACAATATTCTATGACTACAGAACAAGCTAGAAATACACATAAGAGGTCAGATCCATAGATCAGAAAAAGGCCTGTGTTTTTTTTTTTAATACTTTATTTTTATTTATTTATTTGACAGAGAAAGAGAGAGAGAGAAAAGGGAACCGCCAGGGCCTCCAGCCACTGCAAACGAACTCCAGACGCGTGCGCCCCCTTGTGCATCAGGCTTATGTGGGTTCTGGGGAATCAAACCTGGGTCCTTTGGCTTTGCAGGCAAACACCTTAACCACTAAGGCATCCCTCCAGCCCAAGACCTGTGTTTTGTTCTTTTCTCCTCCAACTCCAGAGAGCCCTGGCTTCCTCTTCTTCCGGGTCTGATATCTAGAACTTTCTGCTTCTCCTCCACATCCCAGAGCCCTGACCTGCACTACCAGGACTAGTAAAGTCAGAAATCCAACATGGTACAGGGGAACGCCAAGAAGTCTGCCAGGAGATAGCACGCTTGCTCCCTGAAAACCGCGGGGGAGCCAGCCACCTGCTTAGTGAAGGGAGAAGTTCAAAGAAGTCCCCTGTCTTCACACTTGCTCAGGCTTCTCCCAATCCAGAGTCTCTGCTGCTGCAGCTGCTGAGATGTGACGTGTCCCTCCAAGGCTACACCGTCCTCCAATAAACTCCGTTTCCTCTGCCATAGATCCACCTATCTGTTTCATGCTTTTGCTAACAGTGGACAAGTCTCTAGATCCCTGTGGGTGTCGGTGGGCGCAGAGGCTTCTTGCTGTAGGAGCAGAGGCAGGAGGCTCTCGGGCCACCAGTGGACGGGATCAGACCAGCGGTAGCAACTGGTTGCTCTGCTCCCCAAGAACTGTGGGAGATCCCTCCCCCATCAGATAATCCAGATGGATTTGGAGAGGGGACATTGGTGGAACTTTGACAGGGAGCTTGACAAGCAAACCAGGGCAAGAGAATGAATATGAACATCCTAGTTGGTCAAGGGTAGAGGTAGGACTGATTGGAAAATAAATAAATTGGAGAAAACTCTGTTTTTCCCCCAGGGCCTTGTACATGCTAGGCAAGCCCTCTGCCACTCAGCTATCTCCCCAGTCCTTAACTTTTTGAGAAGATTCCTATACAGGGATGGAGAGATGGCTGAGCAGTTAAATGCTTGCCTGTGAAGCCTAAGGACCCTGGTTTGAGGCTCGATTCCCAAGGACCCACATTAGCCAGATGCACAAGGGGTGCACGCAACTGGAGGTCCTTTGCAGTGGCTAGAGGCCCTAGCCTGCCAATTCTTTATCTATCTATCTGCCTCTTTCTCTCTCTGTCTATTGATCTCAAATAAATAAATAAATAACAATTTTTTTTAACAAAATTAAAAAAAAAAGATTCCTGTACACATGTGGAACAGGCCTGGCCTTGAGCTCACAATCCTCCTCTTCCTGCTACCCAAAAGTGAGATTACTGGTATTCACTACAAGGCACCACACAAATTATTTAGATCAGATCCTTGCCACACAGCTAGGGTCTACTACCAAAGGACCCCCAGCTAAAAACATCTTGCTGATATTTAAAATCACATCAAATGCCTTCACATCTGTTTTAGAGCACTTTCAGAATGAATATCTTTAAGGTGTGTTTGGGGTTCAGGAAAATCCTTGAACCCCAAACCCTAGGTTCATTTCTAATTTCAATCACAGAATTGAGTAAAAAAAAACTGAGAAGGATAATTATTAAATTATTACACTTACTGAGGGAAGAACAGAGCCAAGGGAAGGCGCCCACATTGCTAGAGATCCCACATGGAGGGTCTGGGGAAAGCCTGGAAAGAGAAGAGAGAAAAGAACGTTCTAAGAGCTCTGCCTTGTGGGGAGCTGGAGGGGACAGAGAGCCCACGTGGAGAGGAAGGGCTAGGGAGCTTCCCCGAGGCTGAGCCCGGCTGGGTCCCAGGCCCGGCGGAGGGAAAACTCACTGCAGCTGAGAGTTCCCAAGTGGTTAGGCAGCTCAGAGAGCCTGCCCTCCCCCTGCAAAGGCATTGATAACCTTACAGTGGTGGACCCTATCTTCTGGCTCAGGTGAACCAGAGGGAAAGCTCGTTGGTTAGAGCTAGGGCTTTCTCAAGAAGAGGCTAGCCCTGACACCAAGATCTAGGGGCTGAACTTGACCAGCCACAATGCTTGAATAGCAGACCTCCCTCCCAGGAGGAGTCCAGATTGTCTGTGGAACAACAGGTCTAGGGAACTAGGCAGGAGATAAGAAGTTAGATCATCTTTGATTTCTACCAAGTACAGGTTTTCCTGCCTTTTTCACTTTCAAGTGTCCAGTCTCTCTAACTGCCTACTCTCTCTTATACCCAACTAAGGTAATATTTATATCTGCCTATCAGAGGTCTAGAGACAGACTGTTTTAGAGTTAGTAGGTAGCTACTCACGAAGTTAAGATCAAATTTGACAGGACAGGGCATAAACTCCTATATTTCAATGGGAATACTGTCAAAACATTTTATAAACAGAACAAAGGAAGTGTGAAAATAAATGAATGTTTCAGACCCTCAGACTGGGGCTCCCTGAGGACAGGCCGCGTCTCCTCAGACCGGGGCTCCCTGAGGACAGGCCGTGTCTCCTCAGACTGGGGCTCCCTGAGGACAGGCCGCGTCTCCTCAGACTGGGGCTCCCTGAGGACAGGCCGTGTCTCCTCAGACTGGGGCTCCCTGAGGACAGGCCGTGTCTCCTCAGACTGGGGCTCCCTGAGGACAGGCCGTGTCTCCTCAGACTGGGGCTCCCTGAGGACAGGCCGCGTCTCCTCAGACTGGGGCTCCCTCAGGACAGGCCGCGTCTCCCCAGACTGGGGCTCCCTGAGGACAGGCCGTGTCTCCCCAGACTGGGGCTCCCTGAGGACAGGCCGTGTCTCCCCAGACTGGGGCTCCCTGAGGACAGGCCGTGTCTCCTCAGACTGGGGCTCCCTCAGGACAGGCCGCGTCTCCCCAGACTGGGGCTCCCTGAGGACAGGCCGTGTCTCCCCAGACTGGGGCTCCCTGAGGACAGGCCGCGTCTCCTCAGACTGGGGCTCCCTGAGGACAGGCCGCGTCTCCTCAGACTAGGGCTCCCTGAGGACAGGCTGTGTCTCCCCCAGACTGGGGTTCCCTGAGGACAGGCCACGTCTCCTCAGACTGGGGGTCCCTGAGGACAGGCCGTGTCTCCCTCAGACTGGGGCTCCCTGAGGACAGGCCGTGTCTCCTCAGACTGGGGCTCCCTGAGGACAGGCCGCGTCTCCCCCAGACTGGGGCTCCCTGAGGACAGGCCGCGTCTCCCCCAGACTGGGGCTCCCTGAGGACAGGCCGCGTCTCCTCAGACTGGGGCTCCCTGAGGACAGGCCGCGTCTCCTCAGACTGGGGCTCCCTGAGGACAGGCCGCGTCTCCCCCAGACTGGGGCTCCCTGAGGACAGGCCGCGTCTCCCCCAGACTGGGGCTCCCTGAGGACAGGCCGCGTCTCCTCAGACTGGGGCTCCCTGAGGACAGGCCGCGTCTCCTCAGACTGGGGCTCCCTGAGGACAGGCCGCGTCTCCTCAGACTGGGGCTCCCTGAGGACAGGCCGCGTCTCCCCCAGACTGGGGCTCCCTGATGACAGGCCGTGTCCCTCCATACCCACTTTAATTGTGTTCCTGAGTGTTTGACTTCACCTTGGGAATTCTTGCAGCAGACAGGTGTTTTGGGGCACACGTGAAAGGCTCACGAGTGACGTGGACTGAGAAGGAGCCAACAGTTCTATGCACTAAACATGCTCTCACTGGGCTGTGGAACTTTCCGCCTGACTTATTTGTGGGTGTCCCCACTACATGAGTGCCTCAGCCATGGCGTCTGTCGCTGTGTTGTGAGGCCTGCGGGTCGGGAAGGAAGGGAACTTCAGGGCAGGCCGGGGAATCCACCACACTGGACGTTAGAGCTTTGAGAGCTCAGAGAAGTGTGACTGGGTTGGTGGCTGACTTGCAAAGGGGTGCTGGGTACAGGTTAACTCCTGGAGGATGAAATTCAGTTCTGCCCAGAGGTCCTGACTGCCCCGGATCAGGAGACACAATTCTTCCATGATCCTTGCTGTGCAGGCCCTCCTTCCTGTAGGCTCTGACCTGCCTGGTCTCCTCCATGCCTCTTCCTGTTCTCTGCACGTACGTATCTAGCGTCCCTGTCCCCCTCAGGGCCCTGTTTCAGGGAGGGATCTCCCGTTCTTTCATGCCACCTCCAGTTGAAACTGAGTCCCATGGGTTCACCTCTCCCCCAACCCTGCGCAGTCGATTCCATAGAGGCGAACCAGCTGCTCGGCCTTACTGCACCTTCCCCCACCCAAGCCTTGTCTGGGAAGTCCATGCTGATGAGGAGTTGCTGCTGTGATCAGCTTTCCAGATGAGGAACCCGAGGAAAGGGAAGATGAAGTTTGGATTCCCAAGGATCACATGCTCGCTGGCTCATTAGTGGCAGATGTGGCATGAATTGTCTGCCCCAGATAGAGAGCTCCCTGCTAGCTCACAGGCCCCCTGAGGGTGAACCCATCAGTCTGCTTGCCTTCCTGGCACTTCGCGCAGGGAACAGGGCCTGGCACACAGGAGTCACCCCGCACCTGCTTGAGGATGACCCGAGGAAATGGCTCTAGCCACTGGAGGCCACCCGAGCGCAGGCCTGCTCCCCTCCTTAAACAGGCCCCCCAGTCACAGCACCGGCGCCTCCGACCTCCTCCCAGTGAACTGTGTGGCTACGTGTGTGCCTGTCTTTCTCTACACGTGTGTACCTGAGAGATGTATGCATATAATTGTGTATACATGTGTGTGCAGGAGGGCACACGTATATGTACGTATGCCTATGTCTGCTGGTGTGGGAATGGGTGTGTGTCTGTGCATGATGGCAAGTGCGTGTGTGTCTATCCCTGTGTGTGCATGTGTATGTCGTGTGTGTGTGTGTGTGCGTGTGTGTGTGTGTGGCTGCATATCCGTCCCTATATGCATGTGCACACATGCATGTATATCTGTGTATCTCTTCCCATGTCTATGCATGTGCGGGTGTACATGTGTGTCTCCAGGTGCATTGTGTGCATGTGTGTGCGTGCATGTACATGCATGTGTGCATCTATAGATCTGTGTGCATGTGTGTGCACGCATTTACATCTGTCTGTGTGTCTGTCCTCATGTGTATGCATTTGTGTGTTTGTCCCCATTTATGTGTGTGTGTTCATGTCTGTGTGTCTGTACCTGTATTTGTGCATGCATGTGTATGTCTGCCCCTATGTGCATGCATGTACATCTGTCTGTCTATCTGTCTGTGTGCCACTTGAGTCCTGGCTGGAAGCTGTCAGCAGTAACATTGGCCGGGTGTGAGCGGCTCCCTTCCTGCCGCAGCCTAATGGTGCCCGACGGATTGATCAGCGGAGAAATTTGCTGTGTCTCTGTCGTAGCAGACAGGCAGAGGTGTCTTCGCTTAACCTCTCAGGCCTACAGAGGACGGGGAGAGGGAGACAGGTGGCATGCTGGGGGAAGAGGCTGGCCACAGAGCACGCCGGGAGGCCTGTGGGCAGGCAGGAGCAGGCAAGGTCCTGGGGAGGCTGGGAGACAGGGACGGGCATGGAGGTGTAACAAGGTGGGGTTCTTCAGCGCTGTGGCTCTGGCTCTGCAGCCTGGGAGTAGAGGGAGCTCATGCCATGAGCTCCCCGCAGCACAGGGCACAGGGCCGGGGGTCATCGTGTGGGGACTGGCGCTGGAAAGCCTCACTGATGTTTTCTGTAGCCCTCAGTCTCTTCCTCAGAACAATGTATGTCCCTCTGCTAAAAGTGGAGTGCCAGGTTATGAACGGGTGGAGAGCCCAGGTCTACTCACTACAACATGTGTGACAAAATGTCTGAGCAATAAAATTTAAGGCCTGGAGAGATGGCTTAGCAGTTCTTGTCCTTGCCTGTGAAGCCTAAGGTCTCATGTTTGACTCTCCAGGTCCCACGTAAGCCACTTTGTGAAGGGACGCAAGCTCACAAGCTCACGTATGCGCACAGGGGGGCGTGCATGCTTCTGGACTTCAACGGCAGTGTCTGGAGGGCCCTAGTGTGCCAATTCTCACTCACACACACTCTCTTGCTCTCTCACTGCATCTCTACCGCATAAATAAAAGCTATACATTTTAAAATATTTTACTTTTAAATTGTATTTATTTGAGAGAGGGGGCAGATAGACAGAATGGGCACATCGGGGCCTTTAGTCACTGCCATCAAACTCCAGATGCGCGTACCACTCTGTGCATCTGGCTTATGTGGGTACTGGGGAATTGAACCTGAGTCCTTAGGCTTCACAAGCAAGTGCCTTAACTGCCGAGCCATCTCTCCAGACCTGAAATATAAAATCGAAACAGTAATAATAATGCAAGGCTGATTGTGCTTAGAAACTATTAGTGATTTCCTTTTATTCTACTTATTTATTATTCTTCCCTCTAAACCAGCTGCAGGGGCCCCAGGTGGGTCTGAGGGAAGGAGAGGACAGGCTTTCCAGCAAACAGAGTCCCCTTCTCACCTCTCAGCCTCAGCCCCAGCCCTCGGGAGCTGGGCTGCAGGAAGGCAATGGCTTCTTTCCTGGAGTTCTTGGCTCAGGTGAGTACACTGGAACACTATGTAGTACGTGCTCATCAGCCAGCAGACCTTGCCGGGGTCCTTTGGGAGCCCACCCCTCTCCTGTACCTCCCACTGTGTCTCTGAGGCCTTTGCACAGGCCAGTGACCGGGTGATTCTCAAAGGGACGCTGCTGGTGCGCACGTTACAAGATGCATGGCATTTTATTTGTCGTGTCCGAGGTCTCTCGGACAGGCCCCAGTTGCCAGGCCTACCATAACCTCCACCAGCCTCCTGTCCGCAGACTGTGTCGCACCAGAAGCTAGAGAAAGGACAGGTGGCATGGCCTGAATGAAGCAATGCCCCCCCTCCACCAATATACTGAAAGAATTCTGCCCAGGCATTGTTGGGACCCTCCCAGATTTATCCCTCCTGCCTCCTCTGGTAACCTCACAGGAAGTTTTGTGAATGAATCTTATCTGGAAACAGAGTCTTTTTTTATTATTTATTTATTTATTTATTTATTTATTTATTTATTTATTTGAGAGCAACAGACACAGAGAGAAAGACAGATAGAGGGAGAGAGAGAGAGAATGGGCGCGCCAGGGCTTCCAGCCTCTGCAAACGAACTCCAGACGCATGCGCCCCCTTGTGCATCTGGCTAACGTGGGACCTGGGGAACCGAGCCTCGAACCGGGGTCCTTAGGCTTCACAGGCAAGCGCTTAACTGCTAAGCCATCTCTCCAGCCCCAGAGTCTTTTTATGAGAGAGAGAATTGGCATGCCAGGGCCTCTGCAATTGAACTCCAGACGCTTATGCCACTTAGTGGGCATGTGCGACCTTGTGCTTGCCTCACCTTTGTGCATCTGGCTTACGTGGAATCTGGAGACTCAAACATGGGTCCTTAGGCTTTGTGTGCTAAGACATCTCCCCAGACCTGGAGTCTTCTACAGGTATTAGTTGTTTCTTTCTGAAGAGGCCCTTACGGTAGACCCTAGTGCAGCGTGATGGGCGCACTCACAAGAGGTGGACAATAGAGCACAACTTCGGAGAGGCGGGGTGGAGATGTAGGGAGAACTCATTTTAGTTTTAATTTCTTTAATTAATTAATTTCCTTATTTGAGAGAGAGATAGAGAAATAAGTAGAGAGAGAGAGAGAGCAAATGAGTGTGTTAGGGCTTCTAGTCACTGCAAATGAACTCTAGACATATATGCCACTTTGTGCATCTGGCTTACTTGGCTACTGGGAAGTCGAACCTGGGTACTTAGGCTTTGCAGCTGAAAGACCCCCAGAGGGAGACCTTCACTCAAGTCTCGAGACAGCACGCACCCAAAGACGCACGGGAGACCAAACTTGCTGCAAAAGCATGAGGCTTTATTCGGGAAACCAGAGCTCTGGGGTCGACACATATCTCATGCAGGAGACAGAGGAGTCGACCCTGAGCCCTATTGGGTGTTTCTTTTTATAGGGTTTTTAACAAGGAAGGGAAAGGGGAGGGGGTTTCACAAGGGTATTTGCCAAGCTTGTACAGTTATGTCTACATATCTTATTTGTGCATAACCAGAGTTTAAGTCCTTGGTCAGGCTGTCTTGGGAAACTATTTTTTTTCCTCTTCCCGGGACACAAGGTTTAGGTTGACCCGACCAACTCATACCTTGGGCCACCCGCAGCCTATCTTTTAGCCTATTTTTGATTTGCTCCTTTCTGAATATACAGTTCAGGCTGTCCCCTAGCTATAGCAACCAGCTGTTTCTTCACTAAGTTTACTTTAAAATTTTCTAGCCTGCCTTTCACAGCAAGTGCCTTAACCACTATGGCATCTCTCCAGCCCAAGAACCCATGTTGATGGGCTGAGAGCTCTGCTGCCACATGACCAGGGGAAGCAGGGGCATGATGGTGAGAGGGGCAGCGATAGATCTTTCCCTGCAAGGTGCCAAGGGGGCATGGTCCTGCTGAGGCCTTGGTGTTTATTAGACTTCCAGCCTTCGGGACTGGAAAGCATATATTCCTGTAGCTCTAAAGCCACTAAGCTGTTGGCACTTTGTTACAGTGGCCCTGGGAAAAGCATATAACCTCTGACTGGCAAAAGTAAAACAAAATAAATTTTAAAAAGTAACCCTGGGAAACTAACGTGGCTGTGGATTTGAACTTATGTCCCCCCTCATAGACTCGGGTGTTTTTTTTTTGGGGGGGGGGGCTTTCGAAGTAGAGTCTCCCTCTAGCCCAGGCTGACCTGGAATTTACTATGTGGTCTCAGGGTGGCCTCGAACTCACGGCGATCCTCCTACCTCTGCCTCCCGAGTGCTGGGATTAAAGGCGTGTGCCACCACGCCCGGTGGACTCGGGTGTTTTATTAAAGGTTGTAACATGGATCTCCAGAACTGTGGCTACAAGAGGTGTCACTTGGAGGGTAGATCCTGGAATCCAGCCCTAAAGTGCCCCTGGGGACAGATCTAAGTTTCAGCCCTAACAGAGCGCAGTATGAGCTCTGGCAAGGTCACTGCCGTCTTGTTGCTGGTTCGTGCCTGTTTTGGGCTGGCTGGATTCCCTGTGTTTGGAAGTATGGAAGCAGCTTCTTTTGCCAGTGATGAAACTTCTCCCACCCCCCACCCCCACCCCACCCCTAAATCTGTAAACTTGAAATAAACCTTTCTCCACCAGACAGTGCTTGGTGTGGATGTTCATCCCAGCAACGTGGAGCTGTCTACAACAGTGCCATGCCATGGCCAATAATATTCAAGAAGCAAGCAGCCAGGGGAAAGCAACAATAGTCTACCCTTTGCTGGTACTGGATGGTGGGAAGGGCTTCAGCCAGCGTGTGAGCATGAGACAAGGCTGATAGGTGACTTGTGTGAAGGAGGTGTGCTGAATGTAAAATGTCTCCCACAGTCTCGTGGGCTTGGGATCAAGCCTCACACTTCATCCTAGCTGGTAGAGCCTGTGGGAGGTGCAGCCTTGCTGGAGGGTGTGTGTGTCGCTGAGGGAGGCCCTTGGGACTTTCACAGACCAGCACTGCTGGCCGGTGCTGGCGATGTAGCTCAGTCATGCTGCTTGCTCCCTGCTGATATGCGATGGTGTGAGCCTGCTTCCCACTCCTGCTCTGCCTTCTCTGCCAGGATTGAGACCCGGAGCCAAAATAAACCCTTGCCTCCTGTAAACTACCTCTGGCTGAGTGCTTGGTCCCAGCAATGACAAGGTCGCCGCATTCGGTTCCTGCAAACACTCAGCCTTGGGTCATCTTGTTTTGCTTGGTAATAATGCCACTTAGGAATGAAGTCAATTTGAATTTACTTCTCTTAAGTCCATCTGTAGTCTCAGCAACATAACAGGTGGCCATCTGTCGGTCAACAGCCTCCCTCCCTGTCTTACACCCATGCTGGATGCCACAAAAGAAACTAGTCAATGCTGACGGCTTAGCTCAGAAGTAGCCAAACATCCATCCATGAGTCACTATTGGGTCCATGAGTCTCAAGAGAGACATCCAAGAAGGCTGCTTCTCTCTCTTTTCAGTCAACCTGAATTCACCAGACAGAGTCCTGGAAATGTCTAGAAAGAGGTTTCTGGTAGGAGGGAGCAAGAGTTCATTCCATGTAGCAGTTGTCCAAGCATGGTCTATGGACCTGTAGGATTTCCAAGATCAAGATCATTAAAAAAAAAAAAAAAAAACTTTAATTTATATATTTTCAAGCAGAGAGAAGGTAGACAGAGAGAATGGGTGCACCAGGGCCTCCAGTGGCCACACACATACCCTGGCTGCATGCGTCACTTTGTGCATGTGGCTGTACGTGGGTACTGGGGAATCAGACCCAGGTGGTTAAGTTTTTCAGGCAAGCACCTTAACCATTGAGCCATCGCTCCAGCTCAAGGTCATTTTCTTTTTACAAAAAATATTTAATTAATTTATTTATTAGGGAGAGAGAATGAACATGCCAGGGCATCCAGGCACTGCAAATGAATTCCAGATACATGCGCCGTATGTATCTGGCTTACATGGGTTCTGGGGAATTTCATCTCAGGTTATTTCATTGCTTGGGTTTTCTGTTTATTAGCTCCATTTTTAGATGTGTAGGTAAGGTGTCATATGTACCTCTGTATTGCTTCCAGAGCAACAACAGGAATGTCAAGGTCATTTTCTTTAAGTGTCACCATGCGATCCAGTGATCCCAGCATGTGGGAGGTCAACGCAGGAGGATCTCACGTTTGAAGCCAGCCTGGGCTACAGAACATGGTGATGTCTTAGAAAAGAAAAATAAAAAATAAAAGCAAAACAAATAAAGACGAGTAATACAGCTGAGACGTGAGCGGTCTTATTCACTCTCAGTTCCCTCACGAGTGAGCATGGAGCGTCCCAGGAGTTTTACGACAGGAGACACCACAGCAGATTGGATGTGAAAACAGACACGAGAATGCAGCTGTCTCCACTAAGCCGCACGTGAAAGGCAGTTCTGAAAATGCAAAAGCAAGGCTAGTCTCCTTACACATTTATTTTGTAAAGCGCACTTATTTCTATTAAAATATCACTTGTGTTAAGACAGAATGAGTTTGCCACGATCTCAACATGCTAAGTAACTTTACATTTTCTCGCTAGATAAAAGCACATGCGGCTCGCTAAGAAAAAGCTCTTTGAGTCCCTGAAAATATGAAACAGGGGTTGAGGGAATCGGAGACCAAAAGGTTGTGGAACAGCTGATCTGGTTGACCGGGGTCAGAGGGCAGGCTGTGGAATAGCTGTGACCACAGCCAGTGTCATGGGAACTGAGTCAACTGATCAGAAAATCTAACGTTGACAGATGTCTATCCTGGGCTAGATGTTTATAGACCTTTCCACCTGCTACCCTGTATCATCCTCACCTCACCCACCCATAATCCCCTCCCCACCACCCACTTTGAAGATGGAAAAAAAAACCTCATAGATCTGGAGAGATGGCTTAGTGGTTAAGGTGCTTGCCTGCCAAGCCTAAAGACCCATGTTCAACTCTCTAGACCCCATGTAAGCCAGATGCACAAAGGTTTGGCAAGTGCAAGGTCACACATGCCCACTAGGTGGCGCAAGCATCTGAAGTTTAATTTCAGTGGCTGAAGCCCTGATGTGCCAAATCTCTCTCTCTCTCTCTCTCTCTCTCTCTCTCTCTCTCCCTTTCTCTCTAAAATAAAGTAAATGCCCATCGATCAAGTGAGACGATCCTGTGACCAAACCTCACAGCTGGTAAGTGCTGAAGCTGATTTGAATTTGATACCAAAACTAGTGTTTCTAGAATAGCTCAGACAGTTAAGTCTTTGCCTCGCAAGCACGAGGACCTGAGTTCAATCTCCACTACCCACACAAATACGCTGGGGAGACAGGTGGCACACACCTATAATCACAGCGCTGTGGAGGCAGAGAGAGTTGGATCCCCTGGAGCTGGCTAGCCAGCCAATCTAGTCTAACTGGAAGGTTCCAGGCCAATGAGAAACCCTGTCTTGACAAAGGCAAAGGTAGGTGGTGTTTCTGAGAAGTAAACCTGATATTGTCCTCTAGCCTCCACACGAACCTCCCTCGCCACACGCACACATACACACAGACTTTTTTAAAAGGGCTGGAGAGGTGGCTTAGCGGTTAAGCACTTGCCTGTGAAGCCTAAGGACCCCGGTTCGAGGCTCGGTTCCCCAGGTCCCACGTTAGCCAGATGCACAAGGGGGCGCACGCGTCTGGAGTTCGTTTGCAGAGGCTGGAAGCCCTGGGGTGCCCATTCTCTCTCTCTCCCTTAATCTGTTTTTCTCTCTGTGTCTGTCGCTCTCAAATAAATAAATAAATAATTTTTTAAAAAAAAGGGCTGAAGAGATTGCTTAGTGGCTACAGTGTTTGCCTGTGAAGCCAAAGAACCTAGGTTCAATTCCCCAGGACTCACATTAGCCAGATGCGCAAGGTGGAGCATGCATCTGGGATTAGTTTGTAGCGGCTGGAGGCCCTGGCATGCCCATTCTCTCCCTCTCTCTCTCTCTCTCTCTCTGTCTCTCTCCTTGCAAAGAAATAAATATTTTTTTAAAAACCCAGTGTTTGTAAATCTTGTGACTTGAATTTTAAAGCTCTGTGAATCAAAACTTGAAAACCTGACAGGGATTTGACTTTCAGGCCCTGGCCACAGCCGTCTGGGCTGCAGGGTCCTTGTCTGTAAAAGGGGTGTTGAAATATCCAGCCTGTGAAAATGTGTGGGAACAGGAGGTGAGAGAGCCACGGGGGGGCAACCGTGAAGCGGGTGTGGGCGTGATGACCCCTGCTGGCCTGCTGGGCCTTTTGGTGTAGGAAATGCTTGGGGACCGTTAGCTGGTTGCAGACATTAGAAATATGACCGGATCGCTGGCTGAATATGTACATGAGCATGCATACATATTGGAGGTGGTTCGTGGCATATACATTTTTCATCTTTTTTAATGTTTTATTTTTATTTATTTATTTGAGAGAGAAAGAGAATAGGCACACCAGGGCCTCTAGCCACTGAAAACAAACTCCAGATGCATGCACCCCCTTGTGCATCTGGCTTATGTGGGTCCTGGGAAATCGAACCTGGGTCCTTTGGCTTCACAGGCAAATACCTTAGCTGCTAAGCCATCCCTCCAGTCCTGTATTTTCATCTTAATGCTCAGAGACATTTGCCAAATGGTAAATCTGTAAGCCCTTCTCTCTCTCTCTCTCTCTCTCTCTCTCTCTCTCTCTCTCTCTCTCTCCCCCTCCCTCCTCTCTTTCCATCTCCTAGAAGCTCTTTCATTCAACTTTTTTCTTGACAGCTTTCATATAAATAGACAATATATCATGATCATAGTTCCCTCCCCCCACCCTCCTTTTCCCCTCTCCAGAATTTCCCTTCACTTCTTTCCAACAAGTCTCTTTTCTGTTTGGCCTCGTTATTTCTTTTTCTTTTTTTCCTTCTATCATGTAGGTCTTGTGGAGGTAGTGTCAGTCACGGTGAATATCAAGGCCACTTTGTGTCTGGAAGACGACACTGTAAGTTTTCCTTTCCCTGCCTTAGGCTCTTACATTCTCTCTGCCACCTCTTCCACAGTGGTCCCTGAGCCTCAGGGGGTGTGATAGAGATGTCCTGTTTAATGCTGGACACTCACCTCACTGTCACTTCTTCTCAGCATTTCGGAGAGTGTTGCCTCACCCCTGTGGCCACCAGCATCTGAAAAGAGAAGCTTCTCTAACCAAAAGTGAGAGTAACATTAAATATGAGCATCAGCATAAGTATTTAAAGGGAAGTTTGGTGGGCATCATATATACATTTAGCCAGACATCAGTAGTAGTTTCCCCCTAGGGCTTATGGCCTCCCTAACCATAGGCTTTTGAGTAGATTTTCAGTCCCAGGCAGGAATTCCCATCAGAGAGCAGGTGGTTTCCCCTGTAACAGACTTCCAGCAGCTCTTAAAAGGGGGTCCAGCATCACTGCAACTGCCCAAGCATCCAGTCCCAGCCATTAGTCACCGGGCCTCCGTCCAGGCTGGACTACAGACAGCCATCAGGAGCACTTCTCTTGTGACACGTCTTCTCTGAATCTTCCTCAACACAAAATTAAACAAACACCACTTCTAGGCATGACTCTGTGAGACCAGAGATAGAGTGTGCAGTGATTAGCGGATATTTACTGGTGCAGGATCGCTGAGCTGAGATGCGCACGCCCCAGTCATCCGCTCCAGTTAGTGCATGGGAGGGGGCATCCTGGCGACCGAGTGCCCAGGGTCCCACTGGGAAAGACACAGTAGCGTCCCAGCCTATGTTCCTGAGACTGCGCTCTGGTGGTTCCAGGACCCTCCCCTGCCCCCAGCTTAGATGATGGGGCAAAGAGTCCAGGGTGGGTGAAAGGCCAGTACGTATTCCCCGTCCCCCGACTCTTGGCCAATGTTATATGCTGACGTGAGCCACATCTCTCCTGCCCGTCCCCTCCTCCATTTCCTCCTCTGTACCTTGAGGGTTGACCAGATGAACATAAACCCTTTGATCCATGTGAGATGATGTCCCCACTGGTCACACTACAGTGGACTGTGTATGTAAACATCAGGGCAAATGAGAGGGGTCAGGGAGAGAGTAAGACAGAGCCTTGGGCCAGAGCTTGGCATGGCTGAGTTGCCTGTCTCTCCAGTTGCAGCCTTGGAAAGCAGGACTATAGCAGGTGGATGCTTCAAGGAACCCAGCCCTGGCAAGAACAGAAACCAAGAAACAGGGATGGAGACAGGGAGAGGGGCTATAGAGGGAACCAACAAAAGCATCTTCCGCCCGGCATGGCAGCGCACGCCTTTAGTCCCAGCACTCGGGAGGCAGAGGTAGGAGGATCGCCGTGAGTTCACAGCCACCCTGAGACTACAGGATGAATTCTAGGTCAGCCTGGGATAGAGTGAGACCCTACCTCGAAAACACAAAAGCAAAACAAAACAAAACAAAAAGCATCTTCTTGCCTCCTTGTCTCTCTGCCATGTCTTCTCTAGAGCTTCTGGTCTATGCCCCTGCCCTGACCTGTTCGTGCATGCCTTCCCCCCAACCCCTACCACCACCCTGACAGCTGCCCTCTGCCTTCCTCTTGCCCCCTCGCTCTCCTCTACCTGCCAGCCTGGCCCTTGGGAACCCAGAGATACACCCCTGGCTCACTGATCACAGCCCCTCCGGCATTCAATGCTCAGGCATGCTTCTCTGACCTCCTCAACACTTGCATGTGAGAGCTCCTTGCAATTAGGGGGTGTGGCCTCTGCACACACACACCCCCACACACTTGCCTCAAGTCAGAGCTTTTCTTACTTCAGCCTCTTGTTTTCCTACTTGTAACTCAGGGCGAGGAAGGATCTTTCTGCATGGCACCTTAGTGCGTCAACCTGGAGGCGCTGTTGGAACATGATGGGCTCAAACGCTGAAATGCGGCCATACTGTGCCTAATGAAGTTTAACCTTGCTCTCATACACACCGCGTGGCAACTGACTTGGATCTGCCAATTGATGCCCGTGCTGCCGAAGCTCAAAAGATGCAACTGGAGAGGTGCCAAGTGTGTTGGGTTTATGTTGATTGTTAGCTTGACAGGACCTGTAGTTATCTGTGAGGGATTATGTCAGTTAGGTTCCTTGAAGTGAGAAGATTCACCTGAGTTGTGGGTTGAAAGGCAGCACCTTTCGTAGGCTCGGTGGGGTCCGGGACTGTGTAGAAAGGAGACCAACGGCTGAGCAACAGCATGTGTCACTCTGTCTCCTCCCTGTGCAGTGAATGTGCGCAGCTCCTCCAGCGCCTGCCACCACGATGGACTGTAACCTGGAACTGTAAGGTGAGATCAACACTTTCTTCATTTTTTAAAGAAAAAATTTCATTTGTTTATTTGAGAGAACAAGAAAGGGAAAGAGGCAGACAGAGAGAGAGAAAGAGAGAGAGAGAGAGAGAGAGAGAGAGAGGATGAGCATTCCGGGGCCTCCAGCCACTGCAAATGAACTCCAGACACATGCACCACCTTGTACATCTGGCTTATGTGGGTCCTGGGGAATTGAACCAGGGTTCTTTGGCTTTTGCAGACAAATGCCTTAACCTCTTAGCCATCTCTCCAGCCCAACACTTTCTTCTTTACACTGATTTCTGTTAGTCGTTTTGCCCCAGCTCCGAGAAGGTGATTAGGTAAGGGGGGAGGTGAGATGAAGCAGGGGAGTGTATGGGTGAGGAAGGAGGGGACAAGAGAGGGAGCCCTTGCTACCCTGACTAGAAGAAAACTGAGGAAGAATGATGACTGTCAGGGTCTCTGATTATGTCAGCCCCAACTCTGCCGGCTTCTCTCTCTTTCTCCTCTCTCTCTCTCTCCCTGTGTTTATGTGGGTGTGGGCATGCATACACGTGAGTTTCCATGCAGTGGAGGCCAGAGGCTGATGTTGGCTGTCTCCCTCCATTATTCACCCCTTACCCTTTGAAAGAGGGTCTCTTCCTGAACTAAGAGCTTGCCAATTCCAATAGACTAGCAAGCCAGCGGGGCCCCAGGAGTTCCCTGCCTCCCGCCTCAGGTCCTGGGTTACAGGTTTATGTCACCACATCTGGCGGGCTGGAGAGATGGCTTAGTGGTCTACATGGGCGCTGGGGATCTGAACTCAGGCCCTCCTGTTTCCATGGTAATCACTTCCCCCGCTGAGCCCCTTCCCCAGCCCCTCCGCCAGCAGCTTCTTTTGCCCGTATTCAACTTTGAAGGAAGACAGCTCTGTAATTCACGAAGATGGAGGGGAAAAAAATGCTTGCCTGCCTCTAGCCAGCCCCTTGTCACTCCCTGTGACGAATGCTCACACGCTTGCTTCCTGAGTCATTCACACACACACACACACACACACACACACACACACACACACATGCACACAGCATTTAATAGTATAAACATTGATCCATGTATTTCATGTTTATAGCCTCTGTTCTACCAGAGTCCTCAGGCAGCTCCTGGGAGTCCATTGCTTTGCCAACAAATGCAGCGATCAAGGAAAGGGACAGAGCCAGAAGACCATCCTGGGGCTCTGCTCTGCAGGGTTGGGGGGCTGTTGAGATATTCAGAGCAATATTGATACCATATATCAATGTGAAACAAATGGTGCTAAGGGAAACTATCCACCCAGGGGTCAAGGTTCCCAGGGGAAAAGATGAAATCCTTTGCTCTGTTCTGTGTAACATCCCACTTTGGGCAGGAGAGAGACAGCCCCAAAGTGAAAGGGGCTGGAGTGGTGGTACATACCAGTCATCCCAGCATTGGAGAGGCAGGAGGATGAGGCTAAGCTAGCTTGGGTTACATGGTAAAATACTGTCTCAAAAACAAGAAGCAGTGAAAAAGGAAATGAAAGGGCAAAGCCGGGTGTGGTGGTGCACGCCTCTAACCCCAGCACTTGAGAAACAGAGGTAGGACGATTGATGTGAGTTTGAGGCCAGAATGCGACTACAGAGTGAGCTCTGTGTCAGCCGGGGCTACAGTGAGGCCCTACCTGGAAGAAAACAAAACAAAACGAAATGAAAGGGCATTTGGCAAGAAATTAGGCAAGATGAAGTGGGAACAGAAAAATGAATAAGGAAAAGGAAGAGAGAGCAGAGATTCTATAAGGTGAGTGTGGGAGTTTGAATGGATGACCCCCAATAGACTCAGGAGTTTTATTCAAGCTTGGAAATTGGTGTCACAGTGGGTGGATCCTAGGGTTCAGCCCTAAGGTGTGTTTGAGGGTTGTTGCAGTCAGGTTTTCAGTTGCTGGCAAAAAATCACCCAACCAAGAGCAGCTTGTGGGAAAAAAGAGGTTTATTTTGGCTTACAGTCTCAAGGGGGAAGCTCCATGATGGCAGGGGAAAACGATGGCATGAGCAGAGGGTGGACAACACCCCCTGGCCCACATAAGGTAGACAATAGGAACAGGAGAGTATGCCAAACACTGGCAAGGGGGAGCTGACTATAACACCCATAAGCCCACCCCCAACAATACAACGCCTCAAGGAGGCATTAATTCCCCAATCTTCATCAGCTGAGAACCTAGCATTCAGAACACTTAAGTTTATGGGGGACACTTGACTCAAACCACCCCAAGGGTGGATCTGGAATTCCAGCCTAAGGCATGCAGAGATCAGAGGGAGTTCCACCTGGGGCCCCTGCTGTTTGGTTCCAGGTTTTGCTCTTGATTTTGGTGGTGAGTTGGTTTTCTCTCTTTCACCATTATGGAAGTGCTCCTGGATCTGGAAGCCTGGAATAAATTCCTGCCTCCCATAAAATGTTGTCTGGTTTGGAGGTTCATCCCAGCAGTGAGGAGCTGACTAGGACAGTGAGGAAAGAATGCAAAGAAGGAAAGTCTTCTCATTCTCCTTCCTCCTGAGCTGAAGCTAGAAGTCCTTCATCCATGTAATGAACCAGACTCTGCATGCTGACTATGGAGAACAGCTTGGTGTGTTTCAGCAAGCAAGTCAGCTCTGGGATTGAGAAGAAAGTCTCCTCCCTCTGGACAGGTCATCTTGTCTGACAAGCAGAGAGGGAGGGAGGGACAGCCGGTTGGGTTGGATAGGAGCCCTCGTCCACACCAGTCTCCTCTGGGCCTCTCTCACCTCACCTGGGCGTGACTTCAGCGCCTGCTATGCAGTGGGAGCCAGGCCTGTGTCTACACAGGCAAGACAGGCCTCACTTCCACCCTTGAATGTGACGGGTGTAGACAGAAGGCTGCTTCCCTGGAACAAGGTTTCTCAGCTTTGGCCCCAGCGATCTGGAGCTGCGCACTGATTGTTTGGTAGGTGGTGTGATGGTTAAAAGTTTTGTTGTTAATTTGATCTGTTTAGGAATCCACAGATGCTCCTCTTGCATGGGTCTCTGAGGTTGCTTCCAGGAAGGATTAACTGAAGGAGGAAGTCCTTCCCCCAGGGTGAGCCCTTCCCCCAGATTGGGCAGCCCTTTTCAGAGGGGGACTTTATATAATGAAGCTCTGGAGAAACAAAAAGAACCCCTTCTTCCCACCTGGCTGCCGGTGCTGCTTGCTGCCTTCCGGTGTGGACTCAAAACCCGCGGCTCATGGATATCCAGGCCATCTTGTGTCTGGAGGAGCACGTTGTAAGGAGTCCTACCTGTCCTTTGGCTCTTACAGTCTTTCTGCCACCTCTTCCGCAATGGACCCTGAGCCTTGGAAGGAGGGATAGAAATATTTCAGTGCTGAGCACTCCTCTGCCACTTATTCTCAGCACCATGGTGCCTTCTGAGTCTGCCCTTTGCAGTGCCGGGCACTACCTACACAAGACCACCATAATAGGAGGCAAAGATCATGACATCAAAATCAAAGAGAGGCTGATTGAGAGGGAGAGAGGATATGGAGAGTGGAGTTTCAAATACCATGGGACACTGTTTACAATTATGGAAGTTGTCAATAAATTTTTTTTACTTTAATTTTTTTAATTATATAAATTAGATAAAAACTCGAGACACTTTAAAAATAAAAATAAAAAATAAAAAATAAAAAAAAAACAGCAGCTCTCCAGGAAGCCTCCAGGCCTTCAGAGCCAGATCGGCACTGCTGAGACATCTAGCCTCGTGGACTGAGCAGCTACCAGGCTCCTTGATTTCAGGCCCACAGACTGCTATTGTTGGGCTGCTGTAAGCTAATCCAACATAAATTCTCCCCCTTTTAAAAAAATATAACTCATTCTATTGATTCTGTTCCTCTAGAGAGCCCTGACTAATACAGATAGTTTTCTGTGTGCTGTGGGAAGTCTAACATTGGCCACCACCCTCCAGTCCTCAATGCTGGGGCATTGAATGGTAATGAGATTCATCTCAAAACCAGAGGAAACAAAAGGGGCTGGAGAGATGGCTTAACAGTTAAGGCACTTGCTTTTGAAGGCTAAGGACCCAGGTTTGATTTCCCCAGGACCCACATAAGCCAGATGCACAAGGTGGCGCATGTGGCTGGAGCTCCTTTGCAGTGGCTAGAAGCCCTGGTGTGCCCATTCTCTCTCTACGTGCTTCTCCCCTCTCTCTTGCTCTCAAATGCATAAATACAGAAGAAAATGATAATGCAGGGGCACTTGGCCTCTACCCACTAGGTGAAAGTAGAACCTTCCAGTGTGACAACCCAGCGTATCTCCTCCAGACATTGTCACAGCTTCTCTTTCTTCTCAGGCAGCTGCCCCACTGGAATTGCCTTGAAGAAATGGTTGCTTTTTTTTCCCCTGGCTCTCGAGGCCCCTGCCTGACATCTGGCCTCTATATGAACCTTCCTGTCTGCCTCCATATCCCTCGAGAGACACAACTCACGGAAATGTCACCTATGGACTTTTGATTCCACCCCCTCCCCCCCTTCCACAGACACTAGGATTCAGTGCTGGCCATGGAGAGGCAGACATCTTGGAGAGGCTCCTGTGTCAGTAAAGTCTGCCTATGGGGACCCTCTGCCCTCAGGCCTATGGGTGCCTTCATCTGGTCACCATTGGCAGCGTAAGACACCTGGGCGACAGTATCCAGTATCTCCATGTGACCAGGCCCCTGTGACCCTGGAACGGTGTTTTTCCATGTGTGCAATGGGAGGGACTGAACTTGGAAGGCCTCTGAAGTGTTGCGTCCTCAGATGCTCTGCTCTAGGGTTCTAATTAGAAATTGCCTGGTCGTGGGACGCATCCCAATGAGCAGGGCAAGCTATGAATTCCCAGCTGGTTATTTCTTAATTACCTGAGCGGACGTAGGCGAGCTGTGCTCATTTCAAAGGAAAGGGTGCATCAGACGCTGCCTGATGTGGCTGGACGTAGGAGGCAATGTGCATCAACTCCTCTCTCTCTCTCTCTCTCTCTCTCTCTCTCTCTCTCTCTTTTCCCTATAATAGAAGGGGGAGTCTGTGGACTATATGCAGAGGTAATTCATTGATAAAGAAGAGCTATCTAGTTGTTTTTATGAATTTTTAGCAAAGCCTAGCGTGACCAGAATGCCTGGTTCACGTTTGATGCCAATAAAATACGAGGGTTGCCCCAGCTCTCTTGCCTCTGATTATAGGGCACTCTCTCTCTCTCTCTGATGTGCATATCTCTGTACAGTCTCTGTGTCTCTGTCTGTCCTCACCCCTGTCCTGCCCTACTTCCACACACACCTCTCTTGGTGTCTCCAGTCCTCGGCACTCTCTGCCCACCAATCACAGCCCATCGCCCTGGAGTCAGGGCCCTGCCAGGAGCAGGATCTGCCTGTTCAGACCAAAGGGGCTTTTCTTTGTCTATCTCCCCATGATTCACCTTCACAGATATCGATGCCCAGGCATCCATCTCTGCTTCTGCAGACAACTCTCCCAAGCGGTGGCCTCCCCCGCTCTGCCCGGACCTCTCGCCTCACTCCTCACTCTCCAGCAGCAGCGGTTCTGTGGTTTGCTGGCTTCCGCCCCTCTAGGAAAAAAAAAAAAAGAAAATTATCATCATCGAGGGTGGGAGGAGATGCTGACGACACCAAGGCTGAGCTAAAAGCAGCAACTCACAGAGAGAAACCAAAGCCAGGACAAGGGGCCTGGGCCCCAAGAACTGCAACCACCTTGTTCCCTCAGCCAGGACCCTGTCATCCTTACTCTCAGGGTCCTGATTATTTATGGAGAAGTAAAGTGTCCTTCAAGCCTTTCATTCTTCTCAACAAGCAGTAAGGCAGTAGAGAAAAGCTTCTGACCCCCAACTCTCCTGCTGAAGAGGAAGGAGGTAGATGGCTGAGACAAAGCAAGGAACACCCCCCACCCCGCCACTGATCCTCCCTTACTGAGTTTGTCTTTCAGGATGACCTTGAAGGTGGAGATTGGCTCAGCTTTTTCAGGCTGTGTCTCTGCCTCCCAGAGCTGTGGGCTCAGCAATGAAGAGAAGACAATGAGGCCTGCTGGGAAAGGCAGGGTGGATGGACATCTAATAAATTCCCCTTTGTAAAATACCTCCTTGGGCTGGAGAGATTGCTTAGTAGTTAAGGTGCTTCCCCTAGAAGCCTAAGGACCCATGTTTGACTCTCCAGATCCCACATAAGCCAGATGCACAAAGGTGAGACAAGCGCAAGGTCGCACATGCCCACTAGGTGGCACAAGCGTCTGGAGTTCGATTACAGTGGCTGAGGCCCTGGCACTCCAATTTTCTGTCACTCTCTCTGTCATATATATATATATATATATATATATATATATATATATACACACACACACACACACAGTCATTCCATTGGCTCTGACATAATGTACTTCTTCACTGGGTTGTGAGGATGGCCCCAGTAATTGTCTAGTGTGTGCGTGTGTGTGTGGAGGCGTACTTTCAAGTATTCCCAAGTGAGGGGCAGAATCTGAAGGAGGGAAAATAAAGGGAAAAAGTGGAAGGACCCTTGCCTAGACTGGGTAGAGGATGAGGATGGAGAAGGCCTGCCTCATGAGAGCAATCCAGGAGAGCTTTGTGTAGGGGGTGGTTATGTGAGCTTGTCTCTTAGCACTGCAAGGAAAGGGGATGCTCCATGGGAATCTCTCTGCCAAGGGGTTCTGCAAAC
Organism: Jaculus jaculus; assembly: GCF_020740685.1. Classification (NCBI taxonomy): domain Eukaryota; kingdom Metazoa; phylum Chordata; class Mammalia; order Rodentia; family Dipodidae; genus Jaculus; species Jaculus jaculus. The sequence continues at coordinate 8,963,765 of NC_059109.1, forward strand.
GTGGCACCAACTGCCACCAGCTATGCAGTGAGGAGCACTAATCATGAGCCAGGATCCTGTCTCCCTGGGTCTTCAGAGGAGAAAGCCACCTCCTCAGAGCATGTGTCTGGGCCAGTGTCATGCCCAGGAGGACACACACACCCATGATGTCAAAGACGCATGTTCCCAAGTCCTTCAAGGTCCTGTCACGAGTGGAGTTCACATGCATTTGGTGCTTTCTCTTTCACAGCACATAATAGAATGCATGTCCCTGTGTCTTCCAGTTGGGCTCAGGCATATGATCTGCTGGAAGCATGTGTGTAACTTGCAAAGAAATACAGAAGCACTTAATTGCCAGGGGTTGACTTTGATGTCCCTTTTCTTAAAATAAAATAAGTTATTATTATTATTTATTTATTTGAGAGAGAAAGAAAGAGGGGAAAAAGGGTGCTCCAGGGTCTCTAGCTGCTGCAAACAAACTCTAAATGCATGTGCCATCTTGTGCATCTGGCTTTTTGTGGGCCCTGGGGAATCAAACCTGGGTCCCTTAGCTTTGCAGGCATGCACCTTAATGGACAAGCCATCTCTCCAGCCCTGATCTTCCTTTAGAAAAAACATATATATACATACATATATATATATATATATATATATATATATATATATATATATATATATTTATATATATCTTAGGAAGATATAAATATAGATATAGATCTTAGGAATCTTGGAACCTTATGTCCAAGTGATGCCTCTTTTCAGTCTAGTCCCTGAGTGACTTGATAAACAGATACTCCTCCAACATTGTCTTGGGTATGTAACACAAACACAGAATTAACCTTCTCTGCATCCAGCCAGAGATATAGAGTTATTTGTCTTTCCACCAAAACCTGCCTTGTCCTGATGAACAAAGCCCTGAAATGGATAATCTCGGCACCTGAATTATCTCATCTCCACGTGGAGCCTTGATCCATTGGTATGTGACTTCCAAGGTAGCCACAATGACATTTCAAAAATGTGGAGAGTTAAGGGCTAGAGAGCTTGCTTAATGGTTAAGGCACTTGGCTGTGAAGTCTAAGGACCCAGGTTCGCTTCTCCTGTACACACGTAAGCCAGATGCACAAGGTGGCACATGCTTCTGCAGGTTGTTTGCAGTGGCTAGAGGCCCTGGCAAGCCTCTCCCCTCCCCGCCTCTTACTCTCTCTCTCAAATAAATAAATAAATAACAAAAGTCATTTTAAAAAGATGTGGGGATTGAGACACAGGTAAACAGCTTACAAAGGGCAGAAAAACAAGAGATCCCAAGCCTGGTATGGCCAGCCCATGTGTTGTTGGCTTGGAGAGATGCTTATCCCTGATGTATCTTTTTCTGTATTTCTGCCCTGGAGTAGCTCTTGAGTCACATCAATGTTTATATATAATTATACATGGATAATTATGTACTAGCTATGTATAAGACAATATGTATTAATAATTATAGAATTCAGTGAGTTAATACATTAGCATAGAGTTATAATATTAATAAGATAAGAATTCTTTTCATCTTCACCACTTCAGGAAGTGGAAACTATTGCCCCCATTTTTACAGAGCAATCATGGCACAGAGAAGTTGAGAAACCTGCTGGGGCTGACACGGTCCAGCCCATCCCAGCGCGCGTGGTTCCACAGCCCCAGCTCCTAAGCACTTCAGCCTACCATAAACTTGGCACTATCTCATCTCTGGAACCTGGATGCCTGCAAGGGTCCCCATGGCTGCTGTCTTAGGGAAACTCCAGAGTGGAGCAGGACTGTGGAGTTTCATCTGGACAGAGCGGCTACAACATGCTCAGAGCCTCCACAGTATCTGTGCCCACCCTCTGGTCCTCCAGCCTCACCGCTAGCTCCCGTGCCCCGCCCATGTCCCCCGGTCAGGCCAAGTCAAGAACATCTTTCTTTTCCCTGACAACCTCAGAAGTCGATGCCTGTGTCTTGAGTAACACCTCGGTGTCCGTGGTTAGCTCTGGCCTTCTCCTTTTGCACAGAACTCTCGCGGGTAAGATGGTGCCAAACCACAGGGAATAAAGGCTGGCCTGACTCGGTTACCATAGCTGCCCTCCTCTTGCCATCCTAGGACTGAATGTGTTCTCCTTCCAGCTGGTGAGGCAGCCTGCCAGGGGGATGCTAGGAGATCGTTTCCTCCAGGAAGGGAATGCCCACCAGGCTTGCCCCTTGGGAGTTTGGCAATCATCATGAACCCTTAAGGGAGTCAGGGACAGTCAGCAGAAAGGGCAAGAAAAGCTCTGCCCTCCAGGCGGCGGGAAGCCCTTCCTCTCTGAGTATGCTGCCCATCCTTGAGGGACACAGCCGCCCACATTTGCAGAACTGTCTCTCTTTAAGGGCCTCCAAACAGTTCTGAAAGAGACTAGCTCAGCCTAAAGCCCGGGGCCTTTGATGACCTCTCAAACCTAGAATGACACCATCTGGACTTCTAGTTATGGGCCCTGAATAAACCTCTACCAACGAAATCACTTTTTAAATTTTTTTCTCAATTTTTATTAACATTTTCCATGATTATAAAAAAATATCCCGGGCTGGAGAGATGGCTTAGCGGTTAAGCGCTTGCCTGTGAAGCCTAAGGACCCCGGTTCAAGGCTCAGTTCCCCAGGTCCCACGTTAGCCAGATGCACAAGGGGGCGCACACGTCTGGAGTTTGTTTGCAAAGGCTGGAAGCCCTGGCGCGCCCATTTGTAGGAAAAAACCCCCACAGGGGGTCCCCACGCTCTGCCCGGATAAGGCGACACCCCAAATCACTCACTCACGAGAAGCGGTCTTGATGCAAACTGCAAGAGGATTTTATTCCAAGCGCGCTGGGGCCCACAGTCGTACCGTACACCGCACAGGGGTAGAGGACTGCAGAGCCCTGAATGCAGGAACAGGACAGTTTTTATAGGGTTTCTAACAAAGCCTGTGCCTTAGACCAATCATTTTTTAATATTAGGAGCCCCGCAGGGTGTTAGCCAGTCAGTTGGTGCCACCCCATAGTTTCTAAGCCAATTAGTTTATGACCTTGGTGGTCAGCGTTTGCGCAGGTCCTTGGGTGGGAGTAGCAGAGTGTGGTATCAGTCTCCTGTGACCTTGGAGGTCAGCACTTGTGCAATTCCTTAGGTGGGGGTAACAGAGTATGGTATCAGCCTCCTATGACCTTGGTGGTCTGAGGCAGGCTGCTACAGCCTATGGTGCAAGTTACTAAGGCTTACAGTGTAGGCTACTAAGGCTTACAGTGTGGGCTATTAAGGCTTATGGTGCAGGCTATTTACAGAAACCAAATAAGTGGTTCACTTCATTACTTATTTCCCATCCTTGAGGGCTATCTCATGCCCTTTTACCTAGTTTTATATTAGGAGTGGGCTCTGATACAATGAGAAGAGGGATTCTTTACTTGCTTCTGACAGAGAGTAAAACCTGGAGTTTGAGGTATGCAGGTGGCCCGCTTAAGCTCCCTTTGGAGCGTGATAGTATTTCTGAGCTTCTGAATTCTTGGGCCTTTCACATTCTCTCTCTCTCCCTCTATCTGTCTTTCTCTCTGTGTCTGTCGCTCTCAAATTAAAATTTAAAAAAAGAAAATTTAATAAAAAATATCCCATGGTGGGCTGGAGAGATGGCTTAGCGGTTAAGCGCTTGCCTGTGAAGCCTAAGGACCCCGGTTCGAGGCTCGGTTCCCCAGGTCCCACGTTAGCCAGATGCACAAGGGGGCGCACGCGTCTGGAGTTCATTTGCAGAGGCTGGAAGCCCTGGCGCGTCCATTCTCTCTCTCTCCCTCTATCTGTCTTTCTCTCTGTGTCTGTCTCTCTCAAATAAATAAATAAATAAATATTTAAAAAAAATCCCATGGTAATACCCTCCCCCCCCCCCACTTTCCCCTTTGAAACTCCATTCTCAATCATATCCCTTCCCCATCTCAATCATTCTACTTACATATATACAATAGCAACCTATTAAGTACCCTCCCCCCTTCCTTTCTCTTCCCTTTATATCTCCTTTTTAACTTACTGGCCTCTGCTACTGAGTTTTCTCCTTCTCACACAGAAGCCCAATTATCTGTAGCTAGGATCCACGTATGAGGGAGAACATGTGGCGCTTGGCTTTCTGGGCCTGGGTTACCTCAGTATAATCCTTTCCAAATCCATCCATCGAAACCACTTTTGTTCATAGATTCTGTTGCTTGCTGCCTACCTATCACACAGAAACCAATCTGCACTGCCTTATTTTCTTCTGACTAAGGAGGAAGGCAGGGGACCACATGCAAGACTGGAGCCGCCACAATCTCATGCTCATAGTGACGGCAGTGGCTCTATCTGAGGAATACAGGTCAGGTCCCAGTGACCGGCACACAATGCATTCTGACTCATTTCACACCAAACTACATTCACTATCTTTCTGAAATACCATCCCTTTTCCCAGGGAGATAAAATTCCAATAACACCCTGCAGACGTGTCCCTACACACGAGGTCATGCTTGCCTTCCTGTAGTTCCAAGTAGAGATAAAAATAAATGGAACTTGGGCTGGAGAGATGGCTTAGCAGGGAAGGCACTTGCCTGCAAAGCCAAAGAACCCAGGTTTGATTCCCCAGTGTCCGTATAAAGCCAGATGCACATGGTGGCAGAAGCGGCTGGAGTTTATTGTAGTAGCTAGAGGCCCTAGCATTCTCTCTCTCTCTCTCTCTCTCTCTCTAGTAAATAAATAACAGGACCCTATGAGCTGGTGGCACCCAGAGAGGAGAGACTTTTATACTGAAGGGTGGCTGCAGGCTGGTGGGGCGGGGCGGGAAGCCTGCCAGGGGGCTGCTGGGAAATCCTTTGGGCTTAGGAAGGAGCACACGCCTGCCTTGCTGCCTGGGAGACGGGCGGCCATCTTGAAACCCTACGGGATGACATGGGTACCAGACAGAGTGGACAGACAGGAATATCCCGCAGCTTTGATGACCTGGTTGAACTGCCCAGCTTTGGAATTACCTCCTCCCGACCTGTAGATATGTGACCTGGATAAATTCAGTGACAAGAGGACCTTCAGAGAATAATAACCCGGGTCATTGGGGGAGTCCCTTTAGGCAGCCCCCCAAAACAAGAAACAGAGAAAGCCGGTGCTCCTCCTATAATTTTAAGACTGGAGGACAAGGTTTTTTTTAAATGTATAGATGAAGAGAGAGAGAATGGGCACACTTCAGCCACTGCCAACGAACTCCAGACACACACGCTTCCCGGAGCATCTGTCCTACGTGGGTACTGAGTAACTGAACCTGGGCCCTTAGGCTTCGCAGGCAAGTGCCTTAACTGCTAAGCCATCTCTCCAGCCCCGGACCAGGGTTTCGATTCCTGATGCGCTCAGCTGTGTGACTTTGGGCATTGCACTCCCACTCTTGAGTTTCAACAAGGTCAAGATTCAAAGCAGAAAAGGGATGTCCACTGGACTTGGGAGCACGCAAGATAGCTTGGACTAGAGATGAGGGAAATGTGGTTCTATCTTTGAGTGGGATACAAGAAAGCTGGTCTCTCCCAGAACTCTTTGGAAATCCTGAAAGGGAGACAGCTTCGCAAGGGGTGGTGGTGGTTGTGCCATCCTGATGAACAGCAGCCGCCAGAGGGTAAATGCTTTCTGTCACATTCTGCAGGGGAGCCAGACCCAAGGCTGCCTTGCTCCGTGCAGGGAGGAGTCAATCGCAGGTGGGGCGACTTCCTCAAGCCAGCATGGGATAGTAAGTTAGTCATGGTCAGAGGCACTAGGATTGTTATGTGGGCCCTGCCACTGACTAGGCTTAGAGTCTTGGGAAATACATCTAACTGGAATAGGCACCGTCCCTTTCATTCTGGAAGGCGTCATGTCATAACCCTCTTTGGCAAATCTTAACCTTCCAGATTGAGAATGTCTGGGAGAGGGGTGGTGTGCACCTCCGGGGGTATCTGTGAGGTGTTTCCAGAGAACATAGGAACTCTGACCCAATCGATGAATTCATCCCTTGGTGGAGTCACACTGGGATGACATGACAGGGAGGTGGCGGAAGGCAGGAAGTGACACCTAGTGAGAGGAAGTGGGTTCTCTAAGGGCATGTTCTTGGAGTTTATCTCTTGCCCTGGCTATTTCCTACATTCCCTCTCTCTGTTTCCAGTCCACGGTGGTGTGAATTGCCCCACCGTACGTCCCCCGCCGAGATGGACTGATATTTCGGAAGCCATGAGGCAAAAATAAGCAATTTCTGGGCTTGAAATGTGACTCAGTGTACAAAGCGTTTTGCACCCAAATGTGAGCACATGAGCTCAGCTCCTCAGATCCAATGACAGTCCGATGTTGTATGCTACTGTCTGTAGCCCCAGGGCCCCCAGAGTGAGAAGGGAGGCAGAGAGAATCCCAACACCCCAGAACCTCACTAGGCAGCTAGCCTGGCATTCAGAACAGTAACAACATGACAAGTGACCTTGTCTCAACCAAAAGGGAAGGTGAACTTGACACCCAGTTTTCCTCTGACCTCTATGCGCATACACTGTGGCCCACACACTCTCTCACACACACACACACACACCAAAATAAACAATTCCTCCCTTCAGGTTATTTTTCCAAGCTGGTCCTTCCATCTCAGTGGCATAGAAGTCACTACCACACCTTCCTTGACAGGAGTGTGTAGACAAACACTGATGTGCGTGTGAGGTTGACCATATGCCAGGGCCTCCTTGATGCCAGCCCCTTTCGAGCTTGGTCTGTCCCGCAAGCAGGCCCAATTGTGTGTGGAAGGAGGAGAAATGTTCTGAGCAGAGGCGTGTACACAGCGGCTCATTTTCAAGCCCAATTCCCCACTTTAATTGAGTTTTGCTGAAAAGCCCAGCGCAAGCACTTTTCTGGCCATTTTGCCAGATTTGATTCTCGCTGATAGCACGGATGGAAACGGCCATGGAAGATGGATGGATACTCTTGGCAGGGGAGGAGACAGCGAGGATGAGCCACTGGGCCCGCCTGGAGCGGAATCGGCCCTGTGTGGGTCAGAGGTGACCGTGATATATCTTTCTCCACCATATCCTGTTCACCACACCCAGGCTCTCTGACCAACTACATAGAATCTTTAACCTTGAGAACACCCTGAGGGGAATAGGAATACATGGCCCCATGATGTCTGGATACCCCTAAACCTGTTTGAACCAGATGTCCTCTGTAAACTCATGCGTTTTGAAAGTTTGGTCCTCAGCTGGTGGCAAGTTGGGAGGAGGAGACTTGATGGAGGAGGTGTGTTCCTGGGAGCTGGCTTTGAGGTGTCATAGCCAGTCCCCCCCCCTTCCCTCTTTTTAAAAATATTGTCTTTATTTCTTTGCAAGCAGAGGAATACAGAGAGACAGACAGACAGAGTGAGTGTGGGCACTCCAGGGCCTCTAGCCACTGCAAACAAACTCCAAATGCAAGCACCACTTTGTGTATCTAGCTTGTGTGGGTATTGGGGAATCAAACTCATGTCTTCAGGCTTTGCAAGCAAGTGCCTGCACTTCTGAGCCATCTCCCCAGCCCCCCCCCCCATTTTCTCTCTCTCTTGCTGCTGTTTTACACCTGCTATGGTGGAAAGTGAAGTCTAGTCTCTGCTCTGCCATGTTTTCCTGTCATCATGAGGCTTCCCCTAGAGACCGTAAGCCAAAATAATCCCTTTCCTCCAATTAGCTGCTTTTGGTCAGGTGCTTTATACCAACAACGAGAGGGGTGACTACAACACCCCATTTCCTTTCAGGCAGCTAGGACTGTAGCAGTCTTTTGGAAGGTGACATCACATAGTCCCTTAACCAGAATCAGGTCACCAGGGTACCCGGCAAAGTGCAAATGTTGGTAGAGCGGGCACTGACCAGCAGTGCCAACGAGGGATGGGCTTGGCAGAGGGTAGCTCTGAACAGCCCTGCTTCAGTGCAGCTCCTCTGCAGAGCCTGAAGCGCTCTGCCTTCCTGTGATGGATCAAGGCTCAGCGACAGACACCTGGATGGGCTCGGTTTTGAGGTAAGCCATCCCCACTTTCTCTCACTTGTTCACCGGCTACTGGGAAAGGCTCGTCTGGAGTCGATCACTGATACCTTTCGAATGGAACTTCAGTCATTTTCTCTAAATAGAAGGGTGATTATCTGAACAACAAAAATGACCCAAAACAGAAAACTTCACAAACCACATGTCTTAGCAACTCAAAGACAAATCAGATGAGAAAGGAAGCTCAGTCACAGCTCAGCACTGACTCTGGAAGGTTCTAGATAAACCCATGTCTCAGCTTCTCCTCCCATGCTCCATCTTTGAAAGTGAAATACTTTGGATGCAAGCGGAAAAAATCACTAATCATATAATTGATATTATGCACCCACCAAGCAGCTTACAAAACAAAACACTATTATGTCACCTGAAGCCCCAAATCTGGCATTTATTCTACCCACTTCTATACAGGTTTCCAACATCTTGCCAGGAAAAATGCATCCCTAAACAGCATGTAGCTTATACTTGGTTTTTTTTTTTTTTTTTTTTTTTTTTTGACTTTGTAAAGATGACATATTCCTTGCATCTTGGGCCATTTGCTTTCCTTTGGTCAACACTGCCTGTTTGAGGTGCATTCATGCAGATCCTTGGAGCCCTGCTTCCATCATTTTCTCTGGGTAGCTGAATATTTTTGTTTTCTCTATTTGCTTCTATTGCAAGAAAAAGCTGCAATTAATATTCACCCTCACGCCTCCTTGAGCACCCATGACAGCGATCCTAGGCATGTATCTCGGCAGGGGGATATCTGGGTAGTCTGCTTTTGGTCACTTCTGTGAGGAGAGGAAGGGTTGAGTGGAACAAGGGTGTGTCAGAGACCCACCTGAGAGGTGGCGAACCTCTCAGGTCTATGTAGTAGGAACTATTCACCCAAGGGTGGTGGCATCCATTTGAAGGACCTCAGGCCATGGTCCAGATATCCAGAAGTACTGGCCATTGTTGTTCTGTTCTTCTAAAGAAGATGTGGACACAAAAGATGATGTGGGGCTGGAGGGATGACATAGCAGTTAAGGCTCTTGCCTGAAAAGCCAAAGGACCCAGGTTTGATTCCCCAGGACCCACGTTAGCCAGATGCACAAGGGGGCACACGCGTCTGGAGTTCAATTGCAGTGGCTGGAGGCCCTGGTGCACCCATTCTCTCTTTCTCTCCCTCCCTCTCTCTTTCTCTGTCAAATAAATGAAAATAAAATATAGAAAAGATGATGTGCATAGAGAATTATGAAATCACCATCCACAAGAGTGGTGTCCTTGTCTGTCCTTGTGACCCATGTACCCCAGCACCTAGAACATGGCCCACATGTGTGAGGGTGTGCACATCCCACATGGATGTACACACATGTATGCATGCACAGTGTGTGTGGCATGTAGGCATGATTTCCTGGGCAGGAAGGGCTCAAGAGTACGCAGACTGAGGCTGAGAGATAAGCACTTGGCCCACACTCCTAGCCTTTAGAACAAATGCAATCTCAGGCCATCAGAAAGAAATAGCCCAAAGATCTGAAACATGAAACAGAGGGGGTGTGCTGTGTGTGTTTCTGTAAAAGGACCAAAGATGATTCTTAATTAGAAAACTGGACAAAGCCAGAAGAAATTCAAAGGGAGGTATTTGGTCCTCTCTCACACACAACAGTAAAATTCCTTGTTCCTTGAAGAACAAGGAGAGCCGAAGCCAAAACAATGAACAAACAAAAGCAAAAAGCAACTTCAAAATGAAGATGAGTTAGAGAGACGGCTCCGTGGTTATAGGCACTTGATTGCAAAGCCTGACAACCTGGGTTCAATTCCCAGTTACCCAAGTAAAGCCAGATGCACAGAGTGGCACACACATCTGGAGTTCATATGCAGTGGGCAAAAGGCCCTGGAATGCCCATGCTCTCTCTTGCTCTCTCTCTCTCTCTCTCTCTCTCTCTCTCTCTCTCTCTCTCTCTCTCCTCCATTCTCTCTCTTCCTTTCAAAAAGAAAGAAAGAAGAAGAAAGGCCGAGAAAGCTTAGGACTGATGAGTGGGTCAGAGCTGCAGGACTTCAAGTAAATGATCCCAGACTCTCAGGGACCAGGAATTTTGTTGTTCTTGACTAAGGTTTTGACTGTAGCCTCTGCCTTTCCAGACCACAACAGCTTTGGGACAACGTACACAGAAGCGCAGTAAGCCCAGCTGTGTCTGCACGAACGGGAGCGAGGTGACAGCTGAGCCCCCTGTAGCTGGCTTATCCTCACTCCACCCGCCCACCCACACCGGCTCCGGCCATGGCGCTGAACAATGCCTTCAGGGAGGGAGGAGATGGGTCTGAAATGCACAAGGTTTCCATTAATCTCTGGCCCTGGCAACCAGATCTATTTATTTCCAGCAGAATAAATAATCGATCGGAGTTGATTTTCTAAAGAAAACACTCCCTTGTGCATCCGGCATGAGAAGCAAGTTGTGGAGGAGGTCCTGCTTGTAAACTGCATCAGAAACAACCTGGCCCTTCTTCCCATACGCCATCGAGGATGAGACTAGAATCATCCCTTAACCCCAAAAGTCCCCAACCCCCTGCATCCCTTACTTTACTCCAAGAATAGACCACTGTGCCTCCTGGTATCTGTGGGGTAAGGGGCAGAGAGGGGTGTTTCTCAGCCTTTTGTATCCTTGACCCTAGCCGCAAACCCATCTTGTAGATATTTTTCTAATCACGACTCGTGTGATTCTGATCTTGCAGCTATAGTAATCTCTGGGGAGGGCCATCATAATAGCGGAGGTGGCTCCTCTCCCTCCCCCTGGAAAAAAAATCCACTTCTCAGAAGTGTTGTAAGTGGCTGTCCAGGTCCCCAGGAAGAGGCCTCCATCACAGAGAAGGGCCTGTTCTGTAAGTGGAAAGTTTGAATGTGGGGAGCTGAAACCAAATGGGAGCAGCATAGGCGGAGCTCAGCAAGAGCTAGTGGGTCTCAGGAGATTCATTAAAGGGAAGAAATTGATGGACATTCTTGGTCTCCAACAAACGAAGGTGATTTCAGGAGAGGCATCAAAAGGGTCTGCTGACATGCAGGGCTGATTAGCACCTTGGGGCTCTTGCTAATCAATTGTTCCTTGATGGACTTGCAAGAGAGAGAGAGAGAGAGAGAGAGAGAGAGAGAGAGAGAGAGAGAGAGAGAGAGAGGGAGAGAGAATGGGTAGGAGTGAGGCGTGAGGGATGGGCACTGGGAGGTTGGTTTGTCCTGCAGCACCCCTCACACTCACTGGCTCTGGGGCTGTGGACATCTCTGAGCCTCAGTCTTCTGTTCTGTCAAATAGGATGGATCCTGTCTTAGACTGAGGATTAGGAGATGGGATGCCAGAGAATGCTGAGCAGGATACCTCTAGGCTTTTAGCCAAGATGACGGTCAGCCAAGACCACTTTGATTCTTCTTGGACTCTCCCCATGTTCCAGCTCCAGACATCTCCCACTACCAAGTTCAAATAGGCTTCCGAGCACCCTGTGCCTGGCCACCCTACAGACACCAGTGCAGAGTGATTATTCCGTGGAACACTGACCGTGGGCCAGGCATGGTGCTAGACATGATCGCATTTGGGGATGGAGAGATGGCTTAGTGGTTAAGGTGTTTGCCTGAGAAGACAAAGGACATAAGTTCAAATCCTCAGGGCCCACGTAATCCAGATGCACAAGGGGCACATGCACCTGGAGTTCATTTTCAGTGGCCATATGCCCTGGCATGACCATTCTCTCTCTGTCTATCTCTCCTCTCTCTCTCTCCTTGCAAATAAATAAATAAAAATTTTAAATTCAAAATGATCTCATTTAACCCTGTCTCTGATGCCTGACAGACCCTGGAACAGTGACTCAAAGCAATAATTATTATTATTTGTTTCCTTGTGAATCTCTGGGGTTGACGGACCTCAGCATGGAGAACGGGAGTTAGGGAGGGTCACTTGTGGCTCAGGTGTCTCAACAAAGATGATCCTAAGACATTGCCTCAAAGAACATGCCTGGTGGTCAAGGCTGGCTGCCATGGGACAGCACTGGGGCCAAGAATGTAGGAACAGTCCTACTTCATGTGCTGTGACTTCCTCATGTCCGGACATCTGGGTTCCAGGAGGAAATAGAACCAAAAGTGATAACAACAGGGGAAAGATAGAGACAAGGAGGAAAAGGCAGGAAGAAGACAGTTGGGAGGAAGCTGTGTCCTTCATCATCACTCTGAGCGTGTGCATGTATGCATGCATGTGTGCACATAGGAGTGTGCGCACCGTGCTGCGTTTGGGAAGGTCAGAGGACAACCTCGGGTGTTTGACCTCTCCTTCTGCCTTCTTCTTCTCCTCCATTATTTTTCTGATGTAGGGTCTCACCAGCCTGACCTGGAATTCACTATGTAGTCTCAAGCTGGTCTCAAACTCACAGAAATCCTCCTACCTCTGCCTCCTGAGTGCTAGGATTAAAGGCACGTGCCACCACGCCTGGCTCAACATTCTTTTTTAATTTATTTGTAATAAGACAGAAAGAGACTCTGGGCATGCCAGGACCTCCAGCCTCTGCAAATAAACTCCAGATGCATGCTCCACTTTGTGCATCTGGCTATACATGGGTACTGGGAAATCGAACCAAGTGATTAGGTTCCGAAGGCAATGTCTTAACCTCTGAGCCATCTCTCCCAGCCTTCGTTTTGACACCGCCTCCCTTATTGTTTTTGCTACAGTGTGTGTACCAAGCCTGAGAGCTTCCAGATTCTTCTTGCTCGGCCTCGCATCACCATGGGTCCTCTGGAGTCACACTTGTGTCACGTGGGCTGGTGGAGCTGGTAGCAAGTGCCTTTAACCACAGGGCAAACTTCTCAGCCCTCTGTGTCTCTTTTACGACCTAGCCGTGGGAGCCTGTCTGCTGGAAGCTCTTCTTAATGGCAGTGGTACTTGGAGACAGGAAATGACGTTTGCCTCTCAAAGAGAGGGGTAAAGATGACAAGGGTGCTTTGAAGTCACGGCCACACACAGAAATCCTAGAAGGCGCACATCATTAGTCTCAATGTCCAAATGGGAAAGTGAGGTTTAGCACAAGAAAGCCTCAGGTTCCATATGAAGTTATGAGTTAAAAGGAGATACATGTTTCAATTATTGGGAACTATTTCAGTATGGTTAGGAAAAGAAAATGCAGATATTGGGAATGACCAGTTTGTTGGAAAGATCCATCCCTATCCAAGAGATCTCCTCAGCTTACTGAGACAATGACCTGTCCTCAGGGAGCCCCAGTCTGAGGGATACACGGCCTGTCCTCAGGGGGCCCCAGTGTAAAGGAGACACAACCTGTCCTCAGGGAGCCCCAGTCTGAGGAGACATGGCCTGTCCTCAGGGAGCCCCAGCCTGAGGAGACGTGGCCTGTCCTCAGGGAGCCCCAGTCTGAGGGAGACACAGCCTGTCCTCAGGGAGCCCCAGATTCCTTTCTCCCTCCAGAATCGTGTCACCACAGAGGAGCAGACAAGGTCTGTATTTCTTCTGTGATCATTTCTTCCATGACCATGGGTTACTATGAAAGATCCCCTATCTGTACTTCAGGTTGTTTTTCTGTAAAATAGGAGTAATACTGGTGTCTCCAAATATAGATAAAGTGGTTAGAACAGTTTCTTCATGGATAGGTCATCGACAAATGATAATGACGACAGCTGTGTCAGTCAGTTTTCCATCACTGTGCCAAAATACCTGAGAAAATCAGCTTAAAGGAGGAGAGATTGTCCATAGTCACATGGTCCTGTGTTGATGTAGAGCATCGTGTTGGGGGAACATGGTGGAGTCAAGCTGCCGGTGACTGTGAAGCACAGAGAGGAAAGGAGCAGGGGACAAGACCCGCCCTTCAAAGGCACACCGCCGTGACCTGCTTCTATCCCATTCAGCCGAGGACCGATGAATGGAGTGATCCACGGATGATGTCAGTGTTTCACACACCAGTCACTTTTCAACGGGACCATGCCGTCAGGACAGAGGAGGAAGAGAGAAAATGAAGAAGAGGAAAGATGGAGAAGGACTGGAGAAGGAGAAAGAGAAAGCCACAAAATGAGCTGGAAGGAGCAGTGATGTAGCCCCCTTCACCACTGGGGGTGTCTCCAACTCTCCGGATCTTGTGAGAAGACTGCACCACCCAGAAGGCAAACTGGTCAGAGAATGCCAGTCACCTACTGCTCCTCTTGCCATTGCCCTAGGAGGTTGGGCTGCAGGTGAGGTGTGGGGCTTAGCTGGCCTGTGCAGGACCCAGGTTTGATTCCTGCCAGTGAAAATTAGTAACAATATTAACAACAACAATAACAATTTAATTTGGTACCTAATTGTTCAGACTTTAGAATAGAGCCCATTTTTCGTCACCTTCATGAGCATGCACTTTTTAAAAACTTTTATTTATTTGAGAGAGAGGGAGAAAGAAGGAAAAAGAGACAGATAGAGAATAGGCATGCCAGGGCCGTCCACCCACTGCAAACAAACTCCGGATCGACCCTCCACCTTGCGCATCTGGCTGATCTGGGTATTGGGGAATGAAATCTGGCTCCTTAGACTTCAAAGGCAAGTGTCTTAACCACTAAGCCATCTCTCCAGTCCCCAAAGAATGCACTTCTGTTAAAATTTATTTGCATGTGTATGCATGGGATGGGCGGTATATGGGTTCCCCAGGACCTCTTGCCACTGCAAATAAACACCAGGTGGTTAGGTCATGCTTATGTGGGCAGCTTGAGAATTGAACCCAGGCTGGCAAGTCTTTGCAAAAACACACTCCTTTAACAGCTGAGCTATCTTGGCCAGCCTCAAACTACGCACTTTTGTTTGTTTTTGTTTTTTGTTTTTCAAGGTAGGGTCTCACTCTGGCTCAGGCTGACCTGGAATTCACTATGTAGTCTCAGGGTGGCTTCAAACTCTTGGCGATCCTCCTACCTCTGCCTCCCGAGTGCTGGGATTAAAGGTGTGCACCACCACGCCCTGCTCAAAGCATGCAGTTTTGGATCAAGAGTTGGCTAACGTGAGACGAGCAGAAATAAGCAATCCAACTAGTGAAAAGAATGGCGCTGCCAGCAATGGAGCAAACTCTTTTTCTTCTCTCGCCCTGCTGGCTAGGATGCAAACATAATGGATGGAGTTCCTGTGGCCACAGCAGACCATGAGGCAATGAGGGAGTTGGAGGCATGAGTTGTTGGGAGCATGAGATAGGGGACATTGGGTAACGCTTGAGTAGCCCAGCAATGACGACTTCTGCATTTCTTTAGAGAGAGAGAAATAGAAGTTCTGGCTGGTTTAAGCCACTGCTATTTTGTTTGCTTGTGTTTGTTTACTGCCGGCTAAATCTAATTCTAATTGACATATCCACAGACAGAATCTAGTCCCCAGGCATCATGTGGTGTTTACATGCAGAGAGCATTCGAGTATTTTAAATTCAAGTGCAGTGTTTTTAAACCTGGATCTGTGTGTGTGTGTGTGTGTGTGTGTGTGTAGACCCGAGGGCAGCTTTGGGCATCACTCCTTAGGTGCTATTCCTCAGGCAATGTCCAACTTGATTGAGGTAGAGTCTGTCACTGGCCAGAAACTCACCAAGGACACTAGACTGACTGAGCCGCGAGCTCCAGGGACCTGCCTGACTCTGCCTCCTGAGCACTGGGATTTCGAGTGCGCACCACCAACCATGCCTGGCTTTTTAAAAAGAAAAATATATGGATTCTGGGGATCCAACTCCTGTCCTCAGGCTGGCAAGGCAAGCATTTTACCAGCTGGGGTATCTCCCTAGCACCTCTAAGCTTAGACTATTTTTAATCGCATAGAAGTTTGGATTATGACTTCCTCCAAAACGATGGGAGATCATCCAGCCTGGGGAGTGAGCCTTCTAAAGGGTTCTACACCCATTCCATTCTGCCTTTCTGCCTGGCACTTGCTGGCCATACGTTTGAGGGCAAAGGATCATTGTTCACCTGGCTCTCTGGACAGCCCTCCTTTCTGCTTCTCGCTGTAAGTCCCTGGGTCGGGGGTTCCTGGCATGCCTACTTCCTCCTCTGGAAAGCCCTAACTCCCTGCTTCTTACTGCAAACCATGGGCAGCCTGACCTCCCTCGCCTGCCTTCTGGAACTCTCCCAAGTTGCTCTCTCTGGCATCTGGCACAGCTCTGGGCTGGCTTTTGCCAGTGAGGAAGGATCTTTCTGGAGGTGAAGGCAAGTTGGAGAATGGGCAGAAAACTTCAGAGCCACAGCACTTGAAGGAGAGAGAATCTGTGTCCACAATGGGCACATAAGCTCTTCCTGGGCTCTGCATCCGCCCATGGCTAAGCAGACAGTCAGATATCCTAAGCTTTCCCCTGGGACCAAACTCCAAACGTCCCTGGAAAGAGGTAGAATTTGTCTGTTTGGCTTAGCGGTTGTGGTGTTTTCCTGCAAAGCCAAAGGACCCAGGTTCAATTCCCCAGGACTCACGGAAGCCAGATGTACAAAGTGGCAATTGCGTCTGGAGTCCGTTTGAAGTGGCTATAGACCCTGGCATGCCCATTCTTTCTGTGTCTGTCTCTTTTCTCTCTCTCTCTCTCTCTCTCTCTCTCTCTCTCTCTCTCTCTCTCTCTCTGCTTGCAAATAAATAAATAAATAAATAGAAAAAGAAAAGAAAAATCCCAGTGTGTCCAAAGCCCTTTGATGCATGGACTGTCTGAGTGGACGCTTGCACGTGTGGCATCTTGTGAAGACAGATCTGCTGCCCTTTTCTGGACACTGTGGTAGGGATGAAGCCCCCACCTCATGGCAGAATCCAGAGCCAGATGAGAAATGCCTTTTGGTAGAAACAATAAGTTGCCAGCCTCTCATTTTGGCATCTCCGCAGCTTACAAAAAACCTAGTTTGTGGGACAGACTAAAATAGTATTTCAGTGAATAAATGAATGACTGAATGGACAGATGGATGAATGAATGGATGAGTCCACAGCCTTTCAAGCTCAGCCTGAGATGGATCAGACAGTTATAACTCACTTTCCCTTGTCAGACTCCTGCCCTTAGGAAGTAAATCTCTCTCTCTCTCTCTCTCTCTCTCTCTCTCCCTCTCTCTCTCTCTCTCTCTCTCTCTCTCTCTCTCTCAGTGTGTGTGTGTATGTTCATGTGAATGAATGCGCCTGTGTGTGAACATGGGATCGTGTGTGCCACAGTGCCCACGTGGAGGTCAGATGACGACCTTGCGTGTTGGTTCTCACCTTCCATCTTGCTTGAGGTCTGTCATTGCTCACCACGGCGTTCACCGAGCCAGCTGGCCTGTGGGCATCCAAGAGCTTCTCCTGTCTCCACCTCCGTCTCACCTTAGGCATGCTGGGCTGACAGATGCCTGCGCTCCCTCGTCTAGCTCTACGTGGGCCACGGGATCCAAACCCAGATCCTCACGCTTGCACAAGAGGCCCTGGCCCAGCCACACTCACTCTTTCTCAGTCTCTCTCTCTCTGCTTGTCCATCTTTCTCTCAAATAAATAAATAAATATATTTTTTTAAGCCCTGAGTTTTTGCCTGAGACACTGGGTCTGTCTATAGTTGACATTTCTTTGCTCATTTGATTCAATGCCAGGAACAAATCACTGGTACCCTGTCTTTCTCTAGAGTCCCCTATACTGGAGCAGGAGCCAACCCAAGCCAAGCCACCACCTCAGCCCCCCCCCAAAAAAAACCCAACACTCTTTTTGAAATGAATCCTATTTTAGTTGCAAAGAGAAAGATGGAGGGAGAATGGGTGTGCCACGGCTTCTTGCCACCACAAAGGAACTACAGATGCACGTGCCACTTTGTACATCTGGCCCTGTGTGGATACTTGGGAATCCAACCCAGGCCATCAAGCTTCACAAGAAGGCACCTTTACCTATGGAGCCGTATCTCTAAGTCCTTAGATAACCAATACTCTTGAATGAATTTTCTGAGCCTGTTGGTTCAAACCCAGCGCCTACTTCCAATCTGTGGACCCCCTGCGCTCGCAGAGAGAGCTCAGGAGGAAAGGGAAGCCCCCAGCTGGCCACAGTTCCCCCCCACACACTCGCATGGTCCTCGCTAGGCTCACGGGACCGACAAAGGTCGAGGGCCCGTTCCAATGCCGCTGTGGCCGGTAGGAAATCGCTCCTCTATTAAGACTCATGATTTATCTCCACATGCAGCAGAATTAACTAGAACGGCTAATGAATCAAGAGAAATGTGTACCATCTCTGTTATTTGTAATTCCTCACCCACATGAACACATGATTGGTTTACATTCGGACTCATTCAGAGCCGGGTCCTGATCCCCTTATCTCAGGCCTGCCAGCTCCGGGCCGGATGTGGAGGGACTTTGGCAGTTGATTTCCCAGCCCTTCAAATCATCTCTAAGCACATTAGAGTCACATAAACAGGACATGTAATGAGACAGCCCTACTCGGCTTTGATACTTTTAATTACCAGCCTGAGAACGGCGGAGAGGACGAGGCAGGGGGCTGGGGAAAGGGCCTGGGGCTTGCTGAGGCACACACAGCTCCTGACGCACAAACCGATTCCCAGAGACTTTCTGTCCTTCGTGGGCACGAGGAGATCCAGGGTCGGTCAGAATGGCACATGGGGCAGGGGGGAGGGGCTGACAAGTGGCAAGGGTCAGTTGAGGGCACAGTGGGTGGTGGTGGTTTGAAGGTGATGGATTTGGGGGTGGGACATTGCTCAGCAGTTAAGAGTGCTTTCTGTTTAAGCATGAGGGCATCTTGGATTGGAGACCTCTGGTTTAGACTCCCCAGAATGCATGTAAAAAGCTGAACGTGGCCACTCACAACTGTAACCCTACTCCATGGAGGGGGTTTGTGGGAGTGCGTGGAGATGGAGAATTGTGGGAGCTTGCTGATGGACAGTAGGTCCGGGTTGAGAGAGGTCCCCATCTCGAGGAAAGAAATATGTAGAAGAGTTACAAGGGAAGGACAACTGACATTCTTCTAGGGCCTCCTCACACATACGCACACAGCACACCATACCACACACACACACACACACACACACACAGAGAGAGAGAGAGAGAGAGAGAGAGAGAGAGGGAGAGGGAGACAGGGAGAGGGAGGTTGGGGGAAGTAATGAGTTGGATATTAAATTGACAAGGGGTGGGTTTGTGGTGGTAAATTTCCATTGTCAACTTGACTATGTAGAATCACCTAGAAGGCATGCCTCTTGGGGTGTCTGTGAGGGCATTTCCAGGGAGGATGAGCTGAGATGGGGAGGCCCACCTTGAATCCCTTGTGGTGGGGCCCCAGACTGAGCTTAGCACTGACAGTCCTTGTCCTCTGCTTCCGGCTCCGTTAGGATGTGAGTCCCAGCCACATGCTTTCTCCAGCGTGACTGTCTCCACCCTCTCAAACCAGGAGCTAAGATGTGTCCTCCCTCTGCACATTTCTTTTGGCCAAGCGTTTGGTTACAGTCACAAGAGAAGTAACAATATACAGAGAAAGACCCGGGCTCCTTTTCCTCATGGGCTGCAATAGATTCCCTGAGTGAGAACTTTCTGGATGAGTACATGCTGAGCAGGGCATTTTCCCTTTCTCATGCAGTCCCTGATCATTGCACGGATGCCTTTGGAATGTTCTCTGCTTGACCTTCTTCTAGTATATGGTCAGTGTGCAAGAAACTTCAGTCTGTTGGTGTGCAAGAGACCCCAGTCCTTCAGCGTGCAAGAGACCCCAGTCCTTCAGTGTGCAAGAGACCTCAGTCCTTCAGTGTACAAGAGACTCCAGTCCTTCAGTGTGCAAGAGACCTCAGTCTTTCATTGTGCAAGAGACCCCAGTCCTTCAGCATGTAAGAGGCACCAGTTGTGGCCCAGCCCACACAGAGAACTGAAAACAAGATGAGCCTGAGGCATAGGAGTCACAAATAAATGAATTGCAGGGTTTGCTCACAATGGAAAAATATTGGCCAGCGGTGTCTTGAATTTCTTACACCTTGTTATAATTAGCTTTCCAACAATGCTTTGTTAACCCACATTCTTTACCATAGCCAAGTGATGGAATCAGTCTATAACATATGAGGGAATAAAGAAATGTCATGTGCACACACAAGGGAGTTTTATTCAGCCACAGCGAAGACTATCACGGTATGGCAACGAAGCGAGACAGAAAGACAAAAATATCTGCTCTCTCATATGGAAAAAAAGGGATATATATTTTTTTAAGGTGCAGTCTCTCTCTAGCCCAGGCTGACCTGGAAGTCACTCTGTAGTCTCAGGGTGGCCTGGAACTCACGGCGATCCTCCTACCTCTGCCTCCCAAGTGCTAGGATTGAAGGCATGCACCACTGCACCTGGTGAAATCTAGATTTTTATAAAATCATTTGTGGGGTGAGGGGAGATGGCTCAGCAAGTCAGAGCATTTGCCATGCAGACATGAGGCTGATCATATTATACGACAAACATGGACAAAAGTGGCAGAACAAGCCAGCTATTTCATACAAGGGACATGTGCTGAAATGAAAAATAAAGAATGCCTAAGCAGCAACCAGCCTTGAACGCTAGAGACATGTCTCCCTCTACAGCAGAAGCCAGACATTCTCACAACCCAGTGTTGTTTGGTTTTGGCTTTTCCGACGTAGGGACTCACTGCAGCCCAGGCTGACCTGGAAATCATTCTGAAGTGCCAGGCTGGCCTCGAACTCACAAGTGACCCTCCCACCTCTGCCTCCAGAGCGCTGGACAATCTTACTTTCTAACACCTCCTCCCCTTTGTTTTCTTGGTTTTACAAGGTAGGATCTCACTCTAGCCCAAAGTGGCCTGGAATTTACTATGGAGTCTCAAGCTGGTCTCGAACTCACAGCCATCCTCCTACCTCTCTCTCTGGAGTGCTGGGATTAAAAGGCATGCACCACCATGCCCGGTTTTTTTAAACTTTTATGGATAACTTTCATACATAAATACAACATACCATGATCATAATTCTCCCAACAACCCTCCCAAATCCCTCCTCCACGGAACCCCTTCTCCTTTCCAGCTAGTCTCTCTTCTACTTTGAGATCATCAGTTTTCACCCCTATTATGTGGGTCTTGTATAGACAGTTAGCATCAAGCCCTGTGACATCATGAATAGCATGGTTGCTTTGTGTCTGGAAGACAGTGTAGTAAACACTCCTTCCCCTAGTCACCTCTTCCACAGTGGTCCCTGAGCCTTGGAGGGCGTGACAGAAAAGTCTCATTTAGTGCTGAACACTCCACTGTTACGTCTCCACACTCTAATGAGTTTTGAGTCACCCCCATCTGAAAAGAGAAGCTTCTCCAACCAAAAGTGAATGTAACACTAATATATGGGCATAAATGTAAGTATTTAGAGGGCAGTTTGGTGGGCATAATATATCATAATCCAGTTTAGGGCTGGAGAGATGGCTTAGTGGTTAAGCACTTGCCTGTGAAGCCTGAGGACCCCAGTTCGAGGCTCCATTCCCCAGGATCCACGTTAACCAGATGCACAAGGGGGTGCACGTGTCTGGAGTTTGATTGCAGTGGTTGGAGGCCCTGGTGTGCCCATTCTCTCTCTCTCTGCCTCTTTCTCTCTCTGTCTGTTGCTCTCAAATAAATAAAAATAAACAAAAAAATATATCATAATCCAGTTTAAAAAAACAAACAATAACAAAAAAAAAAAAAGCCCCTGACCTCTCCTGGAGCAAAAGACACGCATGCTTATTGTGTGTTATAAAAGATGGGGGGAGGGTCTGGAAATCAGGTAACCTACTACATGGGTAGGTCCCCTGGTCCACAGAGCACCCCCCTGTGGGAACTAGGGCTGTCTCAGAGAACTGGTGTGAAAATCATACTCAAGTCGGATGAACATGGGTCTGCCTTTTGCAGCATGGTTAATAACACCACGTGTGACCTCAGAGGCACTGAAGTCAGCTCCAATTCCCTGTCTGCGCTCTTCCAAATAACACAACTGCCATCCCGGGGTTTCCTCTGTACAGGTGACATTTGGGTCTGCCAACAACAGGCAGGACTCTTGGGAAGAAGGGCAGCATTTGGGAAGAGGTTGAAGGGCCTCTGGGGATTTGCCACCCTCGGCAGACAGTGGCACATCTCTCACCCCCCACCCCCCCATTGAGTCTGCGCATTGCCAGCGTCATCCTGGAAATCTCTCTCGCGCTCTCTCTCTGGATGCTGGTTTCCTCTCCTTACTAGTAAGACAAGAGACTCTACCATAGCTCTCTAAGAGTCTCCACCCTGTCACATGTGGATGGCAGAACACCGTGCTTGTCATAAATCATCAGATGCCAAGGTTGGCACTAGTCTCTAATGCTGAGAGCTGGTGGCTAGGGAGGGAAGTGGCCGTCACAGTGGAGCTGGGTATTGAGGTCACAATGTCCTTTCTCGCTCTTCCAAGCTGCCCCTTCTAGGAACAAGCCACACATGCCTCCCACCCCTCCCACCTCTGTCCTTAAACCTGGCCCTCCACCCCCACATCCATCACCCCCCACCCAGAGAGAAGTTAGATGGGGGAGCCTGGTTAAGCACTTTCCACCACGGCATTTTACTCCCCCAGCCTCGAGACTATTATTGGTAAGTGAACCAATTTTCTCTCCTGACATCTGTAGCTCTTAGCAGTGAATACATTTGAAAAACTCTTTATGATTACTTGAAATCTTCCCTGCAATTTGATATTTCTCTTTACTCACGGAACGATTCTTTTAACTCATTACTACTTACGCTGTGGGCCTGCCCATCTTTCCCATGGACATACACTACCTGAAAGATGTCTAACCCCTTTCTGGCAACTCAGGGAGAAATGCTCCAGCTGGATGGGGCTGGCCTCAACTTCCACCTGCTTCCTCCATCCTCCCCCAGCCCGAAGTGACCCCATCCCCATAGACCCAAGTTTCACCAGCCAGGGACTTTGGAAAAAGAACAATTTCCCAAGGAGAGGGGGGGTCTCTGCCCACCTCCAGCCTCATATACCACCCCCTGCTTGCTCTTGTGATTATTTGCAATTCCTTCCAGAACATTCAGCATTGCAGCCTCAGCATGTAATGCGACTTTTCCTCCAGGGGGGAAAGTACACAGTCTGAGGATTAGCAATAACACCAGCAAGTACGGCAACAATGGGGCTTAGAGCAAGGCTGAGAATCCTGGGGGAGGTGGGTCAGCTGGTGAGGGTACAGGGAGGTGGGTCTGGAAGTGTGGGAGGAGGTGTGTCAGCTGGTGGTGGGTATGGGAGGGAGAGGGAGGGTCAGCTACTGGGAGGTGTGGAGGGATCTGCATAGCACATAGAGCCTCAAGGCGTCCTAAAAACATTGGTGCAGGGTATCTTCCTGCCGTGGCGGAGGGGGCAAGAGGGTAAAAGTTGCATAGGTATCCCAGAGAGGCTGGAGCCCAGGCTAGCCCAGCTGATGTCTC
This sequence comes from Jaculus jaculus, assembly GCF_020740685.1. Classification (NCBI taxonomy): domain Eukaryota; kingdom Metazoa; phylum Chordata; class Mammalia; order Rodentia; family Dipodidae; genus Jaculus; species Jaculus jaculus. Next base: position 8,987,079 of record NC_059109.1, read on the forward strand.
CTGACTCCACTGGGACATGGGGCCACACAGTTGTGGAGGGAGCAAGCACACCCCCAGTGAATGGGGCTTTGCTTAATACCCTCCTCACTCCAGGTCATCCTGGGTGGGCGGCCCTTGATCCACACCCAAACGCCTCTCCAGTGACATCTGTCATGCCGCATCCCAATGACCCATTCCTTCCTCCATTCGTTCATGGAGGATAAAGGAAGGCCAAGCGGGGGTCCCAGGCTCATGAAGACAGGCCAGCGAGGAAGAGGGGCCTGGAAGGAGTCATGCTGGAAGGTCGTCATAGCTGTGAGACATGGACGCTGGGCTCCCTGGAGGTCTGGAGCCTCAGAGGACCCCAGGTCTGGAGTCTGGCTCTCTGGAGGTGACTCCCAGCTCCTTGGCTGTTGGACTAGCCTTAACTCCTCCATGCCTCTGTTTTCCCCACTGGAGACCTGAGCAGAGCAGGGCAGGGCAGGGTGGTCACGTTCACCTAAGTCTTAGTTTCCCTGTCTGTAAAATGAGGAGCAGGGGCCCACGCTGGCTAGCAGGCAGCACTCAATCAAAGCTCACTGATTATTAGGTGCAAATTGCCTTGAGAACTGCGGTAGTCAGCGCCACACCGCTGGATGAGCCTCCAAACCAGACACAGTGGATGGGGCGAATGCCATTTATCGCAGGCTTATGGATCCAGGGGAAGTTGAGCGCTGGTGGAAGAAGTTGGCCACCTTCCCCAAATCCACACAGTGAGAGAAAAATATGCCACCGGCCCCACCAACACCAAGAGCCAGAAAACCAAGGGCAAAACAGTAGGGACCCAGGCAGAGCTCACTCTGCATACCTTTAGGCTGGAAACAGATCCGCCCCCACTAACACCTTCTGGTTATACCACACAGTGACAAGCGACTGGAAATCCCTGCTACAAACTTCAATCAAACGTTTGAGTCCTCTGGGGGACGTGAATTCCAACTACCTCGAGAGCTATACCTAACAGTGGTCTGTTCACCTCATGAGTGACCCGTCCCTGCGTGATGGACGGGGCTGACATTCCTCTGGCTCTTCCCTGTGTCTCCATTACACACACACACACACACACACACACACACACACACACAAGCAGAGAGAGAATGGGTGCACCAGGGCCTCCAGCCACTGCAAATGAACTCCAAATATGTGTGCCACTTGGTGCATCTGGCTTTGCGTGGGTACTGGGGAATTGAACCCAGGTCACTGGGCATTGCAGGCAAGTACCTTAACCAACTGAGCCATCTCTCCACCCCCTCCTCCCTGTGTCTTACTGCGCGGCGGTCTCCTCCAGTTATTCTCCTATTATTTTGGTGAGCGAGCCCAGATGGTGGCAGGGGTGCCGTAAAGCAGACGTTGGGGGGGGGGGGGGCTTCTGGATGGGATGACTCCTTGGTTCCATCCTGAGAACTTAGTCTGCTCGTGTGGCATGTCACAAAGGCCATGGCACTGCCAAGCTCAGGACAGGTGCCCCTGACTGGAAACGCGTGACTGCCCCTCTCCCACTACCTTCACCTAACCTGAGGCCTGGGGTGGTGAGGAGACTTCATGACGCCTGGAGACCTTGCTCTGGCTGTTTTCACTGTGATCAGGGGTGGTGCCCAGCCTGGGACGGACACTGGGCTCCAGGTTTGTTGGGGTTCACATTCACCCATTATAAAATGCACCTAGGGGCCCCTAACACAGAACTGGAGGCAAGTGGGACTGAATAGGTAAAGCCAGAATCCTTTTAAAAAATATTTCATTTATTTATTTATTTAAGAGAGAGAGAACGACCATGCCAGGGCCTTTAGCCACTGCAAACGAACTCCAGACGCATGTGCCACCTTGTGCATCTGGCTTTACGTGGGTACTGGGGAATCGAACCTGGGTCCTTAGGCTTTGCAGGCAAAAACCTTAACCACTGAGCCATCTCTCCAGCCTGGAGGCAGAATCTTTGGATGTGCATTGTCCTGGTAGCAGAAAGCTTTAAGACAAAGGAACCAGGTAACTAAGCACTTTGAATGGACGAAGGTGCTGCCTCCTACACAGCGGCCATCCCCGTCCCTGGCTGCGGGCTAACAGATTTTTGCATAGCCGTTTATATCAATCCCGTCTCCCGACTCCAAACCCGGCACCCCTTCCACACCCAAGCTGCTACATGTCCTATGTTCGGGGCCCTCAGTTGGGGAAAGGCAAAGCCATGGGAGGTCTAATGACCAGACCCTATCAGGGCATCTGCATCTTGGAGGAATCTGTGGGTCTCTTTTTCTGGGCTGTTCTGATCTCAGCCAGGTGGCCTGGGGTGTGGGGTCTTAGGGTGAGGCATACTTGAGCTTGCTGGGGAGCAGGCGGTGAGCAGCTGCTGGGGTCACGTGGCCCGGCAGCAGGGCTGCTGCCGGAACCATTATTGCTTTGATTAATTAGAATCTTTCCACGCGCAGAGCCTCTGCCATCCGGGGGGCCGCTTGTCAAAGCTGCAGGGCTCAGCATACTGCGGGGTGCCAACCCAGAGCCACCATCCAGACACCACCAGGCTGAGGAGGGAGAGTGTGCGCTATGCAGAAATTGTGTGCCCAGGCCAAGGCCACACTTGTCTGGGTGACAAGAAATTGGGGGGCAGGGGTGTCAGCAGCCTGCAGCCCACACTGCAGGATTGGAGGACCTCCACAGCCACTGCCAGCTATGGAAACCACAGCCCCCCTCGCCCCCCGTTACGTGCAACCCATGAGTTCTGAAGGATCCTTCTAGCGCCACTTGCTTTCTGTGGCTGCTCCCGGTTGACTTTGCAAATCACCACTTTGGGAGGTCGCGTAGCTAAGCCACGTCTGATTACCCTCCCGCCAGCCTTGCTGTAGACAATACCACTGGCGGGTGGGTCGTGGAGATAACGGTTGTCTAAATTGTTTTTGAAGCAACTTGGAGGCAGTTTTTCATCGACCTCAAGCTGGCTGAAACTGTCAAACTTCACAGGGACCTGGATGTGACTCCTCTGATGTGAAGGAGCCAAAACCCCGCCATGCTCAGATCACGGTAGCATCGCGCCACCTTCTGACCTGCCAGCAGACGGGGGACGCGTCCCTCATCCACGCACAAGGTCCAGCGACAGAGCGGGTGCAGGTCGACCTTTGTCTTTGAGGACACTGACCCCAGCTCAACAAACCAGAAGTTCTTTTTAGTGTTTTGGCAGTTATTTTTTTATGTTTTTATTTATTGATTTCACAAAAAGAGTTAGAGAGGGAATGGGCACACCAGGGCTTCCAGACACTGCAAACGAACTCCAGATGCATGCGCCACCCTGCGCATCTGGCTTACGTGTGTCCTGGGGAATCAGACCGAAGTCCTTTGGCTTTGCAGGCAAGTGACTTAACCCCGAAGCCATCTCTCCAGTGGTGATCTGTGGCCCTGGATACTGCAGATGGATACCTGAGGCCATGGCAGGGGAAATTTGTGGACATGTAGAGCAAGTGTTAGTTCTTCAGCAAGTCAGAAAGTCAGCGGGAACAGCGTGACCCAGTGGCAAAAGTTTTTCTTTTAGTATGTGTTAGGTATGTGATTGTGTGTAAGCAGGCTCACATGTTTATGGCTGTGTGTGTGTGTGTGTGTGTGTGTGTGTGTGTTTGTGTGTGTGTGCATGTATGTGGGGGCCAGAGGTCAATGTCAGGTGTCTTTCTCAGTCATTTTCCACTGTATTTATGGAGAAGGGGTCTCTCACTGAACCCAGAGCTCACCAATCCACCTGTCTCCTCCTCCTCTTCTGGAGTGCTGGATTTGCAGACATGCACCAGCGCACCTGGCATTTCCGGGCATTCTGAGGATCCAAACTCTGGTCTTCAGATTTCGATGGCAAGCATGCCACCATCCCCAGAGAGAGAAAGTCTTAAGCGATTCTAGAACCAACTCCAAGGCCATAGCATGTGAGCAGGCTCCACACTGCCAAGGCAGGAGCAGGAAAAAGGAAGAGGAGGGAGAGCGTTGGACTACGGCTTATTAAAGGTAGGGGTGAGGCTGGAGAGATGGCTTAGCGGTTAAGACGCCTACTTGCAAAGCCTGAAGGCCTGGGTTCAATTCCCCAGTGCCCACAGAAAGCCAGATGCACAGAGTGCCGCAAGTATCTGGAATTCGTTAGAAGCAGTAACTGGTGTGCCCCATTCTTTCTCTCTCTCTCTCTCTCTCCCCCTTTGCAAATAAATAAATAAAAAGGTTTATGTTTTAATATTTGTTTTATAATTTTTTATGAGATAGAAAGAGTGAGAATGAAAGAAATAGAGACACAGAGAGAGAATGGGAACACCAGGGCCACCAGCCACTGCATTTGAAGTCCAGATGGGTGTGCCACCTTGTGCACATGTGTGACCTTGTGCATTTGCATCACTTTGTGTGTCTAGCTTACATGGGATCTAGAGAGTTGCTTATGGGTCCTTTGGCTTCATAGGCAAGCCCCATAACAGCTAAGCCATCTTTCTAACCCAATAAAAAAAATTTTTTTTAAGCCGGGCATGGTGGTACACAGCTTTAATCCCAGCATTTGGGAGGCGGAGGTAGGGGAATCACTGTGAGTTCAAGGGCAGCCTGAGACTACATAGTGAATTCCAAGTCAGCCTGGGCTAGAGCGAGACCCTACCTTGAAATAAAAAAGGTAGGGATGTGATAAGGAATGCATGGAACTGTTGAGTCTATTTGTCAAAGTGACCAAGGAGTGCGTAAAATAAATGACCTCACCCTAAGAGCTCGCAGACCAGCACTTGCCCCTTGGGAAATGGTTGAGCCATGACCACAGGGCAGGCTGAGAGGCTGGGAGGCTGAGGAGGTTGTACAAATCTCTGTGTATGAGGGAATTACTGGTCCTGCTCCCATGTGGGAGTGGTCAATGTGCATGTGTGTGCATGTGCTTGTATGTGGCTGAATATGCATGCACGTGGCATATGCATGCACATGTATGTACATGTATGCATATGTGCATTCAAAAATCATCATTGATCTGTGTGCTGGTTTGACTCAGGTGTCCCCCATAAACTAAGGTGTTCTGAATACGAGGTTCCCAGCTGATGGAGATTTGGGACTTAATCCCTCCTGGAGGCCATGTATTGTTGGGGGCGGACTTATGGTGAGATAGCCAGTGTCCCCTTGCTGGTGTTTGGCACAATTTCCAGTTGCTACTGTCCACTTGATGTTGGCCAGGGAGTGATGTCCACCCTCTGCTCATGCCATCGTTTTCCCCTGCCATCATGGAGCTTCCCTCTCAAGCCTGTAAACCAAAATAAACCTCTTTCCCCACCTCCCACGACAACCTGCTCTTGGTTGGGTGATTTCTCCCAGCAATACGAACCTGACTGCAACAATCTGTATTCTCGGCCCCTGCAGCTGGGAGACACAAGGCCAGGATGATAGCTCTATAGATTAACATTTTCATTCCGTCCAAGGCGTAGACTGCAGGTCTCTTTTGAGACATGTTTTGCTGGAAGCAGATGTCTTTACCTTGAACACTCCTGGACAGCTTCTGTACCCTGATGTCTCGTAAGAAGATGAGGATCACTTAGAGAGCTGAAGAGACACCCGACCCCGCCAGGCCCTTGAGGATTAGGAGGGGATGTACTAAGGATGCGCAGAGACTGCACTTCTAGAATCAGGGGTTGCTCTCAGCTATTTCCCGGAAAGTCATCAGTCCCAACCTCAAGGTCTGGGTGACCTTGAAGGCTTCTAAACTAACGGGCCCCCTCGTCTTATGGTATCAACACGAACACTGTGGAGCTGGCTAAAGTAAGGGTTCTGGGGTTTTGTCTTGATATCTCCATAGCATCTTAACAAGCCACGCTGCACCCTGATCACCCCAGATGTCCTTACAAAAGGACAGTACCCATCATTGTAGATGACACCCTTCCGCCTGTCTGTCAATTCCCCCCAGCTAAAGACCACGGGAAAACACCTGGCGCGGATGCATCCGCTCATCCAAGAGAACATGGACAGTGGATGCCTGCTGGCCACCCTAAGAGGAGTGAGCCAGGGAGAAGCTATTGCAGGCTAGCTAAGACAACTGGGAAAGGTCTGAGAAGGCGGGAATTCACTCAGGACTGAGCGCTACCCAGGAGGCCATCCTATGACTGGGCCTCTTGGTGACTTTGATCAGCTGGCTGGCAGATGCGCCATGCTAAAGCCACAGGCAGAAAAGCAGTGGTAGTCTCACCGGCACTAGCTGAGCGAGAAGGGGCCTGGCACCCTGTGGTTTGCCCATGTTTAAACCTGATGATGATGAAGTGGGCTTGTTTGCATCTTGCTCCATTCTGGTCACAACTGGCTTTGTCTGTGTCAATATTCGGGGAGTCTATGTCTTTTATGTCACCGGGATGAGAGCGAGGAACACACCAAACTGTCAGTGGCTGGTTTTCTCTCTGTGTGTGTCATCTCACCTATCGTCTCCCTGCCTGAGGAATGGACGTCCTTCAAGTTCACCTTCAACTCTCCACCTTCTAGCTGCTCTGCTGTATCCCCTGGGCAGCTCCAGATGTTCCATGCTGACCCACACCAGGCACGGGATCTACCGAACTCTCTGGATGTTCCCCCCAGGGATATATTTCCCCTCCCATCCTATATCCGTTGCTCTTCCCACACCCACACACACACCCTGCAACAGAGGGGGCCAGCGTGCCTCTCTGAGCCTTTGGGTCGGGCCTCGTGGTCCAACCTGTCCGCTGCTGTGTGGGTGTGTCTGCCTCCACAACGGCCCTTTTGCTTTCTCCTCTCACGGGTGTCATCTTAGCCGACCCTTGTAAGAATAATTGGAGGTGGTAGATGATGCCTAAGATGATGAGACGGGTGAGCCGATGCTGTGAACATCAGTGATTGAATGACCATGATGACATCAGCAGTAGTGGTCACAGGGCACGGGCGGTAAGGGTGGTGGGGATGACCCTCATGAGGGAGGTGCCACTGTTAGTGGACGTGGTGGTGACGGGTGCTGTTGAGGGCACTGCAAGAGGTCATGGGCATCGAAGTGGTAGGATGACAACAGTTTGATTGTGACAAATATTAGTCTGTCATGGATTGAACCCCCTGACATCTTTTCACAGGGTCCAGTGCGACATCTCAGAAAGCTGATTAAGCGACTCCACTTTTTGTCTCCAGGCAAGGAAACTCGACATCAGATTTTCTAAGGTTGCTCATGGGCGCACAGTGATGCAGAATGAAGCCAGTGTGACAGATGTCCGTGGAGGTCTGCCTTTTACACCTGCCAGCCCCTGGGCTTGCCACATGCACAGGAGAAGCGGGTGCCACCACAGTCCTCTGGCTCTCGCTGATGGGCACTGACATCTGTGAGGCACCAGGGGCGATGTTGACGAGACCTGTCATATGCAACCACGTACAAGGGCGGACACGGGAGAGAGAACCAGGAGCCCAGGGCTCAGGCTGTCCCCAGGGCAGGGGCACACTGTACAGATGGTCAGGACTAGATTGCTGAGAAGATGCAGGACAGTTTGGGGAGCTGAATCCAAGTGAGAAGTCGGAGAAGGCGGGGGTGGGCCAAGGAAGAGACTTCTGGGGAACTTAGTTGTTAGTGGTAGTTTGAATATAAACTACTCCCCACAGCCTCATGATGACATTAGCAGTGGTGGTCTTTTAAACATATTTTATCTATCTATTTATGAGAAAGAGGGTGAGAGACAGAGAGAAGCGAAGAGAGAGGGTAATTGGCATAGAAAGAGAAAAAAGCCTGCAGCCACTACAAATGAACTCCAGACACATGCGCCACCTTGTACATCTGGCTAATGTGGGTACTGGGGAATCGAACCTGGACTCTTAGGGTTCACAGCAAGTGCCTTAACTGCTAAGCCAGCTCTCTAGCCCCTCATGTTTTTTTTAATGTTTTTTCTTTCTTTCTTTATTTGAGAGAGAGAGAATGGGCATGCCAGAGCCTTCAGCCACTGCAAATGAGCTCCAGACGCACGTACCCCCTTGTGTATCTGGCTTATGTGGGTACTGGGGATTGAACCTGGGTACTTGGGCTTTGCAGGCAAGTGCCTTAACCTCTAATCCATCTCTTCAGCCTTTGATTAAGCCTTATGGTTAACCACTAGCTGGTGAAGCATTTGGGAAGTAGAGCCTTGCTGGAGGAGGCATATCCCGGGGGGAAGACCTCGAAGCTCACTGGCGCAGCTTTGCTGGTGTGCTCTAGCCAGCTCACGCTTGCTGCTCACCTCCCAGCCGATGTGACAAGATGCAATGCCCAGCTCCGGCTCTGCCAAGCTTTCCCTGCCTTAATGAAACTTCCCCTGCAGACGTGGAGCTGAGATGAGCCCTTTCCTCCCACCAGCTGCTGCTGGCACGGTGTCCCAGCCACAAGAAGATAACGGCGACAGTTGTCAAGGCAAGAGGGTCCTGAGACCCGGTCAGGCTGCTCCCAGATGCTGGTCTGCCACACTAACAGTGCCACACAGGCACGGAAGGAAGGCCTGGGCCTATGGCAGGGTTTGTGACACCCTTGGGAGAAGCTTACATGACTTCAAAGACTTCATAACTCCTTAGGACCCTCAGGAATGACAGGCCTTGAGGTTTAGATAGTAACTAGTGAATCACATGGTGGCTTCTGAGTCCGATATAACCCAGGCACTCGGCCACATGAATTCACCAAGGGGACACAGTGCCCCTGGATCAGCCAGAATCCCGTCTGGAACACGTCAATCCCTCCAGATCATTCTAACAGAGAGAATTTAATATAGAGGATAAGATAAACAACTATTGGGACTGCTGAGAAGCTGAAACAATGATGGTAAAGCAAGCAAACGTCATCCAGGAAGCCACCGTGACCTCAGGGCTAGCTTCACAGAAGGCCGGAGGTGCTGTTACTGGAAAGTAGGTGTCGAGGAATTGGAACCATGTTGGATACTGGCCCACCCTCTAAACAGAGCCGGACCCAGACAGTTCCAACCCATCCTGTGGTAGGGAGAAACAGAAAATAATACGCTTTCTGGAACCAGAGAGAGCCCTGAAAGCAGAACACGCTCAGACATCCCCTCCCCTCAAACTTGCCACTCTGGACAATCACCTTCTCCCCAGGACGGCAGTGAGGGAAGAAACGAGAAGAGAGGATGGTTACTCAGATGGAGGCTCTCCACGTGGAACCAGGGGTTGATGACACCAGTCCTGGAGGCTCCACTGGAAGCAATCTTCTCTGCAGCCTGCCAAGCAGCTGTTCTTGAAAACATCAGTGACGAGGACTGTGCCGTCAGAAGTAACTCTTCCCATAGTCACACAGTTCTGATGGCCGAAACATGCCTCGTATTACTCTGCATATTTTGCACCATTTCCATTTCTCCCTCTGGGGTGTCTCTGATGCTGTTGCTACAAACAAGTGATTTGGACATGAGCTATAACTATGTCAAGCTAAATATTTCTAGAACCTTCTATATGATTTTGTCCATGGATTTCCAGGCACTCTGTACCCTGGTCACCTCTTTCTGGACAAAATGAATTGCCCATTGTCCTTTCTGAAGGTGTGGTGCCCAGAACAAGCCATGACCTGTCTCTCTGTCATCCAGGTGCCCATAGTGGGTCCTCCTCTGCACAGGGATTTTTCTGGTCACCATTGCTGATGGTGGGCCCAAGGCTCAGAAAAGTTGTCACTTGCCCAGATCCCATCATGAGGAGGTGACTCCGGGTTGTCAGAAGACAAAGGCTGCATTCCTTTCATTATAGTGATTTGGTTTTTTCCCCAACACTAAGATGGCACTCATTTTAAGAGTGGGGCTGAGGAAGTGTACAGGAGATGTGGCCTCCCAAGGCTCTCCAGCCACCGGGAATGAGAAAACGAGGCAGTGAGAGCAATCCTGAGTACACATTCTTTATTCAACACCCCTCCCAGGGCCACATGTGGATGCTGTGGCCCAGGGGTGACCCGGAAACCTTGGATGGGGGGGGCATGGCTCAGGTCTGCAGCTCCCAGGCCAGTGCCTTCCTCTGCCAACAAACCCAGAAGTAAGACGTATCCCAGTGTGACACATATCACATACCCAATCCTGCATTTCTCATGTCCATCAGCAGACACGCTCGGCTCTGACTGTACCTGAGTGAAGTCCTCAGCTGTTCTCAGCGCTTGTGATAGACAGTCACTCGCTAATAATTCATCAGTGGTGCATGCACGTGTGTGTGTGTGTGTGTGTGTGTGTGTGTGTGCCTGAGAAGAAGTCTCACATTTCTCATTTATAGGCCTCTGATACTATCTGATAAAACCTAGTTCCTAAGTGAAATATTGATAGGGCTGCCCTGATTTATTATTACTTGATTTTGTTTTTTGAGGTAGTGTCTCGCTCCAGCCCAGACTGACCTGGAATTCACTATGTCATCTCAGGCGATCTTAAGCGTGCCTCCTAAGTTGCTGTAAGTATGGCCGAGCAAAGCAGGGTGGCAAAAGAGAGAAGAGAACAGAGCCGGTGATGCTGGGCCTTGGCAAACACACCCCCATGCACACACACCCATACCCACATACACACACACACACACCCCACTGGTGATGAACAATCAGCAGGTCTGAGCAGAGCTGATGGCCAGAGCCCCCCGAAGGGCCTACACAGGAGGCAGGTCCAACTTGCCTGCAGCTCCTAACCCTGCTCTATCTAACTTGATCCCCGACCCTGACCCGTCTGAGTCCACTGCGCATGCACGCTCTCTAGCCTGCCCCACGACACTGGTCAAGTGGTCACCTGCAGACTCCATGCTTTGGAGGCCTGAGCACCGGATCTTTCAGACAGGAGATGTTCAGCCAGGGATTGGATCTCAGCCCCCCCAGGACAGATGCCAAGACATCTGCCTATGCCAGCCTGTGGCCCTGGAGACAGGCCTGTTGGTTTCTTGATTAGGGGGCCCTAGTAGAAAGGGAGTTGAGTAAAAGGAGGGAGGCACGATTTGCAGTGCATGAAGTCAGGGTATATAGAGAAGAGGATGTGTGGGATAGTCATGACTCACCTTGTGGTGCATGGACCAGAGGGACGAAGGTACTGGAAAAGCTGTGACTGTTCCCAGGGGCCTGGCTGTGCCTGCTGAGATGTGAGGAGCTGCCCCTTTCTTTGATCCTCCTCCATTTATCTTTATTATTATTATTATTATTATTATTATTATTATTATTATTATTTTGGTTTGTCATGGTAGGGGGTTTAGTTCTAGCCCAGGCTGTTCTGGAATTCACTATGTAGTCCCTGGCCTCAAACTCACGGCAATCCTCCTACCTCTGCCTTCCAAGTGCTGGGATAAAGGTGTGAGCTGTCATGCCAGGATTTGTATTTATTTATTTTAAAAATATTTTTATTTGTTTTAGTTTTTCAATGTAGGGTTTCACTTTAGCCCAGGCTAACTTGGAATTCACTATGGAGTTCCAGGCTGGCCTCAAACTCACCGATCCTCCTATCTCTGCCTCTTGAGCACTGGGATTAAAAGCGTGTGCCACCACGCCCGGCCTCATTTGTCTTTTGCTTGTGTGAACCTCTCCCTCCTTCTCCTTCCCTCTATCCTTCCTTCCTTGGTTTTGTTCTCTCCCCCTCTTCCTGCAGGTCTCCTTCTTCCCCTTCCTGGTCTCATTTCTCCTTTGTTTCTCCTTCCTGTAGCCTCCCTGGCCAAACGTAAAGGTAAACATTTATCACAAAGGTTTTAATTAAAACATTAAGCACTCGGCTACAGCCCAAGCCACTTTCCAAGCACCCTGTCCTCACAGCAGTTAATTATTTAAAGTGAACCAGTGCCATCCCGCCCCACCCATGAAAGATTACCACATTAATGGAAGGTAATTAGGGCGAAGCTTCAGAGGACTATCCCCAGGGCACGGGGGTTGACTGCACCTGCCCCCAGGGGCCCCTTCCTTCCAGACCCCGAAGTGGAAGCAAGGGCTTGAGGTTGGGAACTCTCTCCCCCCACATATGAGAACCCTCTCTTATGATTAGGAAAGGGCACACTAAGAGGGGGGGGGCAACGTGTGGAGGTGGGGAAGTGTTCTTTCTAGACGAGGGAAAGTAGAAATTGAAGCTACCCGGCAGGGGAATGGAGGCAGAGAGCGGCTGTTGCTCACGCAGTTAACACAGAAGACGTACCAGAAGGGGAGGCTGTTGTCTTCCGGATGGCACAGCGTTGGTTGGTTGGCTCGGGGAATGGGGCGGGAGGGGAAGAGAAGTGAGACCTCCTGGGGTGCAGCCTGCTGGAAGGCCCGTGAGTCTTGATCATGGACCCTCATTTACTGGACCACTTCTTCGTCCTTTCATCCGCTGCTTACTGTAAAAGAGCGCCGAGGGACAGAACTGAAAATGGCTTCTAGCAACTTTCGCCAGCTATGTGGGCACCTGGCCTCCAGTCAGTGTCCCCGAGACGCTGACTGTGTTAAGGTACAAAGACAGCAGGGGGAAGGCACATTGGGGGTGACACGGTGAGCAGCACAGGACAGCTCATTCCCACACATTCACCCCCAGACTGAGAGGTTCAGAGATCCTAGCGTCAGACCTAAAGGCCTTCAGCAGCCCTAGGTGGGCCCACGGGTCCTTCGGTGTCGCTGGGAGAAGGAGCCCAGAGCGGGGACAACATTCATCCAAATCCACATGGTCGGTCTGTGGGTGAACGGGAACCAAAGCAGCACAAGCCTCACAGATGACCCTCAAGGGGTGCCATCAGACAGGTAGCGTCACAAGAATACACCTGTGGGGAATCCTCCTGCAAGCCAAAGTGCCGTGTCTGCCCAGCGCTGGCATGATGCCAGGCACTTAGCAGGTGGACTGGGGCTTTGCTCAGAGCTGAACAAGTACAGGAAAGGGTCACCTGTCAATATAGGCCTGGAGACTACACCTCACGCCAGAAACTGGTAAGAGACTTTAAAGGGGCCCCAAGAGAAGGCGCAGTGGTTAAAGGTTCTTGCTTGAAAAGGCTGATGGACCAGGTTCGATTTTTCACTTTGCACATGAAGCCAGATGCAAAAAGTTTACCCTGAATTTGGAGTTTGTTTGCAATGGAAGGAGGCCCTGTTGTATCTCTCTCTCTCTCTCTCTCTCTCCCTCTCTCTCTCTCTCTCTCTCTCTCTTTCTGTTTGCAAATAAATAGAAATAATTTTGAGGGGGGGAGTTGAGGTAGGGTCTCACTCTAGCCCAGGCTGACCTGGAATTCACTATGTACTCTCAGGGTGGCCTTGAACTCACGTTGTTCCTCCTAGCTCTGCCTTCTGGGATTAAAGGTGTGCTCCACCACGCCCCGTTTGGAAAAAAAAAAAAATTAAAGAGAGACTTTAAAAGAAAGCCCATGGGCCTGGTCATCTATCCTCCGGCCGCTGGTATGTGTCTGTGTTCTTCTAAACCGGTGGTTGCAGTTCGGGATGCGGGGTAGGAACATGTGGACCTTGTTAATTCTGCACAGCACAGGAAGCCCACGGAGGGCGGGGAGGACTCAGCAGTCGGCAGCCAAATCTTAGTTGCTGTGTGAGCTCATGGCGCCTTGTGTAACTCACCTGTAGCATGGGGACACAAGAACACCTGTTATCTCCAGAAGGTACGTTAGGATAGACACAGAGTTGATGTAATGTGCTGGGCCACAAAAGAAAAAAAAAAGTGATGAACGAAAGATGTCACTTAGGACCACCAGTGTTAAGAACTGCTGTCTTCCAGTCACGTTGAACTTGTCCCACTCAGGTTGGAACAGGGGACTTGGGGGATTCAGAAAACAAGCAACCATCTCTGGGCTGCTTTCACCAACCACAGGTAACTACCCACCAAGGCAATCACTCGCTTGCAGTTTATTACAGCAAACATGTTTCCCAGGATAAGGCGTTTAAATGGGAAGATGCAAGGCGGGGGGGATGTTAGGCTCCTCACGTTCACTCGCGGAGAGTAAGCTCGCCAGTGTGATCTCCACGCTCTAGCTTCCCACTACCATATGGCAGAGAAGCCAGGCAGAAGCAGAGCAGGACTGCGATCTTTGAACAGCAGACTGTCTATCTGCTCATTTTGCTCAGACCAGTACATTATTGTCTTTCACATTCCCTGTCCTCAGGGAGCACTGGTCTGGGGAGACATGGCCTGTCCTCAGGGAGCCCCAGTCTGAGGGAGACGCATCCTGTCCTCAGGGAGCCCCAGTCTGAGGGAGACACAAACCATCCTCAGGGAACCCCAATTTGAGGGAGAAAAGGCCTCTCTTTTGTGAGTCCCATTCTCAGGTAGACACAACCAGTTCCCAAGATCCCCAGTCTGCTAGGACATAGATGTGCCTTGCAGTGCCTCACATCTAATGGAGAAAATGCCACCTCTACAGTTCCTGGGGATCCTCCAGTGTGAGGCATACAGCGAACACAGGAAACCACTTAAACACTCATGTCAAACAACATGACCAACTGGGCTGTGAGCCCTGGAGAGAAATGTTGCTAACGTAAGTCCACACGGATGACACCAGGCCGGACCCCAGCCCCGGCTCTCTCTGCTGTCCTCGGCTGCTCCCCAGAACTTCCTTGCCTCATGCTGTGTTCAGGCAGCCCGTGATCACAGACCTTTCCTGGATCAATTAGTATTCTAAACATGAAATTAATTTATCCTACAAATATAAGAACCTAGTAATTTGTTTCACTTTTATTTTATTGTCAGATAGGATTTATTTTGTATATGATTTTATGGTTGGATAGGATTCATTAGAAATTTTTTCCCCAACTTCTCTTAAAAAAAAAAAAAAAAAAAAAAAACTCATCTGCGAAGTCTGAACCAAGCTGGCTTTGATAAGCCCTGATAAGTCCTCATTCCCACCCAGGTCACATCGCCATTACACCAAGGGCTATTCCTCAGTTTCTCTTTAATTTCCAACTCCGAGAGCCAGGTACAGAAATGAACCTTTGCAGAGGCTTTTGCGGAGAGAACTTCCTTTGCCATACAGCAAAGTTACGTCACTTGTACAGTTCCTGGGTATACCCCAGTGTGAGAGATACAGGCACCAAGGTTCCTGGCATGATTTATTGACACCGGGAGCCTTGTTCACTCAATATAACAGCCACCATTATCTTTTCATGGCCAAGTGCTGGGCCTGGTCACTAAATTGCTTTACTCTCTTACTTTAACCTGTACTTCCGGACTTCTAAAGTCAGATTCTCTGGGAATGTGCTCAGCCGCTGCCTGAACTGGGTCCCCAGATGCCAGTCCTAGATGATCTCCTAACCTGGCTTTACCTTTGTCTCCATTTGCTGAGATTTTGTTTGTTTTTGTGTTTGTTTATTTGTGTTTTGATTTGTTGAGGTAAGGTCTTGCTCTAGCTCAGGCGGACCTGGAATTCACTCTGTAGTCTCAGGGTGGCCTCGAACTCACTGCCGTCCTCCTACCTCTGCCTCCTGAGTTCATGGATTAAAGGCATGCGCCACCACGCCTGGCTTCTATTTGCTGGTTTTCCAGAAGTGCTTGCCAACCTCAGCTGCTGTGCCAACTTCCCCCTGTCATACAAGCAAGGGGTTCAGGCATAACATCCCACATCAGACTCCTTGAGGATGGAGGAAAAGCAGCCCCCCCTTCAGGCTCGGGTTCCCTGGACAGCGCAAGCTAGCTCCTCTCCACCGGGCAAGGTGAGATCGGACTCTACTCTCCCTGCAGACAGGGCTGCGTGGCCCCTGAGAAGCGGGTCCCACGAAGGCTGGCAGGAACGGAATGTCAGCATCATGCTCTCCCCCCACAGGCCCCGTCACCACATTTCATTTTCTCGCTGTACCCCCACTTCGCTTCCCTTTTCATAGCACAGATCCCGAGTATAATTAATCATCTCATGATCAGCTATTTAATAATGTCTGGGTCCCACTCTGGACCTCGAGGACGAGTCCTTTCTAGTCACTGCTATTTTCCAACACACTGCCTGGTACATGCCTGGTACATGGAGGTCCCTGACAAGCCTGTGCCTACTGAAGGAGCAAATGAAATGATGCAGTGTGCCAGGCACACCCACACTTCTGGAGGGCCCTGGAGCAAACGCAATGGACTGGAGGGCACACTGCATGGCTCCACATGGCCTCCCAGCAGCTTGGAGATGGACAGTTACAGGCAAGAAGTTGGGGACAACAGGCATCAAGAATCTTCCACTTGGGCTGAAGAGACGGCTTAGCAGTTAAGCACTTGCCTGTGCAGCCTAAGGACCACGGTTCGAGGCTCGATTCCCCAGGACCCACATGAGCCAGATGCATAAGGGGGTGCACGCAAGTCTGGAGTTCGTTGGCAGTGGCTGGAGGCCCTGGCGTGCCCATTCTCTCTCTCTCTCTCTCTGCCTCTTTCTCTCTCTGTCGCTCTCAAATAAATAAATAAAAATGGACAAAAAAAATTAAAAAAAAAAAAGAATCTGCCACTCACCTTGCCCCTGGCCGGCTGGGCATCTTGAGGCTCGGGGGCTCCACTCCTGTGGAACTTGTCTGTCTATAAAACCAGACAGCATGACTGCGTCGGTGGCATGGACATGGCGGTCAGGTTAAATACCAGGCGCTTCGGAGGGTCTCAGAACAGAGTAGATACTCCATCAGTGACCTGCCCTGCTGTGATTGGCATCGCTTGTGACTAGATGAGGAAGCCAAGGCTTGAAGAGTTTAACGAATGCCCCTCAGGTGCCAGCACCAATCAATGACCCAAGCGCACCATGAACGCTGGGGTTTGAACCTGTAGTCTGCGCCCCAGTGGTCATTCCTCTGGTAGAGCTGGGCAGTGCTGACTGAGAGGTAGCAGAGAGGGCTGGGGTGGTGGCTCAGGGGATAGGGCGCTTGCCTGTGTCGCGTAGTCAGCCTCCCTACTGCTGGGATGACCCTCCAAACCAGACACGGTCTCTGGGAGGCATGGCATTTATTTCAGGCTTACCGATCCAGGCGGACGTTCCATAAGGGCGGAAGAAGCTGGTCCCCTTTTGTATAGCCACCCAGAGGGAGAAACCACCAGCAGCATCACCCAAGACAAGCACACTCCAGGAGCCCCAGGCAGAGCTCAAGCACGTTGCAGACCTTCAGGCTGGAATTCAGATCTGCCCCTTCCCCGTAGCAGGAGTTTGCGTGGTAGAGGCAGATGCTGCAAAGTCAATTTACTTTATTATTTTAAATTTATCCATTTTGAGAGAGCAAGTGAGAGACAGAGGCAGAGAGAGAGACAGACAGACAGAGAGAGAGAGAGAGAGAGAATGGGCACACCAGGGCCTCCAGCCACTGCAAAAGAACTCCAGATGCATGTGCCACCTTGTGCATCTGGCTAATGTGGGTCTTGGAGAATCGAACCAGGATCCTTTGGCCTTGCAGGCAAACGCCTTAACTGCTAAGCCATCTCTCCAGCCCCCAAATCAATTTTAATAACACCCAAGTCTACTGGGGACGTGGATTCGAATTACCACACCATGCAAGTGTAAGAACCAACGTTTGAATCGCCAGCACATGAAGGCCACGTGGGTGTGGTGGTCTGCCTGTATTCCCCACACTCAGGAGGCTGAGGCGGAAGGCAGCAGAGCTCGCTAGCTAGAGTAGCCTAACTGGCAAGCTCTGGGTTCAAGCGAGAGATGCCGCCTCAATAAATAGGTGGGAAACAATGGAGAAAGACAGCCAGGGTCAACCTTGTACACACATTCATGCAAATGCGCCTACAGGCACATGTCACATACACACAGAAGTATCACAGAAGCTCTTAGGAAGAAACAAGCCAGGTCTGGTAAGACCCGAGGCTCTGAGAAATTTGACCAATGAGGATCAAGTCCTGCCTGTGATGGAAAAGAGGAAGACAGACAAGAGACCCATGTAAGTATTGGGTCCTGGTTTCCTCGAGGATCTGCTGTATTTCATGTTGAGAGCATGATGTCCCAAGATGGCCACCTCATGTCTTTGAACCCAACCCCCACCTGTCTGTGCCTTAATTCCACAGATCTAAGCCCATTTCTGCCTCTCGCGGCCTTCGCAGTTGACACTGCAGGGACATAGGACAGTCACGGTCCAGTCACGTGGTGGGGTGTAAACACAGTGGGATCGCCACCCGTCGCGTTCATTTTGAACATTGTCATATGGTGAGTGTTGCCGTGCGATCCAAGGGTTGGGAAATAAGGACGAGGTCAGTCCATGTTTTCTGAGAAACAGAAACCAAGAATACAAGAACGAAGAGGAGCTTGAGTGTGAAAATGGAGAAAAGAGGAAGACTGCCTCTCCATGGGGCTGGCACTCTCAAGTGAATAGAAAAGAAAAAGTGAGATGGGAGAGATAGCTTAGTGGTTAAGGTGCTTGCCTAAGAAGCAGAAGGGCCCAGGTTTGATTCTCCAGGACCCACGTAAGGCCAGATGCACAAGGTGCCACGTGTGTCTGGAGTTCATTTGCAGTGGCTAGGGGCTCGGGTGTGCCCATTCTCTCTCTATCTGCCTCTCTCTCTCTCTGTCTCAAATAAATAATTTTTTTTTTTCAAATGGAAAAAGCCGCCGGGCGTGGTGGCGCACGCCTCTAATCCTAGCACTCGGGAGGCAGAGGTAGGAGGATCGCCATGAGTTCAAGGCTACCGTGAGACTACATAGTTAATTACAGGTCAGCCTGGGCCAGAGTGAGACCCTACCTCAAAAAACCAATAAATAAATAAATAAATAAAGGAGAAAGCAAGCTGAGCCCCAGCACTCATCTCTGTCTGCTTCCTGACTATGGGTTGTGCAGCGTCACCATCGGCCATCTCACGTTCCTGCCTCCATGCCTTCCCCACTGTGGTGGACCGTATCCTTGAGCTACGAGCCCAAATAGACCCTTCTTTCCTAAGTAACTTTTGTCACAAGAAGAAACATAATCAGTACGATGGCCAACGCCCTGCCTGCCCTTGGTGCCCCTGTCAGCAAGACAGCCTACATGAGATGCCCTACATGAGACACCCTAGTCTCAAGCTGCTAGAGATCGGTTGCTTATGGCCCAAACTCACTATCCCTGGGCCTTGGTGGAGAAACCCTGTGCCACCTGGGAGGGTGGCTGGGGGCCGTCCTCCTCCAGAGGCAGTGACCCTTTGGTCTGGGTTCTCCTCTTTGTATGTTTATGTTTCTTCCAGGACATCTTCCAGTCTCTGTGACACCCTCCCCCCCCCAACCAGTGTCCCAGTGTCCCATGCTGGAATGTATACTTGTCAAGATCTGCTAGGGCAAGATGGCTCGGTGGATAAATTACTTGTCACACAAGCCATGGGGACCCTGAGTTGAGATCTCCAGATTTCACATGGTGTCTGTAGTTCCAGCACTGGGAAGGTAGAGATAAGAGGATCCCTAGGGCTTCCTGGCTAGCTAGTCCAGCTGAACCAAGGAGCTCTAGGTTCACTGTGAGACCCTGTCTCAGAGAGGAAGGTACCTGTTGACCTTTGACCTCCACCTACACACAAGCACACATGTACTTCCTCACATGTGCCTGTCAATGTACATGCACACATTAACCTATAAAGCACACATATTAAAAAGGAGCTGGAGGGCTGGACAGATGGCTTAGCAGTTAAGGTGCTTACCTGCAAAGCCTGGGGACTCATGTTCAACTCCCCAGACCCCATGCAAGCCAGACACACAAGGTGACGTATGCACCAAACTGCTCATGTGCACAAGTTGTGCAGGCATCTGGAGTTTGATTGCCTTGGCTGGAGGCCCCGGTGTGTCAATTTTTCTCTCTTGAATACTTGCTCTCTCACACACACACACAAAAGGGGCTGGAGAGATTGCTTAGTGGTTAAGGCAGTTGCCTGCAAAGCCTAAGGACCCGAGTTGGATTCCCCTCTATCCATGATGGAAGCCATCCTTGATGCTGGCCCATGTATCTGGAGTTCATTTGCATTGGCTGGAAGCCAATTCTCATTCTCTCTCTCTCTCAAATAAACAAAAATAAAGTTTGAAAATCCAATTAGAGGGTTAAAAAGGGCCTCTAGGTATATTCAGCGGGTCTCAATGCTACTCACTGAAAACCTGCATCCAGCAGCCCAGCGTTCTCTCACTCCAAAGGCGGTTTCAGCACCCTCCCTCTACTCACTATGAGGCTCAAACAGCAGACGGTAGCTAGAAGCTCCCACCCCAGAATCAGCCTCCTCACAGACCCTCCTGTCAAGGTGCCTCCCTCCCGGCTCCTCGCTGCTCCTCGGATCTGAAGTTCCTCCACACACACCGCCTCTGATGCGCCGTAATTTGCTGGTTACATAACGCACCATCTTTTGCTAGTGGTGAGTCTCCCACTGGAGAGCCTCCAAATTAATAATCTATTATTCATGCCAGCCACGCTCGCTCAACAGACAGTGTCAAAGACAAGGAAAGCTACTTGTGGGGAAAACCAAGAGAAGGGATCTGCTTGGGATCCAGCAAGGCCCGAGAGCCCATGTGTTCTAAAGGCATCAAGAGCAGGACAGATTATGAGTGGGTGCCACTAAGCCTTCAGAGCCCTTCAAGGCATCTCTGAGGAGCTTGTTTGCTTTTTTTCTTTCCTGCAATCTAAGGTCATGAGCCAAAGGGGAAGGACAGACTCAACTACTAGGAACAGAGAAGCTGTACGGAGTTCATGATATCAGGATGAGTCAGTCACTTGAAACTTGGGGCTTCTGATGTTGGTCCAGCTCCCACATGGAGAGAACCTCTTAGCACCGAAGTGGGTCTGGTAGATATGGAAACAGGGAGAACACATTGCCTCACACACAGACAGCTTCTAATCTGAGGGAGACATAGCTTGTCCTCAGGGAGCCCCAGTCTGAGGAGACACGGCCTGTCCTCAGGGAGCCCCAGTCTGAGGAGACACGGCCTGTCCTCAGGGAGCCCCAGTCTGAGGAGACGCGGCCTGTCCTCAGGGAGTCCCAGTCTGAGGGAGACGCGGCCTGTCCTCAGGGAGCCCCAGTCTGAGGAGACGCGGCCTGTCCTCAGGGAGCCCCAGTCTGAGGAGACACAGCCTGTCCTCAGGGAGCCCCAGTCTGAGGAGACACGGCCTGTCCTCAGGGAGCCCCAGTCTGAGGAGACACAGCCTGTCCTCAGGGAGCCCCAGTCTGGGGAGACGCGGCCTGTCCTCAGGGAGCCCCAGTCTGAGGAGACGCGGCCTGTCCTCAGGGAGCCCCAGTCTGAGGAGACGCGGCCTGTCCTCAGGGAGCCCCAGTCTGGGGAGACGCGGCCTGTCCTCAGGGAGCCCCAGTCTGGGGAGACACGGCCTGTCCTCAGGGAGCCCCAGTCTGGGGAGACACGGCCTGTCCTCAGGGAGCCCCAGTCTGAGGAGACGCGGCCTGTCCTCAGGGAGCCCCAGTCTAAAGGAATCATCAAGGACCCTTGGCCTGCTAAAATAGAAAAATCTCATCCCAAAAGACTCCTTAAAAAAAATGCCAAACTCAGACCTTGCTTCTAAGGACTCTGAAAGCATGTTTTTCTTTGTACCATTGAGAAGAGATGTTCATTATTATTAGATAGAAGCTAGAAGATAAGGGTGAAGAGGTGTAAACGACATCTAAAATGCCCCTTCTAATTTTTTATCTGGGGAGATGTTAAGGAGTCGTTTGTGAAAATTACATTTTTAGTCAGTGCAAAATGATGCTATAGTTTGCAGTTGAATGCAGCAAATAGAGCTATCCATTTAGCTCAGATCCCTCTCAAAAGTCTAAGATGTGAGTAAATGGAGAAATAAATTGAGATAATTATTAACTCCACGAAAATTAAAAATAGTCTAAGAAAGAAAATGTTTTCATGTATAGCCCTTTTTCTAAACAATATTTATTAAAACATAAATGAGAATGGAAACATTGAGTACTTATTTTTAACCACAAAGAAGGAGCTTAACTTGTGTTGGAAGACTTGTAGGGAGGATTATTATGTTGTGTGTGGGGGTGGGGTGGGTGATGGTGGAATTAAACTAAGAATGCCAGGTATTCCAGCTCCACAGTAAGTCAGCAGATAATGTGTCAAGGTTAGACTTCGAGAATAATACTAAGCTGGAGGTGTAGCTGGTAGATGCTTGCTGAGAATGAATGATGCTCTGGGTTCAATCCCCAGGGCTGCATAAACTGGGCGTGATAAAGCACAGTTGTAATCCTAGGCGGAGGCAGACAAATCAGAAATTCAAGGTCATTCTCAGCTGTAAAGCCAACCTCGGCTACATGAGATCCTGTATCAAACACAAAAACAAACTGCACACCACATGAGAAAAAGAGAAAGGCTGTCTCAAGGAACAGGCTTCTGAGAGGTCAGTTGCAGCCAGGCACTGTTGTATCGCATTACGAACCTATTTGGCTTCAGTATGCATAAAGCTTTGATGAAAATCAAGATCAGGAGACTTTATTGATGGAGGGAGGATGTTGTCAATTCTTGGCTCTCTGAAGCTCCAGTCCGGAGACCGACAGGTGCTGTGTTGTCAATCCAATCAAGTGAATAAATCATCAGATGTCGGCTGGGCTGACAGGCCTGATTGGAGGGGGTGAGGATGCCGTGACCTGTCCTGCCCCATCACAAACATGGCCGGTGGTACAGAACACCAAAGAACCTGGCTCCAGACAGAACATCTTCGCCCTGGGCATTGACTGAAGCAGCTGTGGGAGTGAAAGGTGTGGTTTGCTCCCGGGGCCCCAAACAGGCAAACTTGCCAGGGATCAGCGCTGGTGAGACGTTTACCAACCCCGCACCCCTCAACTCACTATATCACCCTTGCTATGCTTGGCAATCACCTGGTACTCCTCCAACACGCCCTGAGGTCTGGCTGCGCCCCACCCCTTCTCAGAGAGCCCTCAACTGCTGCTTTCAGCGCGGAGAGCCCCTGGGCCTAGCCCCCGACTGTTCCCATTATCTATGAGAAGCATTTAGCACTTACAGTTCATTAAGCGTTTTCAGAGTCTTTACATTTTTTTCTCTGTGGTGATTAATTTAATCTCCCGGACTTTGGTCAAAGTGACAAGAGGAACTGCGGTTCTGGCCCACAGAGAAGAACTTAATGGCGAAATGGTAAGGGCGGGAACGTTGGGGGGGGGGGCGTGGGGGGACAGCCCTGTGACTTTTAACCGCTCTCTGGGGGTGGAGAGTTGAAATTCCACATGCACCCTGGGGCTTTGAGAAGATTATTTTCCCCAGTTTCTCTTCCTGGGAAGCTTAAACTAATAAGAGAAGGAAGGGGCTGGCCTGGGAACTGCTAATTGTCATAATGAGAAAATTAGGCCTGAAAAGAACCTCAGTTTGCACACAAAGCCCACCGAGGAGCCCAGGACTTTAAAGGACATGGACAAAAGCTGGGGGGTGAAGGGCACCGAGTCCGTCCTCAGAGCTCACACTGTACAGGGTCCCTGCGGCTCCTGCACAGGACTGTCACTTCCTGCTGACGCCCCACTGACTTGTGTTTAACCAGCACGCGATGCTTAGCACGAACCAGGCGCCACTGCATGCTGAGCTGAGTCCGCGTGGTGTGGCTGTGACAGAATACCAGACGCTGGCGCTTCACAAAGCAATGAGGTTAATTTTAGCTCGGAGTGAGGGGGTGAAAGTCAAAAAACTCAGTGGCCCCATCTCCTCAGCCTCTGATGAGGGAACCCCCGGCCCCCGCCCCACCACCGTCACCCTGGCTGGGTCAGAACATGGCAGAAAAGTAGAGGGGGAAAGTTATGTGCGCAGAAGGGAACCAAGCCTATGGTGTGAACTTACTTTATAACAGTCCACTTTTGGACTGGAGAGATGGCTCAGCAGCTAAGGCACTCGTCCACAAAGCCTGAGGAGCTGGGTTTGATTCCCCAGTACCCACCTAAAGCCAGATGTGCAAAGTGCCTGCATCTGGAGTTTATTTGCAGCAGCTAGAGGCCCTGGTGCACCCATTCTCCCTCTCTCTCCTTCTCTCTCTTTCTAAATAAATTTTTTTTAATATTTTTGAAAATTCACTCTCAGTTGACAGAACCAACCATGCAGGTCAGAATCATCTCTTCAGGAGGTGGGTGGTACCCTCACAATCTAACCACTTCCCAACAAGATCCACCTCTTAAGGTTTTCTACCTCCTCAATATATGGACACATGTGGAAACACGTTTCCAGCATGTGAAACTGGGTAACGCACTGAAATTGTATGGGAGACATAGCAGTTTACACACGTTGGTGGATTTGATTAATTTATTTCACCACTTTTGTAGTTGATACCACCAAGGTTAAATAGCTTGCTTAAGGTCATCACCAGTAAGTGGCAGAGCTGCTGGGTCTTTCCCAACCAGGACTCACACCAACCATGGTAGAATCACAGGTCATAGCTAAGCACCTTCTGTCTGAATACATACTGTCTTGGGCTGGAGAGATGGCTTAGCGGTTAAGCGCTTGCCTGTGAAGCCTAAGGACCCCGGTTCGAGGCTCGGTTCCCCAGGTCCCACGTTAGCCAGATGCACAAGGGGGCGCACACGTCTGGAGTTCGTTTGCAGAGGCTGGAAGCCCTGGTGCGCCCATTCTCTCTCTCTCTCCCTCTATCTGTCTTTCTCTCTGTGCCTGTCGCTCTCAAATAAATAAATAAATAATTTAAAAAATGTATTTTAAATACTGTCTTGCTTCCTGCTGCATGCGTTCAAATCCTAATTCTACCTCTTACTAGCTAGACAAGTATCTCTTTTTGTTCCCTCTTCTATAAGATAAGGTCAATACGAGGCCTTACAAGGTGTGTCTCAGCTACCTTGCTGCTGGGACAAAACACGTGGCCAGAAGCAACTTATGGGAGGAGAGTGTTTATTTCCACTCACAGTTTCCAGGGGAGGTGTCATCATGGCAGGCAAACGTACAGCAGAAGCAGACAGCCAGATATCATGTCTTCACACCAGGGGCTGAGGCAATGGTTCCATGCTTAAGGGTGCTGGCTTGCAAAGCCTGCTGGCCCAAGTTCAATTCACCAGTACCCACATAAAGCCAGAAGTACAAAGCAGTAGGCACAGGTATCTGGAGACCATTTGCAGGAGAAAGAGGCCCTGGCATGCCTATGTGCTCCCCCCGGCCCCCCTCATGCACATACACAAATAAATAAAAATAGAAATATCTCTATCATACCTTCCAAGGCTCAGGGTCCATTGCAGAAGAGGTGGCGGAAAGGATGTAAGAGCCAAAGGAAGGGTAGGACTCCTTACAACGTGCTCCCCCCAGACACAAAATGGCCTGGATATCCATGACCTCACAGTGCCTGACACTGCCTACACAAGACCATCATAAGAGGAGGAAAAGATCATGACATCAAAATAAAAGACAGACTGATTAAGAGGAGGGGGAGATATGATGGAGAGTGGAATTGCAAAGGGGAAAGTCGGGGGAAGGAGGGAATTAGCATGGGATATTGTCTACAGTTACGGAAGTTGTCAATAAAACATAAATAAAAATAAAAAATAAAATAACGTGTTCACCTCAGCAGGGAGGAAAATAAGAGAACACCCAGGAGCACCAAGGGGCGGGGGCTGGGCTGTAACACCTCAAGGCTTCCTCTCCCAACGACAGTTTGTCTCAGCAATGCTCCACGCCCTAAAGCTTCACAAACCTCCCAAATCGAGCCACCAACTGGGGACCAAGCGTCCAGGCGCATGAGTCCATGAAGGACATTCCATACGTAAGCCATCACCCAGGTGTGAGCATTGAGAAAATTGAAGAAATTAGTGCAAGGCTGGAGAGATGGCTTACCAGTTAAGGTGCTTCACTGAAATACCTAAGAGCCCAGCTTTAATTCCTCAGTACCCAGGACCCACATAAAGCAAGATGCACAAAGTGGCGCATGCATCTGGAGTTCATTTACAGTGGCTGGAGGCCCTAGTGCGCCCATTATTTCTATCTGCTTCTCTCTCTCTTTCCCTCTCTCTCTCTCTCATCTATCTCTCAAATAAATAAATAACAATATAAGAATAAATCAGTGCATACATAGGGTTTTGCACAATGCTTGGCACAGAGGGGGAAAAAATAAAATGTTGGTGATTGCTCACACACTGTAACTTAGCTCACAAAAATTTAAAAAAAAAAAAAAACTTCTTAAATCTACACTAACCATTTCTTTTCCTATCCAACGCTGCCTAGAATGTGTTAGGCATAAACTTCTAAATATTACACTAGAATAGAAGATTGTTCTGGATTCGTACAGGACAAAATTCAGTAGCTTGGGAGTTGGAGGGATAGCTTAGCAGTTAAGGTGCTTGCCTGAGAAGCCAAAGGACCCAGGTTTGATTGCTCAGGACTCAGGTAAGCCAGACACACAAGGTGACTCATGTGTCTGGAGTTCATTTGCAGAGGCTAGAGGCCCTGGAGCACCCATTCTCTCTCTGTCATAAATAAATAAAAATGTAAAAAAAATTTTAAAGATTGTCAGCTTATAAATAAAATCCAGTAGCTTGAAGAATATACATTGGGGGTGTAGGGAAATGTCTCAGTCTATAAAGTGCTTGCTTTACAAGCATGACCACCCAAATTCAATCCCCAAAACCCCTGTAAAAATACTGGGCGTGGTGGTGCTGTTGTGTGAACTTCTGAGGAGACACAGACATCTACACACCCCAGACAGGGTTCCAATAACAGAAACCAAGAAACAATTACACGCAAGTGTATCTTAGTGAACTGATGAGCTTAATTGTGGTTATTTACTGGGTTAGGAGCTACTTACAGGGGCATGAACAATTTACCACTCCTGCTGAAGGAAAGATCTCATCTTCCTCACTAGCCATTAGCTGTCTGATATCCTTGGAGAGAGGAGTAATCTCGTGAGGGCTCTCCTCTCTCTGCTGGAGATGTCATGGGTCCAGTTTTGTGCGGTCTCCTTGGCGTAAGCATAGCTTCTGCTACTTCAACAGGGCAGCAGCTTGGACTGGAGAGATGGCTTAGTGGTTAAGGCACTTTCCTGCAAAGCGTAAGGACCCAGGTTCGATTCCCCAGTACCCACAGAAGCCAGAAACACATGGAGGTGCCTGTGCCTGGAATTTGTTTGCAGTGGCCAGAGGCCCTGGCATGCCCATTCTCTCTCTTTCTCTCCCTCTTTCTCTCATTCTGTCTTTCAAATAAATAAATAAATAAAATATTTTTTTTAAAAGAAGGCAACAGCCAGCATGCCTGGAAGACGGCATTCCATAACAGGGGTGGGTAATCCCAATGCTGGGGAGATGGAGACAGACAGATCCCTGGGGCTCTCTGGCCCAGCCAGGGTAAGTGAAATCACTGAGCTCCAAGCCAACGAGGGCCTCTGTCTCTGGAAAGGTAGAGCGCATTCCCGAGCATGTCAGCATGCGTGCCCACACCTGCACAAACACATGCCCCACCCCCACACACATGAACATGCGCACACATACACACGAAGGAGTGAAATACGGAACACGTATTTATTTTCAAACAGTTTCTTTGGGTCAGAAGCATGGGCCCAGCTTAGCCTGGTTCTCCACAGGGCCTCGAACAGTAATCAGGATGCCAGCCAGAGCTGGCATCTCACTTGAGGAGTTGAATGCCAAGCTCACTCGGCCATCAATGTCTGGCTTCAGTTCTCCACAGCTGTTGGGCTGATGGTGACAGTGACGGTGACAGTTCTTTGCTGGGCAGGGCTGATGGTGACCCTGGGCTTCATGCTTGGGGACCTCTCCAGTTCATTTCATCACACACAAGAAGAGGGATGAGGAAGAGAGAGAGGACAAGAGGGAGGTGAAGGTCTGTAACCATCACTGTTGCCAAGGTCAGTTGGTCAGAAACAAGTCGCTCACTAGATCTTCTTAGCGCTGAAGAGGAGGGAACTCCATGGGGCGCTGACCAGGGGGCAAGGCAGCAGAGGTCAGAAGCTGCCAACCACAGGATTCAAACCTGTGTGTTGCCCAAGAGGTGTTTCTGCCTCAAGTGAAAGCCAAAGTGGGTACATGTCACAGGCCTCTGGCTCTGCCCCCTGGCAAGCCTCCCCAAACCTTCTCAAGGCCTTTGGTGCCCACTCCCATGAAATGAATAGCCTTGACCAGGAAATGCCCAGGGTGCCTTCCCTCCAACACTCCACAGTCCCCAGACCTTTGAAACTCCCACAGATGTGAATATTTAATGAAGGCTGATGAAGTTAGATTTCTGGGCACTCCTGAAAGGCTGCCAGATATGCAGTCACGCGGATCGCTTCCAGGTTCCCAGTGTGATGGGGACGAGGGGTGGCCTTCTGCCTGGTCTCTATTAGCCATGCCACACGCCCCACCTGTCCTGAGAGGGAGGGGAGGAAGGACACAGGCCAGGCAGAATCCTTGAGAAAGGAACGGTCCCAGGGGTGTCCACTTACCTCACCCCACCCGCTCAGCCTCCTCACCCCAATTGCTCTGGAGGCTGAATCAGAGCCCAGCGCAGGCGGCCAAGCAGGCTGGTATCAAACCCTCAGTGAGATGAAAGGCCTTCCAAGGTGCATAATTCAGAGCGGCAAGCCCTACACAGAGCATGTGATCAGAATAACTGTGTGTCCCCGAGGCGAGCATGGCTCTGCGGCACAGCCAGCTCCCCTGCGCTCCTCTCTCATCTCTCCTCCCACAACTCATTTTCCTGTGAGTGACAGCTCAGCAGAAGCCCACCCAGCAGGCCCTGCTTCTCAGACAGCACCTTTTTCTCCCCGCCCAACAGAGAGAGAAAGAGAGAAAGAGAGAGAGCTGTGCAAGAGTTCAAAGGGCCAGAGAAACAGGTTAAAATACTGAAGGGTTTATAGAACCTTTGGAGTAGGTTCTGGCTGTATCACCAGCCTAAAGGAGGCTGTTCCTTCACTGGGCTTCACTGTCCTCATTCCTTTAAAGAAAAGATCAAATTAGAAGCTTTCCAAAGAGACTTGCATGGCGGTTGGGTGTGAAATGGCCTCCGTAGCCTCGTGGGTTTTGTGATGACTCCTCATACTTCATCGCCAGCTGGTGGAGCCTTTGGGAGGTGGAGGGGAAAGTCACTGGGGATGGGTCTTGCTGGAGGAGGTGTGTCACTAAGAGCGAGGATCTTGAGGTTTATTAATCCGGCCCACTAGCTGTTCACAGCTCTCGTTGCTCTTGCTGCTATTGCCCAGCTGCTGTGACAAGATGTGACGCCCAGCTTCTGCTCTGCCATGCTTTCCCCACCATGATGAAACTTCCCCTCAAAACTTTAAGCCTCACAGCTGGAGTGGCGACTTAGCAGTTAATGACCTTGCCTGTGAAATCTAAGGACTCACGTTAAACTCTCCATGTCCCAAGCAAGCCAGATGCACCAAGTGACTCAAACACACAAGGGGGTGCACGCATCTGGAGTTCAATTGCAGCAGCTGGAGGCCCTGGTGTGCCAATTCTCTCTCACACACTCTCTCTCTCACTCTCACTCTCTCACATAAAAAGAAAAGGCCAGTCTATTGGACTTGCCTCAAAAAAAAAAAAAAAGAATTATAAGCCTGAACTATTTCCTCCAATAAGCTGCTTCTGGCCGGATGTTGTATCCCACCAATGAGAAGGTAGCTGCTATAACTTCTAGAGCCTTTCACTCCTGGGGTTTCTTGCATGTCCCTAGGCTGAGCTGGGGCATCTGGGGTCACTAAGTGAGTGAGGATGTATTTGGATCTATGGAATTGCTACAGGTTGAATGGAGGTGTTCACCTCAGAAGTACATGTAGAAACTCGAGCTCCACTGTGGTGGTATTAAAAGTTGAAGCCAGGGCTGGAGAGATGGCTTAGCAGTTAAGCTCTTGCCTGTGAAGCCTAAGGACCCCGGTTCGAGGCTCGGTTCCCCAGGTCCCACATTAGCCAGATGCACAAAGGGGCGCACGCGTCTGGAGTTTGTTTGCAGAGGCTGGAAGCCCTGGCGCGCCCATTTTCTCTCTCTCCCTCTATCTGTCTTTCTCTCTATGTCTGTCACTCTCAAATAAATAAACAAACAAAAAATTAAAAAAAAAAAAGTTGCAGCCAGCAACCGGATGTGGTGGCAAACGTCTTTAATCCCAGAACTTGGGAGGCAGAGGTAGGAGGATCACCATGAGTTCAAGGCCACCCTGAGACTACATAGTAAATTCCAGGTCAGCTTGGGCTAGAGTGAGACCCTACCTTGAAAAAAAAAAATAGTTGCAGCCCTCGGGATACAATTGAGCCTCGAAGGTGAATGGAAGTATGAGAGAAAAACAACTGATCTTTTCATACCCCTTCAGACCCTTCTCCTGTGTGAGGACACTGCCCTCCATGCCACCAGAGGATGCATGGGCAGGTACCATCTTGGAGGCAGAGAGACACTGTCAGTAGACAGAAAAACCTGCTGGCATCTTGATTGTTGGATTCTAAATCCTCAGAACTATAAGAAGCAAATTTCTGTTCATTCTTTACAAGTTTCTCAGTCTCACATACTTTGTTATAGCAGCCCCAATGAATGAAGGCATTAAGAGAACCCCTGAAGAAATATGGTTTCTTTAAAAAAAATGTATATTTATTTATTTGAGAGAGAAAGAGAAAGAGAGAGACACAGAGAGAATGGGTGCACCAGGGCCTCTAGTCACTGAAAACAAACTCCAAATGCATGTGTCACCTTGTGCACCTGGCTCATGTGGGTCCTGGGGAATTGAACAGGGGTCCTTAGGCTTAACAGGCAAGTGCCTTAACTGCCAAGCCATCTCTCCAGCCTGAAATATGGCTTTTATTCATGGAAATAGAGCTGTGGTTTGAACATGAAATATCCCCCACCCACTCATGCATTTGAACACTTGGTCCCCAGCTGGGGGTGCTGTTCTGGAAGGTTGTAGAACCGTTAAGGGGCAGAGGACAAGCAGTGAGGTTTTACAACTTCCTGTCCACCCTTTCTCTTCCTGACAGTGGATGCAATGTGATCAGCCAGCTTCCTGCTGCTGCCAAGCTGCCAAGCTGCCAAGCTGCCGTGATGACTGGACCCCCAGAGACTGGGAGCTGAAAACAAACCCTGCCTTCCTTAAACTTCTTCTTGTCAGATACTTGATCACAGCAATGAGTCAAGCAACCAGTACAGACAGGACGCCCCAGGATCAGAGAGGTGGTTAGGTAACGCCACATCTCATGTCCCTTTGCTGATGACCTCACTGAGAGATCCATTCCTCAGGGGGCCCACATAGCTGATCCACCAACCAGCATCCTGTATTCACACTGTGGGGTCGCACACAGGAAGAAGGCACCGTGGGGGACACTTCTTACGCATGAGTGGAAAATGCTTTACTGATGTACCCATCACCCCAGCCTCCTAAATTTCTGTTCGCTATTTTTATTGATTTATTATTTTTATTTATTTGACAGAAAAAGAGAGAGATAAAGAATGGGCACACCAGGGCCTCTAGCCAGTGCAGACAAACTCCAGACATGTGCAACCCCTTGTGCATCTGGCTTTCGTGGGTCCTAGGGAACCGAACCTAGGTCCTTTGGCTTTGCAGGCAAATGTCTTAACCACTAAGCCATCCCTCCAGCCCCGTTATTGATTTGTTTTTTTAATGTTATGTTTTTTAAGAGAGAGAGAGAGAGAGAGAGAGAGAGAGAGAGAGAGAGAGAGAGAGAGAAACAGGCATACTAGGACCTCTAGCCACTGCAAACAAACTCCAGATGCATGCAACACCTTTTGCATCTGGCTTACGTGGGTCCTGGAGAATCACATCTGGGTCCTTAGGCTTTGCAGGCAAGTACCTTAACCGCTAAGCCATACCTGCAGTCTTTTTTAAATTGCTATTTATTTATGTAAGGGAGAGTCTTTTTTCTCTTGTTATTATTTATTTGAATATGGTTATGTGCATGTGGATATGTACATGTGCACGGGCGCGTGTGGAGGTCAGAGGACAGCCTCGGGGCGTCTCTCCTCTCCCTCCTTGGCTGCTACTTCTCGGGAGCATCTGGGTTTTCTAGACTCTGTCTGCCATAGCTGTAGGTGTGTAAGGGCCACGGGTGCATGAACCACTTAAAGTCCTGCCTTATCTGAGTGCTGAGAATTGAACTTGGGTCACTGGCAGACTTGCAAACAAGTAAGCACCTCTAACCACTGAGACATCTCTTCACCCCCTCTCACTTCTTAACCCATCACTCACTCATTTTTTTCCCTCCAAACACTTCATGCATATCCATCTCTCCTGATTCCCTGCCACCCTCCCTGGTCTGTCTTTCTGCCTGATCTTTCAAGTTCCCATCACCCTTCCTTCCTTCCTCCTCACGCCTGAGCCCTGCAACCAGAATGGTCCTCCCTACACATCAGCTCCCTGCTTAACACCATTCAGGGGTTCCTATGCGTTTCCGATCCTGTCCAGCCTTCCCAAATTGCTTCCAAGGTCCTTCATGGTCTACACTGCCCCCCAGCCCCGCACCTTTTGATACCCAACTCCCCGTTCGTTCTCCATGCTCCACTTCCCCTAGCACGCATGCTCTCTCATGAGTCCTGGTTAAACTTTAACCCTTCCCACCCTCAGATTCATCTCCACGCTTCTGGGTCTGCTCCGTGTTAGCGAGAGGAGGGAAGACAAAGCCAGACCCCTGAGGTGGACTTCCAATCCTCCCTGGGTCTAGCTGTGGGAGGCACTTGCAGGGAAGAGGTATGGGGGTAGGAGAAAGGGGAAAGTTAGGGCCTCTCTGCCCATCTCTGCTGCAGGGGTTCTGAAGCAGTTCCTTACCCAGGCCTCTGACACCACTGAACATACCCACCGTGGTCTTCCTGCCACCAGGTGACCCTGCATTCCTTTCACCACACTGGCCCATTCGGCCGAGGAATAAATTTCATAATCAAGTTTCCCTCCAATTACCCCGTAAGTCCATCTTCATTTTCTCAGTCTTTTAAACTGCCCTTTTATGAATCATCATCATCATCTTTGCAGGGAGATACCTCTGTAGGGAAAGTGCTTCGCTGATCTAAGTTCAGATCCCTCATATGCATGTGCCTATCAGCCCAGTGTTGGGAAGACGGAGACAATATTCCTGGAACTTTCTAGCTTGCAAGTCTAGCTGAATCAGTAAGCTACATTCGAGTTAAGTGAGAAACTCTGTCTCAAAAAATAAGGTGGGGACTGGAGAGAGGCTTA
Organism: Jaculus jaculus; assembly: GCF_020740685.1. Taxonomy (NCBI): domain Eukaryota; kingdom Metazoa; phylum Chordata; class Mammalia; order Rodentia; family Dipodidae; genus Jaculus; species Jaculus jaculus. Next base: position 9,019,948 of record NC_059109.1, read on the forward strand.
GTAGTCAAGGTGCTTTCCTGCGAAGCCTAAGGACCAAGGTTCAATTCCCCAGTACCCAAGTAAGCCAGATGCGCAAGATGGTGCATGTATCTAGAGTTCATTTGCAGTGATTAGAGGCCCTGGTGTATCCATTCTCTCTCTCTCTTTCTCTCCCTCTCTTGTAAATAAATAGATAAAATTATAAAACAAAAATTTAAGGTGGACAGCTATTGTGGAAGATACCTAATGTTTGACCTTTGGCCTCACAAGCGCACACACACACACATGCACATGCTCACACATATATGAACATGCATACACACACGCTTACATCGTAGCTACCTTCTCCTTGTTGGGACAAAGAATCTGACCAGAAGCAGCTGATGAGAAGAGAGGTTTTATTTCAGCTCACAGTCAATAAAGGAGTCCTCATTTTAGTGGGAGGGGCAGAGGCTGAGCAGCGGCCAGGCCTCACACCATCTGGTAGGAAGCAGCAAGAGTGTGGGTGGAGCTAGCACTGGCAAGCTGCGTTGATAAACCTCAAGGTCTACCCCCTGGTGACACACCTCCTCCAGCAAGGCTTCCCCCAACAAGACTGCTGGAGACTAAGCATTCAAAACACAGGAGACTATGGGGGATATAGCCCATTCAAACTACCAGAAAATATACGCTGTAAAAAATAAATCCATAAAGTAAATAATCCCATTTCTTTCTTGTATCAAGCTGGGAGAAGCAGTACAGAGTTAATCAAGCAAAGGTCTCTTTCTTTTTATTTATTTATTTATTTATTTATTTATTTATTTCAGAGAAAGAGAGAGAATGGGCACGCCAGGGTTTCTAGCCAGTGCAAACGAACTCCAGATGTATGTGCCCCCTTGTACACATGGCTTATGTGGGTCCTGGAGAATAGAACCGAGGTCCTTTGGCTTTGCAGGCAAGCGCCTTAACCTCTAAGCCATCTCTCCAACCTGCAAAGGTCTCTTTCTACCAGAGCTTGATGTCTGCGGCATACTTCTGGGAAAAGGATGCTCGGTAGGTGCTGGTGACCAGGAGAGACAGGAAAGCGAGGCAGGCCCACACATGGATAATGAAAATGTAATACAGAGCTGCAGCAGTGGCTCGCATAGGAAACCTCTTCCTGTTTCCTTGGGGCGTGGAACAGGGGACAGTTACATCAGTGAGAGGGTCCTTCAGCCCTCTGTCCTTCCCAGTGGTCCCTGCCACTGCCTGCTCCCCTGCAGCCCAGTCTTGCTGGAGTGGGGGCTGCCAGGAAGACCCTGGGCTCTGCTCCTGCGCGCGGGTGGGTGGCCTGCTTTGGCAGCCCGGCATGGTGGGGTGGGGTGGCTGATGGAGGGGGGTTAGCTCAGGGCCAGTGTGCAGGGCAGCGGCTGGGGGCTGAGCTCTGGTTCCCCTCGCCTCCCTCCCTCAGCCCACACGTACATTTTAGTTCGACCTCAGCATCAGGGCAGCAGCAGCAGTTGAGGATGGAGGGCTGAGATGTTACAACATCCTGCCTGGCCTTCCCGCCCCGGAAGCTGATTGGCAGAGCGGCAGCATACGCTCATGCACACGTGCGCGCGCGCGCACACACACACACACACACAACAATCTACAGTAGTCCCTTTGCTACCATGTGCAGCAGAATATCTTTTCTTTTTTGAAAAGTTTGTCATCTATTTATTTATTTGAGAGAGAGGGGTGTAGAAATAGGCAGGTAGAGAGAGAGAATGAGCACGCCAGGGCCTCCAGCCACTGCAAATGAACTCCAGATGCGCACACCCCCTTGTGCATCTGGCTTACATGGGTCCCGGAGGGTCGAACCTGGGTCCTTTGGCTTTGCAGGCAAGTGCCTTACCTCTAAGCCAGCTCTCCAGCCCCAGAAGAATTTCTTCTTAGAGCGTGGCTGAGACCCTGCAGACAGGAGCAAAGGTCAGTGAGACACGCAGACAATGGGCCCTAAACGGGTCGTCCACAGGGTCAACTTCCATCCTTCCTTGAAGTTCGATTTCCAAGGCTCCAGCTCCCACAGAGAACTTTGTTGACTCTACCCTATAATGAGACATCTCAGTGGGTGAAGCAAGGGTCACCAGGCCTCCCAGAAGAAGTTGGGGTTAAACGGAAGAGGGTCTGATTGTGGGGAAACTTTTGCTGGCTGCAAATCTATCTCCGAGTCTCTGGGTCTCTGTGTGGAGTGATGGGAAAAATCTGAGGCGGAGGGAATTTGAGCCATGAGAGTGGGAGCGGGTGGAACAAGGAGAATTCAAGGTCAGTGCTGATGGGGGGCACGTTGGGCATTTCCACTTGTTCTGTCATTTAATCCCTAAAGCAACCCTCACAAGAGTCCATTACTCGCCTTATTTTGCAACTGGCATGAATCAAGGCTCAGAGAAGTAAAGAGACGTGCTAGGGACACACAGCCAGGTGGGTGACCTGCCCAGGCCTGACACAGTTCTACTGGCCTCTGGAACCCACCATCCTTGCAACGAGGTCTGTGTTCTCTGTCCTTTAGGCGCAGAGCTATCAACCACCCATTATGCAAGCGTTGGGTTTCCATGTGCAGAGTGGCCATTGGGTGGTTGGACCCTCCGGGTCTGGATCTTTGGGGAGTCTTTCACTCACACCCCTGGGGTTCAGATGTCTCACGGACTGCTCCTAACACCTTTTGCTGGTTACTAACTGGGCTGGGGTCCGGGTCCTCTGTGTGACGGTTAAGCTCTACGGCCAACTTCCTCCAGGTTCCAAAGCCTCTTCCCTTTCGCTCAGATCCTGCCAACCTCTCACTGGCAATGAATGAAATCGTGGACTCAGAAAACAGTTTTCCTTTGGCCCTCAACTCTTCAAACCCAAACCTTACGCTGTGGCAGGGGAGGGATAGGGTCACTTGCCTGAATTGTCCCTTGGGGCACGGGGCAGGGCTCAACTTTTTTTTCCCATATTGCCCAAGTCTCAAGCAAGACCTGCGGACTCTTGGTTTCCCATGCATTCTTCAAACGCATGAGGCATAGCCCATGCCCTTCTTCTCACCACTGCTTGGCTGTAAGGAGGAAGGCAGAGCTAGGACCTACAGAGGGCAGGAAGGAGAGGGCTATATACCCACTCAGCTTCAGAGTGACCATTCTCTGATGGTTTAGACTAAGTGTCAGCTTGACAGGACCTAGGGACTAGCTTCCCAGCGTGACCCCAGTATCCCAGGTGAAAGGAGGTGAGAGGATGCACCTTAAGGGTGAGCAGTATGGGCTGGGGCTCTGGACTGCATGCAAAGGAGAGAGCTGGCTAGGCCACAGCTCACTCTGCTTCCTCCCTGCTGTCTGAACATGAACAATTGTTTCCTGTTCCTGCCGCCATGCCTCGCCCGCTGTCATGTCCCACACCCCTGGAACCGTGACCAGAAGTGAACCTGCCCTTCCTTCAGTTGCTTCTGGTCGGGTAGTTGGTCCCAGCAGTGTGAAAGTAACTGATATTACACCCCAAACCCATTATCCACACCCACCCAACCTCCTCCCAACTGCTCCCCCACCCCCACACACAACTCCACAGTCCACCAGCCTCAGGTCCCCTGACTCCATTTCCTCATACCTCTGAGTGTGCCCCTTGACCCCATGTCAGAGCTCAGTCTTGCCTGCCTGGGGCTGAAAAGCCACTTCCTGGTCACTACCCCAAAGCCCCTTGTCATTCACAAAGGAAATTCTCTCCCTTCCCATTGAAGAATTGCCAGTGGCTCCCCATTACCCAAACGATGGCACTCTAGGCTGTGACCGCCTCTCCTCACCTCCCACATCACCCCCTCCCTCCTTGCCGTGGAACACTTGTGGCTGTTTTGTTGCGGCATATTTGTGGCCACTGCCGTCACAGGCATCTGCCCAGAGCACCTCCCCATCTCCACTGTGCCCCAGCTCAGTGTGGCCGTTGGGCCCCTCTTTGGGGGAAGACGGCTCCGGGAAGCCTCCCCGCCTGCCTCCTGCATGTGCTCCCTGCCCCTGGTGCATTTTCTAGAAAGGAACTTAGCGGGAGCTCGGGGCGTGTGTCTTGAATAAAACTGAAATCCCCTTTGAATCATCCACGTGTAAATAGGCAAACTTGCCCAGCCTACCGCTTGGGAGCTGCTACGGAAAATGAGAGAGAAAGAGAGAGAGAGGGAGAGAGACTGAAACAAAATGAGAATGCTTGTGAACGGCTCCATGGCTGTCCACGCCTATCGTCACCACAATTGCTGGGATCTAGATAAAAGGTACCAGACTAGCCATTCGGAGAGGTAGTTTCTAGTCCCAGACTAGATATTAACTATCACCATGACCTTAGACAAGTCAGATTTCCCATCTGAACTAGCCCTTAATAACTATTATTATCCTTCCATGCTTCACCTCCACCGCCTCATTCCCTCATCATTCCCGCCTCCCCCTTCCTCACTCCAGCACAGATCATTAAGACGTTGCAAACTATGAGCAGCGTTCCTCGACTTGGGTACCCTGCATTTATGAACATCCCGTGATACATCACTAGCCACTTGGAGACTCAACACATGGGCAACCTTTTCTCCCTTCCCATTCAGCCCCTCCCATGCCCCCAGTACATTTCCTCAAAAAAAAAAAAAAAAAACCCAAAAATCTATTCCTATCCTTATCAGAAACAGTTGTGACCACTTATGAGAGATTATCCCCTCCATTAAAAAAGAACAGGAGGGTCATTAGATTCTCCCCCTCTCCCCGTCTCAGCCTCTCCCTTTGCCAGCTGTATGCAACGATGAACGAAGTCTCAAGGGAGATAGAGAATGAAAAGAGTGGGCGATCAGGAGATAGGCGCTCCATCTAAATAAACAACTAACTATTGAGGGGACTAAGACTTTTTGATGTTCTGGGGTCTCAATGCTCCTGTAAGTAGCCCCCTCACCCAGACTCTGTAAGGAAACTCAACCCACTCATTGGCTCACCATGTTGAACCTCTGTGGAGTCAGACTGTTTAGTCTGTCCTTGGTGCCGTGCCTGGGGGAGCAGGCCTTGCTGGTGTCTCCCCAGAAAGAGTTTCACACTACCATAGCACACGCCTGTCATCCCATCGTTAGGAGACTGGGGCAGGAGTATCATGAGGTCAAGCCCAGACTGGACTACACTGCAAGACTCTGTCTCGAAAAGGAAATCAAAGGACAGCCCTTCAAATTGAAGATTGCATTTGTTTTTCTTTTGGTACTTTCACTCTTCCTCGTAGACTGGGAACACTTCATTGGGAATGGATAAGCAATGCCTACCCCTGGACAAATATTCTGGGTACCTAGCACAGTGTTGAATCACTGTAGGATCTCCCTGGGAAGCCTTTTGTGGTCAAATCCCCCTGGCCTACCCAGCGCCTGCTCCACCTAGAGGGAGCACAGCAACCTCCACTCACCGATAAAGATGGATAGAAGCTTACCAAAACCAAGAGTGCAGAACTGTTAAAGCAGCTTGCCTCTTATGAAAATCTCTGGCCTATGTCAGTCTACAAGGAAATTCAAAAAAAAAAAAAAAAAAAAAACCTTGCAACTCTAACAGTGCTTTTATGCCTATCGGTTTTGAAGGAAAAAAAAATTGATTCATGGAAATTACTTTGGATTTGAAGCCAGTTAGCACCTATAGGAGCAGGAGAAGGCAGAGAACTACATGACCCAGATATCCCTGCGCCCAAGCCTGGGCTGACCCATGGCTTTCATTCTGACTGGCAGTAGCCTGAGCTACCCTGAGCCCTAATGACCAAACAGAGAATGATACCGGAGATGTGTCATGTGTCCCACCAAGAAGTTGAGCAGGAGCGGGGAAGGGGAGATAATACCAATGGGCTGCCAGCTAGTCCCTATGGGTAGGGCAAGATGGAGCCAGTACAGGCAGATGGACTGGCCACTCCTACCAGTGCAGGGAATCCTATGTGTCTTGATGCCAAGGATGGAGAGACAAAAAGAGCTGGGTGTCCGGGGAAACTTCCATTTAATAGTCCCACCCCTCCCCAGGAAACTCCTAGTCTAAGGAAATCACGTGTCTCTAGTCGGGGAGGGGAGAAGGAGCTCCTATCTCTAGAGAGTGCTCACATGAGGGAGAAGCTCAGGGTCCAAGTCCCTTCCTGGCTCTGCCCACTTCTGTACTTCCCTCCAAGGTGTCCTCTGTGGCCAGCTGGAGCCGGCTTGCAGCTGTGATGGACGCAGGTGGCTTGGTGCATGTTCTCAGTCTCGTTCCACTGAGCCAGAGGTCAGGCTGGCTCTGGGGATGAATGGGAGGTTCCCACACCAGGAGAGGAGCTGTGAGGAACAGACAGCTCCTTGCGTAACAGAAGCCTGCAGCCTGAGCGGGTGGCTGAGCATGGGCAGATTTCACTCCAGCTCTTGGTGACAAGAAACCCTTAGCCTCTTCCCACCCCTGAAATGCTGTTTCCTGTTTTCTCTACTCTTTCAAAAACTACTGCTGCTTTCCAAGTTCTTCACACCATCCTCCCTCCTTCTGCATAGCGCTGGATCCTGTGCGAGGCTACCACAGATGACACGGACCATACCACAGATGTGGACCTTACCACAGACATGGGTCATTCCACAGACGTGGACCATACCACAGACATGAACCTTACCAGAGACATGGACCATACCACAGACGTGGACCATATCACAGATGTGGACCTTACCACAGACATGGGTCATTCCACAGACGTGGACCATACCACAGACATGAACCTTACCAGAGACATGGACCATACCACAGACGTGGACCATACCACAGACGTGGACCATACCACAGACGTGGGCCATACCACAGACGTGGACCATAACACAGACATGGACCTTACCACAGACATCCATACCACAGATATGGACCATACCACAGATGTGGACCATACCACAGACGTGGACCATACCACAGATGTGGACCTTACCAATGACGTGGATCTTACCATAGATGTGAATCATACCACAGACATGGACCTTACCAAAGATGTGGACCATACCACAGACGTGGACCTTACCAAAGATGTGGATCTTTCCATAGACGTGAATCATATCACAGACTTGGATCTTACCACAGACGTGGACCTTACCAAAGATGTGGATCTTTCCATAGATGTGAATCATATCACAGACATGGATCTTACCACAGACGTGGACCTTACCAAAGATGTGGATCTTTCCATAGATGTGAATCATATCACAGACATGGATCTTACCACAGACGTGAACCTTACATACTTTGATGTTCTCTCCTCTCTCTCAGGTCTTGGGAGTTCTTTGATTTTTAAGAAGTCCCTGAACACCTCAAAAGTAGGGTTTGGATCTCTCTCATTTAAGGACGTTCCTCTCCAATCTGACTAGGTTCACTCCCCTAGTTCAGAACTTTATCTCAACCATAAAGATCTCAAGCAAGGTCTTCAGGGGACAGAGTTATCACCTCCAGGGGGTGTTCTATTAGCACTGTGTTTGAAGCTCATCTCCATTCAGAGAAAGTCATGTTATTTTAGATAAGATAACTTCCCTCTTTCTTTCCTTCTTCCTTCATTCTATCCCTCTTTCCCTCCTTCCTCTCTCTCTATTTTTTCTTTTCAACAGGATTTCATATAACCCAAGCTGGCCTCAAACTCACTATACAGCTGAGAATGACATTGGACTCCTAAGCCACATGCCACTGGAGAGGAAACCCAGGCCTTCATGCATGCTCGGCAGCAGGCATTCCACTCACTGAGCCACTTCCCCAGCCCTCGTGTTTCTTTTTTAACAATTAACGTTTTAGGACTGGAGAAATGGCTTAGCCATTAAGGCACTTTCCTGCAAAGCCTAAGGACCCAGGTTCAATTCCCCAATACCTACATAAAGCCAGATGTGCAAAGTGGCGCATGTGTATGGAGTTCATTTGCAGTGGTTGGAGGCCCTGGCATGCCCATTCTCCCTCTCTCTCTCTCTCTCACTCTCTCTCTCTCTCTCTCTCTCTCTCTCTCCCTCTCTTTGTCTCACTCTCATCTGTTTCTTTCTCTCTCAAATAAATATTTTTTAAATTAAATTTTTAGGTTAACGTACAAAGTGATGGACTTCATCATGATATTTTCATACATATTACATATGTGTCATTATACTGGGTCCTTATTTATTCTCTCTCCCACTGCCCCTCCTCAGCTTCCTCCCCACTCTAGCTCATTCCCTTTCTTCCCCCAGCTAACTTCACCTCTGCTTTCCTACCCCATGTGCCCCATTATCCTCTCTAAGTCCCAACTCTCGAAAGAGCTCTCTTCCTCTCATGATCCCTTTTCTAGTTTAGTAAATTATACACACATACATAAATACAGATTTTTTTTAAATGGTCTCATGGAGCCCAGGCCGGCCTCAGGCTCACTGCGTAGCTGAGGATGACGTTGAACTCCTGATGCTTAGGTGTCCACCTTGGAGTGTGATGGGATTGCCACCACCACACCTGACTTTTCTGAGCTCCAGTTTCCTCTCCACTAGGGAGAATATTCTTATTCTTCCCCAGTTCAAATGGTGGTGAAATCGCTTAACAAGCAATGAAGCACCCTGAAAATGTTACTGTTACTGCTGGGTTATAATTCCCGAGACAGCCTACACTCAGGAACCTCATTTCTGATGTACCGAAACCAATGAAAAATAGAGTTACAGCCATGGTATGTTTATGGATGGTGTCTCTCCAGCATGCCCATACTCCCCTTTCCTTCCCTCTAATCTCCCCAAATGCTAAAAAAAATAAGATTACAGAGTCAGGACATCCCCAAAGTGCAGAGAGCAGCTCTAAAACTCTACTCTATATCTTCACCTGAGGGAGAAATTCCTCACTTATGGGACATATATAGTTAAGAAACTTAGATAGTATATGGCTGGCCTAGAGACTGAGAAACTAAACAGTTGACTGAGGACAGGTTGGGGCTGTGGGAGTTCAGCTAAATACGTGGTGGTGGGCCAGAGCAGTTATCACTGCTTCTGTGATCTGCCTGCCCTGTTACCTGTTCCCTCCTCAACACAAAAGTTCTCCTGGGGCTGGAGAGATGGCTTAGCAGTTAAGGTGCTTGCCTGTGAAGCCTAAGGACCCATGTTCGACTCTCCAAATCCCACATTAGCCAGACACACAAAGGTGAGGCAAGCACAAGGTAACACATTCCCATTAGGTGGCGCACATGTCTGGACTTCGATTTCAGTGGCTGAGGCCCTGGCACACCAATTCTCTCTCTAAGTTGTTTTTTTTTTTTTAAGTTCTGCTGGTTACTACTAAACTTTCAATAGACAATTAATCAGCTTAGGACACCTTCCATGACAGAGAGAGACAGCTCCAACGTACTTAATTCAGTGCTCGGTTGAGAGGCCCACTTCTGGGCACTCCTGTCCCTACCAGTGGATGCATTCTTGATAGTCTGATGTCTCTTTCTTTACTGTCTGAATCCTGTCTAATACAGGCTATTGTGTATATTCCTCTGCCAACCTGTGATTGTCTTGTAGAGCCCAGAACGCTAATGCTTTTTCCACCCTCAGAGCCAGGACTCGCCCTGGCACAGCTCACCAGGAGCAGAGCTGCTGTGCTCCGCCGATGTTACATCCACAAAGATGATACAAACACCTGTCTCCAGAGGACAGCTGGAGAAGCCAAGGGCGATGATGGAAAAATGTGAGAAGCTGTCACTATGGGGTCAAACTCCAACATGTCTCTTCAGAGGTCTACTCTGCACAGGCTATGGTGGGCTAGGCAGGTGTGTGGTCTGTCAGAGATGAGCTGGACAGGAGGATGAAAGGAAAGACAGCTGCTCAGGGCTGGGTGGCAGCGTGAGGGTGCTGCCCTGGCAAGGTTCTGAAAGCCCTGGCTCTGCTGGGGCTCAGAGCCACCTCTTACCCTCATATCAAGGAAGGGGTAAGGAAAGGGACCTCACAGTAGATGACGACCTCTCCCAACGCTGTTTCTACTCACGTCAATTAACCAAGACTAAGGGGACCCTGAACGATTTCGTGGCTCTCACAAGTTCCTCTCTGGAGATGCTCTATTTTGGAACTCACTGACTGTTCGACTGCAAATAACGAAAAATCCCACCACAGTGCTTTAACTTCAAACATAGTTACTTTTCTACAATATCAAACAATCCAGACGTAGTCATTGCTGCTGCTGGCTTAGCGCTCAATGACACCCGAAACTGGGACCTTTTCTGCCATTTGAGTTCACCATTTCTGAAAAGCTTGCCTTCATTCTCACGCTGGGTCTCTGGGTCACAAGATGTCACCTGTGGCTCCAGGCATCACATCACATGTAAGGAAGGTCACGAGGGCAGGGGGAAGAGAGGGCCATGTGGTGCCAAAGCAAATGCTGCAGAGTCATGACACGCGTCATGGGCAGGAGCTGTCCACCAGGCAGAGGGGGTAGGATTGCGCCTCTGGCCTTGCAGACCAACGACCTCACCCACTTGAAGCCGCCACTCACTGAGCTCAGGGCTCCAGGGTGACGACACACACACCTGTGCATGTACCCCTAACAGGATCTCACACAGACACGTCCATGAAACACAGGGACCCTAGTTGTCATTGTCAGTGTCCATGATGTGTCAGGTGGTGTTGGAAGGCTTAGTGATGTGAGCAATATGAGAGAGAGAGAGAGAGAGAGAGAGAGAGAGAGAGAGAGAGAGAGAGAGATGCTGTTTTCTCCTGCCACAAGGTTAAAAAAACATAGCAACTCAATTCAGGGGGGATGTGATGCTTTGGGAATCCCCCCATGTGAGTCAGCCACCCTTGAGACCCAAAGAGGCTGCTGTCCTTGAGACCAGAAGGGTCAACAATTCTTAAAACCAAAGCTGCTATTTCAGAATTTAGTGAAAAGACCCCAAACCTTCTAGTTCTTTAGTTTATCCCCAGAATCTGCATCTTAAAAAATATATATTTTAGCTAATTGTGTGAGACTGTGAGGTCAAACCCTTGGCTTGGAGCAGAACCCAGGACCCTGCCTGTGTTAGGGAAAACAAAACAAACAAACAAAAAAAAAACAGACTTCCTGCTGGTGAGCTTGGCCGGCCTGCATTCCCCACCGCTGTGCATACTTCTGCAGAGGTAAATGTTATCATGCCAATGTGCTTTGGATGATGTGGTCATTCTCACACCAAGACTCACGATTTCTGTCTTTCTTATTTGTTGGTTTTTTGAGGTAGGGCTGTGTAGTCTCAGGGTAGCCTCGAACTCACGGTGGTCCTCCTACCTCTGCCTCCCAAGCACTGGGACTAAAGGCGTGCACCACCACGCTCAGCTACTAAGACTCATTTCTAACACTGGGTGTCACCTCAGGTAATCCTCCCATTCCAACCCCCTTTTTAAACATATTTTACTTTATTTTTATTTATTTATTTGAGAGAGAGAGAATGGGCATGTCAGGGCCTCTAGCCACTGCAAACGAACTCCAGATACATGTGTCCCTTTGTGCATCTGGCTTACGTGAGTCCTGGGGAATGAAACTGAGGTCCTTTGGCTTTGCAGGCAAACACTTTAACCGCTAAACTATCTCTCCAGCCCTCACCCCCGTTTTCCCCTTTAAGACAGCAGTCACTGTTAGTATCATCTTGGCTTCCCAAATGTAAATGGCAGGTTAACAGGACCCATCATGTGTGGGCTGGAGAGATGGCTCAGTGATTAAGGTGTTTGGCCTGCAAAGCCTAAAGACCTGAGTTCGGTTCCCCAGTATGTATGTAAAATCAAGATGCACAAGTGGTTCATGCGCCTAGAATTTGTTTGCAGTGGCTAGAGGCCCTGGTGTACCCATTCTCTCTCACATTCTCTTTCTCTCCCCTTGCAAATAAGTAAATAAACAAAAATTAAAGGGCTGGAGAGATGGTTGAGTTGTTAAGACATTTACCTGTGAAACCTAAGGTCCCAAGTTTGATTCCCCAGGACCCATGTAAGCCAGATGCACAAGGTGGCACATGCATCTGGAGTTCATTGGCAATGGCTACAGGCCCTGGTGTACCCATTCTCTCTCTTTCTCTACACACACACACACACACACACACACAATCTTCTTCTCTTTCTCTAATAAATAAATTTTAAAATCAAATTTTTAAAGAAGACCCATTATGTGTCTCCGGGGCCTGACAACCAGGACCTTCCTCATCGTCCACCTCCACATCCCCATATATGGCCACATACACGATGCCCCACAGCCAACTCCTTACAACCTCAGGGGTGCACATGTGGCCAACTAAACACCCCGCTAGGAGCCTTCACCACCCCACAAGTCAGCGGTACTCAGTGACTCCGCGGTCCCTCCCTGGCAGAGAAACAGCCACACCTTGTTGAAATTGCTCATCCTCCTCATTCAAATGTAGGCAAAGTACTGGGCTGAGTAAGTTCTCTCGTTCCATCTTCTGGGAGACAAGCGGCTAAGGAGCGGAGCATGAACCTTATCATCTTAGCTACGTCCCCAACATTTAATAAATGTGCAAGGGGGACACTCTCTGTCTGGCTTCTGAAGCTAAAGAAAAGGGTGCTTTTATAGCCCGTCCCTAATATGCCACTCACAAAGAAAATCGCTTTTAGTTCTGGCTTATCGGATGCCTTCATAACTCCCTCAAACAGAGACGCGCTGTTTGGCCTTGCACAGCAACTATAGGATGAGAACCTGGGGACCCTGAATAGCCAGCAAGCTCCTGGTGTAGAGCCCTAATGTGGGGTGGGATCTGGGGGGGGAATTGGGGAGGCGACCTGTGCACCGCCAAGCTTCTGGGGGTGGGGCATGATATTATCTGCCCAGTCTCTTGGGCATTGAGATGACAACAGGGCCATCATGCCCAGCATTTCGACATAGATTCTGGGGACTGAATTCAGCAGGTCTTCCTGCTTGTTAGACAGGCTTTAGTGACTGAGCCATTTCCTCGCCCCTTTCCTAGAGTTCGGGGAAGAATTCCGTATAAGTGAATTCACATTTAGGCCTCTTGTTCTAGCAAATGCCTCATCCCAGGGGCCAGGAGCATTTGAAGAAATCATAGAGACCCTGGCCCTGTCTGAATTTGGGGAGTGGAAGAATGGCCAACCTTGTTCAGGGGCACACACACACACACAAAAAAAGTCAGGGTTGGGCTAGAGAGATGGCTTAGCGGTTAAGGCATCTGCCTGCAAAGCCAAAGGACCTCGGTCTGCTGTGGACAACTCGTTGCTGCCTCTAGCCCTGAGTCAGCGTGTATCCGTGTGACCCACAGAACTCACAGTGGGGTGTGTTTCTATGACCAGCACCACGCCAAACAGCCCCAAGCTTCCGTCTTGATGGCCATGGTTGCTCTGGGCCATGCACACCATGGGATACCAGTCAAGGGAAGGAACCTGGACCCCAGGACAAGGACCAGTGCCTGCTTTCCAGCCATGACAGCAGCCAGATGTGAAATGACGCCGCAGTCACTCCCCAGACCCTGAGGCAGGACCATCCACTTGGGCCGTTCCTAGTTCCTTGAGCCGTGCATGTCAAGGCGCATGGGATTAGGGGGCATTTGTTCCACAACCACAGGGTAGACAAGTACAGAAAAGTCTCTCTCCCGGGGTTAACGGCACCCAGATCCCAGGGTTGGAGGTCTGATGTTGGCTTTTTCCATGTATTGCTTTGAACCTAGTACCTGGCTTGGCCTCTGGAAGTGGGCTTCGGAGGAGCCAGGGAAGGGTCACACTCTTCCCTTCATTGACCCTCATGACCCAGCCTCCAACTTAGCATACTTCAGGGATCCAGTTTGAGACAAAGGTACTAAGGAAGCCATTTTTATGAAACTGTGTTAGCAACAACTAGTATTTACCAACAGCCCTTGTTTCTCTAAATCTCTCAGCTTTTCCTTGAAGTTAAATTGGGACGTAAAACTCATGCTGGGTGATGAGTTATAAAAAGAAGTGTGTTGGGCTGGGGAGATGGCTCAGCAGTTAAGGCACTTACCTGCAAAACCTAATGACCAGAGTTCGATTCCCCAGTACCCACATGAAGCTAGATGCACAAAGTGGCATATACATCCGGAGTACATTTATAGTGGCTGGAGGCCCTCGTGTACCCATTCTCTCTCTCTCTCTCTGCAAATAAAGAAAATATTTTTAAAAAGAAACATATTTGTAAATTTTCCACCACTGTAACAAGATACCTGAGATAACTTCTGAGAGCTACAAACCAAAATAAACTATCTCCTTCCCGAAGCTGCCACTGGTTGAGCATTTTGTCCCCATGGTGAGAAAGTAGCTGACACAAATGTCTTCCTCAGAGTCCCCAGAGGACTTCTATCTCATTGGCCAGAACCAATCAGTAAGGTTGCATCTGGACAAAGAGAAATCACTAATGCCCTAGGATGGGGCTTATTGGCACATGAGAAAAATCAAGATTCTTTTAGCAAGAAAGGATGGTGACACCCATTGGGAAAGTGATCAATAGCCTCTGCCTTATACAGGAATATGTCTCACTGTCTACCACTACAGTATTAAAGACCAAAAAAATAAATTAAATAACAAGGCATAAAGCAATAATATCTGCTCAAATCCTGTTCCCTTCACTCAGACAAATGTGTTTACTTGAAGTCCCAAGACTCAAAGAGAAAAAAAGGCACAAAGATCTATTGGCTGGTGACACAGTCTTCAAGACAGGTCTCCTGACTCTTGGACCATGTGAGTCTCCTGACTCTTAAGTCCATGTGACTGTTTTCCACTATGAGTTTCAGGGAATGTCGCTGACAAGGTCCTCCACAAAGCAGAAAAGATAGAATGATCAGATAATTCAGAAATACCATACCTACTCAGTCCCCAGGCCTATGAACCTTCCAGAGAGATCCTGCAGCCGGGGATACATCTTAGGACATTTCGCCCCGTGGATCCCAGAACAACGTGCTTGAGCGTGTAATTGGCCCCTGGTAATGCCTCGTCCCGTTATGGGCCTGGTGTTCTGGAAACCACCCTGTGGAAATCATTTCCCAGACAGAACAGCTTCGCCGCCCCACCCATGACACGGGCACTATGGGATGGAGCCGGCTGCGGGGTGGGGTAACTAGCCGGGCATACGCTGCCAGGCTACTGCGGTCTGCTGCCTCGCGTTCTGCTCACGTCGGTCAGGGTTTCCTCTAGTTAACGGAGAAGTTTCTTTCCATGTGTGCTCATTTGGGAATTTTAGGAGTGTGTCATGGGAAGGAATGAGCTTGAAGTTGGCAGGTGCTGGAGAGAGTCACACAGACCTGCTCCAGCTTGGGGAGACCTGGTGCTGCCATCGACGACACCCCTCACCACATCCACTGGTGGCGGGGCACCTCCACAGATGGACCCATCTTGTTCTTTTGCCTGTCTGTGTGTGCGTGTGGGACAGGCCCGTGGGTGTGCGGATGCACTTGCCACGGCACACACACGTGGGGGCCGGGGTGGGGGGTGGGCAGCGGTACCCTTCTCTACTGCCCTTCTGCCCTATGTCTTTGAGACAAGACCTCCCAGCGGATCTGGACCCTCACACCACTTTCCTGTTTTGTTAGGCTTTGTTGGTTTGACCTAGCCCAGTAAGCCTCTTATCTCCATGCTCCTTTAAGTAATGGGAGTAGGGTGTGCATGGCCACAACTGAATTTAATATATATATTATTTATTTGAGAGAGAGAGAGACGGAGAGAATTAGGCACACCAGGGCCTCTTGCCACTACAAATGAACTCCAGATACAGGTGCCCCCTTGTGCGTCGGGCTTGTGTGGGTGCTAGGGAATCGAACCCGGATACTTAGGCTTTTCAGGCAAGCGCCTTAACCACTGAGCAATCTCTCCAGCTCCCTGAACTGTTTTCTTATGGGTGCTGGATCTCAAACTCGGGTCCTCATGCTTGTACAGCAAGTGTTCTTGCCTACTGAGTCATCTTCCCTAAGCTGTCCCGTTTCCCCCACACACACAATCTGGTTTTAAGAGTCCCTTGGTCGCAGCTACCTCCTGCCTGTGACTGGGTCACAGATCTTGCCAGCTCCTGCCTAAAGGGCATACGACCTGCATGGATCGTGGGCTCTGTCAAGCCCCGCCTACACGGTCTATCACGGCTGCTTTCTCCTCCTGCTCTGGATTTCCTAGTTCTCCACTAACACGGAGATGTGGGATGCTTCAGGGGCCTGAGGTCTGGGCTCAGGTCCTGGATTCTAGACTGACTTTCCCTTCACACCCTGGAGAGGAAGACGAGAAAACAGAACTCACTCCCATCACTCCCATGGGCATTCCTTCTTTTCCAGTAACGGAAAAGAAACCCAAAGCTTTACATGTGGTTAGCATTTGACCTACCACTGAGCTACATCTCAGCCCATCAACTCGATTTTATAGTCTTTTGTAAGAATTAATCACACAAGCCGGGTGTGGTGGCACACGCCTTTAATCCCAGCACTCAGGAGGCAGAGATAGGAGGATCACAGTGAGTTCAAGGCCACCCTGAGATGACACAGTGAATTCCAGGTCAGCCTGGGCTAGAGTGAAACCCTACCTTGAAACAACAACAACAACAATAATAATAATCACATAAGACATGTACATCTCAATGAATTCACGGAGACTGAATGTATGGGCATAACTCACCCTTGTTAAGATACCAACATACCTTACGGGCTCCTAGGAAAACCCTGTACCACCTTTTAGCTCTTTCGTCTGGGGGAACCACATATCCGTTGTCTAACACCATTAACTGGTTGTATTGAATGCTGAAGTTCACACCAGTGGAACCAAGTGGAGAACATATTCACCACATCTGGCTTATTTTGATCAAGGACATGCTCATGAGATCCTTCCAAGGTGGTTGGCACAATGAACTCCAGACGCATGCATCACCTTGTGTACCTGGCTTAACGCGGGTACTGGGGAACTGAACCAGGGTCCTTAGGCTTGGCAGACAAGCACCTTTAAGTGCTGAGCCATCTCTCCAGCTGTCCTCACCCCCACATTGTATTCTTGACTGATAGATTCCCAGTTTGGAGCTATTAAAAAACCTGATGGTGGGCTGGAGAAATGGTTTAGTGGATAAGGTGCATGCCTGCAAAGCCAAAGGACCCAGGTTCGACTCCCTAGGACCCATGTTAGCCAGATGTACATGGGGGTGCATGAGTCTGGAGTTTGATTGCAGTGGCTGGAGGCCCTGGCATGCCCATTCTCTCTCTCTCTCTCTCTCTCTCTCTCTCTCTGTCTCTCTCTCTGTACCTGCCTATTTCTGTATCTTTCTCAAATATATATATATATATATACATATATATATATATATATATTTTTTTTTTTTTACAAAACCTGGTGCTATGATCACTTGGGAACTTCCAGCTGTGGGTGAGCTTTTCCCAGGCTGGGCCTAGGCTGGCTCGGGAGGGCCCCCCAGCCCTTACTCTCCACATGTGTTCTTTATCCCCTCCAGCTCCCCACATGGCAGGAGCTCCTTGAACTTTCTTTTCTCTTTTCTTTCCACGTTTTTTTTTTTTTTTTCCCAAGCTCTACATGGGATCTCTAGTCACGTGGGTGCTTTTCCTTGGCTCTGTACTACCCTCAATAAGTATAATAATTTAACAATTAAAAGATATTAAAAACCTGGTGCTTCTCTGAGCATCCTGGTCCATGTCTTTCCGAGGAGCACATGGGCCCCTCTTGGCTGGAGTTGAGTGGTAGACTTCACAGTGCAAGTCCTAAGCCACGCGCCCACACCGGCGAATATTTCTACACCAGCCTCGGGGGCTTCTCGACTTAGTCTCACACGTATATGGTAGAGTTCCTCTGTGCCACATTGCTGTAGTCAGGGTCTCACTGTTGGTAGAAATCACCAACCAAGAGCAGCTGGTGGGGAAAAGAGGTTTATTTTGGCTTACAGGCTCGAGGGGAAGCTTCACGATGGCAGGGGAAAAAACGATGGAACGCGCAGAGAGTGGACGTCACCGCCCAGCAAACATAAGGTGGACCATCACAACAGGAGAGTGTGCCAAACACTGGCATGGGGACACTGGCTATAAACACCCATAAGCCCGCCCCCAACAATACACTCCAGGAGGGGTTAATTCCCAAATCTCCATCAGCTGGGGAACCTAGCATTCAGAACACCTAAGTTTATGGGGGACACCTGAATCAAACCACCACACACATCTTCCTCTGGCCCCAGTATTTCCCATGTCACTCGTGGTTATTCTGGTCCAGGGCCTCATGTGAGGACTGGAATGTGCCTCACACTAATTACACTGCTTCCCCATTCTTATTCTGGCCATCCTGGTGGTTGATGGTGGTCAACTTGAACTTGATGGGATTTGGAATCCCCCAGGAGACATGTCTCTGCAGGTACCGTTGAGTATTGCTTCCACAAAGTGTTAACTAAGATGGGAAATCTGGTCTCAAACTGGGTGGTGCCTTCCGGGGTGGGAGAAGCAGATATAAAGAGGTCTGCGGGGGGGGGGGAGGGGAAGCAGAGTGGATGTCTGTATTGACTGCTGGCATTCGACTCCAGCTTCTTTGGCTTTCCAATGTGAACCCAATAGCCGTGAGTCTCCAGGCAACGCCCATACCTTCAGGCCCAGATTGGGACCGCCGAGACAGGCGGCCTCGTGGCCTGAGTAGCTCCTGGCTCTCAGACTCTCCAGAAAACTAGAGAGCCATCAGTGGAGTATCCAGCCTTTATCATGCAGTCCAATCTAATAAATCCCATTTTATTTTATTTTCTGTGTGTATGTGCCTATGTGTTATAAGTACATACATGCATACACACATCCTATTGGTTATGTTTCTCTAAAGAACCCTACTGTGCGTATAAGTCCATGCATGCATATATACACCCTATTAGTTTGATTTCCCTAGAGAACCCTATCTAACACGGCTGTTTTGATTTTAGCAGCATAAAAGGCTTTTATCCATTCTTACCTAATTCACACACTGCAGTATAAAACATGAGGGTCTGCTCTGTCTGTCTGCCTCTCTCTCTCTCTGTTTCTCTCTCTCTCTTCTCTCTCTCTCTCTCTCCCCTCATCTAGAGTTACAGAAACCAAGTCTTATAATATAAGGGAAAAAATGCCTCTGGAAGTGGGTTGCTCCCAGCTGAGACTGAGGTCCACTCCGTAGCCCCCAGGACCCCTTTCTTCTTCTGAAGTCCAGGCTGACAGAGTGAGGAGAGATGTCACAGCCATACGGGAAACATCTGTCAAATCCATGCTGTGCCCTGAGTCTCCCTGGGGGCCGGGAATGTGTAGTGGACATGAAAAGCTGCTGGGAGGCGCCCAGGATGCTGAACCGAACCTGAGGGCAATGCTCAGCCTCTCTCCCTGGGAGCCGAACCAAACTCCTCCATCCAAGATGCAAGGGGCAATGAGCACTGGCTTTAACAGCAGCAATAATACTAAGAACCTGCTAACACTTATTGAGCCCCAGGAACTCCTATCTGTGGTTCTCAAATATCAGTGTATCTCCTCCATTCCACTCCGTCTAAGGGCAGACTGAGCACACTGCTGCTGGGCGCTGCTCCAGTTTCCCTCAGAACACCTGATAATTTTCACTTGTAACGAAGTCTCAGTGAGCAAATGATCCCCGACCCCCCCCCCCCCCACACACACCGTCTGCAGAGCAAGGTGGGGATTATCATGTCCATCAGTGCAGAGAGAGGGCACTGAGGCACACAGTCTAAGCGATACCCTATGGCTGAAGACGGGAGGAGCTGGCATTGGGAGTGAAGTGGCATGACTCCACGGGTGCAGTCTTGACTGCTAGCTGTACCATCCTGGGCTCCCGTAGCTGGCTTTAAAGATGCTCAGAAACTGTCTTATTTCTCTGCCAGAGCAAGAGGCGAGAATGGCCTGCAGACTGTGCTCCCCGTTGAATACGGACGCCCTTCCTGGAGCACCCTCACGTGGGTGGGCACCTGCTCCGGCCCTGCAGAACGGTCACGTTGTCATGGCAGGTAAAGGAGCAGGGGAGCCGGGGTCCGTGTGCTGGGGTGCAGCTTAACGCTCCAGCAGAATGCCAACTCCAGGCTCTTCTGACTGGCCAAGACCTTGCGGTGTCTTGCTTCATGGCTGCCCCTTAATTGGAAGAAGGCTGTACCCTCCCAGCTGCAGGAACCAACTTCTCCTGCGGCCAACTGCCTTGCATTCGAGATTCCCCCTGTGCAGTGCACGGCGGGAATGAAAGGAAGCGCTTGAGGGTTGGATGGCCCCAAATCAGCGTAGTGCCTTTCTCAGAAGGCCAGGGCCAGGAGATGAGGTCAGGGGCAAGGCCCTCCAGGAGAGGGAAGGTCAAGAAAAGAGGTGGTGGAAAGAATGGAAGAGCCAAAGGAAGGGTACCACTCCTTACCCACAACTGCCCAGACAGAAATTGGCCGCAGCATCCAAGACCTCGCAGTACCTAGCAATACCTACGCAAGACCCTCATAATAGGAGAAAAAGGTGAGGACATCAAATTAAAAAGAGAGACTCATGGAGAGAGGGAGGGGATAGGACGGAGAGCAGAGTTATGAAGGGGAAAGTGGGGGAGGGGAGGGAAATACCATGGTTTGTTGTCTGTAAGTATAGAAATTGTCAATAAAAATTATATATATATATATATTTTTTTAAAAAAAATCTAAACACAGCTCAGGAGAGTGGCACATCGTCTTCCTGGGGAGACAGGCATTCCCAGGGGCAAGTGAGATGATGGGCATTCCCCTGGGAAGATGGGAGGACAGCCTTTGGAGAGACAGGGCATTTCCCGGGTACTGGGGCAGTCCCTTGGGAAGGTGAGGTGGGGACACTCCTGGAGAGATGGGGCTTTCCCGGGGAGGTGGAGAACACCCTGTGGAGATGGAGGGTTCCCGGGGGAGAGAGGGCATCCCCTGGGAAGAAAAGCTACCCCTCTGGAAAACGGGATGTCCCCTGGGGATGGGGCACGGTGGGGCCAGGCAGAGGCCTCTGGTCAGAAGGGACGTGCTAAGTGACTCATGTTAGCTGCTGCAGGGCCGCCACCCTTGCTCCCCTGTCACCACAGCCTCTGCTACTTCCAGTGTCCCTGTTTAGGGAGCGCCTGCAGGAACAGGGACGGGTCTAAAGACAGCATCCCATCTCCGGCAACAGGGAGAGACACCCAAATGGATGACCCACCAGTGTGATGAGACAACACACGACTTAAAAAGAAACTCTAGGACTGGAGAGATGGCTCCCCAGTTAAGGCCGTCTCCTGAAAAGCCTAATGTCCCAGGTTCAATTCCCCAGCATCCATGTAAAGCCAGATACACAAAGTGGCACATGCATCTGGAGTTCGTTTGCAGTGGCTAGAGGCCTTGGCATGTCTATTCTTTCTCTATCTGTCTGTATTTCTTCTCACAAGTAAGTAAGTAAAAACTACTTAAAAGGTTTTTATTTATTTCTTATTTGCAAGCAGAAAGAGAAAGGGAGAGACTACTTTGTGCATCTGTTTTACATGGGTACTGGGGAATCGAACCTGGGACGTTAGGCTTTTGAGGCAAGTGCCTTAACCACCAAGGCATCTCTCTGACCCAATAAAAATATTTTTAAAAAGAAAAAACTTGCCGGATGTGGTGGCACACGCCTTTAATCCCAGAACTCAGAAAGCAGAAGTAAGAGGATCGCGGAGAGTTCAAGGCCACCCTGAAACTACTTAGTGAATTCCAGGTCAACCTGAGCTAGAGTGAGACCCTACCTCAGAAAACCAAATAAAGAAGAAAGAAAGAGAGGGAGGGGAGGGGAGGGGGGGGGAGGGGAGGGGAGGGGGGGAGGGGAGGGGAGGGGAGGGCAGGGCAGGGAGGGAGGAAGGGAAGGAGGAAGGAAAGAACTCTAATTGTGTCCCAGAGTTGTCCTCTTGTACAGCATAATCCTGGCCAGACACCCCTTCCTTCTCTGGGCTGAATTAGCATCCAGGTGTGTAATGGGAGAGCCTCCTGCCTTAGGACACGGGTGGACACTGTACCTGGGCCCCAAGCCTTCCTCTCCCTCCACTGGACTGCAGAGGCAACGGCTCTGGGGAGCAGTGCGGGTTCCTGCATGGAACCCAAACAGTGGACGTTCCACTGAGACCCGAAGGCACATCCAGGAAAACCCCTCTGGGTGGATGAGGTCCAGCTAAGGAAAGAAGAGTCGAGTCGACTAAATCCACGAAGAAAGAGAAGCCAAGTTAAGCTGACACTCTTTATCGACCCCTGTGGATGACTGGTCCCTGCAGACATTGCTCACTGGGGGGCTAATATCACAGAACGAGATCCAGTCAGAACTGACCTTCCTTCGAGGGAAATAACTACCACCCCTGAGGTTAAGGGGAAGAAGGGAGGGAGGGAGGGAAGAAGGGAGAGTGCAAGGCAGGAAAGTAAGGCATTCGAAGTCCAGCAAGGTCTCTGGTCTCTACTCTGGCTCCTCATGCCCTGTGGCTGAGCTTGGGAGGGTGAATGTTGTGGACACCTTGTCACTTCTGCCCCAAGGGCTGCAGCGTGTCCTGTCCTCACATCCCCTCCCTGCCTCGGGGCTCCTCCAGCCCACCCTCCTGCGCATGCGCCACCCCCAGTGGCTGACGTGGCCTACTACGCATGCTCCGGGCCCAGAGCCAAACCCGTTACGTCATCACTACATCCGCACAGCTCTCTGCGGCTGCGCACCACGCAGCCCCCAACCCGCGCTGACAACCCCAGGACCCTACCCAGGACACCCGGCCCATTGCGCAGGCGCTAAAGGGCTTAATGGGCCCATTTGGGGACGTGTGTTCAAAAAGAACAGCTCAGGGTAGGTAGGGTCCCACTCTACTTCAGGCTGACCTGGAATTCACTATGTAGTCTCAGGGTGACCTCTAACGAAGTTTTTAAAAACAAAGTAAAACAAAACAACAAAAACAACCTCAGGGCTGGGAAAATGGCTTAGCGGTTAAGGCACTTGCCTGCAAAGCTAAAGGACCCAGCCAAACACACAAGGTGGCACATGCATTCTGGAGTTTGTTTGCAATGGCTGGAGGTCCTGGCATGCCCATTCTCTCTCTCAAATAAGTAAAAATTTAAAACAAATTTTAAAATGTTAAAAAAAAAAAAGAAATAATACAAATGATCCTGTAGAAGTGGGGAGCGTCTTTGCTGCTGGGCTGGCCCCAGACTCAGGATGGTTACCACGATGCCAACTGGACGCCAGCAGCCACCAAGTGAGCAGGGTAGCTAGCCACTGGGTCCTGGGAAGTCTTCAAACAGCTGCGGCGGCTGGAGGCAAGGCTGTGGAGCCGCGTCTTCCACCAGGGCACTGGGCTGGCAAAGCAGAAGGTGGGCTCTGTTGCCCACTTGGACCCCAGCACAGGGAGAGATCTCCAGTCCAGAAAGAGAGTGATCATGTGCTAGCCACAAGAAAGACGTGTTCCAGGTATGGTGGCACAGGCCTTAATCCCAACACTGGGGAGGCAGAGGTAGGAGGATCACTGTGATTTTAAGGCAGCCTGAGACTATACAGTGAGTTCTAGCGTCCTGGGCTAGAGCATAACTCTACCTCAAAATAAATAAATAAATAAATAAGCACATGTTCAATCCACATGTATGGCACTTGCTTTAAATCTTGTGAGAGTGCAGGGACTTAGATGTCACCTCATTCATCAGACCAGCTACGGGAGGATCAGAAATATGAGCTGGTCAGGAGAAAGAGGCCCTGGTGAAGGATTTAGGGCTGGCTGGTTACAGAGAGTCCTACTCCTCACCATAACTCCCTGAATCCTTCGATCTCAGCGCTGCCAGACAGACAGGAACCTGTTAGAAACTTATACTCAAACTCACATGTAAACACACAGACGCACATGCAATGTACATGTTTACATGTGATTGTATGTGTTTGCATCGATTATGCCCCATGCTAGCGTGTTTGTATGTGTGAACTGTGTGTTGTATACATGGGCACATACTGAAAGTGGAAAGGGTCTGAGTGGGAGTGAAAGGTTTTAGAAAGGGTGGAGGGATGAGGAGGGGCTTGGGGTGTTGGTGGTGTGAAATTGAACTGAAACTAAGGACCTATGAATAAGTCATATGGAAACTTACTACTTGGTTAGCCAACTTAAACTATTCAAACTAAGATCCCCTACATGAGTGGATAAGGCTTCTCCCAGAAGCCATAAAATATTAATTTTAAAAATTCTTAGGGCTGGAGCGATTGCTAAGTGGTTAAGGCACAACCACTTGCCTGCAAAGCCAATCAACCCAGGTTCAATTCCCCAGTTCCCACACGAGCCAGATGTACAAGGTGGTGCATGCATCTGGAGTTTGCAGTGACTAGAGACCCTGGCACGCTCATTCTCATTCTCATTCTGTCTGTCTCTCTCTCTCTCTCCTTGTAAACAAGTAAACAAAACTTTCTTATTTTAAAAAGAAGTCTTTAAAAAATTCTCAGTACCAAGAATGAGATGCCTTTTAAAGTGTTCTTGGCTGGGCTGGAGAGTTGGTTTAGCAGTTAAGCGCTTGCCTGTGAAGCCTAAGGACCCCGGTTCGAGGCTTGATTCCTCAGGACCCACGTTAGCCAGATGCACAAGGGGGCACACGCGTCTGGAGTTCGTTTGCAGTGGCTGGAAGCCCTGGCATGCCCATTCTTTCTCTTGCTCTCTGCCTCTTTCTCTCTCTCTCTGTCGCTCTCAAATAAATAAAAATAATAATAAAGGCATGTGCCACTAGGCTTGGCCAAAGTTAAAAAAAATAAATAAATAAAGTGTTCTTGGCTAGGGAGTGGACAGGGGACCCTAAAACAACGTTGGCTGTTGCCATTGAAGGTGGTTTGAGTGTGACATGTCCCCTATAGCCTCATGTGTTTGTGATGAAGCCTGGTACTCAATCCCCAGCTATGGGCAATTGGGGAAGTGGAGCCTTGCTGGAAGAGGTGTGCCGCCTGGGGAAGACCCTGAGCTTTATCAGCCTAGCTCCAAGCCCAGTACTTGGACCAATGCCACCCGCACAGAGGTGAAGACTCCTAAAAGACGGATGCACTTGCATGCCCAGTGGGTGTTATCAAGGGGCAGAACCTTCGCTATCTGTTATCCACGCACCTCAGCCCTGGGATTCACTGGGCCTCTAGCCCTATGGGAATCAGAGCACAGCAGAGGTGGCGGACCCTGAACCTGGATGCTCAGTGCAGGGCGTGTGGAAGCACCTCCTCCCCTGACCCCAGGCTGCCCTCCTGATTCACTCCCTCTCTCTCCTCCCTTCCCAGGGGTGCCAAAGAAGCCCTGTCCTGGGAGAAGCATGTCCACTCTCTACCGTTGTTCCCAGCAGAAGTGGAGGCGACCTCCTTCTCTGGGAGGAGAAAGTTTCTCATCTTTCAGGCCCTACAAAGGGAGGAAGAGGTCAGTGTCCTTCCAGAATCTGGGTCACCTCCCTAGTTACCAGAGTGTCACCCCGATACTGAAGGCAGCTGGGGGGAGGTCACTTTGCATTCCACTGGGCGGGGTCACTTGTTGAGTGAGTGCCCAGGCGATGGAGTCGCAGAAGGAGCCAGAGACAGGCTCCCCGACTTTGGGAAGCCCCAGCATTCCCATCCCAAATGCACATGTCCTTGGATCAGCCAAGCTTTCTGCATTGTCTCCTGAACATTTGATCCCAAGACCTGAGCTCTCAGACTTTGAGAAGATAGGGTACTCGGGAGGTGGACCCACAGTCTATGGGGTGACAGTACCCAAGAACACAGCATGGTGAGGCAGAAAGGTAGCCAGAGAATGTTAGCTTAAGAAATCTAGGGCTGGAGACAGGGCTTAGCGGTTAAGCACTTGCCTGTGAAGCCTAAAGACCTCGGTTCGAGGCTCGATTCCCCAGGATCCACATAAGCCAGATGCACAAGGAGGCGCATGTGTCTGGAGTTTGTTTGCAGTGGCTGGAGGCCCTGATGCGACCATTCTCTCTCTCTCTTTCTCTATCTGCCTCTTTCTCTCTGTGTCTGTCTGTGTCAAATAAACAAATAAATAAATATATTTTTAAAAAATCTCTACTGATGGCTAGGCTACCCCCACAATGCGTGGCCCACAATCCCCAATGAGGAGGGTCCCTTTGGAAGGGGGAGGACAGGGAGGAGGCTAGCTATGGTACCCACATGGCTGTTTACACACTGAGTATGTACATAACTAATAAAGAAAAAACATAATCCAGGGGAAAAGGAAAGAAAGAAATCTCTGTGCACTGTTTCCTTTAGCGGCCAGCGCCGGAGTGGCAGCTGCCAAAATGAAGCTCAATTCCTTTGTGACTTCTGACCAAAGCAAGAAGTATAACAGGCATTTCGACGCCCCTCCCCACATCCGGAGGGAGATGATATCTTCCCCTCTTTTCAGAGAGCTGAGACAGAAGTACAAGGCTCGTTCTGTGCCTAGCCGAGAGGATGATGAAATTCAGGTTGTGGGAGGACACTATAAAGGTCATCAGACTGGCAAAGTGGTCCAGGGTTACAGGTAGAAATACGTCATCTACGCTGAACGGGTGCAGAGGGATAGGGCTGATGGCATGACTGTCCGTGTGGGCATTCACCCCAGCAAGGTGGTCATCACCAGGCTAAAACTCGGTAAAGACCAAAAGATCCTGGAACCGAAAGCCAGATGTCACCAAGTAGGAGAGGAAAGGGCGAAAGCGAGGGGAAACCCTGGAGAAGAGGCAGGAGAAGAGCCATCGTGTGTGCAGCTTTCGCTGCATGCCTTGATTACATAATCCTGGTCATCTGTGGCGCTTGGAAAGAAAAAAAAAAAAATCTCTGTTCAGATGAAGTTTGGACCGGAAGAGGCAAGGGAAACAGGCCAGATGCACAAGGTAGTGTTGTAGCCAGTGATGACCATGAACTCAGTGATTGGGTTACAGGTATGCGCCCCCACACCTACTTTATGTAGGGTGGGCTTCGTATATACTGGCTTTTCTTTAAAAAAAAATGTTTATTGGGCTGGAGGGATGGCTTAGCAGTTAAGGCGTCTACCTGCAAAGCCAAAAGACCCAAGCTCAATTCCCCAGGACCTACATTAGCCACATGCACAAGGGGGCGCAAGCATCTAGAGATTGTTTGCGGTGGCTGGAGGCCCTAGTGTGCCCATTCTCTCTCGCTCCTTTTCTCCCTCTTTCTCTGTTAAATAAATAAATAAATAAATAAATAAATAAATAAATAAAATATTTTCAAAAATTTGTTTATTTATTTATTGGAGAGAGAGAGAGAGAGAGAGAAAGGTAGGTAGAGAGAAAGAATGGGCAGGCCAGGGCCTCCAGCCGCTGCAAATGGACTCCAGATATATGCACCACCTTATGCAGCTGGCTTATATGGGTCCTGAGGAAATCAAATTTGCTTCCTTAGGCCTCACAGGCAAGTGTCTTAAAGGCTAAGCCATCTCTCCAGGCCCACAATGTCTTTCCTTTTTAAAAAAAAATTTATGTTTATTTATTTTATTTATTTAACAGAGATAAACAGGAAGAGAGAGAGAGAGAGAATGGGCACACCAGGGCCTTCAACCTTTGTAAATGAACTCCAGACACATGAGCCACCTTGTGCATCTGGCTTACGTGGGTCCTGGGGAATCGAACCTGGGTCCTTTGGCTTTGTGGGCAAACACTATAACTGCTACCCACACTGGCTTTTTATCAGAAAGGAAGAAAAGGTGCAGAAGAGAAGCACCAGGCCATGGAGGGAGTTTTAAATTCAGAACGGGGTGGAGCAGGGACGGGTGCGGTCAGAGCTGGCTCTGCCAACAGTGTGAGCCTTGCCTGGCTGGGCACCACCCAGTGGACCACCCTGTCTCGTTTGCAGGGGCTTAGCACCCAAGTGCATCACTGTGGACAGAGCTTCTCACTGTCTGCGCCTCTGTTTGTGGAGCGCGGGGCACTGACTGTCGCTCGGATCTTGGTTTCATTTGCAGAGATCAGTGCTGTTGGGGTCACCCAGTTGATTGTTTTGCTCACTGCTGTGTCTGTCAGTGTGGCGAGGTGGTTGGAGCTCATCCTCCCTTCCGGTCCCTTTGGTTTGCTGGGCCTGTCAGCGTTGATGTCACCATGTCTGTGGATGCCCGGGGTCTGTCGATCCCAGAGGCAACATCTGCTGCGCCATTCTGCCTGGGTCCCTGTGGGCAGAGCCTGCCCTGTGTGGAGGTACAGTGTCTGCACGAGCTGCCACCAGGCAATAGTCACGCCAGGCTGCTCTTTTCAAGCTGTGGGTGGCTCCATCTGTGCCATAGTTTGCAGAACCTGCTACTCCTCGAATGTGTTTGCAGAGCCTCTCACTGTCAAGGACACTCCGCAGAACCTGGCACCGTGGGGTAAATCGCCATCCGTGGAGTCCAGCTCTGAGTGCTGGCTGCCACCCTTCCCTTCCTATGTCACTGCCTCTGTTGCCTCCTATGATGCCAGCCCTGGCCTCTGATCCTGCCCGCTCCCTAGAAGCCCTGCAGCTTGCTTCTCAGAGCTCGGCTGGCTGGCAGACTCCAGGCTCCGCGTTGGCTGTGGACCAGGAGAACCTGCAAACTCACAAAGGACTTCTGGTGGTTGGCAGCAAGAGGAACAAATGACAGCAAGAGAGGGAGAGAGCAGCCGTCAGGGAAGATGAAAGCATTCTGTGTCTTCATTTGACGGGCCTTGAAGGCTGTCATTAGGAGGGAGGCAGCCCCTTATGACAGAGGGTATAATTAATTCAGGGCAATGTGCAGTCAGGACGGGCGGCTGGTGCCTGTGATAAAGTGGCACCTTGCAGCGAGTCCCTAGTGGTGACAGAGATAAGGGACTGGGAGTGTCATGGGTATCAAACTTGCTACCTTCAGTGCCAGGAAGAGACCAGGTGCTTCTGGGAAGTCAGGGCAGGGGGCCAGGCCAGGAAGTGAAGCTCCGCCTCCTTTGAACCCAAGACCTTGAAGTTCAAACCCCAGG
This sequence comes from Jaculus jaculus, assembly GCF_020740685.1. NCBI lineage: Eukaryota > Metazoa > Chordata > Mammalia > Rodentia > Dipodidae > Jaculus > Jaculus jaculus. The sequence continues at coordinate 9,048,672 of NC_059109.1, forward strand.
CGGGAAAGCCAAAAATACCCCTGTTGCTACTGCCAATCCATTCCTTGAAGAGAGAAACAAAAAATGAGGCATGTGTGGAACGGGGAATGGCGAGAAGAGTGCTAAAGGAAAGTTAAAAAGAAAACATTTTGAAAGCATAAGGAGCCTATAGACTATTGGAGAAAAAAAAAATAAAGAAAATCCTCACTGAACACCAGGAACTAAAAAAATGAGTGGTAAGGATCAAAAAGATTAGTTTCTGGAAAGGAAAAAAAAAAAAAATCTCTGCATGGATAACTAGTGGAGAAAGAGGCTTCACGTAAAGAGAATGGCACTGCTTAAATTTATGCCATTTAGATTATTATTTTATATATCATTTCTATCATATTTGCATCTTATTAGTCACTAGTTATTACAACAAAAGGGAGCACAAGACGCTTGAGGTCAAATGTCCAAGACAAACACCCAGGAAGCCCCTTGGGAGCAGCTGCTCCAAAGCCAGCAATAAGAACCCCTTTAAATAACTTCAAAGTCGGGAAGCCAGGGGACGAATAAGTGGGAGCCCTCGGTGCCCACAGTGCGAAAGGTGTATGTAGGATGAAAAGGGGCTGGCAGACAGACCCAGCCGAATCCATGCCAGGGACGCCAGCCCAGACAGCTCCACTCATCAACTGTCTTTTTGATGGCGAGAGCCAATGTACAAGATCAATTGTTAAGCACGACGGGAATCTGCACATATGCACACGGATGCATGGTCTGCCTTTTTTTTTTTTTTTAACTTGTATTATCTCATTTGTCCCAGACTCAGAGGTGAGAAAGTAGGTTTCAGCAGCTCCATTTCATAGATGAGGATGTCACTGGGTTAGAGGCCAAGCCATTGACAGTCATGTTCGTGTTGGAAGGTGAGCTCAGGGCTCTGGATCCTGAAGCTCGGAAGTCATTGCATCACCATGCTGTCTCTTTGTGGGTTCTGGCAGAATTAGGCTCTGTGTCAAGGATGTGGACTCAGGGAGTTCCTTTGATAGGCATTGGAGGGCATGGGTGCTGAGGAAGGGTGGACAGGGAGACAGGGAAGGGGGAGGAACCCACCCAGGGGAGTGATCAGGTGATCACCATGGTGGTATCTGGGCTCCATCCTCTGACCCCACTCTGCATTTCATTTAGAACTTGGTATGAATGAGCTTCTGATGCCTGTTGGAATTCATTAGAGCCTCCTGGATAAACCAGAGAGTAAACTGTGACACCAATGTCCAAAAACAGGTTACTGGTCCAAACACTGCCTGTGAACTGGTAGATTCCAACGACTCTTTTGGCTGATAAGTAAAGTCTTATCCACAGGACTCATCTGTAAGGAAGACATTATTACCTTATAGAATAGAAATTATTAAGCCCACATTTTAAAGATGAAGAAACAGAGCCGGGCGTGGTGGCGCACGCCTTTAATCCCAGCGCTTGGGAGGCAGAGGTAGGAGGATCGCTGTGAGTTCAAGGCCACCCTGAGACTACATAGTGAATTCTAAGTCAACCTGGACTACAGTGAAATCCTACCTCGAAAACCCAAAAATAACTAGATGAATAAATAAAAGGTGAAGAAACAGGGTTTTCGTGAGGCTAAATAACTTGCCAAGACCACAGAGCTATTAAGTAGGGGGAGGTGTAGTTGAACTCTGAACCTGTAGTTCTAAAGTTTACGCCAGGGCTCTCTAAAGAATCAGGACCAACAGGAGACAGACATAGAGATGATATGCATAGACACAGATGATATAGGTATAGACATGATATAGGTATGCATGATAAAGATACAGGTGATATAGCTATGGATATAGATAGATATAAATATAGGTGATACAGATGATATGGGTCGAGATGATATGAACATAGTTACAAAGACCAGTGACGCAGATGTGATATAGATATGCATATAGAGGATGTAAATAAAGACACAGATGATACAAATATGCATGATACATAAATAAAAGGATATACATGATATAGGTGATGTGATGGTTAATCTTACCAACTTGAGCAAGAGGGGGGATTAGAAACACCATGGAAACAAAACTCTGGGCAAGTCTGTGAGGGTTTCTCTAACAGACTTGATTTGAGGTGGGTGGACCCACCCCCAAAGTGGCCGGGGCTATTCCCCACAGGCCCCATGTCCTAGACTAAATAAAAAGGAGGAAGCGAGCAGAGCCTGTGCATTCACTTCTTTCCGATGGCGGACACAATGTGGCCAGCTGCTTCACGTTCTGGCCACCATGCGCTGCCCACCACGGCAGACCACAGCCTCATTCTGTGAGCAGAAATCAGCCCTTCCTTCTATCAGTGGCTTCCGGTCAGGTATTTGGTTACAACAATGAGGAAGTAAACTGATCACAGATGAGAGACAGACATTAAGGATGGCGACACAGATTTTGAGATTTATCAAATCTGATCACATGACCCTGGAGTCCAGGAAGTCCTAAGGTCTGCCTTGCCCAAGCTGGAGACCCCCAGGGAACTGGATGGGATGGACCCAGTGCAGCATAAAGGCTGAGGTGTGTCCATCCTGTCTGAGTCCTGAGGCCCAAGAGCCAGGGTCTCTGAAATCCAAGCACAGGAGGAGTTGAGACTCAGCTCTAGCAGGGAGAAGGTTTTCCTTCATGCGGTCGTTTCTGGCCTATTCTCCACCCCATGGACCAGATGCTTTCTAGAAACAAGGCAAGCACACCCAGCAAGAATGTCTTCCCAGCAACCTGGGTGCCTCTTGGCTCAGGCAGGCCGATAAATCAAGTTAGTCATCAGCCTAGCTTGTCACAGAAGTCGGCTTTGCAAACCTGAAATGGGGAAATTGTACTTTTGGTCAGTCCCTACCTGGCAGCCCTCTATCCACTGGTGAGGAGATGTAGGGAAGGAACAGAAAGGAGCTGAGCAGCAGTATAGATTTTTTTTTTCTCACCGAGATAAGAAGAGAACTTGGGACCCCTTCAAACAGGTAACGGGGACTTCACCATCCCCTGTCCACGACAGAGCTGTGGCATGGCGAACTGTTGGGCTGGGATCGGTGTGGGGGAAGGGTCATAGCCTATAGAAAAGACCAGCTGGACAGGCAATTCAGAGCCAGGAGTGAAATGAGCAGATTGGCTAAGCAATCAAGACCCTCCTGATGTGCCACAGATGGAGGTGCCCTTGGCCCCAAAGGTTCCTCTCCCTCTCATGCTTAGAACCCTTTAAAAAAAAAATTAATTTGAGAGAGATAGAAAGAGGCAGAGAGAAAGAGAGAGAGAATGGGCATGCCGGGGCCTCCAGACACTATAAATGAACTCTAGTTGCATGCACTCTCCCCTGTGCATCTGGCTTACGTGGGTCCTTTGGCTTGGCAGGCAAGTGCCTTAACCTCTAAGCCATCTCTGCAGCCCTAGAATTCTCTTTCTCTCTTTATAGAGCAATAAGCCCAGAACTGAGAGGCAATAATTGGGGCTCTTTTGTTCTTCATAGTCCCTGACAGGCTCCTGGGGTACAGAGTTACTTCCTACTGCCAGGCACATGGGGTTTGGCCTTTTTCATTCGTATGAACACTCACCATCTAAAAAGGAGGGGTAAGGTGAGGTGCAGGGGGAGAGAGGGGGGGAGAACCAGGCCGATAGAAGGAAGAAGAGACAGAAACCAGGCTCTGAAAGCAAGATCAGAGCACTTGGAAAGAAAGAGGCAGGCCGACTCTAGAGGAGAGACAGGAAGTAAAAAAAAAAAAAAAAAAAAAACTAAAATAAAATAAAACACTTAACAATGAATGCCTGAGAGGCAGCTGGAGCCCAAAGGAGACACCAGGAGATACAGAGCTTGGAGGTGGGAGAAGCTGGAGACAAGATAACAGGGCAGAGAGCAGACAGGTGCCAAAAGGCAGCTCAGACGTGATCCAAGGCAGGCTGAAGAGAGGATGGAGAGGTGGGAAGGGCGGATCGTCTCCCGTGCCCAGAGTCCTACAGTCCCAACACCTACCAGCTCAGAATGTTAATTCCATGCTGTCTTTAATGAACCTGAGAAAGCTCGATGCTCTGGTCCCTGCTAAGGGCAGCAAAGCAAAAGGGAGATGGCAGGCGACATTTAGCAGTTGCCTGGTCTGGGGAAGGGAGCAGCGGAGGTTTGGCCGTCATAACTGGGGGAGAGAGGAGCCAGGCAGGACGTCCCAAGGCAAACCTTTGCAGCCTCAGGAGAGCCGCCAAAGAGGCGATTTACAGACCTGGGAAAGAAAGGGCCCTGCCTGGATGGGGAAGGGGCTTTCAGAGACTGGACACGACTACCCCCGCTTTGGCTTTTATTTTGTTACTTTCTTTTATTTTGAGATAGTCTTGCCATGTAGCCCAGGCTGCCTTTGAACTCGCAGCAGCTCTCCTGCCTTGGCCTCCCGAATGCTGAGATCACTGCAGGCGTATGCCACCACACCCAAGTCTGCTGCAGCTCTTGGGAGTAACCATCCCCCGTGGCCCCCACCCTGGCTGGACAGCCCTTCCCCCCAGCTCCTTCTAGTGAGCCTTTCGGTTTCACCAGCAGGGAGTAACTGTCGTCTAAGGTCTCGGTGTCTTTTCTCGCTTCCCAGACCCTAAAACCAACCCTGGCCTCCAGCTACCTGCAAGCACTTCCTAAGTCCCCCCCACCCACACACACACACACACACCGGGAACCCAGCATGCAGCTTCCTCTGAGGAATCAGACCTGTACCCTTCACGTTTTAGTTTACCTGCACCCTGTGTTCAGCAACCCCAGACCTCCACCCAAGATCAAACTTGCCAGTACTCATGTGCCAGTACCCATCCCTCTCCTAGGCCCCGGGGCTGACCTTGCCCTCGGTGAGCGAGGTCGGCTTTCCTGGGCGCCTGCCTGGCTGGTTCCTCACCTCTTTCAGTTCCAACTTCATCGACACAGAGATTTCTTGAGCACCTGCTTCTGTAACCCTCTCTGGCTTCCTTTCTGCCTCATCATGCTGTGTGCTTAGGTACTGCCGTTACCCAGAGTGGGGGCCTCCTGTGTATCCTGTCCCCAGAGCCCCAAGAAAGGTGAGCTCCCAGTAGGCCTGAATGTTTATTTTATTTGAGAAAGACAGAGAGAAAGAGGCAGAGAGAGAGAGAGAACGTATCACTGCCCCCGAGCCTCTAGCTGCTGCAAATGAGCTCCAGACACATGCGCCACCTTTGCGCATCTGGCTTATGTGGGTCCTGGAGAATCGAACCTTGGTCCTTTGGCTTTGCAGGCAAGCGCCTTAACAGCTAAGCTATCCCTCCAGCCCAGGCCTGAACTTTTGCAGCCTCCATCCCTGGGACCCAGCCTCCATGGCAGGAAGTAACCCAGCTCTGTCTAGCCTAGCCCAGCCCTGCACCTCCAGGCACCCTTATATCCGTGCATTTTGCTCAGCTTGGTGTCCATCTGGGAGCAGGAAAAGCAATACCATGCACACATGCATGCCTGGGCAGAATGGCTGGCAAACGGAGCATCCGTGCACACAGGCAGACAGCCCAACACTCCATAAATACAAATCCACTTAACCATGCAGTAAGCGCACCCGAGGCCAGGCATCAGCCTGCTCTGCCCCAGGCAAGGGGGTTGGGTTGAGCAGACTGCATAGCTAACGAACTTTTGATTTGACAAATAAATTACACTTATTTCACATTAAAGAAAAGGCTTTGACTCGAGCCAGAAAGCAGTGACCACCCTGGGGGACAGGGACAGGGGGCCAAGCTGTTCTCTGCCTACCTCTGTCGCTGTGAGACTCTCTGCTTTCCCAGGTTCGGAAGGGTTTTGAAAGTCCTCAGTACCTGAGGCTGAGACAGGTGAATGGGTTTCGCCAGTCGCCATGTTGCCAAGTCATAGACAGGTGACGCAGAGGTCTCAGTGCCTGGCTCTGAGGCTCTCCTCTCCCTCAGCAGTATGACACCAGGTCCATCTCCCTCAAAGTTCCTCTGTCTTTTTTTATGCAGTTAGTTGCATGAAGAGAGAGAAGAGAGACAGGGAGAGAGAATGGGCACACCAGGACCTATAGCCACTGCAAACAAACTCCAGATGCATGTGCCGCTTTGTGCATCTGGCTTGACATGGGTACTGGGGAACTGAACCTGGGCCTTTAGGCTTTGGAGGCAAGCACCTTAATCATTAAGCCATCTCTCCTCCAGTCCTCTGCATTCTTTCTTTCAGGTTACACAAGAAGGGGGCATGTTAACCCCTTTGTGTACTGGTATTGAAACCATTCCCATTTTATTGAACATTCCAGGCACAGAGGAAAGAAATGCATTTTGGGAATAAGAAAGGCTTCAAGGGGCTGGAGAGATAGCTTAGTTAGCTAAGAGCTTGCGGTGCAAGCTTGAGGCCTTGAGTTTGGATCCGAATCTCCCTTATAAAATGCCGGGCATGGTGACATGTCTCTGTAATCCCAGCGCTGGGGAGGTGGAGGAATCCCTGGGGCTTGATGGCTACCTACTCTGGCTGAATATGTTGAGCTCTGGCTTCCAAGTAAGACACCTTAGCTGGGTGTGGCAGCAAACACCTTTAATCCCAGCACTGAGGAGGCAGAGGTGGGACGATTGTTGTAAGTTCAAGGCCACCCTGAGACTACATAGTGAATTCCAGGTCAGCCTCGTCTAGAGTGAAACCCTACCTCAAAAAAAAAAAAAAAAAACAAAAAACCATAAAACAAGGCACTCTAGCTCAAGAAATAAAAATGAAAAAAGCTTGAGCAAGATTGAGGAAGATTTTCCACATTGACCTCTGTCCTGCATATGCATACTCACACTTGCTCATGTGCACACACCCTTGCACACATGCTCACCACATATAAACACACACACTACCTCCAGGAGCATCCTGTGTGGTCCATCTGTCAGCCGGTCTATGTGGAGAGGCAGCAGACGGGCGGATCCCGAACCAGCCGGCCGTCCACGTTCATTAGCTTCCTTTCCTGTTGTAGCCAATGCTTCTGATGGGACAGAGTAGCCCAGAGCACTTGGGGCTCTGGTGCAACCCCACATCTTGCCCCCAACGCTGCTCAGTCTGGGCTGGCCTTCCATCCACCCATCCATCCGCCCCACAAGAGCTGCTGTTCTCTGTTAAAAGTAGCTGACATTGACTTTTTAATGGACAGTGTTCTGCAAGGATCAGGGCAGCACTCGGATTGGTTCATGCTATCCCCTGGAAGACAGAGATAATCCCAGAGGGAAGAGGAGGGGGAGAAGGTGGAGGAAGCTTCTGGAACACAGACCTAGCTCTCTTCCAGGTCCTGTGATACATGGAGCCCCTTCTCTGTCCTTCAACTAATGAGCACAAAGCATGGGTTGTTAGGCTTGAGAACAGCCCAAAGATTACTCGAATTTTTATTTCAGAGATGAGAAAATGATGGAGAAAGGATGCTGGGGGAGATGGCTCAGTGGTTAAAGGCAATTGCTTAAAACGTCTGCAGGCCTGGCTTCAGTTTCCCAGCCATCCGTGTAAAAGTAGGATGGGTGTTTGCAGCAGCAAGGGACCTTGGTATGCACACACACACACACACACACATACACACACACACACACACACGTGAAAATAAATAAACTAAAACTTTTTCAATGGAAGCATAGGCACAGAGGAATGCAGCAACTTGTCTATGGAAACCCAGCTAATCGGGGCAGAGCATGTCCCTACCTTGAAAAACAACAACTACAACAAAAGAAAAAATTTAAAAGAAACAAACAAAAAGAGGGCTGGAGGGATGGCTTTTACCTGCAAATCCAAAGGACCCAGGTTCAATTCCCCAGGACCCATGTAAGCCAGATGCACAAGGGGGAGCACGTATCTGGAGTTTGTTTGCAGTGGCTGGAGGCCCTGGAGCACCCATTCTTCTCTCATCAAATAAATAAATAAATAAAATATTAAAAAAAAAAAACACAAAAAGACATCCAGGACAGAAATTGGAGTTGGGCTGAGACAGGGTATAAACCCGAGAGACCAGGTTAGGGTTCAATTTTGAAGGCCAGCCACTGTCATTCTCTGGAAGGTGTTAACTAGCAAAGGAGAAAAGGACCCTGTCATTGGGGTGCTCCAGTGTGGCCAGGAGACAGAGGTCAAGGGTCTAAGGAGCCCGTGTGAACACACGGATTCACTGAGGTGCACGGCAGAGTTGTGTCTGGAGAACAGCAGAGACCAAGAGGGGAGCAGAGAGGAGGGGCGGCGGGGGGAGGGAGCCCAGGTACCCAGGGCTGCTCGTTCCTGCTCTCCGTGGATGCTTCCAGGCAGCCCTGGGTTACGGCGCTGCTGCGTGCTTCTGTTTGGCAGGAGAGGGGAGCTAGGCTGGAAGTGGGACAGGACATTCAGGGATGAGCCACTAATTTTCTGTTAATGGCTGGTTGCTTGGCAACCGGCTCCTCTCTGGCTATTGCCCTCAAAATTGGACTGTGGAATTTTTGGTGTTAAAGCGCCTCCCATGGAAACTCAGTCCTGTGGCAGCTGGCCCCTGTCACTGCCCTGTCCCCTGTCATTGTCCTTCCGTGTGGAGAAACAGAAGAGAACATGGGACGCGCTGAATTAAAGTCACAGGTGCTCACAGCCTCCCAGACACCCCTCTTTTTCTCTCCTGCCATCCAGCCATGAGTAATCCCACATCCGCGTGCATACACGTGTTCCTGGGCCACGCGCACACCGAGACACTCGTACAGATCAATAAGACACGTACTGCTACGGAAGGGTAATAACCACTACCCTATCTGTGTGCTCACCTGGCCTGAGTATTTTACTACGAGTTGAATGTTAACTTCCTCCTTTGTTCTCCTCCGTGGCTCTATGGATGACATTAGCATCCACATTTTATCGACTTGTTTATTTATGAGAGGAAGAGGCAGAGAAAGAAAGGAGAGAGAATGGGCACGCCAGGCCCTCTTGACACTGCAAACAAACTCCAGACGCATGGGCCACCTTGTACATCTGGCTTTATGTTGGTTCCTGGAGAGTCAGACCTGGGTCCTTTGGCTTTGCTGGCAACTGCCTTAACCATGAAGCCATCTCTCCAGCCCAGCACCCACATGTTATGAAGCGGAACCAGGAAAGCGTGTTCAGGGAGTAGAGCACTTGTGCGCATGTGACATGGGAAGATCATGCAGGAGGAGGTTGCCTTACCATAACCCCCAAAAGGGGGCTGGAGAGGTGACTCGGCGGATAACGGAACTTGCCTGCAAACCCTAATGACCTGAGTTTGATTCTCCAGGATCCACGTAGAGCCAGACGCACAAAACATGGCTACCCCTTGCAAATAATTAAAGAATGCAGCAATTGCTCGGTGGGTAAAGTAAATGGAGACCTGAGTTCAGATATCCAACGCCCACATCGAAGGTGTGGTGGCGCATGACTGTAACCCCTGTGCAGGGGGATCTTTGGGGCTCACTAGCCAGGCCATCAAGCTTAATGGGTGATCTCTAGGCCAGTAAGAGACCCTGTCATGGAGGAGGTGTATGGCATTCATGAGGATGACATCCTAGGTGCCCCCCCCCACATATATATCACTCACATATGCATGTAAAATAACGAGAGAGAGAGAGAGAGAGAGAGAGAGAGGGAGATCCCCATGAAGCTGCCTCAGTTTTTCTCCAGGCCTCAGACTCTCCCTTCCCTTTCTCAGTTACCACCCCCTCCCAGTGGGTCACGCCCGCAGCTCCTCCCCTCTCTTCCTATGACCCGACCCGTGTCGCCATTGACAAGGACACAGAACTGCATGACTGTCAGCTGTGAGCCGCAGCATCGGGACGGCATCGGTCTGCAGGGCCCAAGGCTGCCTGTCCTCTGCAGGGGCCTTTTCTAGAAGGCCAGAGGTGCATGGGGAAGTGATAGAGGGCACGAGACGGGCTGAGCTGGGGAGTGAAAAACCAGCCCTTTTCTTTGCTCAGCTTGGGCCTGTCCTGGGCAAGAGGAGTGACCTGGGAAAGCAAGGATGGGGACCAAGAAGCCAAACCTCCAATTCACAGTGAGGACAACTGGGTTAGAAATCTCAGTGCTATCTCTCAATACCCAGAAAATGAGAGGCTTCTACTGGATACACTCTGAGGACCTGCCACCCCTGACCCTTTGGTCCCGTGGTCCTGTGTGTGGGTAGCATGTATGGCGCTCAGAGGATAACCCCGAACGTCGTTCCTCACCTTCCTTCTTGTTTGAGGAAGGGCCTTCCTTGCTCGTCACTGCGTCACCAGGCGAAGTAACCTAAGTAACTCTGAACTCAGGTACACCCGTTTGCATAGCAAGTGGTTTATCCGCTGAGCCATCTCTCCAAGCCCTGAGGGGCTTATTACTGGGTGCACAAAATCCCCCATTACTCATTCCCCACAGTGGTCTGCTTGGTGTTTCAGACACTCCAAGCCAGATCCCCCTGAATCACCGCTTCTCCAGATAGCCACAAACCTCAAGTCTCAACCTGCCTCAGGAGCCCACTTCGGTGTGGCCCCTCAATGCAACCTTTCCTGATCACCCTACCATAGGTAGCATCCCATCACTCTTTCCCCCTCACCCCTTTGAGCTTTGGCTGCTGCTCTGATTAACCCTGCTTGCTTGGACATAGCCTTGCTTCCCCTATGAAAACTTGAGCTCCAGAAAGAGCGGTTTTGCTTGCCTCGGTGCATGGAGACGTCTCACCCTAACACTTAGTAGGCACTTTAATAGACAAGTAAGCAGCTGACTAAGTGGCATCACATACTTGAATCCATCTACATACACACACACACACACACACACACACACCCCTAACATGCACATAACACACACGACACACACAGGGATGCAGGTATGGAGGTTTGTGCAAGGGTAAGTTCTGGAATCTCGTAGGATCACACACAAGCTGGAAAGGCCATTCCACACTCACTTTTAGCAGATGTCGGTCTGTGTAACACAGCACCAGGGTACAGCGATGAAATTTAATGTTCAAGTCACACAGTAAAATATTTTTATTTACGTGCCTTTTATACTCCCTATATAATAGAAGGAACAATATTTTCATGGATGCTTTTCTTATTCAGTGTGTAGCTCTCTCCCACTTGGATGCTACATAACGCTTTATTAGCAATGCCTCCAGAAGGGCTGGAGAGATGGCCCAGCGGTTAGGGCACCTGCCAGCAACGCCTAACAGCTCCAGTTCGATTCCTTAGTAGCTACGTAAAGCGAGATGCACAAAGCGGCACATGCATCTGGAGTTCATTTGCAGTGGCTAGAGGCTCTGGTGCACCCATTCTCTCTTTCTTTATCTCTTCTTTCTCCTTGAAAATGAATAAATAAAATTAAATTTAAAAATAATGCCCGCAGGAAAAGAGAGACACACACACACACACACACACATACACACACACTGCAGAGATGATTTATTCTTGACCATGTAATGATACCTAATAGCTACTGGCCACCCTCAGGGTCTCTTTCCCTCCTCCCCCAAGTAGAGAGGGAAGGCCTGCTGCCCTAGAGAAAAGAGCAGTAGAGGGAACACAATGTGTCCACAGCTCCTAAGTGAATTGCAGCTTGCACTTCTGCTCTGATTTATACCACAACCCTAGACTAATTACTTCATATTTGCTCCCAGAAATGAGAATCAGGTCAAAAGAGGAAAGTTTCTTGCAGGGACAACTTTTCTCCTTCGTGGGTAAATACTGGTATTGTGTCACGGAATGCAATAATTTGTCTATTTTTTTTTAATTTATTTGTTTGAAAGCGACAGACACAGAGAGAAAGACAGGTAGAGGGAGAGAGAGAATGCCAGGCTTCCAGCCTCTGCAAACGAACTCCAGACGCGTGTGCCCCCTTGTGCATCTGGCTAACGTGGGACCTGGGGAACCAAGCCTTGAACCGGGGTCCTTAGGCTTCACAGGCAAGCGCTAAACTGCTACGCCATCTCTCCAGCCCAATTTGTCTATTTTGAATGCTCGTTAACGGCTGTTAAAGTCTATTATTTATTAACAGACTAATAATTCATTCAATTTTTGAAAAATTAAATATAGAGCCACTAATAGATTACATTTAAATAATTAAGTGCGGGATAGATGGAAAGGGACCTGGTGGAGGGCTGTGCTCGGCAGCACATGTCGTGAGCCAGAGAAGCAGCCGTGTGTGAGTGGAGGTCTCGGCCAACCCTGGGGCGCCCACAGGCGACAGGGCAGCGCTGGGCACAGAAGTGCCCCTGAGGGTGGGCGCTGGTGCCACTTGGTATATGCCAGCAGGCCCTGGATTAAATGCATCTCTCCCACCAGGCATATCTGCACCCCTGGGGACTCTGCAATGAGGGGAGCACAGGGCCACCCTTACACAGAAAAAAGAGAAGTGGGAGAATGACCTTTGTCACGGGACACACTTAAGATTTTCCATCCTAGATCCTAACTGCTAGGGTTTTGGCCCACAAGTTTCTCAAAGCTGAACTTGAACCTGATTCTTGACTGCTAGACAATACCGAGCTAGACAATCTCACAAAGAGTTTCAGAGGAGGTGGCTCTGCAGTTAAAGGCACTTGCTTGCAAAGCCTGCAGACTCAGGCTCAAGTTCGTAGCCACCTATGTAAGCTGGCTGCAAGGAGTGGCACAAGCATCTGACATCCCTTTGCAGTGCAATGGATCCTGACACATGTGCACACACACACACACACACACACACACACACACACACACACACACACACAAATCATTTTTTCATTTAATTTTCAGAGTAGCCTCAACTACTTTGGATACAGTTCCCATTATCATTTGACCTGGTCTGCCCGCAGTTTCTATGTCAAAATCTTTGAGACTGGGTGGCTTATAGACATCAGAAAGTCGTGCCATCATTCTGGATGCTCAAGACCAAAGCACAGGCAGAATGGGTATTGAAGAGGGCCTGCCTCCTGCCTAACACGGGGACTTCTCCTTGTGTATTCACGTGCTAGCTACAGCAAAGAATCTCTCTTGGGCCTCCTTGTTTTTCTTTTTCTTTTTTTATATTTTTGCATGTGTGTGTGTGTGGTATATGGGCATGTCATGTATGTGTATCCATGTTCGTATGAGAATGGGCAGGAGTGTGTGTGTGTGTGTGTGTGTGTGTGTGTGTGTAAGACAGAAGTCAATACCCAGTGTCTTACTCAATCACTCTCCACTGTATTCTTTGAGGCAGCGTCTCTCGCTAAATCCAGAGCTCACCGATCCCACCAGACTAGCAAACCAATGAGCCCCAGGGATTCCCTATCTCTGCCTCCTCAGCATTAAAATTACAGGAGTAGCTCACCATGCCCAGCACTTCATGTGGGTGGTGGGGATCCAAACCTACATCTATGCAGCAAGCGCTTTCCCCACTGAGCCGCCTCTCCAGACCCTGGGCCTCTTACACAAGGCTCTTCTCTTGTGACCTAATGGTCTTCCAGACACCCTCCTCTTCAGACAACAACTCAGGGAAATGAGCCTTCAACCAATGAGTTTAGGAAGACACAAATATTGAGAGAACAGCCCCAGAATTTCTCCAATTTTTAAAAAATTATCTATTTGTTTATTTATTAGCAGAGAAAAGAGAGTCAGAGAGAATGAGAATGGGCACACCAGGACCTCCAGCCACTGCAAACAAACTCCATACACATGCGCCACCTTGTGCATCTGGCTTATGTGGGTGGGTCCTGGGGAATTGAACCTGGGTCTTTAGGCTTCACAGGCAGGTGCTGTAAACACTAAGCCATCTATCTAGCACTTCTCTGATTTCATATATATATATATATATATATATATATATATATATATATATATATATATTTACACATATACAACTTCTATACTTACAGACAACAAACCATGGTATTTCCCTCCCCTCTCACCCCCCACTTTCTCCTTCACAGCTCTGCTCTCCGTCATATCCCCTCCGTCTGTCCATTAGTCTCTCCTTTAATTTGATGTCATCATCTTTTTCTCCTATTATGAGCGTCTTGTGTGGGTATTACTACGCACTGTGAGGTCTTGGATATCGAGGCCAAATTCTGACTTCTTTTTATGCATGTACGCACTACTTGGGGAATCTTGCTAAAATGAGGGCCGCTTCCTTTCCCCCTCAGATTAGCCAGGCCAATGTCAATAGAAACAGTCCAGAGCCCCGCCTAAAGCAGAAAGACCCTGGGGTACCCAGCCTCTTTCTCTTCCTGTTGGCTCCACCCTGGCAGTCATCTATCCTATCCTCCTCCCACAGCTCCTCGGGTGGTGCTGGGCATCGGTGTGAAACTCCTTGGGCTGTTGTGGGTGGGGAGGTTGGCCCATCCCAATCTCTTCGCGGATCCTATAGGTACCAGACCTTGGGCTGGAAGCTGAGGGCGGAGGTGGTAGGCAATGTGGGTGTCTGTTCCAAGGAGCACGAGCTGTGCTCCAGTCTCCATATGATGCCCACTAGGAAAGGCAATGGAAGGAGACTGGCAGAGGGAAGGGAGAGGCTAACAGGAATATCCTGGCACGTGGGTGAGGCAGGAAAGCACAGGGAAGAGTTTAACCGCCTGAGGCTCTGCTTGACTTGAGCATTAAACACACCTTTCCCCTGAACGATGCACCCAGCACCCTGCTGGGATCAGTCATGGAAGAGACATCAATGGAACCCCAAGGTGATGAACTGGTGTTGACTCTGGGGAGGAGAGGAAGGATTCCCACATAGCGATGCAAAGTCTGAGAGAGAGAGAGAGAGATTCTCTCTCCACAGCCCCTGCTCCTGAAGAAGCTACTCCTTAGCTCTTCCTCTACCCCTAGAGGCTGACTTCTGCCTTTGAAACCCCTACAGTTCAGTTTGTCCCTTTCTTTTTTTTTTTTAATTTTTTTTTGTTGTTCATTTTTTATTTATTTATTTGAGAGCGACAGACACAGGGAGAAAGACAGATAGAGGGAGAGAGATAGAATGTGCGCGCCAGGGCTTCCAGCCACTGCAAACGAACTCCAGACATGTGCGCCCCCTTGTGCATCTGGCTAACGTGGGACCTGGGGAACCGAGCCTTGAACCGGGGTCCTTAGGCTTCACAGGCAAGAGCTTAACCGCTAAGCCATCTCTCCATCCCTGTCCCTTTCTTAACAGCATTCACTTTCCTGAAACAGCAACCGAATTAACATTCTCTGGCACCTGACATTACGCCAAGCTCCTGTCAGGGGCTCAGCAATTCCTTATAGAACATAGAACATGATTAAAACATGGTCCTAAGTGAAGGTAGAGGCCTCCAATTCCCAGCCACTTGACTTTGAGCCATTCACTCACCTTCTCGGACCAGCCCGTTCCTTCAACTGTCCACTCAGTTGCCACCTTGTCGTCATGAACTTGGAATGAGAAAGATTTGTGTATCGAAAAACTGTTCAAGGGCTGGAGAGATGGCTTAGTGGGTAAGGCATTTGCCTGCAAAACCAAAGGATCGCGGATCGATTCCCCAGGACCCAGGTAAGCCAGATGCACAAGGGGGCGCACGCATCTGGAGTTCGTTTGCAGTGGCTGGAGGCCCTGGTGTGCCCATTCTCTCTCTCTTTCTCTCTCTTTCCCTCTCTCTCAAATAAATAAATACATAAGTAAAATATATTTTAAAAAAAGGAAAAACTGCTCAAGACAGATATTCAGTAATAGCTGCTATGAGATGGTATTATTTGATTTGCTGGTGGCTAGGATCAGCCATTTTTGCACCCAAAAATGTCCTCGGAGCCTCACCCCTCTGTGGCTCTGGAAGCCCACCGGCTGCTGTCTGGAAGAATCTCTGAGTAGGCGCAGGGAGTTTTCCCATTCTCAATTCTCCTTCTCTAAAAGCCAGAGCCCTTACCAGCTCTGCCCCAGCTTCATTTGCAATCTGCAGTGCAGCTTGGTCCTGAATTCCCCCATGAGCCCGATATGTTTCCTCAAATCTCTATGAGACGTTCAATCGCATCTGAAAGGGTTCACACAGCCTCTGTGGTTTGCTGCCTTATTGATTTGAAAACTCGCTGTACAAGATCCGCACTGAGTCTCTCCTAGTCAATGTGAGCAGGCCTGAAGAGCCAGGAGGGTCCAAGGCCACTTGCTGATTTTTGTCACCCCTGTGAGGGGCCCACCAACAGCAGCATACATACTGCTTTGAGAATTAGGGCCCCAGCTCCAATCCCCCCTCCGTCAGAGAAAAACGTGCCATGGGCAAATTCATGAACCCTGCATGCCCTAATGTGTCTGTTCTGATTGGAGGTGTGGAGTTAACTGTGATATCTGATCCCAGGGCTCCTAAGAACAAAAGAAGAGGCTGTACATAAAGGGGCCTGGAGGAAAGAAGGAGAGACTGGGGAAGTTAGGGAGACACACGGGAATCCCTTACCTAGGAGTCGTGGAAAAATCTCACCAGCAGAGAGAGAAGAATTCCAGCACAATTAACAATGGCTTAAGGACGTTTTTCCTCCTTTCAGCTATAAACCTGCAATTTTCTGGGAATCTCATCGGAAATTCTACTTACAGGGGAAAGACGTGATTGCAGTGACCTTCTCGTTGCTGGGACAAACACCCGACTGAAAGCAGCCCGCGGGAGGACAGTTGTCTAGTTTGGCTTACAGTCTCCGGGGTGCGACTCCCGTGATGACAAAAGAAGTGTGGCACAAGCAGAGGCTGGACATCACCTCTGCCACAGCTGGCGGACAACAGCAGCAGGAGAGCGAGGCACACTGTGGCAAAGGGGGGCTGACTATGACACCCCTAAGCTCAGTCCCCCAATGACACACCTCCTCCAACAAGGCTTCAGCTCCCAAATTACCATCAGCTGGGAACCAACCATTCAAAACCCATGAGTTTACGGGCCCCTTGATTCCAACCCCTACAGACACGTGATAAACCCCGAATGCAACCCTGGTGGCCCCTGGTTTAACCTTGTCAGATTGTAGCCCCATTCAAGATGTGTCCAGAGCCACCCCGTGATGTCACTGATCAAGAAGAGAGAGAGAGAGACAACTCAGAGGGTTTCTTAGCAACTGTTACCGACTTTGATTTTCTGGATTGGAGTCCATTGTCTCACTAATGTGAAGAATGACAGATGCAGATAGCAAAAGAAGGGCAGCCAGCAAAGCTTTGTTGAGAAGAGAAAGTAAAGAGGCCCCTGCAGGATCTGGAGGGTCGTGGAAAGAGTGACAGTGTGTCCCTCCGTCTCTGCCCCCTCACCACTGACATATAGGGCTTAACGCCCAACATCCTGCTGGGCAGCATTACCAGTTGATGGGGCCCACTCCCCAACACCCCTCCAGCTCGGAGACTCCAGGTCCTCCCGGTGAGGGGAGGGAGGAGTTACTGGGAAAGGACACTGCCCGGTGTGTCCAGCCCGCAGCCTGCGGGGTGCAGACAGCTGGGCCGAGCCCAGGGGAAACTCACCAGCCACTGGAAATGCAGGAGAGGTGAGGCTGCACAAAGATCTTGCCCACCCCCCCCCCCACAAACGTATTTATAGCCTCATGGTGGTGGGCCCTACCTCCTGGCCTCAGGCCTCAGGTGAGCCGACAGACAGCTGATCAATCTGGGCTGTGGCTGTCTCAGGAAGAGGCCAGCCATGTCGCCCAGTTCTGGGAGCTGAACTTGACCAGCCACAATGTTAGGATTCGATGTAAATACTAGGAGAGAACTCCCTCCTGGAAGGGCCCCAGGTTGTGTGTGGAAAAACAGGTCTAGGGAACCAGGCAAGAGATAAGAAAGAAGTCAGATCACCAGTTGATCTCTAGCAAGTGCAGACTGAGCGATGCAGGAACCAGATGGACGCCATGACAGGCTTCAGAGTCCTCGGTAGGCCTAAGTTTCTGTTTCCCGGCAAGGTCTAAGTTTTTGTTTTCCAGTAAGGATGGGCTTAACAGCTATTGGAAATTGATTATGCCATACATTCCTGAAGTCATAAAGTTCAATTCCCCTAGTTCCAGCCCGCTGACCTTGCTGCAAGGGTAGATTCAACAGTTAAACCAATTATGCCATACAGTCCTGAAGTCATGAGACATTCCCGTAGTCATGGATGAGCTCAATTCCCCTAGCTCCAGCCCGCCAACTTTGCCCGCCAAAATCCTAAGCCAACCAGAAGAGTAGACTGTTTAAATCAACCAATCATGTACCATCCCCTTCTTCTATGTTCAAATCCCTATAAAAACCCTACCCTCCCACTACTCAGGGCTCTTGCATGGATCCACTGCGTTGGTGAAGTCAAGAGACCGAGCTTAAGCCCGAATTAAAGCTCCTTGCCCTTGCATACGGGTTTGGTTCTCCTTGGTGGTCACTGGGGGTGCCGAGAACTGGGCCTAACAGGGAAGAGTTCTCCCAGACCAAGAAACAATGTTATGCTCTCCCCCAAGCTCAGCCAGGCTGGGTGGGGATAGAGGTCAGACTCCCGTGAATCCAAGGAGCACAGGGATATGTCTGGGGTAATCCTACAGAGAGGAAAAAATCAAGACAGGAAGATGGGAGCCTTTATATGCAAGGCCTACACCCAATTGGCTTGCAGATTTGGAGGGTGGACCCCAGGGCCAGCCTGCCCGGGCTGCTGTCTATTGCCTCGGGATACACTGTGAGCAACATGGGGAGCTGCTGGTCAGTCTCAACCAGACATAAATTCCATTTTGCCAAGAGTTCCGTTCTTGTGCTGAGGCAAGGTGGCGTGTGGGGTGGCATCTCCGGGTCCTCTCTGGGCCTCAACCTCTGACTGAAACTGCCTGAAAGAAGCTAGCTCTGGGCTGGAGAGATGGCTTAGCAGTTAAGCACTTGCCTGTGAAGCCTAAGGGCCCTGGTTCAAGGCTCAATTTCCCAAGACCCACACAAGCCAGATGCACAAGGGGGCACACACAACTGGAGTTCATTTGCAATGGCTGGAGGCCCTGGTACACCCATTCTCTCTATCTATCTATCTATCTATCTATCTATCTATCTATCTATCTATCTATCTATCTGCCTCTTTCTCTCTGTGTCTGTCGCTCTCAAATAAATAAATAAAAATAAACAACAACAACAAAAAAAGAAGCTAGCTTTTTCCTATCCTCCTTCAACATGGGCATGAAAAGGCTGAAAGTGGCAGAGAGTACCACCACTTAAGTGGTGCCCATGAGAGATGGCAGAGGTTCTACTAAATGAGCCCCTTGGGGGACAGTCATGGGGATACCTTGGCATAGCAAATTCATGGCTTCTCACCCACTGTAGCTCCAGTGGGAAAGTGGGAAGAGAAAGATTTACTCTGGGTAGAAATTTACCTGCCTTGCCTTGGGAGGTAATCGACGTACAACACATGCCAAGGCCTGGGGAAAGTAGACAAGCAGTTTACATATAAATGGATACCAGTGTGAGGACCAAGATGTGGGGAAAAAATTTAGCTGGACATCAAAATAAGAGAGAGACTGATTGAGAGGGGGAGGGGATATGATGGAGAATGGAGTTTCAAAGGGGAAAGTAAGGGAGAGGGAGGGAATTACCATGGGATATTGTTTACAATCATGGAAGTTGTCAACAAAAATAAATAAATGCGTTCATTAATTTAAAAAATTTAGCTGGAGGATAAGGCCTCAGGAAAAACCCAGAGAGAGAGAGTGTGTGTGGGAGGGGGGATCCCTCAGGGAGAAAGACTAAGAGGGGAGCTCCTGAGGCCACATCTGATGTGTTTCCTCAAGGGCCCCTGTGTCCTTGTGACCAGAGGCTAAGGATCCTCTCTATTTCCGAGACCTAAACTGCCCTTCATGTCGCTGACAAGAGGACAAGATAACAACTTCTGTCACTGTGTCCTGCCAGCTGCCACCCTGGTCCTGAGAACTTTAAAGCCTTCACTTCATGTGCCTTCCTCCATCAGTGTGCTGGGGATTGAAGAGGGTCAGCAAGCAGGACCCCAAGGGAAGCCAGCAATTAACTCTGGACTCCGGGAAGTCTGCCTGGAGATAACAGCCTGCTGACCTGTGACACCCCCCCCCCCAAGAGATCTAAATACCAAGACCAGCAGCTTACTTCCATCACCTCCTCATTCCTCCCTCCCTCATTCTGCCAGGGAGACCTTACCCCCAGCCCCCCGCACCCACCACCCTAAGGCCAATAGAAGCTACCCAGCGTGCTCTCACCTTCCCAGGGTCACATTCCTTCTGGAACCTTCTGCGTTGTCCTCTCAGACGAATAACTTCTGCGCTTGCTGGGGAGAGCTCGGTTTCTTTCTTTCAAACTTGCCTCCAATCTTTCTCCTCCCAGAGTTGACACTGTCGCCACCCCCACTTTACAGATGCGGGAACCGAGATTCAAAGCCGCGTACCCCCGACGATTGCCGGGGGGCACCTTGCGTTGTGCCCCCTTGGACCAACCCCACTTAGCTGGGGACGGAGGGACTCCTCCGGCCTCAAAGTATTCCCAGCTCCTCCTTCGGCTGTCCAGGTGCCCGTTTACTGTTTACAATTTGCAGGAGTCTCTCCCGGGATGCTGCAGACTTACCAGATGGGTAAATGAAAGTGGAGATGTGGTTTTCATCTCGCCGGCTTAGAACTTAATGTGGAAATATAAACCTCCAGAGCCCTTGAGGTCAGCACGGATGATTTAGAATTAGATTTACAAAGCTAAAGGGACGGCAAAGTTCCTCTCCTCAGAGTTCTTTAGAGCCAAACTGAGTGCTGTGATTCCTGGCTGGTTGGCTATGCAGCACCTTAGTTTTAGTTTTTAGTTTTGGGGAGGGCTTTTTAATTTTTTTTTTAATTTTTATTTATTTATTTGAGAGCGATAGACACAGAGAGAAAGACAGAGAGAGGGAGAGAGAGAGAGAATGGGCGCGCCAGGGCTTCCAGCCTCTGCAAACGAACTCCAGACGCGTGCGCCCCCTTGTGCATCTGGCTAACGTGGGACCTGGGGAACCGAGCCTCGAACCAGGGTCCTTAGGCTTCACAGGCAAGAGCTTAACCGCTAAGCCATCTCTCCAGCCATTTTTTTTTTTTAATGAGAGAATTAGAGAGAGAATTGGTGCCCCAGGGCCTCTAGCCACTGCAAACCAAACTCCAGACACATGCGCCACCTTGTGCTCATGTGTGACCTTGTGCACATTCGTGACCTTGACTTCCATGGGCTCTGGGGAGTCAAACATGGGTCCTTGGGCTTTGCAGATAAGCACCTTAACTGCTAAGCCATCTCTCCAGCCCTATTTTTTTGTTGTTGTTGTTTGGTTGAAATACGGTCTTCCTCTAGCCAAGGCTAACCCGGACGGAATTCACTATGTAGTCTCAGGGTGGCCTTGAACTCACAGCAATCCTCCTACCTCTGCGTCCTGAATGCTAGGGTTAAAAGCGTATACTACCATGCCTAGCTAGAGCGCTTCATTTTTGTGTTTTCTTCAAGGATCTTCATCTCTGTCCCAACAAGGTCATTCCCGCTTCTAAAGCTCTAGGTCTGAGTGGCGATGCTTCCTTTAATCCCTCCCTTGGGCCCCTCCCCACGCCCCTTCCTCATAGCTCTCCAAACTTCAGAACGCATAAACGTGCTTCCGCAACGCTTGCTTGCCAACCTAATGGTCAATTCTGTTTGAAATTGGGTCTCCCTGCTGTGGTCAGCCGTACATCTGGGAAGGGGTGTTGGAAATAGCTCCTGGCTGTGCAGGAAACAGTATCGGGGAGTGCTAAGCGGCCACCTGGAGAAGGTGCTGGGTTAGACTCAGCCAGGCCAGGACTGACCAGGTGACCTGGCCCTGAGCTTCTCCCCAACCTCAGTTTCTGGAGAGAACCAGCTTCTTGTTTAAAATACCCGCCGTTTGCCAAGTCAGGCTCACTAGCTGTGGGCATTGGTGAGGCCCCGGAGAAAATCGGTGCTCGCCACTCAGCCTGGGCTAGAGTGAGACCCTACCTCGAAAAACCAAAATAATAATAATAATAATGATAATATACTTAAAGAACACAGAATCATTTGCACTCACCAAGTTATAACCACACCCAACACCATGCTTCCCCAGCCTCTGAGAGAACCAGGCACCCTCAGG
The DNA here is from genome assembly GCF_020740685.1 of Jaculus jaculus. Classification (NCBI taxonomy): domain Eukaryota; kingdom Metazoa; phylum Chordata; class Mammalia; order Rodentia; family Dipodidae; genus Jaculus; species Jaculus jaculus. Next base: position 9,070,537 of record NC_059109.1, read on the forward strand.
ATGAAAGAATATTCCTAAACCCATCCTGTGGCCCCAGGAAAGGCTCAGTCCTTTTCTTTAGCCATCCAATGAGAAGATTGGTGAGAACTAATCTTTATTTCCTCTCCTCCTTTCTGTTTTCTTTTATTTATCTTGTATTCTCTTTTTCTTTATTTTTGCACAATGCCAGTTCAGAACAAATACTCCAAAAGCGCGTGTTGAATTCAGAATGAAAACGGCTTTAATGAATCCTAACAGGAAACATAATGCGTATCCCTTCTCCCAAGATTATCCACTTTGTCAAATAAAAGAATTTCAATGAGAAAATTGATGGTGCCTTTTTAGCCACAGCAATGTTTCTGGTTGGGCACTGTGAAGAGCATTGACAAGCAGAGAGGTGGCTTTGGAATCTCTTACCCCTCGAGATTCCGAGGGTGTGAGGCTCGGTCACAGCCATTGTCTCGCCCCTGTTCTCTGTGGGTGCATTCTCATCTCTTCCTTGTAAAGGGTGAAAAGGTGGCTCAGAGAGGCAAAGAGTCTTGCTCAAAGTCACACACTTCAGCGAGTCCCTTCAGCCAATAGAATCTGCTTCTGGCTAATCCCTCCCCCGTCCTGCATGTGGCGCACTTGGGAAGACAGTGATGATAAGAAGACTCAGCAGGAAGAGCGCCTGCTGGGCGAGCGTGAGGACCTGAGGTCCATGACCTGCACCCACGTAAAAAGCCGGGCATGGTCGCTCACGCCTGCAACTCCAGCACCGCGTGGCACAGAGACCTCGGAGCCAATTTAAGAGCAATCTCTGGGTTCAGTGAGAGACTCCGTCTCAACGCACGAACGCAGAGGACACCTTCTGTCCTCCTCTGGCCTTTCTATGGCTGTGCGTCTGAATGCACATGCGCACATGCACACACACACACACATACACACGCACGCACACGTTCCACACCCCCCACACACACCCACACTTTTGCTTGCAGGGTCTTTCCTCTGTGGAGAGAACAAGGTAAGCTGACGACAGACTCTTAGTGTGGGTTTCCAGAAGCAGACTCTGAGACAGTGATGTGAGAACCACTGCTTTCTGGAGGAGGCCACCCCCAAAAGTGCCCACGAAGAAGAGAGGAAATAAGAAAAGAAAGGAATACAGTATAGGAAGCAGTTTACTATTATAAAAAGAAAAAAAAAAACAAAAAACTAGGACCTGACCCCACTGGGGCCCTCAGACTGTAGAACTCACCTTGGACTGGGCGATTTGGCCACCTCCTAAGGGTGCAGGTATGCTCCGATGACAGAACAAAACCTCCACAATGCCCACGGTGCTTTCAGAAAGGAGACATCGTTGTGTATGCAAGTGGAGTATGTAAGGAGGTGGGTCTCTACCCAGTCCAGGCAGGACCCCAGCGGGCCCAGTTGTGGGCACTACTACAGTTTTTATTCCTGCAGGTTAGGCTCCAGGCACCAGGCTGCCACCTGCCCCATTCCTGAGCACCACTAAAGTGATTCAGAGGATCTCTTTGTGGGGCTGGGAAGGTGACTCAGTGGGTAAGGTGCTCGACTTATCGGCACAAGGACTTGTGTCTGAATTCCCAGCGCCCAAGTAAAACTGAGTCCAGTGTAATCGCATCACTGGGGATGTAGAGACAGGAAGATTCATAAGGTTTGCTGGTTAGCTTGCCTAGCTCAGTCATTGATCTCCAGGCTCAGTGAGAGGCCCTGTCTTAAAAATAATAATAATAAGGTGGATGGGGCTGGAGAGATGGCTTAGTGGTTAAGGTGCTTGCCAGCAAAGCCAAAGAATCCAGGTTCAATTTCCCAGTACCCACATAAAGCCAGATGCACAAGGTGACGCATGTGTCTGGAGTTTGTTTGCAGTGGCTGGAGTGCCCATTCTCTCGATCTATCTGCCTCTTTCTTTCTCTCAAAGGAAGGAAGGATTGGCTTTGGCTCCGAGAGTTTCAGCCCACCACAGCAGGGAAGGCCTGGCAGAGCAGGTGAGTTAGTAGTGGGGCAGTTGGCAAGATGGGCCGTTCACATGGTGGTGGCTTAGGAGGCCAGGGCCAAAATTCGCTTTCAAAAGCCTGACCCGGGCTGGAGAGATGGCTCAGCGGTTAAGGCATTTGCCTGTAAAGCCAAAGAACTTCGGTTCGATTCCCCAGAACCCACATTAGCCAGATGCACAAGGTGGCGCATGTGTCTGGAGTTTGTTTGCAGTGGCTGGAGGCCCTGGTGCTCCCATTCTCTCCCTACCCCCCCCCCCAAATAAATAAATAATTTTTTAAAAAGCCGGCCCCTAGTAACCTGCTTCTGCCAGCTAGGCTCCACCTCCCAATGTCTCCACAGCTCCAAGTTTAACCACGAGCTGGGGAACAAATACCGAAAGAAAGGAGACTTTGGGGGACACATTGCTGATTCAGATCACAGCACCCAACTTTTAGCAAGGCCTAGAGCTGCCCAGCTACAGACTACATATCACAGATGTCCTTACAGCTAGAAATGGTCATGTGACCCAGCTCAGACCGCAGTGAAACCGTGACTTGAGGACTTCCCATGACTGGACATGGAGCGTCGCAGGAGCGGCTCGCTTGGAGTAACACCGGAAGCCTATGTGGGCATGGGGGGCAGGGGGCTGCGTCCCAGCCTGGATGGTCTAGACCCACGTCATCTGGGGTTCCCAGAGGATGGAGCTGTGTCTGCTTCAGATTGGGGCTCCTTGAAGATGAGCCTGTGTCTCCCTCGGGATTTCCTCCAGCCTGGACTGACAGACCGCTGCTCTCGCCGCTCATAAACCCACAACTCCTTGGTGAACACCATCAGGCCCACTAGGGAGGGCCCTCAGTGGAGTGGGGACAGGGAGGAGGACAATGATGGCATCAGCGTATGACGTGTCCATACAGGTTTCTACTTAATAAAAAAAAAATAAGTTCACAAAAAGCTGGGCGTGGTGGCGCACGCCTTTAATCCCAGCACTCGGGAGGCAGAGGTAGGAGGATTGCCGTGAGTTCAAGGTCACCCTGAGATGACAGAGTTAATTTCCAGGTCAGCCTGGACAAGAGTGAGACCCTACCTCGAAAAACAAAAAAAAGAGAGAGAGAGAGAGAGAGAGATGTGTGAATCCCCTTCTTAGGTCAGCGTGCTCATTAGAGCTTCTGTTACAATAACTTGCCCCATAGCCTCGGCCATTCCTAAAGTCCACCTTGGCTCTAAGCCTATGTCTATGAATGGTAGAGTCAACCACAGGTGAGCTTACCACATCCTGACCTCTCAGGGCCTAAGCCGGCTTTCTCTAGTCCCCAACGACTGATCCATTTCCCCCCAGCAGCCCCTTAGTGGTTGGCACAACTTTGCCTAGTGAAAGGAAGATCTCTCAGTATCATGATTCCAACCTAACATCTGGCCAATAACAGGCCTTGCGTGATGCAGATATCTCAGGGCAGGCTGGCTGGTGAGCCGCAGAGGGGCTGGAAGACAGAGAAGATGCCCACGTGGGAGCACAGGAGAATGAAGGGAAAACTGCTCCATAACACCCTAAAATGAAACACGGTTTATGTTTCAGCAAGAGGGGGGAGACAAGCTGATCTGATCAGAAATAAACGAAAATCTCACCGTGCATCAGGCAGATGCCAGAGGTTTCAAAATACTCTTTTCTGAAGATCTGGGTCTCTGCTCCAAGCAGATGTTAGGCTTGGAGGTGGGTCCCGAGGATCACCTCCAAGTGAATTCTACTCGAAACTCTGGAGTATCCCAAAGGAGGATTGTCGAACATTCTACATGGCCTGGAATTGCTCGCTGAGAGTGAAATTTATGCCTAATTCTCTAGCCCAAAATTTTGTGTGTAATAGGATCGAGAGGATTTCCAAAAATATCTACTGAATAAATGCATACATGAATGAGTAGAAGCTGCCCTTTTACAGAGGTTCAGGTGTTCTACATTCAACACCTTCTCCTGGTTCTTTCTGCCCTCAGGACTCCACAGTATAATGGAGATATGGAAGCTCTGAGGAGACACATAATGCTTGCCATGCCAGGGTATGACTGTACAGCCAGCCTGCAATAGGTATTTGTTAAATGACTCAGACGGTCAATCAACTCAGCATCACATTGGAAAATGGAATCAGCAAACACATTTGCCCACGAGAAAGTCACTAATGCTAAGAAAACCATTTTAAAAATCAGAACAGAAGCCCTCGTGAAGACAGAGGCTTTCTCCCTTCAAAATGGGGTCTTCTCAGAATGAAGCTCCCTGGACACAGGGCTGTCTTCCTCAGGTGGGCTGAGATCAGGGCTATGTTTTCATCAGAAAAAGGGCTCCCCGAGGAAGGGCAGTGTCTCCATCAGAGTAGAGTTCCCTGAGGGTGGGCTATGTCTCCCTCAAACTGGGGCTCCCTGAGGACAGGCCATGTTTTCCTCAGACAGGGGCTCCCTAAGGATGGAGCTAGATCTCCCTCAGCCTGGGGCTCCCTGAGGACAGGCTGTGTCTGCCTCAGACTGGGGCTCCCTGAGGACAGGCCGCGTCTCCCCAGACTGGGGCTCCCTGAGGACAGGCCGCGTCTCCCCAGACTGGGGCTCCCTGAGGACAGGCCGCGTCTCCCCAGACTGGGGCTCCCTGAGGACAGGCCACGTCTCCTCAGACTGGGGCTCCCTGAGGTTAAGCTGTATCTCCCTTACCCCAAATCATAACCACGTCCTGGCATAAGCATGTTCTGCACCGCAGCCACACTGAAAATGTCTCCCAGCAGCTCCTTCTGCAGATGAAGCTCAGAAAGGCTGTGCCGATGTCATGTCCGTGAGCATTTTTCATGTTTTGATCCCAAATGTGTTGAGTATTCATAAATACAGGGAGAATGAAAAAAAAGTGGAAGAAAAAAGAAAACAGAGAAAGAAAGGCCACATTGTGGCTAAGTTCACTCCAGCAGGGGCTCTCTGCCTGGAGGGAAAATTCTAATGCATGCATAAAAACTCATGAATAATTATTTCTGAGAGGCTCAATATTTTAAATGCTAAATTTTTCCCCCTCCTCCTCAGACGCATTCCACTACTATTTATCATGATGCAGAAACCAGATGGAAGGTCAGGAAGTGTGGTTTCCAGGTAGAGGGAGGAACAGAGAGGAATGCTGCGTGGCTGTGGTGAACAAAGGTGACTGGGCTTCCAGCAAGGATAAAGAGGGGACAAGTAGGATCCCAAGATATTGTTTAGAGGGTCTTTCTCTTGAGTTCTCCTCCCAGGAGCTTCAAGGACTGGAAACCATCTTCTGCTAATTCATATGTCTGAGGGAGACATGGCCTGTCCTGAGGCCATAATCTTAGGAGCGGAGACACATGGTCACCACCCAGGGAAGAGGCCAGGCATAGACCTGGCATGTGATTCCTTCTTCCCTGAAGGGACATGGGGCTTGGCCTCCAGTTCTCACCAGCTGTGACATCCAGAGAGCTGTGGTAGAGGAAGGATACAAAGCCAGCTTAGTCAAGGTCTGGTAGAAATCAAAATTCCAAGAAGCAGGGGGCCTCTAAAGTTGTGTGGTGAGATGGGTGGAGACTGTTCCCTCCTCAAAGCTGGGGTGGACAGATGAATGCCCAGTTATTGTTTACAGAGTCTTTCTCTTGAGTTCTCTCAGTAGCTGTCTTTGGCTAATCCACAAGAAGACGGTAACCACCGAGGTGGTGCTCCTTCAAGTTCATTGTAACCCAGCATCGAGTTCAAGAAAATGGAAGGAGAGGGCTGGAGAGATGGCTTAGCAGTGAAGCGCTTGCCTGTGAAGCCTAAGGACCCCGGTTCGAGGCTCAGTTCCCCAGGTCCCACGTTAGCCAGATGCACAAGGGGGCGCACGTGTCTGGAGTTCGTTTGCAGAGGCTGGAAGCCCTGGCGCGCCCATTCTCTCTCTCTCCCTCTACCTTTCTTTCTTTCTGTGTCTGTCGCTCTCAAATAAAAAAAAATTAAATTAAATTAAAAAAGGGAAGGAGAGACACCATGATTCCCATTTCCCCTTAAGGAAACTGAGGTTCAGGGCAGCAAGTCACTTGTCCCCAGTGTCCTGTTGCTTGAATTGTAGAGGAAAGACACTGCCTGTGTGGACCCCCTGGAGGCGTAGGCAGCCCTCATCCGTGACACTTCACAAGCACATCCCTGGTGAGACATGGCACGTGGCACGGTGGGGTTAGGCGGCACACCCAGCCTCTGCTACAGGGCGTCGAAGCCGTGGTCAGCCAATCTCTGTCCCCTCTCCTCCCTCTCTGCTCCTTCAACACGTCCCCCGGGTCCTCAGTAATATTAGTGGCCCAGATGCTAGCCTGAGTGGGGCTGCTTTGAGGATGAACATCTGGCCTCCTCAGTGAGTGCCTTGAGGCCAAATGTTATAGCTTATGCTCCTCGTATATCCTTCAAGGGGGGACCTGGGCAGGGGGGTGCAGAGAGTAACGCAGCAGAGTGAATCTAGATGGAGCCCCAGCAACGGTGGCTCACGTGACGCACGGGCTCTCAGTCTGTGCTGTGCCCCGAACTCGGGAAGCTTTATGAGCTTGCCTTATTCTCCTGCCAGCGACCCCATTCGATGGGTGACATTACCTTTTATTCCCAGGGTACATGGGGTGGGGAGGAAGTTAAATAAACAAGGCACCATTTCAGCAAGGCCATTTAGCCTTGAGCCTTCAGTGATGCTATTTTGATTTGCGTGTGGTATGTGTGTGTGTGTTCATGTGTGAAGACACAGGTGCACATACCATGGTACATGTGTAGCGGTCACAGGACAGTCCCAAGTGTCTGTTCTCACCTTCCGCTTTGTTTTGAGGCAGGATCTCTTGCTCACTGCTGCGAATGCCAGGCTGGCTAGCCCGTTGGCTTCTGGGATTCTCCTGTCTCTGCCTCCCATCTCACTCTAGAACGGATGAGATCGCAGATGCTTGCTACTACAGCCACCTTTGCGTGGGCTCGGGGGATCCAGACTTGGACCATGTGCTTATTCAGCGAGTTCTTTACCTACAGAGCCATCCCCCGCCCCAAGCCCTCACTCTCATACCCTAAATTACACAGCCACCCTCCATGGGCTCTTATCTGTGAATATAGCCCACTTTGGGTCAAAAAAAAAAAACTTGGAAAGGGCTGGAGAGATGGATCAGTGGTTAAGGCACTTGCCTGCAAAACCTAAGGTCCAGGGTTCAATTTCCCAGGACCCATGTAAAGCCAGATGCATAAAGTGGCGTGTGCATCTGGAGTTTGTTTGCAGTGCCTAGAGGCCCTGGTGTGCCCATTCATTCTCTCTCTCTCTTTCTTTCTCTCTGCCAAATAAATAAATAAAATATTTTCAAAAATACTTGAACAAAAGATCATGTCTATATTGACCACATATAGGCTTTCCTTTCATTATCCCCCAAACAGTCCAGGAGAGTAGGACTCTACAAAGCACTTCAGTATTGTGGATATCCGGTGATGTAATGCTGTTTAAAGTATGGAGGAGGCCAGGCGTGGTGGCGCACGCCTTTAACCCCAGCACTCGGGAGGCAGAGGTAGGAGGATCGCCGTGAGTTCGAGGCCACCCTGAGACTCCATAGTGAATTCCAGGTCAGCCTGGGCTAGAGCAAGATCCTACCTCAAAAAGCAAAAAAAAAAGTAACGTATGAAGGAGGATATGCATGGGATTCGTGAAAACACTGTCATTTTTGCATAACGGACTTGAGGTGCCACCAGAGGCCCCTCGCCAACATGCGCAGACCATAACCCCTGCACGGCTTATGCCGGGCCTGAGCCAGGGATGTAGATGCTGGGGAGTCAGGAGCTCTGATGCCACGTGATGACTTCTGCCAGCCTAGCCAGAGTCCTTCATGGTCCACACGGAGTTCTCTGGGCAATCCTCTCTCAGCCCCTTCAGAAACTTGCAGCTACAGATGACAACATCTCTATTGTGCCAGTTCCGAGTAACCCACTGTCTGCCCACAGAGTCCTCCCGACCCTTTGATCGTGTAAGCTGGCCGAAGGCAGGGCCCGGCTTTGTGGGTAGGGCATTTGTGCTGAACAAGCCTGATGCTCGAGTCCAGGTCTCCAGAGCCCGCACAAAAGCAGGACGCTGGGCTGCGGAGGTGGCTTAGTGGTCAACACACTCGCCTACAAAACCTAAGGACCCAGGTTTGATTCCCCAGTACCCATGTAGGCCAGATGTACAATGTGGCACATGTGTCTTTTTTTGTATGGGGGCTGGTTTTCAAGGTAGGGTCTCACTCTGGCTCAGGCTGACCTAGAACTAACTATGTAGTCTCAGGGTGCCTCAAACTCACCACAATCCTCCTACCTCTGCCTCCTGAGAGCTGGGATTAAAGGTGTGCACCACCACGTCTGGCTTAGAGTTTGTTTATAGTGGCTATTCTCCCCCCACACCACCCTTTTTCTCTCTATCTCTCAAAGAAATAAATAAAATATACATTTTGATTTTTTTAAGATTTTTAAAAATTGTTTGTAGAGAAAAAGAGAGATAAGGTGCATTCTAGGGATTCCAACCACTACAAACAAACTCCAGACGCATGTGCCACCTTGTACATGCAGCTAACATGGGTCCAGGGGAATTAAACCTGGGTCCTCTGGCTTTGCAGGCAAGCACCTTAACCGCTAAGCTATCTCTGTAGCCCAAGATATTTTTTTTAATAGTAGGATGCATAGCAAGAGTGATTATGAGCCCACTGAGCCTACGGTGTGAAGGGAGGCAGAGACAAGAAGAATTCCAAAGGTTATGGGCCAGCTCGCCTGGGAAACACAACACTGAACAACAAGAGAGACCCTGCCACGAAATAAGGTGGGCACTTAACCCATACCAATGGTGTGTGTGCCCATATTCACACACCAGCACACACACACACACACACACACACACACACACACACACACGCACACAGAGAGAGAGAGAGAGAGAGAGAGAGTTTAAAAAGACAAGTGGGCAAGGCCAGGCCAGGGGACAGTGAGGTGTTAGGGACTTTTTTTTTTTTTTTTTTTTGGTTTTTCCAGGTAGGGTCTCACTCTACCTCAGGCTGACCTGGAATTCACTATGGAGCCTCAGGGTGGCCTCAAACTCATGGCGATCCTCCTAACTCTGCCTCCCGAGTGCTGGGATTAAAGGCATGCACCACTATGCCTGGCTTAAGGGACATTTTTGTTGTTGTTGTTGTTTGTTTGTTTTGAGGTAGGGTCTCACTCTAGCCCAGGCTGACCTAAAATTCACTCTGTATTCTCAGGGTGGCCGCGAACTCATGGTGGTCCTCCTACCTCTGCCTCCTGAGTGCTGGAATTAAAGGCGTGCGCCAGCCACTACGCCCTGGCACATTTAAAAAATTATATTTTATTTATTTCAGAGATTTAGAATGGGCACACCAAGGCCCCCAGCCATTGCAAAGGAACTCTAGACACATTCGCCACCTTGTGCATCTAGCTTTACATGGGGACTGGGGAATTGAACCTGGGTTCTCAGGCTTCATAGGCTAAACCGCTAAGCCATCTCTCCAGCCCTATTAAGGGACATATTTACTCTACATGAGACCTTGGTTCTAAGAACCTGTTCCTCCCCCGCCCCCTTCTCCTTTTAGTTCTCCTTCCCTCCTATCCCTACCCCCAGGGTTTCTTTTATCTCTTCCTTGAGTAGTTGAGGTCTAATCAGTTCATTTCAGCCTTCTGGTTTGAGAGGTCTTATCAGCAATGCTTAACCTATGCAAATAACATGTGGAGCTGGCCAGCACTGGGCCTGAATGCTAACTGCACCCCACATGAGATCTCAGAGAGAGCAGGTGGCCGGTCACTACCGTGAGGATCCCTGGAGGAGGAAGCAAGGACATGAGAGAAGCTGGCATGGAGCTGGCATGACCAGATAATATGCATAGCAAATGCATATTACTCAGCAAGCGAGGCTCCCGGAATGGGAACAAGGAATCAAGTCAGGAAGTGTTTCCAAGGCTCTGCCTGCCGCCCCGCCCCCCCCCCCCCCCACTATGTCCTGCTGAAAATTTCACAACGCTGGCTTCTTGAAGCACCAGAGAGGACTGGGCTGAGAACGGGTAAAGCAGTCCCCAGGCGTGGCAGGAAAGGACCTCAGCCAGGGGATGCTGCGTCTCACGTTCTCCTCCCTCCTCTGCCAATCCAAGCAAGCCACCTTTCTTGTGGCCTCACCGCTTGTCACTGTTACCTGCTCATTGCCGGGACAAAACTCCCAACGGGAGTTGGTTTTTGGGAGGGCAGGGTTCATTTCCGACTGACAGTTCCGAGGGGCGCTTTCAATATGGAAGAGAAAACAGGGCAGAGCAGGCAACCAGCTCACGCCTTCTAACATCAGGGTGGGTGTTGCAGTCAGCTTCGGATTGCTGGCAGAAATCACCCGACCAAGAGCGGCTTGTGAGAAAAAGAAAAAAAAGAGGTTTATTTTGGCTTACAGGCTCAAGAGGAAGCTCCATGATGACAGGGAAAACGATGACATGAGCAGAAGGTGGACATCACCCCTGGCCAACATCAGATGGACAATAGCAACAGGAGAGTGTACCAAGGGGGAGCTGGTTAGAGCAGCCATAAGCCCGCTCCCAACAATACGCTGCCTCCAGGAGGTGCTAATTCCCAAATCTCCATCAGCTGGGAACCTAGCCTTCAGAACACCTACGTTTATGGGGGACACCTGCATCGAACCATTACAGTGGGGTAGCAAGAGTGAGCTAGCTAGTGACCACACAGTAGGGCTGGACTAAGAGATCTTTAAGGTCCACCCCCAGTGACCACCTCCTCCAGCAAGGTTCCATCTCCCAAAGGCTCCACCAGCTGGGGATTGAATGTGAGGCTCAATCACAAGCACTTGAGGCTATGGGAGGAACATCTCACGTTCAAACTCTTTACCAGCACTGGACCAGCTCAGGGTTGTGGCCTATCTAATACACAGAGCCCTTAATTCTACGGTACCAAGACCATCAGAGGCTTGGCAGAGCTCTGAGCTCCGCCCACCTCCGTCAAGAAATCTGCCATTTTAGCCGGGCTTGGTGGTGCATGCCTTTAATCCCAGCACTCGGGAGGCAGAGGTAGGAGGATTGCTGTGAGTTCGAGGCCACCCTGAGAATACAGAGTTAATTCTAGGTCAGCCAGAGCTAGAGTGAGACCCTACCTTGAAAAACAAAACAAAACAACACCAACAACAAAAATCTGCCATTTGTCTCTCAGTGAAATGCTTTATTTCATTAAGAACATTTTGTTTCATTAAGATATAAAGGATCTGGGACTGGGGATGTAGCTCAGTTAGTATAGTGCGTGTCTAGCATACACAAAGCCTTGAGTTCAATCCCTAGCACCACATAAAACTCGGTATGGTGGCACACGCCTATAACCCCTGGCACTTGGGAGATTAGAGTCAGGAAGATCAGGAGTTCAAGGTCGTCCTCAGCAGCATGGCAATTTCAAAGCCAGCCTGAGCTACGCGAGACCCTGTCTCACAAAACAAACAACAAAAACAGCAAAAAAAAAAAAAAAAAATAGTGGGGGATTTTGTAGCTGAAAATTCAAGCAAACCATCAGTCAGTCCTGATTTGAGCAGTCTGGGCCTCAACCCTGGGGACAGGAGAGAGGGCATGGCTTGTGCCTGGGGCATTTTACCTAGCCACGTGGTCCTGCTGGCTCCACCCTGGGAACAGGACCCTCTCCTTCTCTCCCAGGCATTGCGTCTGAAACCCAGACTCTGCTCTCCGAGCACCCCGTGGCAGCATCGCCCCGTGTGCCTGTCTTTCATTACAGACGCAGGCACAATTTTCACATCAAAGAACAAACACGACGCTGGCACTGCATTCCTGAAGACACAGCTTTTTATCCCGAATTTCCTAGGTGCTGGTTGTTTTGAGCTGAACCGGGTTGACCGAGGCATTAAGGAGGGATTAGGCCAGTTGGAAGGCGCCCACTAATCCAGCAATCAGCCAAACCATGTAAACCTGTCTTGCCTCCTTTCTTCAAATATGAACGTGAAATAATCCGGCGGCTGGCTCCTTTGTTAATTGGAAGATCAGCCCGAGAGAACGGGGCAGCCAGGTGACCACATGAAGAGGGGGCGGAGGGAGGGATAGACATTTTAAGACGGGAGTCATGTGACTCAGAGTATGCCAGAAGGGACCCTTCTGTCCCTAAACCTAACCCCAGCTCATTTCAAGCCATTTCCACAGCCACTCGCTCATGATCGGAAAGGCAGCATTCAAGGCTAATAGTCTCTCCATCTAAACTCACTCCCCAGGAAGGTACTGCAAAAGATGCCTTGAAGGCATGGAGTTTGAATCAGCTCTCAACTCAGCCGCTGAATGTCCCCGAGTGGTCTCTCGGGCAAGTGACCATCTCTGGGGTCTCTCCTTTCCCACGTGTAACATGAGTGACAAAACAGAGCACTTGTGAAGACAACGAAAGTGGCCCTGCTCCATATCTGGGACATGGTGACTTAGACTTAATCCATTCTGGTCTCTTTCCTTCCCATCCTCTTAGGGAAAAGCCATTCTTGGGGCTGCATTTTCCCCCCACCTAAGGTGATTACACAGGGCTTGGCATGAAGCTATTTATTTATTTCCTTCTGCTCTGGCTTGGTCCCAATGCTTCAGCCATTTTCTGGAAAGAAAATCCCCACGTCCTTCCTCTCTCTCTCTCACTCTATGTTTGTACATGTGTTTGACTTTGGAGGTTGGGATAGAAGCACCAAGACAGTTTCTTGAGTTTAAGACTTTTCTGTTATAGGTGAAAGAAGGAAAGAGAGGAACGGGGGCGGGAGGGGGAGAAAGAAAGGGAAATAGATGGGGAAGGGGCAGAGAGAAGGGGAAGAAAATGGATTGCATGCACCAGATAGCAGGAAAGCCAGAGAGAGAGAGAGAGAGAGATTGAGAGAAAGAGAGAGAGAGAAATCCAGAGAGAGGGTTTTAAGGAAAGCGGGGAGGAAAATCGCCCTGCAAGGGAGGTGCTTTGGGTGTTGAGCTAAAGGGCTGAGGGAAGTGGCATTTCCCTCCTCAGCCCAGAGGTGTCTTTAATTACCCTAACAGAAGAACATCCCAGGGTCCCAGACCTCACCTTATCATGGCCATATGGGAGGAAGGAAAGAGTACCAGGACTCTTACAACACATATGTGAGGGATTGGAGAGATGGTTTAGCAGTTGAGGCATTTGCCTGCAAAGCCAAAAGACCCAGCTTTGATTCCCTAGTACCTACGTAAAGCCAGTCTCTCTCCCCCCCCACAAATAAATAAATAAAAATAAAAATGTTAAAAACATGTATGTGAGTGCTTGTGGAAGCCAAAGGACAATATTGGGTGTCTTTCCTCAAGTGTCATCCACCTTAAAAGGTTTTTGGGTTTTTTTTCCTTAGAGAGAGAGAGAATTGGCACATCAGGGCCTCAGGCAATGCAATCAAACTCCAGGTGCTTGCGCCACCTAGTGGTCATGTACAACCTTGCACTTGCCTCACTCTGCATCTGGCTTACATGGGATCTGCAGAGTTGAAAGTGGGTGCCTAGACGTCACAGGCAAGTGCCTTAACCACTAAGCTATCTCCCCAGCCTGTGTCATCTACGTTTTATAAAACTGACTTAGAGCTCAGCAGTTAGGTTAGACTGGCGGGTCAGCAAGCCCCAAGGATCTACCTGTCTCTACCTCCACAACTCTGTTTTTACAAACATACCACCAAACACAGCTTTAAAAAAAAAAAGCGTGTATGTGGAGGAAGCAAGATCCCTATCTCGCCCACCAAGGCTCAGGGAACACTGGGGGTGAGGGGTCAGAAAGATTGTAAAAGAGTCGGAGTGGGTGGGAATAGCCTGAGACCCCATGTTTCCTCCACCCCTGCAGAGACTGACTGAGTTCCTGGTTCCCAGAATGATTACCAATAACACCATCCAAAAACCCTCAGCAGAACTGGGGTGGGGAGAAGTTGATGTGGCCAATGGAGAGATAAATAAATGAAATAAAGTAAAATAACTGTGCATGTGTGAATGGGCACATGCAGGCCAAGTGTCTGTTACCAAGTGTGTGTGGGGAGGGATGGCTGTGAACTCCAAACCCTGGGTTCAAGTTTGTATTTAACCAAAGAATTGCGCAAGCCAAACTGAGAAGGATAATTATTAAATTACTATATTTACTTTTTAAATATATTTTTAAAATATTTTATTTATTTATTTCTGTGAGACAGAGGGGGAGAGAGGCAGATATAGAGAAAGAGAATGGGCACACCAGGGCCTGTAGCCACTACAAACGAACTCCAGATGCATGCGCCCCTTTGTGCATCTGGCTTATGTGGGTCCTGGGAAATCGAACCAGTGACCTTAGGCTTCTCAGGCAAACGCCTTAAACACTAAGCTATTTCCGCAGCTCCCAAATTACTGTATTAATTAAGAGAAGTATAAAACCTAGGAAAGGGAAATGGTTACCCCATGTGGCCTGAGAGTCCAGTGATGGGCCTGGAAGAAATTTGAGAAGCGATTTAGAGAGAGACAAGAAAGTGCAGGGAACTCCTGCCTTGTGGAGGGCAGGAGGGGAATACAGAGGGGTGCGGGGTGGGGGTTCTCCCTTCATCTCAGCCCAGCCGGGCCGAGACAAGGGGACACTTAAAAGAACCTGGAGGTTCAGGACTGATGAACAGGCAGCCAGGAGAGCCCTTGCCCATGGTAAGGATCTATTCATAACCTCACTGTGGTGGGCTTCACCTTGAGGCTCAGGTGAGCCAGAGTGAGGGCTGATTGGTCTAGGCTAGAGGCTGGCTCTGGAAGAGGCCATCGACAATGTCAGTCAGGGTCAGATTTAAATTCTAGGAAAGGGGACTTCCCTCCAAGGGAGGGCTCAGGTTGTTCTAGGAAACTCCTTTTAGGCAAGAGATAGAGAGAAGCCAGATTCTTCTCTGACAAAGTAAAGACTGCAAGGAGAGGCCCAAAGACATTCCTGATTTTTACTTTCAGGAGCCCTGCCCCCTCACTGCCTCAGTGCCCATGTGAAGATCAGAGGACAACCTATAGGTGCTAATTTACTCCTTCTACCTTGTTTTCTTTTTAATTTTTTTTTTGTTAATTTTTATTTATTTATTTGAGAGCAACAGAGAGAGAAAGAAGCAGAGAGAGAGCATGCCGACCCCAGGGCCTCCAGCCACTGCAAACAAACTCCAGACGTGTAAGCCCCCTTGTGCATCTGGCTAACGTGGGTCCTGGGATATTGAGCCTCGAACCAGGGTCCTTAGGCTTCACAGGCAAGCGCTCAACCACTAAGCCATCTCTCCAGCCCCTTCTACCTTGTTTTTGAAACAGAGCCTTTCTTGTGTTTTATTTAGGTTTTGCCCCTGACAAGACCAGTCTAGCTTTTGCGATTCTCTTGAACCCATTTCCCATTTCTATAGATGCGTTGGGATTACAGACACATGTGACACTTTGCTGATGGCTTTACCTGGGTGTTAGGGATGGAACTTGGGGCTGTAGGTTTGCTGAGCAAGCACCGTTAGCCTCTAAGCGATCTTTCTAGTCTCTCTCTCTCTCTCTCTCTCTCTCTCTCTCTCTCTCTTTTAACATGGGTTCTGGACATCAAACTCAGGTCCTCATGCTGACAAGGTGAGCAGTTTATCCACTGCGCCCCTTAAATGTTCTGTTTAAGCTGGCGCTCTCCCCAGACTCCACCCATCCTAGGGAAGGTATGTGAGCCATGCAGAGTCATCCCCAGAGTTTTCTCTTTTTCCTGGGTAGAGACTCCACTGTAGTCGTGGCCCCCAGCACGTGGACAGAGCCCAGGCAGGGGAGGGTCTCAGAGATCTAAACTCTCCATCACCTGGGTGCACCAAAGTTCCAATCAGTCCTCTTGTGCCTAAGATAACCTGGCTCAGTGTGGTAGTTTGAATGTATGACCCCCAATAGACTTAGGTGTTTTCTCTTTTTTAAAGGTTGTCTCCAGATGCCTGCCTGGAGGCAGTGTCACTGGTGGGAAGGGGTGGATCCTGGGGTCCAGCCCTAAGGTGTTACTGGCAACCAGTCTGAACTCCAGGCCAAAGCTGTGTAGAGAGTTCTGAGCTCTGCCTAGGTCTGGCTGCTTTGCTGCAAGTTTTGCTGTCGCTTGTGGCACTGGCTGCTTGGTGGCGTCTCTCTCTGCTTGGGTTTGTGAATGGGAGCCATCTTCTTCCACCAGCTGATGGAACTTCCCCTTGGTCTGTAAGCCTGGAATAAATCCTTTCCTCGCATAAACTGTGTCTGGTCTGGATGTTCCTCCCAGCGACATGAAGCTGACTTACAACACCCAGTTTCTGTGACTGGTAGCCAGAGCTTTTCCCCGACCTCCCAGAATCCTCCTTTGAGCCAATCCTCTCTCCTTACGTCCACTGGAGTGGATTCTAACATCACAAATCCAGCTGGATGCCTCTCTGGCTAACATGCTCCCAAGGCATGCTGCTGCTCTCCGGAGAAAGAAGGGTGGCACGTGGCGTGCCAGGCTCTCTGGGGCTGGGTCCCCTGCCTCCCCAGCCGCTCCCATCAAACGGCTCCATCTTTGCTCTGTCCTGGCAGCTTCCTGGCCGCTTCCTGGCCTGTGTCCACACACCTTGTATTTCACCTAAAATTCTTCTCCTGGGACTTCACCTCCCCAAGGGAAGCCTTCCCTAACCCACCTCCACCTTCTTTCTAGGCTCTTCTCACTGTTAATCATCTCCTATCGCTTCATATCATGGCTGTATTGATGTCTGGCTCCCACGCCGGCCTGTAGGCTTCGAGAGGACAGGAGCCACCAGGCATGTCTCGGTCACTCTAAGTCACTCTGCTTGGAACCGTGCCTGCTGCAGGAAGTGCTCGTAGAAGTTTCTTGAGGGAACCAGTGAACCTCGCTCACCCTAGGCCCCTAGTCTTGGCTCCTCTTCATTCATAAAATTTCTCTCCATGAATGATTTTCCCTCCCCTTTGAGACGACACTGCCTACTTGATTCCTCTCCCGCTCCCGACCAGATCACTTTTGCCCTTCCTAAACATATCAGTAGCCACCCAAGGGCTCTCTGTTGCTAGGCATTTACAAAAAGCGCACACTTATTGGGGTTCTGTAACTTTCCCTTGCCATCCGCAGCGGTCCTTGGCCATCCCCACTGCCGACATCCACACGCATACACACCCCCATCCCTTCGACACAGCCCTGCCCCGCCGTCTCCTCTGCCCGGCCCGTATCTTTCCCACATCTCCCTCCTCCACCGGCTGACCATCAACGCGCAGGGCGCCTGCTTCTGCTCAGCTCCCCTCGTTCAACTCTTCCCACAAGAAGCCCTCTACCCCAGTTCTCTTCCCAGCGATGCACTGATGGTGTTTACGCTTCGAACTCTTTTCCAGCCACTTTGCAATGGGTGGAGTCCCTCGTAGCTCACTGGGCCTTTTTATAATGTGCTATCTATTTAGATCTGAAGAACTTTATGTTTTTTTTTTTTATTTTAATCTATTTATTTGAAGGGTAGATAGGGAAGAGGGAGAGAGAGAGAGAATGGGCAAGCTACGGCCTTTAGTTGCTGCAAAGGAACTAAAGGGCTTATGAGCCAGCTCGTGGTATCTGGCTTTATATGAGTCCTGGGGAATCAAGCCTGGGTCCTTTGGCTGTGCAGGCAAGTGCCTTCACCACTAAGCCATTTCTCCAGCCCTATCCTAAGACCTTTGAGAGGAAGATGGGGCAAGTGTTTCTAGCAAGAATAGATGGCTTCAGTAGAAGGGGTTCATGGGAAGGACAGCCGGGGAAGAGTGCGTCTCCAGCCCTCAAGGGCCTGGGGGAGCATAAGGAGGGCCTCCTTGTCTTTCTCGTCTCTTCGTGTCTCCTCTCAGTCCACTGCTTCCATTCTCATCCCTGCAAACCAGCTTCCTCCGAGGCGCTTCCATAAACCCATCATCAACCTCACTTCAGGTCGCCACGGGGCCAACTCTGGCTTTCTCATTCCAACTACACACCATCGTGGTCAAAGTGGCCTCATGACTCTAACCTCCTAATAACTCTGATTAATTAATTGCTAGCCAGCCAGACCCAGGGCTGGTCTGAGCCACTTTCCTCCCCCTGGTACCGGTGGCTGCAGGGACCAGTCACATTGCTCCTGGCCCATTCAAGCAAGACCTGGAGCATACATAGGTGGTTACCTGAACAAGTAGGGGGACAGCATGTTGTCATGGATACCGTGGTCACTGCTTCAGTGACACTCTTGTATACATCTGGGCTCTGGTGATTATTAGCTGTAACCTAAGAAAGCACATCACTGCTAGTGCCTCAGTTTCCTCTCTTGATAGGATCATACACCACCAGTGCGGGATTGTGTGGCATTAATGACTAAAACATAGTTCACAGGGCCAGGGCTGTGGCAAATACCTAGTCGTGACTGGCTATTCATATCTGCTACAGGAAGTACCATGAGTGACCTACTTTGATTCTTATTTTTTATATTTTATTTTATTTACTTATGAGAGAGAGATAAAGAGACTTAGAGAAAAAGAGAATGGGCACGCCAGGGCCTCGAGCCGCTGTATACGAACTCCAGATGCAGGATCCACCTTGTGCATCTGGCTTTAGGTAGGTACTGGGGGATCAAACTCAGGTCCTAGGGCTTTGCAGGCAAGCACCTTAATCGCTGAGCCATCTCTCCACTCCCTCTGCTTTTATTCTTACCAAAGAGATCCAGACACCTGGGCACTAGCAGAACCCCAAACGGACGTACCCAGTCAGAAGCCCAGGGCCGGGCCATGGGAATCCACATTTGGAAAGAGCTTTGAGAGGGGATTCCAGTTCCACGTTCTCATTTACAGGTAGGAAACTGAGGCCCAGGTAGGCAGAAGGACTTATCTTGGGTCACACTATGAACTAATGCCTCAGTTCAGGAACCTGACTCCCTGTGGCACAAGCTAATGTCATGGTTCCTGGGGGTGGCTGTACGTGTCTGCCCTTTGTACTGTGCTTCAGGAAAGGGTCTGGGATCAGCATATCTGAAGGTTCTGTGCCTCAGTTTCCTCCCGTGCAAAACATGCTGACAGTACCTGTCAGAGTTTTGCAAGACTGACATAAAGTAAGAAGCATTTAGAACGATACTTGGCACAGACTCTACCTACCAGCTTTTACTTTTACTAATAAAGAGCGAGCCTCTCGTGCCCTTTTGGTCATCAGCTGCTAGGGAGAGATACTAAAAGCCATATGCGTGACAAAGTATTTATAAAGTCATTAATAGGAAAGAGGTAGTAAACAAATCCAACTCCAATTTCATGATCCAACTTCCACGCAGATTCCAGTCAGACTACGGATATAGTGAGACTGGTGTCTTCACCCAAAGCCCCACACTTGTGAAGCTGAAGACAATCACAGACACTCAGTCACTTCACGAAGAACTTCCTAAAGGCGGGGTTGTGTCTCCCTCAGACTGGGGCTCCCTGAGGACAGGCCGTGTCTCCCTCAGACTGGGGGTCCCTGAGGACGGGCCGTGTCTCCTCAGACTGGGGATCCCTGAGGACAGGCCGCGTCTCCTCAGACTGGGGCTCCCTGAGGACAGGCCGTGTCTCCCTCAGACTGGGGCTCCCTGAGGACAGGCCGCGTCTCCTCAGACTGGGGCTCCCTGAGGACAGGCCGCGTCTCCTCAGACTGGGGATCCCTGAGGACAGGCCGCGTCTCCTCAGACTGGGGCTCCTTAAGGATCAGTTCATGTGTTCTTCTGAGACTTGAAGTCCTAGTGATTGTAGACCATCCTTCCATGTCCAGTTTGGAATGTTTAGAGTCCTCTGGACACCAATCTCCCTCTTCACTCTTGTCAGTGCCTGGGGAAGACCCAGCCTGGTGAAGTGGCATCTTTGCCAACTCAAACAATGAAAGCTGACAGTTTTTACACATCACTTCTTGTCACTCTAATTGCTCCATACTGCATATTATGTATTTTAATTGGTGTTTTAAATTTTACAAATACATCTCAAGGCACTCTGGCAAATAAATAAATAAATAAAACTTCCCTCTTTAGAAGTTGTAATATATAAATAAATAAACTCTTCCCAGACAGATGGCAGCCAGAAACCTTGAGATAATTCATGTAAACTTGCCATTCTGCCACCGCCCACTTCTGATACCTGGGAGAGGGCACACACATTCCAATAGTCCTTCCTGTCACCTGGTTCCCACACCTCCTAAAGGTAGACCCTTGGTGGGCACCATAACTGCCCACGTTCTTTTTACTTTGTGTGTGAGCATGTGTGTGGTTTGGTGACATAATGTGTGTGTGTGTGCTGTGTGTGTGTATAGTCTGGTGATGCGGTGTGTTTGTGTGTGCATGTGTACATTTGTGTTTGTATGTGCATGTGTACATTTGTGTGTGTGCGTGCATGTGTGTGTATGTGTGTGCATGCACGCGTGCATGTGTGTGTGTGCGTGTGTGTGCAGACGTTTGTGCCTGCCCCATACATACGTGGAAGCCGGAGGAGGACGTCAGACGACCCCAGCTGTTGTTCATCTATGCACTTCCTGAAGATGGAGGCTCACTGTTTTTGCAAGCCCCAGAATCGCTGGCCTCTGCCCCTCCCCCTCCCCCTCCCAGATCAGGGCTACAAATGTGTGTGGCCATGCCCAGATGTTTGCCTGGGCATTGTATGGAGTCAGGTGGTGTGAGACCTTCTCACGTCTGTGCAGGAAGCGCTCTTGTTCTCTGGACCATCTTTCCAGTTCCTTTTTTGGCTTTTTTTCTTTTTGTGGGTAGGTTTTGTTTTTGTGTGTAGACTTTTTTGTTTGTTTGTTTGTTTTGGGGTTTTTTTAGGGGCACACAAAGTCTCACTTTTTTTTTTTTTTTTTTTGGTTTTTTGAGGAAGGGTCTCACTCTAGTCCAGGCCAACCTGGAATTCACTATGGAGTCTCAGGGTGGCCTCGAACTCACAGCAATCTTCCTACCTCTGCCTCCTGAGTGCTGGGATTAAAGGCGTGCACCACCACGCCCGGTTTAAGTCTCATTCTTGTAGCCCAGGCTGGTCTCAAACTTGCAGTTCTTCTGCTTCCACCTCTCTTGCTGGTATGACAAGGCATGCACCACCACACCCGGGTCCCCACATTCTCTGTCAGACCCCTGCCCCAGGGCTGGTGAGTATTCTCACCCTGGCGTGAGTTTCTGTTGCCTGGATAGCATTTAAAGCTTATTGATTTGAAATGTAGATGTGTGGCTTCTGTTGATCTGGGGAGGGACCCATTATTATGGTTTTTATTAACAACTTCCATACTTACAAATAATATCCCATGGTAATTCCCTCCCTCCCCGCCCCCCCCCCCGTTCCCCCTTTGAAACTCCACTCTCCATCATATCCCCTCCCCCCCCAATCAGTCTCTCTTTTATTTTGATGTCATCATCTTTTCCTCCTATTATGATGGCCTTGTGTAGGTAGTGTCAGGAACTGTGAGGTCATGGATATCCAGGCCATTTGTGTCTGGAGGAGCACGTTGTAAGGAGTCCTACCCTTCCTTTGGCTCTTACATTCTTTCCACCACCTCTTCCACAATGGACCCTGAGCCTTGGAAGGTGCGATAGAGATATTTGAGTACTGAGCACTCCTCTGTCACTTCTTCTGAGCATCATGGTGCCTTTTGAGTCACCCCAGAGGTCACCACCCTCTGAAAAGAGAACCTTCTCTCACCAAAAGTGAGAGTAGCATTCATATATGCATATGAGCATTCAGAGAAGTGCTTACTCATGAGCCCTAGGGGTGTAACATCTGCTGGTGTCTAGCTAAATGTATATACTATGCTCACCAAACTGCCCAGTAAGTATTATGACTTTTAATTCTCCACTTGATCCTCTGCAGCGGCTGGGCGGAGAACTACCTCTTTGGAATGTAAAGCTAATGAAAGAACCCATCCACGGTCCACCATTTCTCATGAACTTCTGCCTGCGTGGCAGTGACACAGAGCCCCCCCCCCCCACCCATCTGGCTGCTTCCCCAGAGAGTAGTGCGTTGCCTGGCGCATGGTACGTGGCCCACTGAGTGAGACATGAGCCACCCCCTTTCCCATGGGTGCCCTAGGTGTCTCACAGTTCCACCGTAGGACCCATCAACTCACGAGCCGGTGGTCTTGAGCGAGTCAACCCCACCTCCCCAAGCCTCAACCTCTGCAGCTTCAAAGAGGAGACAGGCTTCCTCCTTGGCATATAGTCGGGTGGGTTAAGAGGTGCGATGACGTCATATCTCTTAATGTCGTTGTCAACTTGAATCATCTAAGAAACATATCTCTGGGCATGTTTATAAGGACCTTTCCAGAAAGGTTTAACTGAGGAGGAAAGAGCCACCCTGAATATGGGCAGAGGCATCCCCAGGCCTGGGGTCCTGGTCTCTCTTGGTCTCTCCCTCCCTCCCTTCCTCTTCCTCTCTTCCCCGTGTGGACTCAGTGTGACCAGCTGCCCCACACTCCCACTGCCCATTCCTTCCCCAACAAGGTGGAGCGTATCCCCTCAACTGTGAGTTGCCATAAGCTATAGTCACTTTTCATCCTTAAGAAGCTTTTGTGGGGATTTTTTGTCACAGCGACGAGGCAAGTATCTAATAAAAGAGGCCAAGTTCGTTTCTCCTGTACATGACACCTTGTGAGCGTACTTTCACCCCGTTGTGCCCGTTCGCCTGCCACGGCGGCCCTCTGGTCCTGTTCTGAAGCTCCCCAGGATCCTTGGGGGGCAGAAGGTGGCCCTGGGAGAGTCTTGCTTCGGCTCAAGCATTCCTTGACCTTGAGCACGTCTGCTAACCCCTGTGAACCTCAAACCTCCTCCAGCCGTCGACCCACCCCAACACGCGTGCATCTGAGTCTCTCTAGATCCGTAGGTCAACTTGATGCCAAGGGAAGGTGCCCCAGGCTCTGCTCGGCAGCCACCAGACGAGAAAGAAGCATCTGGATGAGAAGCATCCCCCTTCAAGGCAGCTCTGAGGGGATTCCTGTCCTGACAGACACCAGTGCTCCTCCCCAGACACGGCCTGGAGTATGGATCGGATCCCAGCCATCTCTCTGTCATCTATTCATGGACTCAGAAGCCGGGTGGGGTGTGGGGAAGCTTGACTGCTTAGTCTTGGAACTCATCGGGAATAGGACATCTTGAGCAGCAGAGCCTCCTGCCTCACTGACAGTTTAGGGGTGGCAGGGCCCCAAAGTGAATAGCTTTCTCTTGGCTAAATGCAGGAATGGTCCTTGGGGCTGTAGGGGAAGACCTAAGTCATTTCATTTTACTGCAGGTCAGAAATGTCAAAAGGCAGGAGTGGTGGCACATGACTTTAATCCTAGTACTCAGGAGGCAGAGGTAGGAGGATCTCCATGAGTTCAAGGCCACCCTGAGACTACAAATAGTGAATTCCAAGTCATCCTGGGCTAGTGTGAGACCCTATCTCGAAAACCAAAAAAAAAAAAAAAAAATTAAGATAGATAGATAGAAAGAAAGAAATAAATCAAAATGGGGCTGGAGGGATGGCTTAGCAGTTAAGGCACTTGCCTGTGAAGCCAAAGACCCAGCTTCCACTTCCCAGGATCCACCTTAGCCAGATGCCCAAGATGGCACATGCATCTGGAGTTTGTTTTCAACTGCTGGAGCTGGAAGCCCTGGTGTGCCCATTTTCTCTCTCTCTCTCTCTCTCTCTCTCTCTCTCTCTCTCTCTCTCTCTCTCTCTCTCTCTCTGCCTCTTTCTCTCAAATAAATAAATTAATTAGAAACATAAAAAAAAAAAAAGAAATGTCAAAAGGGTCAGGCACGGTGGCACATGCCATTAATCCCAGCACTCGAGAGGCAGAGGTAGGAGGATCGCCGGGAGTTCGAGGCCACCCTGAGACTCCACAGTGAATTCCAGGTCAGCCTGGGCTAGAGTGAAACCCAGTACCCAAGTAAGCCAGATGCATGAGGTGGAGTATGCTTCTGGAATTCGTTTACTGTGGCTAGGGGCTCTCCCTCTCTAAGGGCCCTTTCCCTTGTCTGTCTGTCTGTCTGTCCAAAGAAACTGTTTCTAGCTCCTATAGTGTTTTAACAACTTCTTGTTCCTTCTTAACTTCCAAACGCTTAGCCCGTTAGCCCTGTGGGTGGGCCCTAACTGAGTCAGGGCTCCCCTTGGGCCCACCAACCAATCACACCTGTGACTGCTGCCCATGAGGTTCATTCTAACGGGATGTGTGTTTCGTACAAATTGCCCTGACACACTTGTGTGAACACTCTCTTCCTTCTTCTCAGCCCCTTACCTCTCTGGCTCCCTTAGCCTATCTTCTGGTTCCCTGTGTGAGCGAGAATTTCTCCATCTCCCCCTTTCTCCTTAATTTCTCCTGGCTTGGGCTTTCCCACTTTGTTTTCCTTCCTAACTCTACCTGTCTCATAACTCAGTTTACCCTCCTCCAAGTCAGTGTTCCTAACTCTTTGTTAGCGTGGAGGAGAACCCGAGACTTGAGACCTGATGGCAAGGGCGTTCAAATCCCATGGCGCTCTCCGGCATCTGTAGGGAAGCCAGAGCACCTACTCCAATAGGATGGCTAACATCCTGTCATTGGGTCACCTGTAATGTGCCTACCATGATGACCCCACAATGATGTCAGCGGCACTGACAGCAGAAGCAGCAATAGCTCGCCTCCACCCCTGTGAGGGCAGAAGCTCTTCATGAGCTCCTCAGCACCCAGCTGAGGGTCTACCATGCCAAGGGAGAGGCTGTGAGACAGGGGGAGCATTTGGGGAACTAAGTGGGAAGAGCCTGACTCACTGGCTGCTGAGAACACAGAATGTGACACACACATTGGTGTAGCTGTGTACAGAGGCCCTTGCAGACCTCGTCTTCAAAAAACATTATCAGGAGCCGGGCATGGTGGCGCACGCCTTTAATCCCAGCACTTTAGAGGCAGAGGTAGGAGGATCCCCGTGAGTTCGAGGCCAGCCTGAGAAGACATAGTGAATTCCAGGTCAGCCTGAGCTAGAGTGAGACCCTACCTCCAAAAACAAACAAACAAAAAAAAAAAAAAACACTATCATGGCATAGCAGTTAAGGCATTTGCCTGCAAAGCCAAAGGACCCTGGTACGATACCCCAGGACCCACATAAGCCAGATGCACGAGGTGACGCATGTATCTGGAGTTCGTTTGCAGTGACTGAAGGTAGAAGGTCCTGGCGTGCCCGTTCTCATTCTCTCTCTCTCCCCTCTTTCTCTCTTACGTTCTCAAATAAATAAATTAATTTAAAAACCTACCGGACCCTGGTACGATACCCCAGGACCCACATAAGCCAGATGCACAAGGTGACGCATGCATCTGGAGTTCGTTTGCAGTGACTGAAGGTAGAAGGTCCTGGCGTGCCCGTTCTCATTCTCTCTCTCTCCCCTCTTTCTCTCTTACGTTCTCAAATAAATAAATTAATTTAAAAACCTACCAAAATGCCATCATTAGCATCATGGTGCTGCCTCCTCCACCCCAGCCAGCCCCCCGACCCATCCTGGGCAAGGATGGTCCCTCCACTTTTCTGTCATGAAGACAAAGAAGCCAGGGCAGTCACATGGGCTGTAAGCATGGGGGATCCCGGGGCTGTGGGGGTGCACGCCATTACCTTGTCAGAGAAGGGTGTAATTACTCCCGAGCTCTCTCCTTTTATTAAGCCTTCATGTTTATACCTGACTTAACTTTTCACAGTCAGTTAAGGTGTGAGGGAGGCTGTGTCCACCACAGGTGTGACAGGCGCAGCTGGAATTATTGGAAGAAGAGGTGAAGAAATCCTGAGCTTCCGGGGCTGGGGGGAGGGACTTCCGAGTGTGGGCTACATTGGGGGGCGGAATCCAGTTGCTACTTGGTGCCCTATTTACCTGAGATAGTGTCCAAACAGGGGTGGAGGCCACTGTGCTTGAGGCCTAGGACAGAGAGAAAGCAGGCTGACAGTGGCAGCCTGGGCACGGACCAACCCCTGACAACTGTGTACCCTGACCTTCCTTCCAGCTGGGTTTTGTAGTCAGATGGGGAATAGGTAATGCCTGTTTCAATGGGAAGAAGACCTGTCTGAGTCTGATATGAATTAGGAGCAACGTAGCTTTTTTTAAAAATGTATTTTATTAATTTATTCATTTGACAGAGAAAGATGGAGAGAGAGAATGGGCATGCCAGGGCCTCCAGCCACTGCAAACGAATTCCAGATGTATGTGACCCCTTGTGCATCTGGCTAACGTGGGTCCTGGGGAATCAAACCTGGGTCCTTTGGCTTTTCAGGCAAGCGCCTTTACCGCTAAGCCATCCTTCTGGCCCAGCAATGTGTCAGCTAGGTTACTGGCCCACGGAAACATAGACGCCACCTTGCCTTCGCTGGCAGGTCTAAAACTCCTGTCTGATCCAATCTCATCCAAGGTGGCTGTAAGCAACAACCTCCTAGCCCCCTCCTCAGTAACAGCAGCAGTAATGTTTCTGCCTCAGTTTGGGGGGCTTAGTCGCTGTGTGGGCCCTTCTTAAATCAGTTTCTCCAGGGCACGCCAGCCAACCCAATCGAGTCCCTCCCTGCACGCCTGAGGTTGGTGATAAGGCCCATTTGAATTGGGTTCCCAATTCATATAAATGGACTTGAAATGCATATGCATGCCCCCTCCTTTCTCCCCTTCTCCCCACCCCTCCTTCTTTTTCCTTCCCATCCCAGAAGTTTCCTCCCCTGAGAAAGACCTTTCCCTCTGTGAGCAGTATTTTTGGGGTCTCCTCACCCCCTTGGTAGCCAGACTAGGAACCAGAACTTCTTTTTGCTTGGGTACTTTGCTGCTTTGCTTTCCCTCATATCTTCATTCTCCCTAGAATAAATCCCATAATTTACCCTACTCTGAGTTCGTGTTTTTAATTGTTTGCTGTGGTGGACAGGAACTCGAGACGCTGAGAGCTGCTCTCCCAGCACTTCTAACCGCACTGGGAGGCCTCTCCTGCATCATGTGCTCTTCAGGGCCCAGGGAGGAGGGGATGTTGACATGACACCTCACCCCGCTCCAGAAGTTTGGTTTTTTCCCACCTTTCTCCAGGTTCTGTCCTTGCTGTTTTTGGGGAACCAACAGCGCCCCCTCTGGGCTCCAGGAGCTGCTGCAATATCAGATGCTCACAGGTGCCAGGACGGGGTAGTGCCTCCTGCCAAGACATCACAGTGAAGTGTTTATTTTCTTTTGAAAAAGTATTTATTTACTTATTTAAGCAGAGAGAGAGGAGAGACAGAATGGACGCACCAGGACCTCTAGCCACTGCAAACAAACTCCAGATGCGTGCTCTACTTGGCATTTATGTGGGTACTGGGGAATCAAAACATGGCCCTTAGGCTTTTCGGGCGAGCGCCTTAACCTGAGCCATCTCTCCAGGCTGAAATGTTTGTTTTCTAAGAATAACTCCGCTCCTCATGATTAGGAGGAAATGTCAGCATTCCCATGCTCCTCAGATAGCGTTCCCTGGGAATGGGGACTTTGGAGTCTCCTCCCTAAGTCATTTTCCTCCCCCACCCCACCTCCAGCCTAGTGTTGGGCATTTAACGGTGTGTGGAAAAGGAAAGCAGGGGCCTTGCAAGGTCTAGAAACGTCCTTAGAGATCTATCTTTGTCCTTGAGTGGCCCAAAGCAGCTCAGAGGAGACATGACAAGCTTGGAGGTCAGGCTAGCATGAGGACGATGACACTTTAAAGTGGTGAGTGATACCTGTAGGGGACCAGACTCCTGCCTGGTGGTGGAAGGGAGCTATTATGGGATGGTGCTGGCTGAGTCACCCAGGATTTCTATGGAGAAGTGGGATTTGGACTAAGCTTTCATAACAACCTCCATTCAGTACATGCGTGAGATGTCAGGCCCCGGGGCTAAGGGCTTGACTTTCTGTTATCTCATTTAATCACCCATCTAGTTTACAGATGAGTCAAGCTCAGCAGGGTCAGGAAATTGCCAAGGTCATAAAGCTGAGGGGAGAGATTTTTTAAGCTGAGCTTCTGGACTCCTACACCCTGGCTCTGAACCTTAATGTTTTCTGATTCCCTCCAACCTTGAAGATACATGTAGTACCCTAGGAGAGAGACCTCAAGGCTGGCATTCAAATGGACAGCATTAAGAAAGATGGAAGTCAGGCTGGAGGGATGGCTTAGCAATTAAGGCACATGCCTGCAAAGCCAAAGGATCCAAGTTTGACTTTCCAGGACCCATGTAAGCCAGATGTACAAGGTGGTGCATGCATCTGGAGTTCGTTTGCTGTGGCTGAAGGCCCTGGAGCACCCATTCTCTCACTCCCTCTATCTGCCTCTTTCTCCCCCCTACTTCTCTCTCAAATAAATGAAAAACATTTTTTTAAATATTTTTATTTATTTATTTGAGAGCGACAGACACAGAGAGAAAGACAGATAGAGGGAGAGAGAGAGAATGGGCGCGCCAGGGCTTCCAGCCTCTGCAAACGAACTCCAGACGTGTGCGCCCCCTTGTGCATCTGGCTAACGTGGGACCTGGGGAACCGAGCCTCGAACCGGGGTCCTTAGGCTTCACAGGCAAGCGCTTAACCACTAAGCCATCTCTCCAGCCCTGAAAAACATTTTAAGAAAAAGAAAGATGGAAGTCCTTTGCTACATGCTGATCTCATTGTTGGTTAGAGAATCTGCTTCCTACAGACGGCACAGAATACCAGGCAGACCCAAGACCTGTCTGCCACAAGGTCAAGAAAAGAAAGCCTAGTGCCTAACAGCAGAGGAATCATTTCTATCACACCTATCAGGGCCCAGGAAATACTACTGAGAAGTGTTGGACTACATATGAGCGCTGCTCTCATGGCTGCCCTGACAACCTCCACTAGGGGGATGTCGGTAGACACTGAGGAGACTCAAAACTCATCCAAGCAGGAAATCAGGGGCTGATGAGAGCTCAGCACTAAAGGAGACTCACCGCCCACCTGCCAAGGCTCAGTGACCACTTCAGAAGAGAAGATGGAAGGAACGTCAGAGACACGGGGTGGGAAGGTATACTCTGAAGTAATAGTCTTCCCACAGAGACTGGCTGGTCCATCCATGACAGTACAGGGAATACAGACACATGCACTGTGGGATGGAGGCAGAGGAAAGGGGCCAAGGAGGGTAATCGATGGGAACAGAACCAATAAAAATAAGAAGCAGCACACTGGGCTGGAGTCAGGATGCCAGGCCAGCAAGGAGAACTTACTATGGTTCCTAAGATGTAGGCCCTGGCTCTAAGTTCTCTTCATCAGGGGTAGGGACCTATGATATTATCAGGCATGAAGGTTATTGGGTGTGAGGATAGACACCCCCCAACACACACCTTATAAAAAGCTGCTTGTAAGCTCAGGAGCTAAAACTGTAGGATTCTGATGACTGGTCAGAAGAATGGGCTCTGTGTCATATTCCTGGCCCTGTCTAGAGACAGGATTTTTGGAACTGTCCAAAATATTGGAAGATTACTATCCAGCTAGAGGGGCTTTTTGGTAAACAACAAAGACATACCACTGTCCTCTCCCTTCTGAGTTAATTAATCTGCTGGGCCTGAGGTTGACACAGTGGCCTCTGGCTATTGTCCACTGTCACCCTGTGAGACTGTTTGCCTCTGCAATAGTCTCCTTGGCCACTGCCCACTCTCGCACTCTAGAGAGCTTCATATTATCCTATAATAATATTGCTGTGCGTATCTCATCAGGAGATGGAGATAACAAGGATCAGGGAGTCAAAGGGATGCCCAGAAAGTGTGTGTGTGTGTGTGTGTGTGAAAGAGAGAGGGGGGGGAGGTAAAGGCAGAGGGAGAGGGAAAGAAAGCCCAATAACACTTTGATTTCCCAGGATCCCCTCTGGGAAACCCAAGTCATCTTTGGGTAAAGGCAGAAGGGTATCTTATAGATTCTGCCCCCCCAAATATTATTGAAACTTGTGCCCAAGAAGAATCAAAGAGGGCTGTATTGATGGCTCAGCTGGTAAAGCGCTTACCTTGAGAGAATAAGAACCTGAGTTTGATCCTCATAACCCACATTAAAAAAAAAAAAAAAAAAAACAGACACGGTGGTGCATGTTTGTAAGCCCAGTGCTGGAGAGGCAAAACGGACCAATACCTGATGCCCTCTTGAATATTAATCTAGCCTACTTGATAAGTTCCAGGCCAATGAGAGACCCTGCCTCAAAAAAATGGAAAGGGCTGGAAAGATGGCTCAGTGGTTAAGGCACTTGCCTGAGAAACCTAACGGCCCTGGTTCAACTCCCCAGTACCCAAGTAAAGCCAGATGCACAGAGTGGCACATGCATCCGGAGTTCGTTTGCAGCAGCTGTAGACCCTAGAATGCCCATTCTTTCTGTCTGTCTCTCTTTTAATTCTCTCTGCTTACAAATAAGTGAATAATTAAAAAAAGGATGGACAATACTTGAGTGGTTGATAGAGAGAAAATGTCTGGGCAGAGGCATTTTGCAGAGCTGTCATTACAGAGGGCGGCTCTATGTGGGCATCCAGTATCTCAGTGTCGCAGTGTTCTGGAATAACTCTAGCTGGAGTTTACTGTGGCTACCAGTCAGTCTGGCCTTGAGGCAATGATGATGGCCTTACTCTGAGTCAGAAGTGGCGGAGTCTATCCATCCATCCTAAACTGGCAGCCACACTCTACACCTGGCATTTATCTTGCTTGGCTCATTTTGGTGATTATGAATGTGTTGTACAGCAAATTTCTCCATATTGAGCTACTCCCTCCTGAAGGGAGGAGGAGGGAGGCTCTGGTGACTCAGAAGCTCCAGTCTAGGAGAACTGAAACTCAGAAGGTCCCAGAGCCCCTCGTGGAGGTTATAGGAGGGGTAAACAATTGCGGGGGGCAGACTCTGTCTGACCAGTGTTGTGAAGCCGTGGAAACATTTCCTCCTGGGTGGAGGAGGAGGGAAGCTCTGGAGACCACGACGCTCAACTAGTCTGGGGAAAGGATTGCAAGACCCAGCTCTGAAGATACAGAAAGGGTGAATAAGTTCTTGCGAAGAGACCCTCCCACAAGCTTAGATGCCTTCAAGGGAAGGAGCGTGTGTGTTGGAGACTCTCTCACCAGCTGAGCCGCCGTCAGGCTGTGCAGTAAGCCTCGGAGGAGCTGTCACCTATGCCACGTGGGCTTTTCCGTGACGCAGCTGCCTTTGAGTCGCCCAGGCTCCGGTCAGCAGCCCCCCTCACCCTGCACAATAAGTAACCCCAATAAACTCACTGGTTCACCAGAACTGGTTTTGGTGCGATCTTACTTTGGTCTGTCCTCTCAGCCTCAGCTGGGGTGAGTCTGCGTTCTCTCCGGGCCAAAAGAAAACTTCCTGGCTAGAGGCGGAAGTGGCTTTGCTGGGAGCCTAGCCTGCTCTGGGGCCAAGCAGCCTTTATTGTGAAGCTAGAATGGCTTCGTGCAGAAGGGCATCCACAGGTACCTGTAACCAAGTTCAGGGGATCCTGGAGCGCAGAAATAGGAGACACCTGTGACACAATGGGGTTAACATAATGGGGTGTGTGAGCTCAACTACAGAGCTAGTGAAGAGAGACAAAATCTACAAACAGATTTTTTGGGGGGAATGACCAAGGTCGGGCTAGGGACAAAGGAGGATTAGAGCCATGAAGGAGAAAAAACACAGATCGAGCTAGGGAGCTGGAAGCCAAGGGGACAGAAGTTATCACAAGGGAGCCAGTGCATCCAGGAGGTCAAGGAAGACCAAAGTGAAGAGAATCCACTGGTGAAGGTCCATGGGCTGTCCCATTAAAGTCCAGGCATGAAAGAGTAGCCACTCTGAAGGTGGGTCATTTCTGCAGTTTTAAAAAAGGGAGTTCTAGGGCTGGAGAGATGGCTCAGTGGTTAAGCGCTTGCCTGTGAAGCCTAAGGACCCCGGTTCGAGGCTCGGTTCCCCAGGTCCCACGTTAGCCAGATGCACAAGGGGGCGCACGCGTCTGGAGTTCGTTTGCAGGGGCTGGAGGCCCTGGCTCGCCCATTCTCTCTCTCTCCCTCTCTCTCTCTCTCTCTCTCTCTCTCCCTCTTTCTCTCTGTCTGTCACTCTCAAATAAATAAATTATTATTATTTTTTAAAAGGGACTTCTAGCCGGGTGTGGTGGTGCTCACCTTTAATCCCAGCACGGGAGGCAGAGGTAGGAGGGTTTCCATGAGTTCAAGGCCACCCTGAGACTCCACAGTGAATTCCAGGTCAGCCTGAGCTCGAGTGAGACCCTACCTCGAAAAACAAAACAGACCAAAAAAAAAGGGGAGCCCTGTTATTGTCTGGCTAAATGCATATATCATGCCCACCGAACTGCCCTCTAAACACTGGTGTCTGTGCCCACATACTAATGCTCCTCTCACTTTTGGTTAGAGAAGCTTCTCTGTTCAGATGGTGGTGACCACTGGGGTGACTCAAAAATGGGCTAACGTGCTGAGAATTGACAATGGAGTGTTCGGCACTGAAACAGCTCTGTCGCATTCTCCAAGGCTTAGGGGTCACTGAAGAAGAGATGGTGGAAAGACGGCAAGAACCTAAGGAGGAGGGAGAAGTGCTTACAATGCTGCCTTCCAGACACGAAGTGCCCTCGACATTCATGACCTCACAGCAGCCGATGTTACCTGCACCAGACCTGCATAACAGGAGGAAGAAATGATGACATCCAAGTAGAAGAGAAACTAGCTGGAAATAAGAAGGGAATCGGTGGAGGCAGGGATTGAGAAGGGGAAAGGGGAAGTGGTGGGAAGGGATTATGATCATGGCATACTGTCTGTATTTATAGAAGGTGTCAATTAAAAAAAAAAGGTTTAAGGGGCTAGAGAGATGGTTTAGCATTCAGACACTTACCTGAAAAGCCAAAGGACCTTAGTTTGATTCCCTAGGACCCACGTAAAACTAGAAAACTAGATGCCCAAGGTAGCACATGTGTCTGGAGTTCGTTTGCAGTGGCTGGAAGCCCTGACACACCCATTTCTCTCTCTCTCTCTCCTCCTCTTTCTCTCTCTCAAATAAATAATAAAATAAATATAAAATATCTTCTTTGAGCTGGAGAGGTGGCTTAGCAGTTAAGGCACTTGCCTGTGAAGCCTAAGGTCCCCAGGTTTGATTCTCCAGGTCCCACGTAAGCCAGATGCACAACATGGTGGCACATGCGTCTGGAGTTTGCAGTGGCTGGAGGCCCTGGTTCACCCATTCTCACACTCTCTCTTTCCCTCTCTCTGTCTCAAATAAATAGATAAAAATAAATCAGAAAAAAAATTTAAAAATAAAATAAAATGTATTTTTTTAAAAAGGTTTAAATAGGGGTCTTGATGGTGGTGGGCATAGAAGTTACTTTCTCACCACTGGGGCAAAATGTCTGATCAACCAGGAGCAGCTTATGGAAAGAAATGGCTTATATCCGACTTAAGAGTGTCAAGGGGAAGCTTCATCGAGGAGCGGAAAGCGTGGCAGGAGCAGACAGCCGGGTATCACATCTTCACATTGGCAGGGGAGAAGTAGAAAGAGTGAGCTGACCGCAGCAAATGGGTCTGGGCTATAACACCTCCAAGGCCCGCCTTCGGTGACATGCTTCCTCCAACGAGGCTCCACCTCCCAAAAGTTCTACAACCTTCCCAAACATCACCACCAAGTAGAGATTAAGTATTCAAACACTCGAGGCTGTGGGAGATGTTTTACATTCGAACCACCCTAGTGAGTGTGGGGTTGGGGAGCCTCTAGGCAAGGAGAGGGGGCAGTGCCCCCAGGAACTTATGGAGCAGAATGGTGTGAGCAGGTACTACCCCTGGGGCCAGAAGGACCAAGAAGAGGGAAGGAACTATCAAAGCCAGACACAAGGAGGATGACTAACAAGACTCATAAAGTGGGTGAGGGGCACAGCCTCCCCTTCTGAGATCCCAAGGGTGAGGAGTTGGGGAGTGTCCAGCCAGGACTCCCTACTGGCTCTAGACAGCTAGTGGCTGTGGTAGTTTGAATGTGATGTGCATCAATGTACGGCCCCCATAAACTCAGGTGTTTCATCAAAATGGAGTTTGCAACTTTGGCTCCTGGTAGGCAGATTGCTGCTGCAAGGGGCATGTCACTGGGGGCGGGTTTGATTCCAGCCCTGAGGTGTGTGCAGAGCCCTTTGAGCCATGCTAGTTCTTTCTTGCTTGTGGAGCTGGCTCTACTCCGATGTACGAATGGGAGCCAACTTCTTCCACCTCTGATGCCTCTTCCCCTGGGTCTGGAACCGTGCAACAAAGCCCTTCCTCCCAGAGAAGCTGTCTGGCTGGATGTCCATCTCAGCAGCATGTGGAGCTGACTACAAACAAAGCCAACAGGGAGGGAGGCAACAGGTAAATGTAGATCCTCCAGGTTGGCATCTGGGAAAAGATGGAAAAAGGGTGGCTGGTGGACATGGGAGGGATGAAGAGAAGTCCAGTATGGTGGCTTCTTCAGAGCAGTTCAGTGTCGTGATGAGAGGGGCTGGAGACCCAGGGGCAGTAGATGAGGCATGTGGCAAGCGCTCACGACCCTGCCAGCATCTCCTGAGCACCCTTCCTGTGTGTGACAAGTTTCTCCCATGGGGGTCTCGGTCTCCTACAAAAGTGCCTTTTTATTCCCACCTCTCTTGCATGGCAGTCACATGACCTGGACTCCACCAGTCAGCCACATCCATGAGAATATTCGATCAGAACCAAAACCAAGTGAGAAAATAGAAGCTGAGAGGAGTCATTTTCTGTCTGGGGTGGTGTGGAAGGTCAGAGGTCAAGGCTAGTGTCCACTTCAGTGTAGGAGACCACAGCAGGCTTTGCGTGTTACTACTCCCTGTGTGTAGTTTTCCAAGGCTTCTCTGACCTTCTGGGAGCTTCTGGAAAATTCTAGGAACTTTCCTTTTTTCTTCTTCTTCTTCTTTATACTACTAGGTTAAATGGGTTGTGTCATTTGTCACTAGAACCCTGAGTGACATCATGGGAAGTAAGGATATGAGCCAAGACAGGCAGACTAAGCTTTTAAGCCAAAGTGAAGGAAAAATGAGGTAAAGCACTGGGTGCAAGGTATGCTATTGAGAGGAGAGTGCTAAGCAAGCTAGTGACCAGAAGAAGTGGACTGAGAGATGGGGAGAGGGCTGCCATTATTCCCACCAAAGAGCTAAGGAAACTGGGGTTCAGAGAGGTTAGCAATAACCCCACAGCCATACTGACAATTGGAGATACAGGGACTCTAGCCCAGGCCCAGCTGGCTTGAAAACCTCACCCCACCGAGCATCTCCAATAATAGCCAGCTCTAGCAGCCCCATCTAGGGTGATTTTCCTTTAACATTTCAAAGTCATACATATAGTCCAATTATTATTTTTATTTATTCATTTATTTCGGTTTTCAAAGTAGGTTCTCACCCTAGCCCAGGCTGACCTGGAACTCACTATGTAGTCTCAGGCTGGTCTCAAACTCATGACAGTCCTCCTACCTCTGCCTCCTGGGTGCTGGGATTAAAGGCGTGCACCACCATGCCCACTCTGTAGTCCAATTAGCAAGGATAAAATGACCTCTGAGGATGAGGTGACAAAGAGATCACATTTATGTCAAGTGAGTTGAGTGGACTTGACGCTTGACACCTTTGTACATGGTGGTCGTTTGAGCCCAAGTGGCTACCGGAGCCCTAGGAAACTTCTGTGAAGAAGAAATGCAAAGGAATTCGTTCTCTTTCACACACACACATAACCAGCTGTCAGTTCTTCGCAAGGAGGACATTCTAGAACACCAAAGACCTCCCCTGAGTTCCTACCTTGTTTGTTCCATCGAAGCCAGATCTCATTAAGCGATGTGTCAACACATGTTCAAGGTGAGGTAACCCCGGAATGGCTCTGTTAAATACGTGCATGAAGAGAGTCTGAATTTTCACAGAATATCAGTAGAGTTGGCAGAATTGAAAGTGTGTGTGTGTGTGTGATGTGTCTGTGGTCCTTGTGAGTAGTGGACTATGGACTAGTCTAGATATCTTCAGTCAGTCATCCTGGTGGCTCCATGCAGGGCCTTTATATGAGGAACTGGTCCTTGGACATCAGACCTTCCACCACAAGCTCCGGAGACACGAGCTCTCCACAGAAAGTCTGTCACTGTATCACAATTAAGGAACTCATTACGCAGGTACTTTCAATTGGCCGTATCGACCAGGTCTTGAAACTTGGTTATTTTAGTGATGCATAAAGCTCTTCAACCCCCCCTCTTGGTTAACACATTGGAGTTTAATTTCAGCAATTTTTCCATTAACAACCTGTAATTAAAGCACCTAATAAGGATCCATAATTCACTTAGCTAGATTGGAGTTAAAAAGGAAAAGAGGGGGAAAAAAAGTGAATTTGTGGAACTCAAATTCCATCCTACTGTTAAATGAACATTATCATATTTCTGGGGATCTTAATTGAGCCTCATTTTTAACAGGAATATTAAACAAAAATTAAATTAAGTAACTAATTTCCCTTTTAGAACTAAAAAGGAAAAAATAAAAAAGAAACCAGACTTGGAGTACCGAAGGCGCCGGCGCCCCCGCGAGCAGAATGGGGTGAGTCAGCTCTGTGAATAAATGTGACATTCTGCTCAGACCTAGCAGATAACAAGCTCTGTCTTGAGTGGACCCCACGTATCCCGCATCCCTGTGACTCCAGTTTTATTTATTAAATATTTTTATTTGATATGAGGAGGCCCACTATGTAGCCCCGGCTGGCCGCAAACCTTCTGCCTCAGTCTCCCCAGTGCTGAGCCCTAGGAAGTCCCGCAGGTACAGGAACGGCACGGGTCACCACACTGGCTTCAAGGTCACGTGTGCCTGCTGAGCAGGGCTCTGGCCTTGAGAGTCCTGTGCTGCTGGGAAGCCCCCTCTGGGGCAGCCCCTGGCTCCTCAGATGGAAATGCAAATTCCGCTCACTCCCGAGTTCAAAGACATGCTATCAACGGAGTCTGTGCAGGAGGGGGTGTGGTGAGGGGCTGGGCGGGGGGGGGGGCGGTCGTAGAGCCTGATGGCACTGGACAGGAATACAGACCGAGTGGAGGGCACGAGCGTCGGAAGTTAGATAACAAACCAAGACATGGGGCACTTTCAGTTCATAGGCAAATGCTTGAACGGTTGGTCCAAGGAGGGGGCAGGAAAAGGGAAGCTGGTGTTGGGCAGTACAAAAGGTATAAAAGTGCCGTAATAAAACCCACTAAAAAAGAAGAAGGAAGGGGAGGAGGAGAGCCCATAGGTCAAGTTTGAAGGATCTGGACGGATGGGGTGTGGCATAAGGAAGAGAGCGGCCTCTGTGGATGGAGAAGCGCCATCCACATCCCTCGGCCCAAGCATCTACCCCCATTCACACTCACACACGTGGACACTCAAGTGCGTGCACACGCACCATGTGCGTGCATGCCCACACGGCGCAAACACAGCCCGGGAAGTTCTACTCCACATTGAAGCATTCCTGATTCTTCTGCGGGCCCCATCCCAGAGCACCCCCTTGGTGGCTGAGATCTCACCTCTAGTCTCCAGTCCCACTTCCCTGGGGGGCTTCCTCACTGGGCCCACATGCGTGCCAGTCAGTGAACATATCGAGAAAGCCCAGTCACTTGCCCGGCTGGGCAGCTTATAATCTCACACCAACGTCACGGCCATCGTTACTGTTCTATCACAGGCTGGCAGAGTCTCCATGTCGCCATGAGTTACAGACACCGTGCCAGCCCTGGAGGACGCCCGCCTGAGAGACGGCTCCTGCCGTTTCCCTGAGGTCACCCTCCCCACTCTGACCTGCTCATCTACATGTATATAGATATAAATATCTTCTTCTTTTTCTCTCTCAGATAAATAAATAAAATATTTAAAAATATCTTTTAAAAATCCCATAAAGGAAGCTCATCTTCGTTTCCCTCCCTCCACTGGACCCACCAGAGGGCTTTCGGGTCACA
The DNA here is from genome assembly GCF_020740685.1 of Jaculus jaculus. Lineage (NCBI taxonomy): Eukaryota > Metazoa > Chordata > Mammalia > Rodentia > Dipodidae > Jaculus > Jaculus jaculus. The sequence continues at coordinate 9,108,289 of NC_059109.1, forward strand.
GATGAAATGAGCTCACAGCAGACAGCAGAGGAAGACAGACAGCTTGCCTTCTGAGCCCAAAGACATTCACCTCTTAGGCCTCCCACTGACTACTTTAAAGATCCTTCTCTCTAAACTTAATCTGTAATATATACTTCTGCGTTTGTGTGTGTGTGTGTGTGTATGCAAGCTCATGTGAGTGTTGGTGCGTTTGTGTGCACAGGTACACATATACATACGTGTACACGTATGTGTGGAGGTCAAAGGACAACGTCAGGTCTTATCCTCAAGAATGTCGTCCACCTTGTTTTAGACAGGGTCTCTCACTGGCCTGGAGCTCACCCAGTTAGACTAGACTCATTAACCAACCAGCCCCAGGGACCCTCTTGTCTCTACCTAGCCCCTACCCAATGCTGGGATTAGAGGCACACACTGTCAAGCCCAGCATTTTATGCGGGTGCTGGGGGGTCAAACTCAGGTCCTTTTGTTTTCAAGGCAGCACTTGCCCCACCCAGCTGTTACCTCATCCTCTGCAATATTCTTTAAAAACAGTGATTCACGGGCCAGGTGTGGTGGTGCATGCCTTTTATCCGTGCAATCGGGAGGCAGAGGTGGGAAGATCACTGTGAGTTCGAGGCCACCCTGAGACTACATAGTGAATTCCAGGTCAGTCTGGGCTAGAGCAGAACCCTACTGCAAAAAAGGAAAGAAAAAAAAAAAAAAAAAAAAAGACCAGTGACTCATTATGTAGGTTTAAATTATGAGTCTATTAAGCCAGGGCTCAGCCAACCGAGGCCCAAACCAGGAGTGCAAAGGTCAAAGCGACTCAAAAGTTCCCAGGGACTAAGAAACCAGGGGCAGGGCAATGGCATAAAGTCGGAAAATAAATGCCCAATACTGTAAACCAGTGGAACTGGAAAGGACCTTAGGATCTTCTCGCCTGGCAGCTTTTAAAGAGCTGCTTAGCGGGTGAGCGCTCTTTCGGATGAAATCTGAATTGGTCAGGGTTCTCCAGAGCCACGGAGCAACGGGATGTGTATATCTCAGGAGAGATTTATGCTAATGAGTGAGCTCCCATCTCTCCTGGAGGCCAGCGAGTCCAAAGTCTTCAGGGCAGGCTGTCAGGCTGCGCAGCCCGGACTCAGGAAAAGAGTCAGGGTTACAGTTTTAACCCTGAAGACATTAACTGGCTGAATTCTTTTTTGTTTTTTGTTTGAAGGAGGTTAAAATTTGTTCTATGGGGCTGGTCAGATGGCTCAGCGATTAAAGGTGCGTGGACATTTAGAGAAACCCTCCCTGCAGTGATTAATTAGGAAGGGAAGTGTGCCTCTGCCCTAGCACTGTTTTAGGAGCCTTGAGAGGCTGGGCAAGTTCCCGCCAGCAATCAACACAGCTGCCCCAGGGTACTGTGGGTAAGGGGAATGGGGACCACCTGCCAGAGAAGGAACAGATCATGACAAAGTGAATGTTTCGCCAAGTCACTGGTCTCCGTACCTGATCCCAAAGGCTTCCCTGTAAGGGGTGCGCAGGAGAGACGTGTTTCCACCAGCTCTGAGCCAATTTCCAAGCAAGACAAACAAGACTGTTTGTGATCTGTCCCGGCTCCCTCCCGAGCAGGGATGTTCGGCCCTTGCTGTCCCTCAGTCTCCCCAGGGGGACTGTTCGGAAGTGCTTATGTCAACTTCTGAAGACCTCAGCAGAGCAGAGCCAGAAACATTGGGGATTTTGGTAAACACCACCCTCACATCTTCCTCTCACACCCCTCAGTGATACCATCCCCCCCACACCCTCCACACCCTCTCCCTGGTTCTCCCGTTCACGGCTACGTCCCATGGCTAAGCTTCTCAACTGGGCCGTGCCTTTATACAAAGACCCCACACTTCCCCCTCTCTCTCCTTGGAAAATGCTTTGTCCTCAAGACCGGAACCACAGGCTGTGTCCTCTCTGGAGTCAGCCCTAACTTCCTCAGGTCAAACTCATCTCTGTGCCTTTGAGTTCCCCCAACACTGGACCAAGGTCACGGAGAGGGCAATCTATCACATCGAATTCCTGCTTTCCTCTTCATCTCACTCCTAGATGGCTGCAACTCTAGATGAGGGTGGGATTAGATTCATGGACGAAAATGTGCACATCGGGTTGGGGAGATGGCTTAGCGGTTAAGGCGCTTTGCCTGCGAAGCCTAAGGACCCATGTTGGACTCTCCAGATCCCACATAAGCCAGATGCACAAAGGTGAGGCAAGCGCAAGGTCACACATGCCCACTAGGTGGCGCAAGCGTCTGGAGTTCGATTTCAGTGGCTGAGGCCCTAGTGCGTCAATTCTCTCTCTCTCTCTCTAAAAAAAAAGAAAAGATGGATGGTGTCCCTGAGGATAACTCCTGAGGCAGCCCTAAAGTTTCTGCTTGTGCATACATATGATTGTGCATCTGCACACACACACACACACACACACAAGTGCACATGTCTGTGTGCTGATTTATGAATTCCTTTAGTTTCCTGTGTGTCCTGGCTCTAAGGATGATGTGTAGGTAAGGAGTCGCTCTTCCTCCTCTAGTTCCTGTAGCTCGCCTGTCACAAGTCAACTCAATAAATACATGCTAAAGTAGAAGGCTTGCTGCTGGAAGGAAGGACAAGACAGTGTGTCCGTGAGGGTCATGCACTGGGGGACTTCATTTCTCAGGCTCCGTGAGGTCAGATGGGGTTTGGCTCATGGGACATGGGCAGAAAGAGTACGAGCCACTTCCAGACCCGGCTTTCAACCCAGTCCACAAGACATCACAGTTCTCTCCTCCTCTCCTTGCCAATCCTTGTAAACCACACTGGCATAGCCATGTGATGGAGGCCGGTGATCCGGAGCCTCGTGACCAGAGGCGAAACGTCCCTTTGTGCGTGACCACTGAGGTTCGTGAGTCAGTGCGTTACAGCGACAGTCCTGCTGACCCGAGCTGGTACAGGACGCCCAGAGCCACAAGCATGAACATGTGATCAAAGACAGGGTGACACTGGCCCTGGAGAGACGGCTCGGTGGTTCCGGCTGGTGCCTTCAGAGCCTAACGATCTCGATCCCCCAGGACGCACGTAAAGCCCGATGCACAAAGCGGCACACGCGTCTGGAGTCCGTTTGCAGTGGCCGGAGGCTGGGGTGTGCCCGTTGTTCTCTCTGCCTGTCTTCTAGCTCTCTCAGCTTGCAAATAAATACATGAAATTATTTTTAAAGACGCGGTGACCTAAGAGTTCCTGCTGCCATCAAGCTCGCAGAGGTGGGAGTTTCTAGGGTTGAGCGGCAATGGCGTGGTAGAGGGCACGCAGGCACCAGCTCCTCTCCACCCCCTTTCTTGTGTCACCATCATTGCAGTTCCATGACTGCCTCACTGTCACGTGCAAGGACATTTCCGAGACAGTAGACTCACCCTCTCTCCGTTTCTCAGGAGAGAGTCAGCCTCTCCCAGGAGCCTCAGCAAACAGTCGCTTGCATCTCATGGGCCAGAACTGTGTCCTGTGGCCAACACTGGCTACAGAACAGGCTAGAAGACCTCACCAAGAATTTCCCGGCCTTACCTGGGGACATGGGTTCCGAAAACTTAAAAGGACCATGTGTGGCTATTGGACCCAGCCTGGGCGGAGAGATGCCGTATGAAGGAGCCACATTCACGGGCGGGAGGCTTTTGCCTGTACCTCCTCGGCCCTTGTAGCCCTAGGCGAAGAGCCCAATTTCTAATTATAATTTATCCCTGAGTTTGTGACTTTTGAGGAGAGAGCAAACAGGAGAGGGATTCATCGCCGCCTCCGAGAGAGACGAGACGCGAAGGCAGGACCATTTGTTTTATTTCTCCCTTCAAAAGATTGTTATGAGGCGTGTCTTTTATGGCTGTATACTCATTATATTTCAAATGCATTCAAGTATCCTTGATGTATTGCTAGGAGTCTGAGCTCCCCACCCCCACCCCACCACCAACCAAAGCACTTATGAGAAAACTCCTTTATAGGTAACAACCTGGGGAGGCGTGGAGCGGGCTTTGCTCTCTTGCAGGCAAGCTGCGTGGTGGGAGCTGCTGCTCAGAGGTGGGGACACCCCTGACTGCTGGTATTGGCTAAACTAGGTAGAACAGGCTCCCCTCAATGTGTACGGAATGGAAGGAGCCGGTGGGTTCCCTGAGGCCTCTGAGAGAACGGGCACCAAGCTGGTTCCTACAAGGCTGAAATAATGTCCCACCCGTTAATGAACAGATGCTTTGGAGCCCCTTGGGGTGGTCTTGCCTTGCTGCCGCCTCCAACCCTTCCCTCAGAGTCCTCTTGGTTCTCCCGGGAACTAAATGATCGGCACTTGGTGTCCCTGGGGCACCTCCAAGTCCCTGTTCCTAGCCTGGCTCATGCTAGCTGTTAAATGTATCATTGGCTGTTGTTTCTTTCCAGTTGTAACCCAAAATGGTCCATGGGAAAGCTCCCGTTTCCACTGAAAACGTGGCAGAAAATACTGGACTCTATGCCTTCAGTTAGTCATGTTTCTATCCTGTGAAAAGAGTGTTTTCTGGGCTGAAGAGATGGCTCAGTGGTCAAGGCACTTGCCTGCAAGGCCCGACTGCCCGGGATCAACTCCCTAGTACCCACTTAAAGCTGGACGCACAAAATAGTGCATGTGCCTGGAGCTTGTTTACAGTGGCTAGAGGCCCTGGCATGCCCATTCTCATTCTCTCCTTGCAAATAAATAAAGAAAGAAAGAATTTAATATAGATATTATTTATTTATTTGCAAGCAGAAAGAGAGATAGGGAGAAGACATACAGAGAGAACAGACACACCAGGGCCTCCAGCCACTGCAAATGAACTCCAGATGCATATACTACTTTGTGCATGTGGCTTTATGTGGGCACTGGGGAACCAAACCAGGGTCCTTAGGCATTGCAGGCAAGTACCTTAACTACTGAACCATCTCTCCAGCCCCAAATTATAAATTTTATACAATTATAAATTTATTTATAAATAAATAAAAATGTGTTTAAAGCCAAAAAAAAAAAAGTGTTGTAAAATACTACCTGTTAAATAAAAACATGACTCCAACATGATGCATAGTGACCGTGCTGTGCCTTTGACCCTCTGAGCACCTGGCTGGGTATCTCCAGGTAGCCAGTGCACCCAGTGCTGGGCTGGGGAAATGGCTTGATGGTTAAGGCGTTTGCCTGTGAAGCCTAAGAACCCCAGTTCAATTCCCCAGTTTGTTTGCAGTGGCCGGAGGCCCTGGTCATTAGGCTTCACAGGCAAATGGCTTAACCACTAAGCCAGCTCTTCACCCTCATATTACATAGTATTTGTGTATTTCCCATGTGTGAGCAGGTCATAGCACCCGAGATGGGCGTGATTGCACACATGTGTAACCCAGTCTACAGGCAGCGGCGACTCAGCAGTCACTGGGGCTCGGTCACTGAACACGGCAGCTTCAGGTTGGAGGAGAGATCCCACCTCAAGGAAGAGCACTGGGTGAGCAACCGAAGAGGGCACCCAAAGCTCTCCCCCAGCCTCTGCGCACGCGTGCATACAGCACGCATTATACTCCACGCCACACACAGACGCATGCCCACAGAACGCTACGACAGTAACAAAACCGCAACCGTTTTCTCTACAGAAACAGGCAGGATTTAGAAGGGATCCATTTTCCTGGAGAATAAGGAGACAGGGTGGGGAGATGGTGGTATTTCCGGTGGTTTCTTACCATACCTGCTCAGTGTGCTTTATAGATAGATAGATAGATAGATAGATAGATGATAGATAGATAGATAGATAGACATACATATATATTTATTTATTTATATGCGTATACATATATACATTGTTTTGTTTTTGTTTTTCAAAGTACGGTCTCACTCTGGCTCAGGTTGACCTGGAATTCACTCTGTTATCTTAGGGTGGCCTTGAACTCACAGTGATCCTTCTACCTCTGCCTCTTGAGTGCTGGGATTGAAGGTGTGCACCACCATGCCAGGCTCTATTTATTTATTTCTATTTGTGTGTGTGTGTGTGAGAGAGAGAGAAAGAGAGTGAGATGGAAGGAGAGAGAATTGATACACCAGGGAGGGCCTCAGCTACTACAATTGGACTCCAGACGCTTGCGCCACCTAGTGGGCATGTGCGAGCTTGCACTTGCCTCACCTTCGCACGCTTGCCTTATGTGGGATCTGGAGCAAGATGGAACATGAGTCCTTAGGCTTCGCACACAAGCGCCTTAACCACTAAGCCATCTCTCCAGCCCTCTCTCGATCTTGATCTCTATTTCTCCCTCTCTCTTTCTGCCTCTCTTGCTCTCAAATAAATAAAATACTTTTAAAGAACATGTAATATGGCCAGGCACGGTGGTGCACACCTTTAATCCCAGCACTCAGGAGACAAAGGTAGAAGGATCACCATGACCTTGAGGCCACCCTGAGACTACATAGGGAATTCCAGGTCAGCCCTAGCTAGAGTGAGACCCAACCACGAAAAACCAAAAGAAAAACAAAGTAATATCTAAAAGACTGGGCTCAAGCTAATGTGAAATAGGGATGGCGGTTGTTAATTGAGTTCTAATTCTCTCCCTAGTTTGCTTTATTTTAATGTGGGCATGTTTACAGGGAGGTGCATGTCACACATGTGCACATATGTATAGAGGCCAGAGGACAGCCTCAGGTGTGATTCCTCAGGTGTGGTCCGGGCCGCCATTCTTTTTTTCTTTCTTCTTTGAGACAGAGTCACTCACTGGCTTGGAGCTCACCACTCAGGACAGACTAGATTGTCCAATAAAACACAGGGATCTATGTTTCTCTCTCTTTCTCTCTCTCTCCACCAGCACTGGGATTATAGGCATACTCCACCATTCCTCAATTTTTAAAAAATGTGTATCATGGGGATTAAACTCAGCTCCACTTTCTATGGCTCAATAAACATAAACATGGTATTTGTAGAGCACCTCACTGACTGTGCTATCTCCCCATCTTACACACGTGAACACACACCCACATGCACGCGTCCCACACACCTGGCACCATTGCCACAGCCATGTTGTTCTAGAGCTGACCTGCGTCTTCAAACCCTGGCACTGCACATATGCCAGCTCTATGGCTTGTAAAGTTGAAGCTCTCTCCACCCTTCCTGTGGCCATTTGAAAGCCTGCTCCATGCCACCTCCTCTAGAAACTTTCTCTGATCCCTCCAGGCAGGAAGGCAGTGTCTCCCCCCACCCCTCTCTACCTTCAGTCCCCAAGCCCTCTGTGCACCCTGGCTCTCATGAACCCCACCTTGCTTGGTGGCCCTCCGTGGATATTGTCTGTTTCCAGCTGTTAAACTGGGACCGTCGTTAGGACAGGAAGCTGCTTTTTGACCACTGCTGTCTCGCAGGTCTCTCTTGAGAGGCACGGAACTGATGGAATGACTCTGTAGTATAAATGGATTTATTAGATTGAGTTACAACCCCGGTGGGCTGAGCAGTCCAGCAATGCCTGTCTACAGGCTGGGGACACTGAGAACCAGTCGCTTCTCAGTTCCAGTCTGGTACTGAAGACCCGGAGGATTGCGGCAAAGCTGCTTGCCTTCAGTCAGCGTTGGGAGGCTGGGTTCCAATGTCAGAGAAGGATATATCAATGGAGACAGACGCACACACCAGCAAGAAGTAAAGGCAGACAGGCAGATAAACAACCAGCACTCCTCTCTCTCTCTCTCTCTTTTTTTTTTTGAGGTAATGTTTCACTCTAGCTCAGGCTGACCTGGAATTCACTATGGAGTCTCAGGGTGGCCTCGAACTCATGGTGATCCTGCCTCCCTAGTGCTAGGATTAAAGGCGTGCCCCTCCACCTTCTTGGGAACCGGTTTCTGCCTGGGCTACCCACCAGACATCACCAGAAGTTACTACGAGGTCCTCCCCCCTCCCTGCTCAAGTGACTCTTCCTAAACGTGTCCTTATGCACTCATCCAGGTCTCATCTATCTCTCAGTTGACTCCAGCTCCAGCCAAGCTGACAATCAAGACCAACCACCAGGGGCTAAAGAGAGGACAGCTCAGTTGTTAAAGGCACTTGCTTCCAAAGCTGACGCTCCAGGGTTCCAAACCCCAGGACCTACACAAAGCCAGATGCACAAAGTGGCACATGCATCTGGAGTTCAATTTCAGTGGCAGGAGGCCCTGGTGCCCCCATATTCTCTCTTTCTCTGTCTTCCACTTTCAGTCTGTCATTGTCTCTGTTTCTCTCTCTCTCTCTCAAATAAATAAAAAATATTTTTAAAAAAAAAGATTAACCATCATTGTACCGTACATAAAATACTTCCTTGAACTCATTCAGCCACGTAGAATTAACTCAGTCTCTGCCCTCATGCCCACTGTCCTTACCCACCTCTTCCTTCTGCCTGGCAGTCTCCTCCTTGTCGCAGGATTCCTTTGCCTTGAGCCAAGTTGGTCCTCCCCACCGGTCCTTTCCAGTTTGTCATTGCACACATCCGTCTACTTAGACCCCGGGGGCCTTCCTAAAGTCAGGTATACAGCATCCCAAGCCCAGAGCAGAGTCTCAGATACTCCACGGTTTTGTTTTGTTTTTGGCTGAACTAGTGGAGTGAGTTCATGGGCAGTCTGGGAGTACTGCGAAGGATTTATATGCAGTGGTTCTCTTTTGTCTTTTTCTCAGAACAGCACCCCAGGGGCCTTGGTGACAACTTAACAACAGACCGACTGAATCCTCAAGAGGCCAGCCAGTCTGGGAAGCCAAGAGTGGGAGTCCCCCACCACCCCCCATCTCTTGCAGAGGCCAGGCTTGCTGGCCAAGAAGATTAAGGTGGAATTAGCCCAATCCTGCCAGGTGCTTGTCCCTAGAAGGGAAGCCACCCCAGCCCCCGAGGAGAGTAGAGACAGAGGGGTTTACAAGCACCTCCAGGTTAAGCCTGGCTGCCATGCAGGAAGGGAGCTTTCTCATTATGCAAGCTCCGCTCCCTCCCTCCAAGATGCTGGTGTGAGTCCCCGTCAGAGGGTGACAGCCTAGGCTCCTGCTGTTTGTCGCTCTTGGCTTTCCATGGTAACGGCAGACACGCTAGCTTTCCAAGCCAGTTTTTCATGTGCCCTTCAGCCAAGCCTGAGATGGCACACCAGAGAAAGCCCATCCCGCTCACACTCCAGAGGAGGAAACCCAAGAGTCAACAGCCTTGCCCCAAGCCACGATGTGGGCACTCACACCTGTAATCCTAGAATTTCACAGGTGGAGGCAAGAGAGCTCCCATGAATTGCATACATACATACATGTGCTGAAAGACCATTAAAGCATTGAAGTCAGCCTGAGCCTACAGAGTGAGACCCTGTCTCCCCAACACAACAACAACAACAACAACAACAACAAAAAGCCTTGTCCGAAGGTACCCAGTGAGTAAGTCTGGAGTTCTGTTTCCAAGCTCAGGGTCACACGATCTGGCTCGGTTGGAAGGAAATTTGGCGACTTTAATGGTCCTGTCTTTCCGCATTCCGGTGAACCAGTCCTGTCTTTTTGCTAGCAGGTGACGTAACAGTTTGTCGCCAGCTTCTGTGGTCTTCCAGGCACTGTCCTCTCCTGTCTGTCTTTATGTATGAGAGAGAAGACAGCGGACGATGGAGCTGGAGAGCACCGCAGTGGGGAGGCTGCACTGAGCTTGGCTGGGTGTACATGATGTCCGTATCTGTCACGTATTGCGTCTATGTGAATGTGTACGTATGGGGGTGGTGGGGGCGTATGTGTGTACGCGCGTGCTGGGCCCAGAGAAGAAGCGGTCCATCCTCTCCCCTCCTCCCACTGTGGGCACGTGCCATGGACAGTGATGGGTTCTACCCACTGCCTTTATCATCACATCCCTCCTAAGCGATGGCAAGTGCTTGGTGGTGTATGTGGTGTTTTTTTAAATATATTATAACAGGTTATATACACTATTGTCCCCTCACCACAACGACTGTCACCCTGGGGGCCCGCCCCAGTGGAGTTCTGGGAGTCGCTTGGAAGCCATGAAGGCCTCAGTCAGTCCCTGTGCCTCAGGGTCTACCTACTCTATGGCCTTTACAATCTTCCCGCCCCCTCTTCACTCTGCTCGGGTGTTTGACAAGGCCCTGGTCACACATCGGTACTGCACGTTGCCCAGTTCCTCCTAGTGAGAGCTTCTGTTAACGTGTCACCCAGGTGGTCATCCCCACTGGGAACGGGAGAGTTTCTCTTTGGTCACCCGGAAACCACGGTCACATCCACGCCCGCTGTCCGTGTCTGTCACCCCCCTTGCCTTCTCCTTGTGCTTGGGTGGAGACCCATGATGTTCCTGACTACAGAGGGCCCTTCCTCAGCGTCCCTCACTGGCTTGTGTGCCAACTCGGGTGACCGTATGCGGTTTCAGGCTGGCCACCATTGGGTCCCCATCTCCGGCCACCTGGAGCAAGATGACAGCCGTCGTCTCTTCCCCTGCACAATCAGGATCCTCATGACCCCTGAGAGGCTGCTGCGAGTGCTCCACAGACTAGAGCGAGCCCTGCACATCTGCACACTGCCTGGGGGCCACCCTCCGGCCTCTCCCAGCTTTCTTCCCACGTGACCGCTCCCCTAACCCACTGGAGTCTCCTCCACTCTGCCTTGACTGGACTTCTCCACCTCTGCACTTCCATTCCTCCTCCTCCACTGCTGTGGGGAATGTGTGGGTGCCCTGGGATTCAGCAAGGGCCTCTTACGCAGCAATGTGGTCTTCTGAGGTGCCTTGCTAGTCTTCTTTTGTTTGTTTTCTTGTGTTTGTTTTTTTTTCTAGGTAGGGTCTCACTCTAGCTCAGGCTGACCTGGAATTCACTATGGAGTCTCAGGGTAACCTCGAACTCATGGTGATCCTCCTACCTCTGCCTCCTGAGGGCTGGGATTAAAGGCGTGTGCCACCACACCCAGCCTGCCATGCTAGTCCTTAATTTCTATCTATTTATTTATTTGGAAGCAGAGAGAGAGAGAGGATGGGTGCACCAGAGCCTCTAGCCGCTGCGAATGAACTCCAGATGCAGGCACCACTTTGTGCACCTGGCTTTATGTGGGTACTGGGGAATAGAACCCCTGATCATCAGGTTTTACAGGCAAGTACCTTGACTGCTGAGCCATCTCTCCAGCCCCACCAGACTATTGTTTGATGGGGGTTACTGTGGAGGTGTTAGAGGTATCATGTGTATGAACGGAGCATGTGTGCACGCGCGCGTGTATGTGTGTGTGAGGGGGGTGTGGGTGTGGTGCAGGTGTTTCCGTGCAGACGTCATATGGGGGGGTGTGCATGGTGTCTGGGTGTGCACGGGCCCCTGCCGTAAATGAGGGCCAAGGTTGCTGGTTCTCACTCGGTGTAGGTTGAACAGTCTGCTTGCTGAGTTCTCCATCCGGGGATGAGTTTCCCGCAATTCACACTGTGAATGGGGCTCTTGGGAAGTCATGTTCAAGGCCTTCACGACCCCAAATCTTGCCCCAAGGACAGAAGCATAGATTCCCCTTGGGGATTTCTTAGAAATGCAGTCTCCGATCTCAGGCACTAGGTAATGTCACGTGACAAAGATGATCTGGTATCCGCTCCCCAGGGGACTGACACCCCTGTGGGATACAACGGGAGAGAGAGTCTCCCGCAAGTTTGAGGGGATTTGGAGGGGAGTAAGATGGGGGTCTCTCTCACTCCGTAGTGCAAGCTGTCCTTGTTTCACTGTGAAGACTAGGGTTACCTTGAACTCATGGCGATCCCCCTGCCTCAGCCTCAGGAATGCTGGGATTATGCAAGCAGGAGCCATTGTGCCTAGCCTCCTGCAAGACGTGAGTTTATAAGCTGCCAACTGTGATGCCTGGGGCTGTCTGCAGGAGCAGAGCGTGTGATTGCCAAGTGCAACCAGCGAGAAAATGGGCATCGTGACCACAAAACCCCAAGGAATGGAATTATGCCAGCGATCCGAATGAGTGTGGCCCTGATGCCAAGCCTTAGATGGGCGTGCAGGCCAATTGTACTCTGGTTTGAGTTCAGTGGGACCCTAAGCAGAAAGCCTAGCTTTCTGACCTCCCAGAAACTGAGAAATAACAAACCTACATTGTTTTTAAATTTCTAGATATTTGGGGCTGGTGGGGTTGCTTAGTGGTTACGGCATTTGCCTGCAGAGTCAAAGGACGTCGGTTTGATTCCCCAGGATCTGCATAAGCCAGATGCTCAAAGTGGCACATGCTTCTGGAGTCTGTTTGCAGCTGCTGAAGGCCCTGGCATGTCCGTCCTCTCTCTGTCTCTCTCTGTCTCTCTCCTTCTCTCTCTGCCTCTTTTTCTCTCAAATATAATTTTTTTAAAAAAAAAATTCTAGATATTGGATAGTGCGTTACACAGCAAGAGAAAACTAACATATTGAACTTGGAGAAAACATCATAGGAACCTTAGGCAAAGCCCAAGGGAGGGAGTGTCCAACATTCAACCACAAAACAAGTGTCCAGGTGGACAGTGTCAGGGGTTAAGTATGGGCTGAACCTCACAGGTTTATGCACTGAAGGTTGGGTCCTCTCCTAGTGACACTGGGTGAAGAAGTGGAAATATTAGAGGCTGGGGTCTGTCTGGGAAGTAAGTCACTGGGCAGGTGACTGACGATTCCCCTGGTCCCAGGTCCCTTCCTTGTTCTTCCTCCCCGCCGTGAGGTAAACATCTGCCTCCTGTTCCACAGATCCCTGCACCATGATCTTGTGCCTCATCTCGAGTCAATGGAGCCAAGCACCATGGACTGAAATTGTGAGCCAAGACATATCCATTCCTCATTAAAATGTCTCTGTCAGGCATTTGGTCACAGGACAGAAAAGTCTAACTCCGACAAAGCATTAAGTAAGTCCTCACTGATTCCTTTGAGTCACACTTCCACTTGCCTGGGCCCCCCAGCAGCTCCCCAATCCATCCTCCCAGGGTAGGGTTGAGGAAAAGGGGGGTACTCCCCCTCAGGGGCCAGTCTGTATTACTGAAAAGGACTTAGGCAGCCATCCTCCTAGGAATAAAAAAGAGAATAATGCTGGTTTTTTGTTTTTTTTTTTTAAATACTTGGACGTGTGGAAAGGATTAATAACAACTCATTGGCCAAGGTGACGGGAATCCCGCACTCCCATACCTTGTGAAAAGGAGAAAAAAAAAAATGGGTCAGGCTTCTTGGAGCACAACTTGGCAAGACCTATTAAACTGCAAAACAAACATATCCTTTAATCCAGCATTTCTTCTCGTAAGAAGGTACCCTGCAGAACATTAGCACAGGGCCAAATTATATATGTTGAAGGATATTCATTGTTTGCAATAGAAAAAATTGGCAGTGCTTATCAATAAGTGATTTGGCTAAATAAAACGTGAGACATTGATACTGGAATATTATTCAGTCAGTGCAAAAATGAGGGCCATCTATATCTGGTGACATTTCTATGTTGTATTGATGATATACTGTTAAGGGAAAAAGCAAGTTGCGGAGTGCCACATACAGTGGATCATTTTTTATTAGGAGTAATTACATATTTATATGTTAAACTATGCATAGAAAAAGTAGGAGAAATATAAACCAAATTTTTAGAAACAGTTATTTCCTGAGTTATTGGAAAACTTCCGCTTTATGTATACTTCTGCATTAAGTTGTACGGTGGGGGCTTTCTTTATTGTACATCTCTGTATTGTTAGAAAAATTTAGTATGTGTATTTGTTAATTTTCTAATAAAACAAAACGATCAATCTATGTGCTAAAAAAAAATCATTCTGACACATCACTAGATCTTTCAGGGGAAAATGGGCACCATGCCTGCCCAGGCTCCAAGCTGCATCAAAGGCAGGTTTCCAGAGCTCTGCGTCACAAGGAGCTGAGCGGGTGGAATGGGACAGGAATCGGTGCCCCAGACAGGCCTGCCCTCGGCCCTCAGCCTCTAGGGTGATGTCTACACACTTGGAATGGCTTGCCTGACGGGAGTGTGTGCGTTTGTCCTGTGGCTCAGGTCACTGCACAGCTTTATGATGACAGAAATGAGCCACATGGTGCCCATCTCTGTCCCCAGATACTTCCTTCTTCTTTTCTTGTTTCCTTCTTTTTTTTTTTTTTTTTTTTTTTTTGATTTTACAAGGTAGGGTCTCACTCTAGCCCAGGTTGACCTGGAATTCACTATGTAGTCTCAGGGTGGCCTCGAACTCACGGAGAGAAAATCTGCTCTTCTCCAGCTCTCATGCCTTTGTGGAAAGCTCTTTTACCTGCCAAGCCATCTTCTCCCCAAACCCTTCTTTTCTTTTTTTTGTGGGGGTTTGGAGGTAGATCTCACTGTAGCCCAGGCTGACCTGGAATTCACTATGTAGTCTCAGAGTGGCCTCGAACTCACGGAGATCCTCCTACCTCTGCCTCCACAACAGGACTTTAATTTTTTTTTTTCTTGGAGAAAAGATGAAGGCCATTAAAGAAACAGTTTTAGTATAGACTTAAGCAAGGGCATTGAGGGAAAGGAAGAGCGGACCTTGGAGTAAGACCTGGGTGCAGACTTCTCCAGAGAATCGTACCCAAACACTGCAGGTTCGACGAGGGTAAGGCGGGTGGGGGGTGAGATTTAAGGAAGGGCTGACCTTTGGGGTCAATGCTGCGCAACCTGGTGCAGCCCAGTCTCCCAGCATTGCCAATCTCCCTGCCCTTCCCTCCCTTCCCTCTAGACCCACAGGGCTTCAACCATAGTCACTGTGCCTTTGTAAAAGACTCCATGGACACTGGTGTCCTTAATATCCTTCTCCAAGGAGCAAAGCTTGCTCTGCCCTTTGGGGCTTTTGCACACGTCATTCCCAGCCTGGAACACCCCTCCATCTACCACAGTCCTGGATTCTGCGCACACAGGGCACTGTGCTGGGAAAAATCCTTCCCCCTTCCCCAGGGAAGTCCCACACCCTCTCACAGCCTCCACCCAACCTTCCCAGCACCTGGCACAATTGTAACTAATCATCTGCCATTATTTGGTCAGGTACCACTGGGGTAGATGTCACTGAAAATGAATGTGTCAGTCTAAGCCCTGGTAGGAAGCAGATGGCGTGTTTGCATGGGGACACTGATTGTGACCGTTGGAGGCACCCCAGCAACAGCGAGAACTGGAACCTACTCCTTCTCTGAGGCTGATGGGGCAAGAGGACAGAGTGGTTGCTGCCATGTGCAGAACGAGGTAGCTCTCCTAGGATGTCCAGGGGCTGTGGCCTTGGGCACAGGAGGATCGACCCCACCAGTCTCCAGAGCAGCTAAGACGAATCTAGGGAACCAGACATTCCAGGCTCCGTTGCTTCTTGCCTCCAATCTCCTGCTTCCAATTATGGGCTAAGCTAATCACACGCAGGTGATGCAGTACACACAGGTCAGTCTTCAGGGTGAGGGCTGATGGAGCAGGTTGGAGGGGTGCCTTGAGGGGCTGGGGGGTCAGTTAAGGTGGTCACCACGGCGGGAATCGTGCCTGTCCTTCCCCAAATATCTCCTGTGGAACCTACTTTCTGGCATGGAGAGTTTAAGAAATACTAATGGTTTTTTTATTTTTTTTAAATAAGATAGGGGGCTGGAGAAATAGCTTCACAGTTAAGGTGCTTACCTTTGAAGCCAAAGGACCCAGGCTCGATTCCCCAGTACCCACATAAGCCAGGTGCCCAAGGTGGCACATGTATCTGGAGTTTGTTTGCAAGGGCTAAAGTCCCTGGGATGCCCATTCTCTCTGTCTGCCTCTCTCTCTCTCTCTCAACTAAATAAATAAGCAAATAAATTATTTTTTTAAAGAAAGATAGGGGGCTGGAGAGATAGCTTAGCACTTAAGGCGCTTACCTTTCAAGCCAAAGGACCCAGGTTCAATTCCCCAGCACCCACATAAGCCAGATGCACAAAGTGGTGCATGTGTCTGGACTTCATTTGCAGTAGCTAGAGGTCCTGGTGCATCCATTCTCTCGCTCTCCCTCTCTCTCTCTTTCTCTCTGCCTCTTTTTCCCTCTCTGTCTCTCTCAAATAAATGAATAAAATATTTTAAAATAGATAAAAGAAATATTAATGTTGAGAGGTGGGGAGAGGCTTAATGTGCAAGCCTAAGGACCTGAGTTCAGATTCCCAGCGTCCTTGTAAAAGACAGGAATGGTGGTGTACACCTATAATCCCAGCACTGGGAAGGCAGAGACAGAAGAATACTCGAGGCTTTCTGGCTAGTCTAGCTGAATCAGTGAGATCTAGGTTTAGTGGGAGACCCCGTCAAAAAATAAGATGGACAGATGGCCCAGTGGTTAAGCCACTTGCCTGTAAAGCCTAACAATCTAATGGGGATTAGATTCCCCAGTACCCACTTCAGCCAGATGCACAAAGTGATGCGTGCATCTGGAATATCCTTACAACAGCTAGCGATCATGGCACATCCATGCTTTCTGCCTGTTTCTTTCTATCTCTTCCTGCTTGCAAATAAATAAATAATATTTTTTCAAATTTTGTTTATTATTTGAGAGCACCAGACAGAGGGAGAAAGAGGCAGAGAGAGAGAGAGAGAGAGAGAGAGAATAGGTGTGCCAGGGCCTCCAGCCACTGCAAACGAACTCCAGATGCGTGCGCCCCCTCGTGCATCTGGCTAACGTGAGTCCTGGGGAACCGAGCCTCGAACCGGGGTCCTTAGGCTTCACAGGCAAGCGCTTAACTGCTAAGCCATCTCTCCAGCCCTAAATAATATTTAAAAAAAAAAAAAAAGATGGAGAGTAATTGAGGAAGACATCCAAATGTTGACCTTTGACTTCCACTTGAACATATACACACATCACGCACACACAGTGTGCGCACACTCATACTAACAAGCACACACACACGCACATGTGTACACATACACATGCAAAAAAAAAAAAAAGACAGAAAGAGCTATTGGGTGGGAATGAAGGAATGAATTTCTCCTATGCATTTCATGCCCCCTCAGAAACTCATGTCAAAAGTAATCGCTGGGCTGGAGAGATGGCTTAGCGGTTAAGCGCTTGCCTGTGAAGCCTAAGCACCCCGGTTCGAGGCTCGATTCCCCAGGTCCCACGTTAGCCAGATGCACAAGGGGGCGCACGCGTCTGGAGTTCGTTTGCAGTGGCTGGAGGCCCTGGCGCGCCCATTCTGTCTCTATCTATCTGCCTCTTTCTCTCTCTGTCACTCTCAAATAAATAAATAAAAATATTTTTTAAAAAAAAGTCATCGCCGCTCCCCCGTAGTAGTGGGAGGCGGAACTGGGGCTGGGGAGACGGCCCAGCGGGGAAGGGCACTGGCTGCGCAGGCACACGTGGCTGGGGCTGCCTGAGTTTGAGCTTCACGACCCACGTGAAGACTTGGGGGGACCACGCGCGCCCGCAGCCTCAGCCCTGCAAGAGGCACGGAGAGCGGACTTGCTGGGGCTGGGGTGAACAGCAGCCCCAGGTGCCGCCGGGGACCCCGTCTCAAGCGCACAACGTGGGAGAGCAATAAAGGAAGACGGCCAGGGCTCTCCTGTGGCCGCCGCACATGAGCCCAGGGGTCAGGTTCACCTGCACGCATGTGTGCACGCACTATGATTACACACCACACACACACACACCTCATGCATTTATTTATTTATTCAGCTTTTCTAGATAAGGTCTCGCTCTAGCCCAGGCTGGCCTGGAATTCACAACGTAGTCTCAGGGTGGCCTCGAACTCACAGTGATCCTCCTCCCGCCTCGGCCTTCCGGGTGTTTTTTTTTTTTTGTTTTTAAGGGTGGAAGTTTATGACGTCATTAGGCCCATCCTAAGGGCTCTGCCCTCGCGAAGGGGGTGCATGCTGTCATGTCTGGAGGGAGCTCCTGCTAAGGAGAACGGGTGCAACAGGACTTCTGCGTTTCAACTTTCGACTGCCCTTTTCTGCCGGCTGTGGACCGTCAGACTTGGGGCCTTCAAACTATAAACCAAGTGAACGTCGACTGCTTATAATGCACCCAGTCCACAAGTCTTGTTTCCAGTAGGAAACTGAACTCAGTCAGCTAGCTTGGTCCCCGGGGCTGGGGGGTGGGGTGCTATGGCATCAGATGACATCAGGGGTCTGGACGTCAACAGGAAGGAACCGGTGGTAATTCTAACCCTGATTCTCTTTCCTGTTGGGAGGCTAATTTCTGAATGACATCAGGAGGCACCAGCTGGCTGCTTGGAATTTCCTGGTCCAAGTACCTAAGTGGATATTGTTCCTGGAGGGTGAACGCTCCCTCTAAACAGGAAGAGCTCACCACGAGGGAGCGTCGATACCACGAAGACACTTCATTTTTCTTTCTTTATTGAGTTAAAAATAAAATAATGACATTTTCTGGCAGCAAAGTGCTCCCTGTCATACCTGAGGACGAAAGGTTTATTGCAACTTTATTAAAATATATGAGACAAATTGGACAGTTTTGATCTCCAGGCAGCTGATGGAGCCACCGCCTTCCCTCTGCATGTTTTGGTTTTGTATTAAGAAAGTTGTCACAAGTCATTTGGACTGGAGTATGTAGTTATAGACTGCCAAATGGTGATTAATTAAGCCCATGTTTGGATTAGTTCTGCCTGATAGTTTCATTAGAGAAAATGACCGAAAACGTGGAATAAAATAACGAGAGGGAATGAGAAGACATCATCCCACGAGGGAGAACGGGGGCTCGGATGCCCACCTTGCGCTCGGCAGTTGGAATGCGTGTTTCCAGGCATGCTAGGAGAAGTAGGGCCCAAGACCGGGAAGATTAGTAATGGTAAATGTGAATTTAACTACTGGAATCGGCTCTTTTTCTGACACTGCCTTTGCCCTGGACATCTGTGTATGATGGATTCACTAAGGCAGATTTCCAAATGTTCACAGAGTCTCATACCACAGACCAGGAAGACCCCCCAACACACACACACACACAGTCACCCTGAGACTACCAAAGAATCGGAGGCCCTCAACCACCTTGAGGTGACCACAGAACATCCGAATCACCCTGGGGTGACCAAGGAGTGGGGGACCCTCAATCACCCTGGGGTGACACACACAGCAGTGGGGAGAGCTTTCCCTCTGTTAGAACACAGATGCATGTGGTCACTTTAAGAGGCTCTGCTGCCCAAGCTGAGGCAACCTTGAATTACATACAGCCTTATTCCCTTATCTCTGTGCCTTCTTGCACTCCTCAAACTCCACCCGCGAGGCAAGCAGAGGCAAAACAGCCTTTCTATAGAGACTTTTTATTTTGTTTTATTTATTATTTGAGAGAGAGAGAGAGAGAGAGAGAGAGAGAGAGAGAGAATGGGAGCTCAAGGGCCTCCAGCCACTGCAAACGAACTCCAGATGCATGTGCCCCCCCCCCCTTGTGCATCTGGCTTCCGTGGGTCCTGGGGAATGGAACCGGGATCCTCTGGCTTTGTAGGCAAACGCCTTAACCGCCGAGCCATCTCTTCAGCCCCTCTGTAGAGACTTTGAACAGCCAGGGGCCTTCAGGTTCTTCGGCTCTCTCCTTCCTGCCCTCTGCGACATACCTCACGTAGCCTGTACCCAGACATGCCCTGTTTGTTTAAGCACTTGGTGAAGCAGAGCCACGGCCATGAAGAGCAGCCTGCCTCTCCTCTCTGCCCCGGGCTCAGCCCGGCTCGCGCAGCCTTGAGCTTCCGCATTGATATGTGGCAACGTTATGGGAGTCAGCCCCAGACATGCGCGTCACCATGCCCGGCTCCAAACTCTGGGTTTTTTTTGTTTTTTTTTTTAAAAGATTTATTTTTATTTAGTTATCAGAGAGGGAGAAAGAGTGTATACAGAGAGCAAGAATTGGCACTCCAGGGCTTCCAGGCACTGCAAAGGAATTCCAGACGCAGGTGCCACCGTGCGCATCTGGCTTACGTGGATACTGGGAAATCGGACCTGGATCCTTAGGCTTCGCAGGCATGTGCCTTAATCGTTAAGCCATCTCTCCAGCTCCCAGCCTCCAAATTCTTTTCTTTAAAATATTTTATTTAATTGATTTATTTATTTATGAGAGAGAAAGAGGAAGAGAGAGGAGAGAGTGGGCGCACCAGGGCCTCCAGCCACTGCAAACGAACTCCAGATGCGTACGCCCCTTGTGTGTGCATCTGGCTAACGTGGGCCCTGAGGAATCGAACCAGGATCCTTTGGCTTTGTAGCCAGACTCCTTAATTGCTAAGCCATCTCTCCAGCCCCTCCAAATTCTTTATCAATAAGTGAAAATGATACCTAACACATAGTTCTACAAATTGAACCAGCTGATGTACAAGGTCCCCCAAGTGTATGCCATCGCTGTTCTTTTTCCTTTCAGCTTCGGAAAGCGCTCATGCCCAGGTGTCTCCTGGGGTGACTTCACTTTTCCCAGGAACTTGGCGATAGGCCCGACTCAGCACAAAAGTGAAGGTCCCGCCCCTTCTCCTCATTGGCCTATGGGCGCATCAAGCCTTCGTCTGAACCTTGGCCTCTGTCCCACTCATTTGCAAAGCAAGGGGACCGGCCATGGGCACTAAAGGCCATGTGTTCACTTGTTCAAAGGGACCGGAGCTAGGCTGAATCCAGGTCCTGAACCCACGGGTGCTCGCAGCCCCCTGGGGAGGTGAGCGGAGTCTCTGCAGTGCCGTGGGATTGAGGAGGCGGCCGCGCACCCAGGTTCACGCGCACAGTGGGGCTCAGTCTGCAAAGGAATAAACTGTCGGGCTCTTTGGGGATAGCAGGGGGAGCTGAACAATAAATGGATGTTATTTATTTATTTATTTTTATTTTTATTTTTATTTTTTGGATTTTCAAGGTAGGGTCTCACTCTGGCCCAGGCTGACTTGGAATTCACTATGGAGTCTCAGGGTAGCCTCGAACTCACAGCGATCCTCCTACCTCTGCCACCCCAGTGCTGGGATTAAAGGCGTGCACCACCATACCCGGCTCTAAATGGATGTTTTGTAAGTTTCTTTTCCTAAATTTACATTTATTGAAACAGACAAAAAGAGAGAGACAGAGAGAAAGGGGCAGAGAGAGAGAGAATGGGCTCACCAGGGCCTCCTGTTACTGCAAATGAACCCCAAGCGCATATTGTATCTGGCTTTATGTGGGTATTGGAGGATCGAACCTGAGTCATCAGGTTTTGTAAGCAAGTGCCTTTAACCACTGGGCAATCCCTCCAGCCCCAAGAGCAATATGTGGATCTATCAGTGAAGATACTATATTCACCTGAATGTTTCCCAGTGAAGATGCTATACTCACCTGAATGTTTCCCAGGGCTCTAATGTAGTCTGGGGACGACAGGAGCCTTACTGCCATCATTGTCATTCAGGAGAACAGTGGCTCTCTGGTTTTTACCATGACCGCCCGTAGAAACTGTCAAGGCCCTAACCACTAAGCCATCTCTCCAGCCCCATTATAGCTTTATTTTATTTATTTATTTGAGAGAGGGAAAGAGACAGATAGAGAGAGAGAGAAAGAGAGAGAGAATGGGCGTGCCAGAGCCTTCAACCACTGCCAATGAACACCAGACGCATGGGCCACCTTGTGCATCTGGCTTATGTGTATCCTGGGGAATCGAACTGGTGTCCTTTGGCTCTGCAGACAAATGCCTTAACTGCTAAGCCATCTCTCCAGCCCAGTTTTTTTTTTTAATTATTATTATTTCCACCTCTTGTGCTGTAGAGTTTCTGGTGACTACAGGAGAAATTTATAAATTATTAGTAAAATTTATAAGCACTATATAGAATATGGAAACATTTCCGGGTCACAAGGAGGCTGTTAATCCCCTACCCACCCATTACGACAGGTTCAGTCAGAGAAGACAAGACCTTCTCCTCCTCGGACCTCTTGCACTGGGGCCAGCCTTCTCCAAGGGCGGGATGGCCAGAACACACGCTGGTGTCTGTCACATGTGCCAGGCTGGTGGCTGGTTGGCATGGGGGAGGCAAGATGGGACCCAGAAAAGCACCAAGATGCTCCAGTCAAAAGTCACTAGGCTGAAAAAGCTGTAGGGGTTGGGATGGAAAGACATCTTGCCTCTCTTTCCCCGTGCGGTGTGGTGGCCCAGCAGCTGGGCACGCCAGTGCTGGGCTCCAGGGCAGGCTATAGAAGGACAATTTGTGGTCCTCTGGAGAAGTTCTGAGCGCAGAAATGTTCAAAGCCTTAAATAAATTCTCATCTAATTTCAACGAGCTCCTGTCTCTAGCTGTAGTTCTCAGCCGGAGTGTGAACTCAGCGGGCGGAGCTGCGGCCCTTGGAGGCCTGCTGGGTGACCTGGCGCTCTGCCCACCTCCCAGCCTCTACTTCGGCAGCTTCTCCGCGCCAGGCCAGTCCACCTCTCCGACCCCTGCCTTGAACGGACCTCCTACCTAGCACTGCCCAGGCTATCCCCCACCTTCACTCCCTGTTCTCTCCAGCTACCTGCGAATCTGGGCAAATAAAAGCGTGTTTTCAACATGGCGTCCTTCCCAGATGCAACTGGCTTGCCTCTACTTGGAAAAGTCCATCTTTTTTTTTTTTTTTTTTAAAGAGGCAGAGAGAGAGAGAGAGAGAATGAATATGGGCTTACCAGGGCCTCCAGCCACTGCAAACAAACTCCACATACATGCGCCACCTTGTGTAGCTGGCTTACGTGGGTCCTGGGGAATTGAACCTGGGTCCTTTGGCTTTGCAGGCAAGCACCTTAACCGCTAAGCCATCTCTTCGGCCCCCGAAAGTCCATCTTCTTAGTCTTGTGGTCTGGCTCATCTTACTGAGTCCCCTCTGGTAATGTGCCCTCGGGCCCTTCCCACCATACTATGCAGGTCTCTGTGTAGCCCCTCCACCCCAGCATCCCTGGGAGCCCACCATCCCCGTATCACACTGAACCACACCCGGACATCTGTGGTACCCTGTTGATAAGTGCAGTATATATACCACCCATGCCGTAGATATATGGAGATGGTGTGTTTATTATTGTCCGCCCACGTTAGTAAAACAGAGTTCCTCTCGGCACCCAGATGAGTGTGCCCGGTGCTCCAGAAAAGTCGATTAATTGCAACATGAAAACCTGAAAGATGCCCAAAGGTATCATGAGTCTAGGGAAATCCTGCAAGTTGTTACAAGCAGCTATTTAAGAACTTCTCGGGCTGGAGAGATGCCTTAGCAATTAAGGCACTTGACTGCAAAGCCAAAGGACCCAGGGTCAACTCCCCAGGACCCATGTAAGCCAGGTGCACAAGGGGGCACATGTGTCTGGGATTCATTTGCAGTGGCTGGAGGCCCTGGCACGCCCATTCTCTCTCTTCTTGCCCAACTGTTTAATAAATAAATATAACTAAATAATAAATATAACTAAAAAAAGAATTTCTCATCTTTGTGTCTATGGGCCACGGAGATCAGTGAGGTCTAGGTTCAGCTCTGGATCTCAGGATACATGTGACATGGCTTTGAGTCTCAGCTCTGCCACTGACTGGCTCTGGGATCTTGAGTGAGTCACAGAATCAACCTGTGCCTCAGTTTCCTCACCCGAACAATCAGGGGGAAATGCTGACTTGCACCAGGAACTGTGTTCCACAGTGACCTTTCACCTCCCCCTGTCTCGTTATTTGGGTCCCCTCTGGTACCCTAACACCAGGTCACCATCATAAAGCTCAACACTGTCAGTCTCAGAGATTATTTTATGCGGATTAACAAGGGAATTGAAGTGCTCTATGCCTAACATACGCTGTGGACTCTATAACTGTGTTAAATACATGAAACATGTGTCTGCAAGTGCAAGTGAGGTCCAGAGGACAGTGGCATACCCTGATGTAGCTTTTTTTATTTTTTCTTGGTTTTTCAAGGTAGAGTCTCACTCTAGCTCAGGCTGGACTGGAATTCACTATGTAGTCTCAGGGTGGCCTCGAACTCACAGTGATCTTCCTATTTCTACCTCCTGAGTACTGGGGTTAAAGGCGTGCACCACCACGCCCAGCCCTGATGTGGCTCTCAGGAGGGGAGGAGTCACAGCAGGTTTTGAATTCTGTGATGAACTTCCTGCCATAGGGCTGTTGGCAATAGTGTCACTGGCGAGACTCCAGAGAGAAAGAGAGAGAGAAAAAAAAAAAAACTTGGCAAGCCGAGCCAACAGAGCTGGGCATCCCCAGGACAGAGGTCTGCAAGCGCAAAGGGAAGGAGTGGGAGGCAGGCAGGCTGCAGGGCTTGGTGGCCCCCTGTGCAGTGGTCTCAGGTCTGAGGACAGCGCCCAGGGCTGAGGAGGGTGGCACTTCATGTCGGGAGAAGGATGATCTCCGAGACTGGCAGTGGGGAGCTTCACGATGGTGGCCTGGGGTTAGGGTACCTGGGGGGACCCAGATAACGAGGCAGGGGGAGGTGAAAGGTCAGTGTGGAACACAGTTCCTGATGCAAGAAGCACAGTGGAGCCTTGGGGTCCCTGTCGTCAAACCTGGGGAGCGAGGCCGCCCTTCCCATCCTGGAGCTCATCCCTAGCTCCCAGCTTCTCCCTCCCCACCGCAGACATACTCATCCCGAGCTTCATGTCCTGTCACGACCTCCTCCTCTGTGGGGTGACAAGCAGTTGCTTGGGCGAGGTCACCATGGGAACCCCCTGAGGGTGCCGAAGTGGTAGGTTTGCAGAGGCGACGGAGGCCCCGGGCAAGGCAAAACAGGTCAGCCATCTTGAGTGAGCAAGCATGCCCACTCGGGGCACGCTCCGGGCAGCGTTCTCGCCACTCCTGCCATCTGTGGACTGGCAGGAAGCGGGGGTGGGGATTTATGGAAATAAGAGGTCTCCCTGGGGATGAAAGCCGGAACCATAGGAGGGACCTGCTCTCCACTGAGAGGAAAGGATCCAGTCCAATCAGGGCTGCTAGAGGCCAAGAGAGGAGGTTTGGGGAATCCTGGCTTTTCGGGAGGTGGAATTTTGAGGGAGGGAGGTGGGGGAGCAGCTGTTTAGCTTTGGACAGGCCCCCAGGGGTTGGGTAAATGGCAGGTCAATCACCAGGCTCTGCTGAAGGATGGGAGAGCTGTGTGTGAAGCAGCAGGCGTCCAAGGGATACATTTGCTCAAGTGATCGATATGTAATTCTAACCAGATTGTGTCCTCTGTCCTCCAATCCTTCAGAGGACTTAAAGAGAGGAAAAACAGTCTTCCTTGAGTCTGAGGTGAAAGGTCGGGACTATGCCAATTTACCCGCCACTGAGGATACTCTTCTGCTCTCCTGGGATAAAAAGAGTCAGGACAAGGGCAGGGAGGTTGAAGAGCTGTGTCCACAGATGTAGGAAAGCAGGTGGCAAGCCAACGCTGGCCCTGGGCACCCTTTGTGGAGATGGGTTAGGTCAGAAGTCAACACAGTGGGACTGGGGATATGGCTTAGTGGTTAAGGCATTTGCCTGCAAAGCCTAAGGACCTTGGTTCGATTCCCCAGGACCCACATAAGCCAGATGCACCAGGAGGCACATGTGTCTAGAGTTTGTTTGCAGTGGCTGGAGGCTCTGGCGTGCCCTTCCTCTCTTTCTTTATATCTGTCTCTCTCTCTCAAATAAATAAAGTATAAGAAATCAACACAGTGGGTGCTGAAGACCTGGTGGCTGGGGGAGGGGAATGGTAGGGTGGTCTCCAGGGTCAAGAGCTGGTGAACAGCTGGCTAGCATGGACACGTTCAGAGAAACACAGACGCTATTGAAGACAACAGGAGCTAGGTATTGCTGGGATTAAAGCAGAGGGCAGAAAAATCTTTTGTGAAAGTAGCAGAAGGTTCAGAAGTTGTGAGAGGTGGGAAAAGCTTGACGGCAGAAGTACCCGGATACCTCCATCTCCTTCCGCCCACGGACCAAATGGCTACTCTACAAAGGGAAGTAGGACTCGAACTCGTAACTTCAGGAAGGCTTTGCAGCAGTGGGGGCCCAATGACCCCAGAAGAGATGCCTTGGGTCTCACTGGCAGAGTGGCTATGGAGAGAGAAGCTTTGAGAAAACCATGGCATGAGCCACCAATGCATAGAAGTTGGGTCAAGTTTCGAACAAAAAAGTGACCTTGGACCCTGGCCCTCAAGGACGCATGACTTAGAGCCTGTGGTGGTTTGAATGGAATGGCCCCCCTCCCCAACCGCTTCGTTTATTGAACACTTGGTCTCCAGCCAAGTGGTTCTATTTGGGAAGGTTATGGAGCCTTAAGGAGCTGGAGCCTTGCTGGAGGGAGTCTGTCACTGGGGGTGTGCTGAGGCCTTACAGCCCGGCCCTGGTTCATATCTTGCTCTATTTCCTCACTGCTAATATGATGACGTGACACCCGCTTTCTGCTCCTGCCGTGCCCAGTGGACCCTACCCTCTGGAACTGTGGTTCCTGGTCACTCTGGGGCCACTGTGCAGCCATTTCCCAGGGGCGTCCAGGCCACTACAGAGCAGGGTGTTCAGTGGCTGTGAGTGTGACGGGAAGAAACACCCGGGAGGCAGCTTCACAGAATAGCTCATTTGTTTTTCAGGGGAGTGGGTTTATAAGCATTCGTGAAAAGAGCAGGAAGAGGTACGGGTAGGTACAGGTCATAAGGGGATTGGTTAGTTCAGAGGTCCCATTGGTGCCTGGTTAGCATGTAGTGACATCATGGGTGAGTGGGAAATTGTCACAAGGTCTAACTTGTGACGGGAAAAAGTATGGGGTACGGGTTATAGGGGGATTGGCTGTGTGAAGGCTGTTGGCTGATACCTCATTGACATATGGGGATGTGCCGGGCAAGCAGCAAGAGGTCACAAGGCTCTGTGGACAGCAAAACCTAAGTCTCATGGGGATGTTCAGGTGTCCCAGGCTGGGGGGGGAGGGAGAAGCTCCAATCCTGCCAGCCTTGGGTCCCAAGATTTTCAGGGTCCAGTCTTGCTGCATTCTCGGAGAAGGAGCAGCCCCACTCCTGCTGGCCATGGGACCAAAGTTGTCAGGGTCTAGGCCAGCTGTGACCTCCTGTGACCCAGGAGCCCTTAGCCACGCTCAGGCCTGCTTTAACCTTCAGTGGCCTGGGTCCTTCACCTGTGCCCGATATGGAACTGTAAGCCCAGTTAAACTCCTTTCCTCCCAGAAGTTGTTTCTGATGGGGTATTTTTATCTGGCAACAAGAGAGTAACGTACAAAATGTAAAGGGTTTATTTGGAAAGCGATCACTAGAAAACACTGATAGGGAATGTTGTGTGACAGGGACAGGAAGATGTCAATAAAGGGTGCATGGTCAACAAAAGTCTCCCTACAGGTGAATATGGTTCAGCCCCAGCGGGGCGGGGGAGGTGCCGTGGCCCATTGCAAACATGGGCCTCTGAATTATTACTGGAAAGGTAGATAATTGGGGTGTTTTTCCACCGACTCCTATTGACTGTAAAGAGAACAATGCCTTCTTCATGGTGGTGCTTCAGCACAGGTAGGTATTGAGATGCGCAGGTGCCGTCTGCCAGGACCCATTCAGAAAGGGTAAGGAGTGAAGGGATGATGTAATGTAACAGCATCTGCTATCGATGCCAACGGAGTAGGGCTGGAGGATGTCTAGGAAGGAGGGATCTGCAGGTACTGAGTCACAGAAGCGTTGTGTGATGCTTTTAAAATATTTTTAATATTTTTACTTATTTATTTGCAGGCAGAGAGAGGGGAGAGACAGAGAGAACGGGTGTACAAGGGCCTCAGCAAATGAACTGCAGATGCATCCACCACTTTGTGCATCTGGCTTTATGTGGGTACTAGGGAATTGCAGGTGAGCGCCTTAACCACTGAGCCATCTCTCCAGTCTTTTCCTCTGGACACCACTTGAAGCCATCTCGAGGTAAAGAATGCTTTGGGAGGTAGCCATGGCAACTTTGGGGCAGAGCAGAACAGTGGTGAAGGTCTGGAGCGATGGGGATGGAGCTGTTGACAGCTCCCTAGTGGACGGAGGAAGGGAGGGTCGCAAGACCCTCGCCTGAAGTTACAGCAATTGTTCCTGCCTGTCCCCGGCTGCACGTGATCTTGGGGAAAGCTAGATTGTATAGGAGGCAAAAGTTCAGTAAGAGAGGGAATCCATGACGCAGCTTCAGTGAGATCGCCACCCAGGATGGAGTGGGACTTCTCAGTGGTGTGACTGCTTTGGGGGTCTCCATGGTCTGTAAGCCGGCCCTCACCCCAAGGCTGGGGGAAGAGCATTGTTGGAGGTCAATCCTAACACAATGGGACTCCATGACGCAGCTTCCACGGGGTGGCTATCCAGGATGGGAAGGGGCTTTGTGGTCATGCAGCCACCCACACTCATGTAAGCAACCCCTCACCCGTGCTCTGTAAGTCACCCCAATAAATTCATTGGTTCCCCACAACTGGTTTTGGCGGAACTGTCCTTTCATCTGTCCTCTGTGCCGTGTATGGTGGAGAAGATGTGTGTTCTCGTCTCCCTGGGGGGGGGGGGGGGGAGCTTTTCTGGGGCAGCGGAGATCTGGAAGGGCCTAAGGTAGAGGCGGGGATAGGACACGGGAAGAGCGGAGGAGGAGAGGGGCTCACATTTACAGAGTGACTCGGGTGGTGACCCAGCGCTCGTCAAGGCTTATCCCCCTTCTGACGAAGTCTGCATTGCATAAGAAGACTGTGGACCCAAAGACTCACGACCAGCCAGAGTCTGAAGTTGTTTGAGAAAAGCAGACCCCCAGCATCTGCCCAAACCACACAGCCTACTAATAACAGGCAGGCTAGGATTAGAACCCAGGACTTCGCTTCCCTCAACTATGAGTGACCTAGGCTGAATCCATCTGTGGAGAAATTCATCTCAGGGTTTAGCCTTCCTATGGAAGGGAGTGACCACTGCTGGCAACTTCACATGCACAGAGGGACCAGCATCCCTAGTGCCCTTGGGACTTCTGCACCTAGAGAAGGAAATAGAAGAATCCCATTTCCCGGGTGGGGGGGGGACCAAGAGGGAAGAGGGGACTTCCTCTTTGAGGGAGGGGTCTAGGGATTCCTCACCATGGTGCAATTATTCACGAGAAGGCTTTTGCGATGGGGATGGGGACATAGCAACTTTAGTTCCCACTGTTGAAGTGTGTGGTAGACTAAATGAAGCACTTCCAGACAGTAAGTACCCGGATGCTCCCTAGTGACCCCTAAGTCTTCCCAAGATGCACTGCGCAGGTGGCTACGGGCAGGTTGGCAGCAAGAGGAGACTTGATCTGGCCGCAGGTATAGCTGGGCTTGAAGCAGTCAGCTATTCAGTTCCTGTCATGTACTGCTGATCCGGAAGGGGACAGTCACTTCTCTGAATGCAGGCAAGTGTTTGGAGTTACCCTCGTGTCCAGTTCTGATTTCTCAATGTGACCACTAAAGAGCAGTCACTCACTCACTCATTCATTTACCCATTCATTCTTCCCCGATCTTTACAATTTCTTGGTGGCTACTGCTTTGGAGTTTGACTTGTCCTCATTTTTCTAAGACTATGAGGTTTATTACTAAATGACTCATTTGAGAGAGACTGTCGTGAAGAGAAAATGATGGTTGAGATCAGGGTGATGGAAATGCATACAGAAGAAGAGACCATAGAAGGAATCTCACCAGGAAACCAGCAATAGGCTAAGCAGAAGGAATGAGGGTTAAAGTAGTTTTACAAGCCATCCCTAAGGATGACCCTGGATCTAAGGAAGGCAGTCAGTGCCAAAAATGTAAACCTCCCTAGACAGCGAAAGATATAGAGGGGGCTGGAGAGATTGCTCAGTGGTCAAGGTGACTGCCTACAAAGCCAAAGGACCCAGGTTCAATTCCCCAGGACTGACGTAAGCCAGATGTACAAGGCGATACACACATCTGGAGTTCATTTGCAGTGGCTGGAGACCCTGGCATGCCCATTCTCTCTCTCTCTCTCTCTCTCTCTCTCGCTCTCTCTCTCTCAAATAAATAAATAAAACTAAAAGTATTTTTAAAAAATGTAAACCTCCCTAGACACCAAAAGATGCAGAGGGTGCTGGAGTGATAGCTTAGTGGTTGAAGACGCCTGCTTACAAAGCCTGATGGTCTAGGTTTGATTCCCCAGTTACCAAGCAAAGCTGGATGCACAAAGTGGTGTGTGCCTCTGGAGTTCATTTGCAGTTGCAGGAAGCTTTAGCATGCCCATATTCTCTTGCTTCCTCTCTCTCATAAATAAATAAATAATTTTTAAAAAGATGTATAGCTACACATAATTCCTTGCCCCTATGAAGAAAGGAACAAAAAATAGGCATGCAGGCTAGTCTCTCTCTCTTCTTCCAGACATATGGGTGTATAAACACACACACACCCCAGGCACATATACCTATTCCCATACCCGTGCACGCACACCTCCACTTATAGAAAATACAATGATATAGAAACCTGGGAAGTAGATCATTAGCAAAATTTAAACTGTGTGAAGCTCTTCAGGGCAAATGGCCCAAATTATCCCAGGAGAAGTTAAATGGAGATTTAAAACATGCAGACATGGGCTGGAGAGATGGCTTAGCAGGTAAGGCACTTCCCTGTGAAGTCTGAGGAACCAGGTTCAATTCCCCAGTACCCATGTAAGCCAGAGGTGATACATGTGTCTGGAGTTTGTTTGCAAAAGCTGGAGGCCCTGACATGCTCATTGTCCATTCTCCCCTCCCCCCCCTCTTGCTCACTCACTAATAAATAAAACAATTTTTTAATGTAGAAAAACTTAGAAAATAAAAGCAATTTAAAAGACATGCCAGCCAAACATAATGTATGAGCACTATTTGAGCATGGATTCAAATACACTATAAAAATATTTTTCTCAATCACGGAAATAGAAGCACTGGCTGTTTCATTTTTTAAAGAATCCGTAAGACTATCAGGGGTAATAATGTTTTGTCTCTATTTTAAATAAGGACTCCTGTCTTTTAAAGAAACACACTGAAATATTTACAGAAAGATTATATGATGTGTTGGGTTTGTTTCAAAATAACCTGGAGTGAGGAAAAGATGTGTTATAGGTTAAATTAATGAGACTCGCTCTGCGTTGCTAGTTGTAGAGCTGCTGATGGATGAGTGCATTAGTTTTCACACACACACACGCACGCACGCACACACACACACACACACACAATCACGTATTCATTTATTTCCTAAAGGTCTAAATGGTTGATAAAATTTTGTAATAAACTTACTTATTTATTTGAGAGAGGGAAAGAAGCAGAGTGAGAGAGAGAATGGGTCCACTAGGGCTTCCAGCCACTGCAAACAAACTCCAGATGCATGTGCCACCTTGTGCATCTGGCTTACATGGGTAAGTACTGGGGAATCAAACCGAGGTCCTTTGGCTTTGAAGGCAAGTGCCTTCACCACTAAGCCACCTCTCCAGCCCCATGTAATAAAAAAAAGTTTTGAGTGAATTAAGAGAAGTAAGAATATTCAAGGAAATATTTTGGACATAGAATGGATCTAAGACAGTTCTGGGTGACATGTGACCATAAGGGAACTAGAGGTATGAGAGACACCTTGGCCCCTGGCTTGCCCAACTTGTCAAATGGTGGTTGTGCTGGCCATCTTGGAGCTGCCCTCACATCCACTGAG
Source organism: Jaculus jaculus (assembly GCF_020740685.1). NCBI lineage: Eukaryota > Metazoa > Chordata > Mammalia > Rodentia > Dipodidae > Jaculus > Jaculus jaculus. The sequence goes on from NC_059109.1 coordinate 9,139,688, forward strand.
AGCTGCCCATGCTCTAAGTGGATGACCTAACCAACAGTGGTTTGTCACCCTACAGTTCCAGCTATATCTCAGCCACGTTGACCAAAGCTGCAGGTACCCTGTGACCCAGTGGAGTTCTACAAAGAAGAATAACTTGCAGGATTAACTTACTGCACATCTACTCTCAGCAGGAACCATGACCCGCACCTTTTCCGCACTCTGTCCTTTCTCTTCCAATCCCCACTTTATAGATGAAGCACAGAGCAGTGAAGTCCGGCCTGGGAAGATGGGTCAGTGGTTAAGGTGCTTGCCTGCAAAACCTAACTACCCAAGTTCAATTCCTCAGTACCAATGTAAAGCCAGATGCGCAAAGTGGCGCATGTGTCTGGAGTTCATTTGCAGCAGCTGAGGCCCTGGTGTGTCTATTCTCTCACACACTCTCTTTCCTCTGTCTCTCTCTGCTTGCAAGTAAATAATAAATAAAAAGATTCTTTCTTCTTCTCCTTTTTAAAATTTTTTATTTATTTTTATTTATTTATTTGAGAGTGACAGACAGAGAGAAAGAGGCAGTTAGAGAGAGAGAGAATGGGCGCACCAGGGCCTCCAGCCACTGCAAGCGAACTCCAGATGCATGTGCCCCCTTGTGCATCTGGCTAACGTGGGTCCTGGGGAATCAAGCCTTGAACTGGAGTCCTTAGGCTTCACAGGCAAGCGCTTAACTGCTAAGCCATCTCTCCAACCCTCCTCCTCCTCTTTCTTCTTCTTCTTCCTCCTCTTCCCCTTCTTCTTCTCCTTCTCCTCCTTCTCCTTCTTCTTTTCTTTGAAGAAAGAGGCAGAGAGAGAGAGAATTGGCATGCCAGGGTCTCAGCCACTGCAATCTAGCTCCAGATGCTTGCGCCACCTAGTGGGCATGTGCAACCTTGCACTTGCCTCACCTTTGTGTGTCTGGCTTATGTGGAATCTGGAGAGTCAAACATGGGTCCTTAGGCTTCACAGGCAAGCACCTTAACTGCTAAGCCATCTCTCCAGCCATTGTTTAAAAGAGTTAATCCCAGGGAGCCTGTCAATCACTCATCTGCTCAAGAGATCATCCCTCACAAAGACATGCTAAGTAGATGGATGGAATAGTTATCCCTTAATGTGATACTGTAACATGCTCCCAGAAGCCCCTCCCTCCCCGCTGTTGCTTGCAGACCCTCACTGCTGGGCTGGCCTGCTTCTCTGAGCTCTAACTCAGTAAGTGTAAATCTTCCTCATTTTCTTTTGTTCCTCCTTTCTTTTCCTTGGATGCTGGCCTGAATCTCAAGCACGTTTGTCCTGACACTTTGGGACCCTTCCACCTTTTCTCAATCAACCTTCTTTCACTTGCTCCTCTTCGTATGTGTGTCTAATTTTCTACGGTTATGAGCAAAGCGCTGCACAGTATGAAAATCTGCAATCCGGGCTGGAGAGATGGCTTAGCGGTTAAGCGCTTGCCTGTGAAGCCTAAGGACCCCGGTTCGAGGCTCGGTTCCCCAGGTCCCACGTTAGCCAGATGCACAAGGAGGCGCACGCGCCTGGAGTTCGTTTGCAGAGGCTGGAAGCCCTGGCGCGCCCATTCTCTCTCTCTCCCTCTATCTGTCTTTCTCTCTGTGTCTGTCGCTCTCAAATAAATAAATAATTAATTAAACAAATTAAAAAAAAAAAAAAAAGAAAATCTGCAATCCTCTCAGGGCCACATCCGCCCCAGGCACCTGTGGAGGCTCGTCTTAGGGAGGCTCCCACAGTGATGGTAGGTGATATGAAGAAGGCATGTGGTTCAATTGTAAGAAGTCAGGTTTGCACCCTCTCTCAGTCCCCTTCCAGGAAAACAAAAACAAAAACAAACACAGAAAAACCACAGTGCCTGCTTCTCTGTCAAAGAGGAAGCCTAGGAAGGGGGAAGGGAGATTTCTAATTCCCTTTTAATTCTATTTCAGGGCTTTGTAGTGGGGATTTCTGTGCAATTACCTACAGGGAACAAAGGATATTAGAAATGCCGCTTGCTTTCTGGGTGTCACATTAAAGGTTTGGTATGTGGGCTGGAGAGATGGCTGAGCTGTTTAAGGTACCTGCCCGCAAAGCCTAAAGACCACTGTTCTCCTCCCCAGGTCCCATATAAGCCCGATGCACAAGGTGACGCAGGCACACAAGGTCGCACACGTGCACACGGTGGCACGTGCTTCTGGAGTTCTACTGCAGAGGCTGGAGGCTCTAGCGTGCCAATTCTCTCTTCTCTCTCTGCCGCTGTCTCTCATAAAAGATTACAAAGACTGCAAAAGGCCTAGCTTGTGACTAAGGAGGTTCAGAAGCTAACACCCCGTGCAGGACAGGAGAGCTTAGCACCCAGGCTCACGGGGCCCTGGTAGGGACCTAGCATGGAGTCCCAAATTGCTGAACAATCCTCTTAAACATGTAAATAATCTGTACATGCCCATAAGGCCGTTCATGGTTTCTCTCAGAGGACTGAAAAGCGGCACGGGTCCCAGAGTCCTGTTGGGTTAACTACGGCTTGGCATATTCGCACACAGGCCAGGGAGTCCCTGCACCTTACCCTCGAGGAGGAGATGGGGGGACAGAACCCAAGGGGCTGTCACGGAAGTCAGTGTAATTTGTGTTTGTGGAATCAGTGTGAGCAGCAGGGGGCTGGGACCCCATTGTTCAGGACCACCTCATTTAATTTGTCACAGAGGGTCCCGGCTCAGGAGAGCTCTCAGATGCCTCTAATGCACAGGGGCCTGGGGGTAGCTGGCCACGTAGAATGGATAGAAAGTTTGCTCAGCTGCTCAGAGGATTTTTTTTTTTTTTTTTTTTTTTTGGCCAAGGTTTCAATTTGGCTGTGCAGCGTTGTTCAGGTGTAATCCCTAGATTTAGAAAAGACATGTTCCCATCACTGATACACACCAGTGATGTTTTCAATTATCTGTATTAACAATAGCAACAGGATTGGAGCCGTGACTGTCTAGACTGGCTCTGTGTTCTCCTAGACACCTCGCCTTATCTGCTACTGGCATGCCCCGGTGCCCACCTCTGCCAAGTGGGAGTCACCTCATTGCAGACAGTGAGCGCCTTTAAGCTCAGAGAATTCTCAAAGATGGTCTTCTTAAAAGGGGAAGCGATAGGCTGGAGAGATGGCTCAGTGGTTAAGGCACTCGCCTGCAACGCCTAAGGACCAGAGTTCAATTCCCCAGGACCCACATGAAGCCAGATGCACAAGGTGGCGCATGTGTCTAGAGTTCATTTGTGGTGGCTGGAGGTCCTGGCGTGCCCATTCTCTCCTCTCGCCCCCCTAACAAATATTTCAAAAGGGAGAGTTCTTAGAACTGGGCAGTAGTAGATAGCTTAATGGGTAAAGTGTTTGCTTTGCAAACATAAGGACCTGAGTTCAATCCCTAGAACCTAAGGGAAATTTCTGGGTGAGGTGACGCTGGTGACGCCAAGACAGGAGGATTCCTGAGTTCACTGGCCAGCCAGTCTAACCCACGCGGCACGCTTCAGGCCGGTGATAGACCCTGTCTTTAAAACAAAGGGTAGGTAACACCTGAGGAATGACATTTGAATCGTCTTCTGGCCTTTCTGCCTGCACCCGCGCACACACACACACACACACACACACACACGGAGGAAAAGTTCTTGTGTCCAGACCCCAGAAGTGTTATGCCCAATGGTGCAGGTGCCAGGCCTATGAGGCACGATGTAGGAAGTGACAGAATGTCACCTTTGCAAACCCAGAGACCGAGGAGCGACCAGAACTCCTGGGGCTATGACAAGAGCCCCTTGGATGTCTCCAATATTCATTGCCTTCCTGCCAAGCTGGTCCCAACCGCTGTGACTCTGAGCAGATGGGGAGGTGGGGGCGGGATGGACGCAGGTGATATCCTGTGAAACCCCATGTAGCATTTACTTCTCCAGTTTTTATGAATCAACACTGACAGAAGTAACACATGCATGGGGCTGCAGGGATGGCTAAGTGGTTAAGGCACTTGCCTCCAAAACCTAAGGACCCCGGTTCAATTCCCCAGTACCCACATAAAGCCAGATGCACAAGGTGGCACGAGCGTCTGAAGTTCATTTGTTGTAGTGACTGGAGGCCCTGGTGCACTCAGTCTCCCTCTCTCTCTCTCTCTCTCTCTCTCCCTCTCTCTCTCTCTATGTGTGTGTGTGTGTGTGTGTGTGTGTGTGTGTGTGTGTGTGCGCGCGTTTGTGTGTGTATTCTTTGTCAAATAAATATTTTTAAAAAGAAGCCCCATTCTCTCTATCTATTTCTCTCTCTCTGCGTCTTTTCTCTCTCAAATAGACAAATAGGGCTGGAGAGATGGCTTAGTGGTTAAGCACTTGCCTGTGAAGCCTGAGGACCCCGGTTCAAGGCTCGATTCTCCAGGACCCACATTAGCCAGATGCACAAGGGGGCGCATGAGTCTGGAGTTTGGTTTGCAGTGGCTGGAGGCCCTGGAATGCCCATTCTTTCTTTCTTTTTTTTTGGTTTTTCAAGGTAGGGTCTCACTCTGGCTCAGGCTGACCTGGAATTCACTATGTAGTCTCAGGGTGGCCATTCTTTCTTTATATCTGCCTCTTTCTCTCTTTCTCTGTCGCTCTCAAATAAGTAAAAATAAACAAAAAAATAAATAAATTTTATATATATAATTTAAAAAGGGAGTGCTGGAGAGATGGCTTAGCTGTTAAAGCAATTGCCTGCAAAGCCAAAGGATCCCGGTTCGATTCTCCAGGATTCACATAAGCCAGATACATGAGAGGGTGCATGCATCTGGAATTCATTTGCAGAGGCTGGAGGCCCTGGTATGCCCATTCTCTCTCTCTCTCTCTCAGTCTATCTATCTATTTCTCTCTACCTCTATCTCTGTGCCTATTTATCTCTCTCAAGTAAATAAGTAAAATATATTTGAAAACAGAAGAAATAACAAGTGCAGGCAGGTTGATTTTGGCTCACAGTTTTCATTCATCAAAAGGGGGAAGAAGGACATGGTGAGTTCAAGGTGGCCGGAGCGTGTAGCTGGGACTCCTCATGTTTGGACTGACCAGGAAGCAGAGGTCAAGGAATGCTGACCAGGAAGCAGAGGCCAAGGAATGCTGACCAGGAAGCAGAGGCCAAGGAATGCTGATGGCCAGCTTCCTTTCTCCTCCTCTTTTTTTTTTTTTTTTTTTTTTTTTTTAGATCCAGGACCCCCAGCCCATGGGATGATGCTGTCCACATTCAGGGTGGGGCCTCCCTTCTTAGCGAAACCTCTCTGGAAATGCCCTTACAGAACGTCCATGGATGTGCCTCCCAGGAGAGTCCAAATCCGATCCAGTTGACAAAGAACACTTACTGTCAGTCCCTGGATGCATACTTGATTATAGTTTTGCAAACAGAAGATCTCAGAGGAGTCCATAAAATTCCAGACTTCCCTGCCACAGAGCCCAGGCTGGTCATGAGAAGTCAGTACTGCTACACTTTGCAAGTTGCGCTTATCTTTTTTAACCTTCCCCATTACCTACTTTCTGGTCAGCTGGCTCCCAGCATGATATGACAGACACACAACTCTCCATCCGTGTCCCCAAGCCATCCCTCAGCACCAAGCCCCACTCTTTGGAAGGAAAAGGTTTCCTCGTTATTAAAACCTAAACCCTGGGCTGGAGAGAGGGCTTAGTGGTTAAGGCGCTTGCCTGCAAAGCCTAAGGACCCACGTTTGACTCTCCAGATCCCACATAAGCCAGATGCACGAAGATGAGGCAAGCGCAAGGTTGCACATGCCCACTAGTTGGCACAAGCATCTGGAGTTCAATTGCAGTGATTGAGGCTCTGGCAGGCCAATTCTCCCCTACCCCTCTTGCTCTCTCTAAAAACGGTAGAAAAAAAAAATTTTTTTTAAACCTCAAACCCTCACAGGAAGGATCTCCCATAGGATCACACGGACCAAGTCCCCTGGTGACCGGACAGGGAAGGCTGCAGCATTCGGCCACCTACAAACCGCAGGCAGAGTGAAGGGCTGAGGTACAGAACACAGGGGCAGCCCAGAAAGCCAGAGCCCCCCTTCCCCACCTCCCCTTACTATCGCATGTCGCTCAGGCACAGACCCAGAAAGGTGAACTACAGCCTGCACTCTGGAGTTCATGATGCCAAGTCTCACTGGCAAATAGCATGTCAGGCCCCGCTCTCCAGAGCTTTGGAGGAGCCTGTTTGCCTGACCACAGTCCTCCTTCTACAACAAAGCTCCCAAGGCCTGCTCGAGGTTGAGAGCTGAGGTTAAGCAGCTCCTTCGTGTGGGTGGCGGCTGCAGCTAAGATTTGGAACCAGGAGACTCGAGGATAAAGTTAGAAGCAAAGAAAGGCCTCAGGGTAAGAGAGGCTCAGTGCCAAGTAGGAGACCCCATATGGGGAAAGGGGTTTCTGTGGCTTTGAATTAAAAAAAAAAAAAAGAAAACAGTTAAAAGATGCAGCTCAGAAAATAAAAAGTGTGAGTAGCCTTCCTCTTAAACGATTTCACAGCTGGCCTGTCAAATGTCACAGTGAACAGCAAGAACAGAATGGGAAAGAGACCCTGCCTCAAAGCAGAGTGGCAGTGAAGGATGGACGCTTGAACACTGTCCTCAGACCTGCCCACGCATGCTAGGGTATGTGTGCACCCACACCCACGCACGGGAATATGCCCCTACACACATCTTAGACTGGAATTCCAAATGCACCCCCACACCTGAGGGCTGAACCCTAGGCCCCACCCACAGTGACACCTCCTCCGGCCATTTGGCTGGGGATCCAAATTACAAACCTTTTAATTTATTTACTTTTTGACTTTCTTTATTTATTAGAGATGGCGGGGCTGGGGAGGAGAATGGGCACACCAGGGCCCCTGGCCACTGCAAACGAACTCCAGACCGCATGCGCCACCATGTGCATATGGCTTACGTGGGACCTGGAGAATCAAACCTGGGTCCTTAGGCTTCATAGGCAAATGCCTTAACCTCTAAACCATCTCTCCAGCCCCCAAATTATCCTGAACTAACTGGGGGACATCCATTCAAACCACCACAGTGGGGAGGGGTTACCAGCAGAGCTGTGGTCAGAGCAGGCATTCCCCCCACCTACTGGAGCCGCATTCACGGCTTCCTTTTTTTTAGGGGGGGGTTTCGAGGTAGGGTCTCACTCTGGTCCAGGCTGACCTGGAATTAACTCTGTAGTCTCAGGGTGGCCTTGAACTCACGGCGATCCTCCTACCTCTGCCTCCGGAGTGCTGGGATTAAAGGCGTGCGCCACCACGCCCAGCACGGCTTCCTTTTTTAAGCACCCCTATTCAACAAGAAGCCATATATTCACACTTGAACCTGAAACTGTAACTGTAACATACAAAGAAGCAAAAACCATGTCCCTGGGTGGGACGTGACGCTACAGACATGATTCCACAAAGACTCGTGGCCATGGCCAGTCTGTGAGCTTAGTGAGCTGGACAAACACATCTCCCAGAAGCCCACAGCTCTGTGCTGGCTCCAAAGCAGCCTGTGGGGGAACCTGCGTGGGAGAAAGGGCTGATAAAGAGCCAAGTAGGAAGTCCTGGGATAGGCAATGCGCATGTGCGGACCCACCCACATGTCATTCACCACCAAGGAGCAAGAGGTAGATGCAGGGACCACACTCCAGGAGAACCTGGATGAAATTTGGGGGAGTTTACATTCAGGAAGTCTCTGCTTTCTTACCAAGGGGCTTCGGGAGACAAGAGGAGGGGATGGAGGGAAGAAGTGAGAGAAGGAAGCTACAAAGAGCCCACCCACCCCTCTGGTTATCTCTTGGTCTAGGCGGAGGTGACAGCCAGCCCGTAAGACGCAAGGAAAAGTGCAGAGTCCGTGGCGAGGCCAGCCTTGAACGGCTTGCGATACTACCTCCAATGGTCTAGACTTCTTACCAAGGGGCTGAGGCATTGATGTGGCCCTGGGCACGCGGAAGATCTGGGACAATGGGAGTGGCAAGCCACCATCCCGGCTAACAGGAACCGAGTCAATGTGCCTGCTCTCACTGTTAACGTTGGAGGCATTCGTGCTGCCCTGGAGCCAATCATGCCAGCCAATGCCCTTGCAGAAAACCAAGGCAGTACCCACAAAGACCCTCTAACAGACCCGGGGAGGCCTCCTTGGATGGGTGTGAAGTGCCAGTACCACCCTATTTGCCTATGGGGGAAAAAAAAAGGTCAGGGCTGGAGAGATGGCTTAGCGGTTAAGAGCTTGCCTGTGAAGCCTAAGGACCCCGGTTCGAGGCTCGATTCCCCAGGACTCACGTTAGCCAGATGCACAAGGGGGCGCCTGCGTCTGGAGTTCGTTTGCAGTGGCTGGAGGCCCTGGCATGCCCATTCTCTCTCTCTCTCTGCCTTTTTCTCTCTCTGTCGCTGTCAAATAAATAAATAAAAATAAACAACAAAAAAATTAAAAGAAAAGTTCAGATAGCGGGGATGCTCTAAAACTCTCCAAGGGCGTGTAATAACGTCCTTGCTTTGGCTTTCCGGCTGACACCGGCCGTCCAAGCTGCCGGCCAAGCGCCGAGTCATCATCCGTGTTGTCCCGGGAGGAAGAGACCACGGGAGAAATGCCGGGCCCAGCTCCTAGGATTGACAGACAAAATACAAGGTGCCGAGCCAAATTTGAATTTCAGATAAACCGCAGACAATATCTTATAAACAGGTCTCCCGTGCTGTTACTTGCTATTTATATGAAATTCAAATTTCACCGAGCAACCTGAATATCTGCTCAGACTAGCATCCCAAGATCCAAGTAGGCAATACACTCCAAGGGTCACTGCCGTGGGGAGGGAGACGCACAGGGGCATAAACCCCAGCGGGGACAGAAGCCCTAATGTGCCCCAGTGGCTGATCGTGCAGTGAGGACAAACCAAGAAGATGGTGACACCCCATGATGCAGCCCCACCCATGTGAGGTACGCGTATCATTGTATATTTATTGTCCTGTTAAAAACAGGGGAGAGTCGTTTCGAGGGGTAGACATCCCTTCATAGCGAGGAAAATCTTGGTGTCAGGGCACAAGACCAGAACCCTAAGGCAGAAAGCAAACAGGAAGTGTGGGGGGGGGGGCAGATATAAAACCTTTAAGATTCATGGGCTGAAGAGATGGCTGAGCGGTTAAGGTGCTTGCCTGCAAAGCCTAACGACCTGGGTTGGATTCCCCAGGACCCATGTAAAGCCAGATGCACAAAGTGATGCACGCATCTGGAGTTCGTCTACAACAGCTAGAAGACCTGACATACCCATTCTCTCTCCTCTCCCTCTCTCTCTCTGTCTCTCTCTCTCTCTCTCTGTGTCCATTTTCAAATAAATTTAAATTTAAAAAATGTTTCAGAAATCTTTAAGGGCCACTCCATAGTGACCCTCTTCCTCCAACAAGGCGCCACTTCCTAAAGTGTCCACATCTTTCTCAAACAGCGCCACCAGGTGGGATCCAAGGGTTTATTTTGCCTTCAACCCACAGCAATTTACTTTCTGGTCTTGTTTCGTTTTGCTTCAAAAACCTGGTGTGTGTCTTGGCCCATCTCAACTCAACTCAGCGCAGTTACATTCACAATGCAGATAATACCAGTACAGGTATCTGAACCCATGCCTGAGGTGGGTTCCAGTAATTAGAAGGATTTAAGATGAGTGAGAACCAGACAGCCAATCAGCTCCCAAGCAGTGTGAGATACGTGGAGCCAGACAGCCAATCAGCTTGCAAGCAATATAGGCACGAGGACCCAGGCAGCCAATCAGCTCCCAGGCAATGTTGGCATGAGGAGCCAAACAGCCAATCATCTCCTAGGCACTGTAGCAATGAGGAACCAGGCAGCCAATCAGCTCCCAGGCAATATACTTTCTTGTCACCCCTGGGCTTTCCGTAGAGGCCCAGGTCAGGACAAGAAAGTTTAAGTTCCTCTCTAAATGGTCACAACATGGACTCGGGTGTGAGACAATGGGGTGGAGACACGGAGCTAAAGCAGCCAGCTTCATCCTTGCAATAAGAGCTAAGTTAACATGGTGGTGGTGGCGGGGGGGGGGTGGGGGGAGCATGCTTCTGTGGCTGGCGCCAGGTATCATGGCTTATGTCGAGGGTTTGGGGCGCTCCAGGTGGTGCTGTTTGCAAAGAGGAAGGCAATGTGTTAAGCCTGCAGTTGGCAACAGGAGCCTGTCCAAAATACTGACACAGCCCACATGACCTCAGGGAAGCAGGGGTGGGCCGACCTTATGTTCCAAGCAATAAACCCAAGGCAATGTGGTCCTATAAGTGGGGGAGGGTCAGTTCCACTCCACGGTCAGCCAGATCACACCTTCTAGAACCACCAAGCTCCTCCTCGGTCTCCTCCTAAACGTGTGACCTTGCTCCTGTCTCTAGTTGATGACAACTGGGCACACAGCGTGTCCCTCCCCCAGGAAGGCCTCTGCCAGGCAGTCAGGTCAGGGAGAGGTAACAACTTTACCTTGGTTTAGGATTCCCCAACATACTACTTCTCCCTTTTGCCTTTGGCTCTCAAAGCCTGAAGCATTCACTATATGACTTCCAGAGGTAATACGAGGGATCAGGGCCCTTTCCATAGTTGTGAGGCTCTGGGGTGTTGCTCCTTGACCAGGACTCCGGTTTTTGGCCAACCAGAGATCAAACCTTTAAAGGGGTGAGAGAAATTCTGATTATGCCAAACGTGGATTCATGAGCACAAGGGAAATATAGGCTTCCCATCACTGGAAGCAGACAGAAAAAGAACAGGGCCTTTAATCCCAGCACTCAGGAGGCAGAGTGTGATGGTTTGATTCAGGTGTCCCCCATAAACTGAGGTATTCTGAAAGCTAGGTTCCCAGGTGATAGAGATTTGAGAATTAACGCCTTCTGGAGGCAGTGTGTTGATGGGGGCAGGCTTACGGGTGTTATAGCCAGTTTCCCCTTGCCAGTGTTTAGCACACTCTCCTGTTGCTGTTGTCCACCTGATGTTGGCCAGGAGGTGATGTCCACCCTCTGCTCATGCCACCATTTTCCCCTGCCATCGTGGAGCTTCTCCTGGAGCTTGTAAGCCAAAATAAGTCTTTTCCCCACGAGCTATTCTTGGTAGGGTGTTTTCTGTCAGCTTTGTGAACCTGACTACAACACAGAGGTAGGAGGATTGCTGTGAGTTCAAGTTCAAGGCCAGCCTGAGACCACAGAGTGAAATTCCAGGTCAGTCTGGGCTATGGGAGGGGAGGGGAGGGGAGGGGAGGGGAGGAGAGGGGAGGGCAGGGGAGGAGGGTGCAGGAGCTCAGTATGGAATCAAGGTTCATGGAAGGGGAACCAGGGAGAGAAGAGGAGCTGAAGGGCTGAGATCACAGGGATAGACTTTCCTCCCCTTTGTGTGTCAGGGGTTACAAACATGCGTAACCACACCAAGCTGTTTATGTGCGATCTGGATCTTGCCCAGGAAGTGCACCTCACTGCCGAGCCACCTCTGCAGCCCTGCCCTTCTGCGTTTCAAGCATCAGCACTTGGTAGTGCAACATCTGCCTTCCGTACAAGACCGGAATGAGAGCTGGGCTCCCATCACCTTCCTCTCCTACTTGGAAGCTTTCCAACCTCTTCAGGTCTATTAATGGTTGTCGTAGAGGCTTGAACAACGTTTACTTGTGATTTATTGTTTAAGTGTAAAGGGCTTGTTTTCATCAAAGCTCTCGGAGGTAGCTGGAGCTCTGTCTGCAAGATCTTTCTACTCAAGCAGACTGCGGGCTACTCCGCACGCAAGCCTAAGAGTGCCCTTGCTACCTCTGCATCTCCAGCATCGCGCAAACCTCCCCAGGTATTCTTGGCTTAAAGTTTCCAACATTCTGACTATCTGGCTTTATTTTTTTCTGGATCAAATCACAGAATGGTCTGGTACTAACAAAATTAAAAGCAAATCTCCTATAATATCATGCTAATTCCAGGAACAATCTGCCCTGGTTATTGGTTAATAAAGTGGGACTTTTCATCACGGCCATTTTTTATCCAATATATCACACAACCTTTGTGCCTCAAATATTTAACTACTTCTATCCCAAGTTAATAATTCATGGGGTTTTTGGAACCAACACCCAAGTCACTGCAGATCTTCAAAAGCTCTAAAGTCTCTGGGCTATAGATGTAGGAAGTGAGATAACATCATCACTCAGGTGGTGACTGGACCTGCTATCAGGATTCTCCAGGTCAGGCAGTGTTTAAACACCCTAGAGCATTGAACTTTATGTAAAGGGAGGACCCTGGGAACTCAGTGATAGTGATTGCATTTAGACTCCATACAAACATGTATGTATGCACCCAATTCTACTTATTTATGTATGTATGTATGTATGTATGTATGTATTTATGAGAGAAAATGGCCATGCTGGGGCGTCTAGCCACTGCAAATGAACTCCAGATGTGTGCACCACTTTGTGCATCTGGCTTACATGGGTACCGGAGATCCTTAGATTTCTCAGGCAAGCGCCTTCACCACTAAGCGATCTCTGCCGCCTGCATGCGCCCAATTCTTACGGCTATGTCTAGCAATGAACGTCCTGTAGACAAACCAACGATGACTTAATAAACGCGTGTGGGGATGTGGCTTTAAAATATACCACCTTTCAGTCGGGGTTTAATCAGGAAAATAGACTGAGCGCCAGTGAGCTACCAGTGCAGCTATGTCTCGGGGCTGGGAGCAGGGTGGGGGGAGGAAGGACAAGGGGCGATGTTGGGGTTGTGTCTCGGTGTCTGCACAGCTCTGAGCAAGCTGTGCGGCGTGGCTGCCACTGGCGGCTGGGTGGTGTGGGGCAGAACCCCAGGTGTTCAGCTCAAACGAACGAGAAGCAAGCACAGGCTGAGCTGGGGGGCTCTGAGGGAGCGGGGAGGGGTGCATTTAAGGACTGTGGAAAGGATGGATACAGCATCCAGCAGGGGCGGGGGGGAGCGGGGGGGGCGGGAACCACAATGGCTGGGACGCCCATGGCAGGATCCAGACTCACAAAATGGGAAACATGTCCCTTGTCACAGCAACAGCAGCAGGATTCTTCTAGAACCCACGAGTGACAGGACCTGAGAGTGTGCAGGCGGAGGAGGAATGCAGCCTTCAGGGTCTCAGCCCCGGCCCTCGAGGCAGAATGTAGGTAGGTAGGTCAAGGGGTTAGTGATAGGTACTGCGGGCTGGAGAGATGGCTTAGCAGTTAAGCGCTTGCCTGTGAAGCCTAAGGACCCCGGTTCGAGGCTCGATTCCCCAGGTCCCACGTTAGCCAGATGCACAAGGGGGCGCACGCGTCTGGAGTTCATTTGCAGAGGCTGGAAGCCCTGGCGCGCCCATTCTCTCTCCCCCTCTGTCTTTCTCTCTGTGTCTGTCACTCAAAAAAAAAAATATATATATGTGTGTGTGTGTGTGTGTGTGTGTGTGTGTGTGTGTGTATTTATTTATTTATTTATTAGTGCCACATACCATAGAGTCTCATCACCAAGCAGGGCAGGGAGGCGAAGCAGGAAATCCGAGCACCACATTCTGTTTCTCACCCTTACTTAAATGTTGAATGCGTCCGGGGGCTTTCTTAAGTGAGGGATGAAATTGTTTTGCCCACCCAGTGTTTCAAAGTCAGATTTTTGAAAAAATATTTTACTCATTTATTTATTTGCAGAGAGATGCAGACACAGAGAGAGAAAAAGAGATAGAGAGTCTGTATAGGCGCAACAGGGTCTCCAGCCACTGCAAACAAACTCCAGATACACGCGCCGCTTTGTGCATCTGGCTTTACGTGGGTATTGAGCAACAGAACCTGGTCATCAGTCTTTGCAGGCAAATGTCTTAACGGCAAGCCATCTCTCTAGGCCATCAAAGTCAGATTTTTTAAGTTGTTTCTGTGGAGTTTGAACCATATGTTCCCCCTGCAATAAACCCATGTGCTTTGAATGCTTACCCCCCCCCCCCCCAGCTGATGGCAGTTTGAAATGGGGAGGAGGTGTGTTGGTGGTGGTGGTGGGCTTTGGGGTGTTGGACCAATTTCGTCTTTGCCAGAGCTCAGCTCCCCGCCCCCCCCCCCTCTCTTTCTCTCTCGCTGCTTTCTGCCAGTTGTTGTGGCAAGAACTGACACCCAGCCTGTGTTCTGCCATCATTCCCTGCCGTGATGAAGTTTCCCCTCAAGACCCAAAAATACCCTCCCTCCCCCACCAGCTGCTTGTGTCCAGTGTCCTGTTCCAGCCATGAGAAGGTCACCTCACTAGTCCCTTCGGTCACAGAGCAAGGCTTTCACCCCAGCAATGCTAGAGATCTGAGACTTGAGTCGATGCAGTAAGCTCATCACTGTGGGCACAGGGCACGCACGATCAGAACTGCATTCACGCTAAGACCACATGCCCAGCTCAACCCTGCTGCTTTTTTTGAGAGACACGACTCCGCATTTGGAAAATGACAACCGGCGAGACTCAGAGGCTGAGGAGATGACTGAATTGTCCTTTCTGATTATCGTTTCTGCCACCTCCCAGTACTTTACCACTTACCTAAAAAGAGACAAAATAATAGGCTCTTTTGTTTCCAGTACCTACAGTGCGCATTTCCAGGTTTGTTTTGCAGTACAGCTGCGAAATCTTTCAGCGCTGAATAATTCTCTTCTTTCCACTTGTGAAGTGTTCTCTGAGCGACGTGATTGTTCCCCACTGCATTTCTCCTGGCCCGCGTGTCAGCACGGCCAATCACTTCTTCCTCTTCTTCCGCCTCTGACTGTTCCCTGCTGTGTTACCACCCAGAGTGAGTCCTTCCAGCTGTTGAGAGATGTCAGCATATTTAGATGAACAACTTCATGGTTCCCAGGAAAAATTTTTCTGAAAGCAAAGGGACCTTGGCTGGTCCATTCTAATTCTGTGGAGATAAAGCGGGGCTCGCATATATATATTTTTTTCAGAGGCAGTAATATGTGAAGCACTCTATTTCAAATGGCATATGTGAGGATACTATGTCATTTGATCTTTACTGGGCTTTGATGCATCCATTCTGCCCAGTAGAACATACATATCATTCAAAATTCCCTCTGAAAATGAAAACCCTTTTCTCCTGGTGGAGAGATGGCTTAGCAATTAAGGCATTTGCCTGCAAGGCCTAAGGACCCAGGTTTGATTCCCCAGTACCCACAAAAGCCAGATGCACAAGGTTATTCATGCACCTGGAGTTTGTTTGCAGTGGCTAAAGGACTATTCTCTTCCCCCCCCCCCCCCGTTCCTCTCTCTCTCCTCCTCTCTCTCTCCCTTTCTTTCGCTCTCTAATAAATAAAATATTTAGGGGTAAAAAAGGTTTCAGTGCTGGAGAGATGGCTCAGCAGTTAAAACACTTGCCCCTAAAGCCTAAGGAATTCAATTCCCAAATACCCAAGTAAAACCAGATGCACAAGGTGGCACATGCGTCTGGAGTTTTTTTGCAGTGGCTGGAGGTTTTGGCATGTCCCTTCTCCCTCTCCCTTCCTCCCTTCCTCCCTTCCTCCCTTCCTCCCTTCCTCCCTTCCTCCCTTCCTCCCTTCCTCCCTTCCTCCCTTCCTCCCTTCCTCCCTCCCTCCCTCCCTCCCTCCCTCCCTCCCTCCCTCTCTCTCTCTCTCTCTCTCTCTCTCTCTCTCTCTCTCTCTCTCTCTCACACACACACACACACACACACACACACACACATAAATGAAGAAAATAAAACTTTTAAAAAGGAGGTTTCAGGCTTGAGGAATGGCTCAGTAGACCCGTGCACTTCTTGTGCAGGTGTGAGGGCCTGAAGGATTTGGAGACTGAGTTCAAATCTCCAGATCCCACATAAGACATGGGTGTGCCCGTGTGGGCCTATGACCCGGCTTTATCGCCCACTGTGACCACTGTGGGCGACCGAGGAGCTGGTGGTGCCTCACAGGTCTGCATGTTGGGTCCCCAGTTGGTGGCGCTGCTGGGGAAGGTTGTGGAATCTTTAGGAGGTGGAGCTTTGCTAGAGGAAGTGGGTTTCATAGCATAGTCCCACTTCCTGTTGTGTGTTCTACTTCCTGATTGCAGACCCCGGATGTTCCTTTCCTGACATGATAGAATGTGTCCCCTTGAAATTGTCAGCCAGACTAAACTGTTTCCTCCTTTAAACTGCTTTTTGTCAGGTATTTGATTACAGCAATGAAAGCGTGACTAATACACATAGGATGAGCATGAATTTCATATATAATCCAGGATCTTTTTATTTTAGCATTAAAAAAGGGGGGAATTTAAAGAAAATATTAAAGTTCCATAACGTTCTGAAACATGTTCGCCAATATTGATTTTTATTATGCTGGTGGAACTAAATAAGGTTCTAATTAAACTAATATAAAATGAAGTGTTTCTGGGCTGGAGAGGTGGCATAGTGGTTAAAGGCACTTGTGCGCAAAGCCTAAGGCCAGGGTTTGGTTTCCCAATACCCAGATGCACAAAGTGGTACATGCATCTGGAGTTCTTGACAAAGGCAAAAGCCCTGACATAATAGTTCTCTCTCTCTCTCTCTCCCTCACCCCCTTGGAAATAAATAAAATAAAATGTTTCCCAAAAATTAAAACCCACTTGTATAAAAGCAAAATAAAAATCTTCATATTGATATTGAAACATGGAAAACCAACAATAGCAGTTGTTTGCAGACCTCACTGCTGAGCCTGTCTGTTTTCTGGGTTCAGAAAGCATAACTTGCTCTGCTTTCCTCTTTCCATTTCCCTTTCCCAGACAGTGGCCCAAATCCTAAGCCTGCCAACTCTCTCTGAAGACACTCTCCCCACACTGTTTGGCTGCTGGGAAACTCCACTGCTGAGCCTGCTTGCCTTCTTGATCTCTGCCTTAGAAATTGAATTTTTTTCTTTCCTCCTCTTGGCATATATTCCTGTGTGTTTAATCAGGTTTACACCCATCATGTGTAACTAGGAATTATCTGAAAAATGCTTGTCTGTCTATGGTGTTTCTTCTAATAGCCAGCCCCAATCCACAGGACGTATCTTCTGATTGCTACTGTTGGAAAAGATACGTCAGTTGACTCTGGATGTGGTCATCACATAGTTTTATTCATGAAAACAAAGTCTATACTTGCTAAGGAACCAGATGGGGTCAAAACTCAACTAATTGGACAATGGAACACTCAAGAGTCATAAATTGTTACTAGAAAATTTTCAGTGCCAGGGAGGGGATACCTTCCAGTGAGTTGTTGGCCAAGGAGGTCCCTGATGCTCCCAAAACATGACAGGCCATTGCCTAGACCCTTGGTTTCCCACCAGGAATAGATGGTAAGACCCTATTGCTGCTAGGCCACTAAGAAATCCTACTGGAGCTGAGCTGAAAACCTCATCCATTTAGACCAGCTGACAGAAAGCTGGAAAAAGCCACGCTACATGCAGTTCAATGGGAGAGAGAAACCACCAGAGAAGATACTCAACAGTGGACACTGCAAGCCTTATATTTGGCCAGCCAGGCCAAATGAGCCAATGGGTGCAATAGTGGCATGTCTGTTATGGGGGAAAACAGCTGCCCTCTAATTGGACTAGGGGCTGGCTCCATGGGAGGAATACATCCCTGATACTGAAACCTACAACAGCTGTAGTCATGAGCCCTAGGGTGTAACGTCTGCTGCTGTCTGGTTAAATGTATGTACTATGCTCACCAAACTGCCAGTCAGCACTCTTTTAAAAATGTTCATACCCATATATTCATGCTACTCTCACTTTTGATTAGATTATAGAGCCTTCTCTTTTTAGATGGCAGTGACCTTGGGATGACTCAGAAGGCACCATGGTGCTGAGAAGAAGTGACAGAGGAATGCTCAGCACCGAAATATCTCAAATACACCTTCCATTGTTCAGGTCCATTGTGGAAGAGTTGGCAGAAAGAATGTAAGAGCCAAAGGAAGGGTAGGATTCCTTACAACATGCTCCCCCAGACACAAAATGGCCTGGATATCCATGACCTCACAGTGCCTGACACTATCTACACAAGGCCATCATAAGAGGAGGAAAAGATCATGACATCAAAATAAAAGAGACTGATTGAGAGGGGGAGGTTGTGATAGAGAGTGGAGTTTCAAAGGGGAAAATGGGAGGGTAGGGAGTTACCATGGGATATTGTTTACAATTAGGGAAGTTTCAATAATAATAAGAAGAAGACTTTTAAAAGTTTAAAAACTTTTAAAAACTCAGCTACTACAGGGAAAGTAGCCCCAGGTTTGTTTTTTTTTTTAATTTTTATTTGTGTATTTGTGAGGAGAGAGAGAAAAAAAAATATGTATGGTTGTAGGGCCTGTTGGTACTGCAAATGAACTCCAGATGAATGTACCATTTTATACATCTGGTTTTACATGGTTACTGGGGAATCAAACCTGGGCCACTGAGCTTTTCAAGCAAGCACCTTCAGTGGCTTAGCCATCTCCCCAACCCAATAGTCTGTTTTAGTTTTGAAATTCAAATGTATAAATATCAAGCCAAACATTTTCAAGTATACTTTATTTTTAGCTCTATTGAGTTCCTTTCTTTAAAAGAACATCTTCCCAAAATAAAATTGGTTAAATAAACTTATCTCTGCTATCTCTGAGTGCGTCATTAAATTTAAAGTCTTCACCACTATAGGCTTCAATTTCAGTCCTTTCTGGAACAGGATATAAATTTGTTCAACTAAAAACAAGAGTCCTTCCAAAGTATTCTTCAAACAGTAAACATATTCTTAAGTACAGTTATAGAACTTAAAAATTAAATCTTGACAAAGACATAAAGCACATTGGAATAGGAAAATTAAATCAAACCAGGCTGGTTCATAGATGGCATTGTTATTAACATAGACAATTCAAAGGAATTAACAAGAAATGCCTTGAATGAGCAAGTAAGGTATGAGGGCATCACATGAAATCAGTCATCTCCTTACTTATACAGACAAGCATTTGGAAACCAGAATTTAAAGCACACAATGCTAGTTATAATTGCTCCAAAGAAAAGTAAATACTTCAGTATAACTGTAGCCAATTACCTGTGGGCAGAAAATTACAAAATACTTATGATGGAAATAAAAGAAGAAAGACACACTATACCCAGGATGCCAAGATTCATTGTAATAAAGATGTCGTTTCTTTCCAATTTCATCTCTGGGTGAATACAATACCTATCAGATGCCTAGAAACATTTATTTTGATATATATATATATATATATATATATATATATAAATAATTGATATGGAAGCCTGACATGGTAGCACATGCCTTTAATCTCAGCACTCAGAAGGCTGAGGTAGGAGGATTGGTGTGAGTTCAAAGCCAGCCTTGGCTACAGAGTGAGTTCCAGGTCAGGTCAACCTGGGCAGATTTGAGGCGCCGCTTCATAAAAATGTGTATGGAAAATCAAATGACCCAGAATCACTAACACATTTTAAGAAACCAACCTACATGGTGTTCAAGCTCATTGAGCAGCTCAGTGATGCCAACTGTCATGTTGGCAGAGAGCTAGACCCAGGCCCGGGGAACAGAATAAAAACCCCAGAAATAAACCTGCACAAGCATGCCCAGTTGATGTTTTAAACTATTTTTATTCCTTTATTTTCAAGGAGAGAGGGGAGAGAGAGATAGAATGGGCACACCAGGGCCTCTTGACACTAAACAAACTCCAGATCTGTGCACCACTTGGTACATCTGGGTTTACGTGATGTAGAGGTACTAGGGAACCAAACTTTGACCGTCAGGTTTTGCAAGCAAGCACCTTTAACCACTGAGCCATCTCTTCAGCTCCCAATTGATTTTTGACCATGGTACAAAAGGAATTCAATGGAGGAATGGCAGCAGCTATTACCAATAGTGCTAAATCAACTGACATCTATAGGCAAAAAAAAAAAAAAAAAAATGCATACTTTAACCTAGACTCCACACCATGTATAAACATTATGCCAAAATGCATCATGAGCCTAAGTGTAAAAAATAAAACATAACACCAGGCGTGGTGGTGCACGCCTTTAATCCCAGCACTCAGGAGGCAGAGGTAGGAGGATCGCCATGAGTTCGAGGCCACCCTGAGACTACAGAGTGAATTCCAGGTCAGCCTGAACGAGAGTGAGACCCTACCTCGAAAAAGCAAAAAATAAATAAAACATAAGACTTTTAGATGAAAACATAAAGCATTGTTCAGATGCAGGCTAGGCAAAGAGTTTATAGAAATCCCACCTTTAAAAAAAAAAAAAAAGATATTTCCATCAAAAGAGAGACGTGGAACAGTAGACTTCAGCAGTACTAATCATTACTCTGCCAAAGATTCTGCCACTTAAGAGGATAAAAGAGAAACTACGGGTGGGGAGACAGTATCCACAGATCCCATATCCAATAAACCACGTAGAATAAATAAATTACTGTTTTTAGCAGTAAGAGGGAAACGTTTGGTTAGAAAATAAACAGAATATAGGAACATGCACTCCAGGGAGTATGGAAGATGGGTGAAGGAAGGTCGGCACATGGAGGAATGTCCCATGTCACCCACCACTAACTACACACACACACACACACACACACACACACACACACACACACACATACTACCTAGAAAGCCAGGAATGGTGGTGCATGCCTGTGATCCTAACTCCCAGCATTCAGGAGGCGAAGGCAAGAGGATCAGGAGTTCAAGACCAGCCTCAGCTATAGAGTGCGTTCAAAGCCAGACTAAGGTACGCGAGACTGTCTCAACACGCGTACACACGCACACACACGCGAGTTATAACAATATTAAGTGCTATTGATGACCAGGAGAAATTGCTACTTGTCGCCCGTGGAGATGTAAATTGTTACACCCAGTCGGGAAATTAGTCTGGCAGCTTCATTTAAATCTAAACACGTAGTTATCATACAACTGAGCAATTGCACTCTTGGGACTTTGAAAATAATCGTCGTCATAGCTGTCAGCTTTGCCAAACACTGACAGCAACTCAAACACCCATAAATGGGCGAAAGCTTAAATAAATTTGCACACCAACCACTATTATTCAGTAGGAAAAATAACCAAACTATGACATACACCATAACTTGAATTGATATCAAGGAGATTATGATGTATGAAGTAAAGCTGCAAAGCTGTATCATGGTTCCACAGCATTCTAGAATGTTCTTGAACTCAAGAGAGGCTTGTGGTGACACAATTTTCTGTATCTTGACTGAATTGATAGCTAGGTAGAACTGCACAGAGGGTGACAGTATATAAAACTATTGACACTCATTAGTGCATGTAACACTGCGGAAAACTAAATTACCCCTCCTGGTGGTTTGAATTAAATGCCGTCCCCCATATAGGCTCATATGTTTTGATCACTCGGTTCCAAGCTGGTGGTAATTTGGAAAAGTTATAGGGCATTTGTGGGGCGGGGGAGCCTTTGCCGGAGGGTGTGTATTGCTGGGGGTGGGCTTCAGGGTGATACAAGCCAGATCTAGGCTTGGTAGATAGATTACTTCCTTCCTGCTACTGTGGAGATGTGATGCCCGTGTGACTACTAGCTAGCTCACACTTGCTGTCTCTGCCTAGTGGGTGTGACGAGATGTGACTCTGCCATCTGTTCTTGCCATGACGAAACGTTTCCTTGGAACTTTACACTGAAATAAACCCTATACCTCCATAAGCTGCTTCTGGTTGGGTGTTTTTGTCCAGGAAGGAGAAGGTAATTGCTATACCCCTGTAGATTATCCTGATGTGTATGCCCTGCTTTGGCTACCAAATTATTGTTATATGTCATTGCAGGGTCATGGGTGAAGGTTACATAAACATCCACCATTTTCTTTGCAACTTTCTATGGATCTACACTTATTCAAAATAAAAGCTTCAACATGGTACCAGCATTAAAACACGCATACAAACCAAAGAAACAGAATAGAGAACAATGTTATAAATCAATACAAGTTGAGCCAACTAGATTTTGCATATTGGTTTTGAAAAAAATTTAAAAAAATAAAAGCATACATTGGACAAAGGAAAGTCTCTTCAATAAGCAATGCTGGGGAAACCAGATCTCCTCATGCACAAGAATGAAACTATATCACTCGCCCTGGAGGCAGGGGAGATGGTTCAATGGGTAAACTTTTTTGATAGACAGTTTGATAGGTGTAGGCCCTCTTATACCCCGTGATTGATGGTAGCTTGATATTGTAGAGTGGGCTTGTGTTTTGGGTATGGTTCTGACTTGTTTCCCAGCTCCAGCTAAGGGTCTAGTACCACTGAGTGGATCAGTTAGCCAAATCAAGAGCAATTGATTCCTCACCATGGCTGTGTACCACTATTGCACTTGTATGGGTATCACATCCGGTTAATTGTTGCTACTTAGGTTAAACAATGTGTTGCTTGGACAGATCTTGGTCACTTCCCCCAGTCGCCTATGTAGCGCCTTCTGGCACTAGACACGCTGACTGTCTGGGGACTGACTCTCTCCTGGCTTCCAGCCATGTCATTCCATTTTACGTGTCAGCTGCGTATGGAGTCTTCAGCAATAGGGTCTTACCACTGGCCTTTGGTGGGTCATCAATTACTCTGACAGAAGTCTGTCATTGTTTTGGGAAACCTTGTAGGTTTCTTTGATCAAAAGCTCATTGTGGATTGTAGGCCCAAGCTGGAAGTGGGGGTTACAGGTCAGTGTCCACTAAGAAATTGAGGAAAAAGATAACTAATATACAAGAGTTAGAGAGAAGAGAGATAGAGGGGAGAGGGGGAGAGGGAGGGAGGGAAGATGTAGGAGATGGCAAAATAAACAAGGGTGATGTTTTCCTGCGAACTGGATACCAGCACAAAGGGGAAGGAGATCAATTCAGAGAAAAATCAACTCCTACCAAATCAGAGAGCCAGAGCCTCAGAGGCCCCCAACACCTCAGCACTGAAGCAGACCAAAAATGAACCCAACATGGCTCAGGGAAATCTTGCGGAAGAGGGGGCGGAAAGAATGTCAGAGTTACATGTTGGGTCATGATTTTCAGAGACATTTATCATACTAATAACTGGGGGCTAACTCCACAATGCACGACCCATTTTCAATAATAAGGAGGGTCTAATGGGAGGGGGTAGATCACAGATGAGCCTAAATAATGGAAAATGCTTTCTATAGAAGCTTGAGGACCTGAGTTCAGATTCCTGACATCCAGATAAAATCCAGGCATTGTAGTTCATGTCTGTAATCTCAGCAGAGACAGGAGGAGCCCTAGGACTTATCGGCTAACTGGTCTACCCAAGTTGGTAAGCTCCAGTTCTGTGAGAGCCTGTCTCAACAGTTAAGGTGGAAGTGACTGAGGAAAACACCTGACATTAACCTCTGGCCCTCACATGCACACTCACCCACACATGCGTGACCACACATACATGCACATGTGCACCGTGCATAAAAGACCCCTCTCTTTAGTCTGAGAAGATTTATTTATTCACAGGAGAGAATGAGAAAGAGTGTGAGAGGAAACTGGGTGCCCTCTTGCCACTGTAGACAAACTCCAGATGCATGCACCACTTTGTGTATACAGCTCTGTGTGGGCACTGGGCAATCAGACTTGGGCTATCAAGCTTTGTGGGCATGTGCCTTTTACTGCTGAGCCATCTTTCTAGCCCCTAGTTTTGTTTTGTTCTTTTTTTTTTATAGGACCCCTAATAGTAATAAGAAACAAAAAGCAGAAATTGACCAGTGGGTTACATCAAACTCAAAAATTCTTGCCCAACCAAAGAAACAATTAACAGAGTCAAGAGAATGACTGCAGAAAACAAGAAAGTAATCGGACAGGGGACCAATATCCAGAATACAGAAGGAGCCAAGACAACTCAATAGCAATAGAGGAAGTAAGTTAATCATCAACACAGGCAAATGGCCTGCATAGACATGCCTCAAAGGAATTCATGTGAACGGGAGATGAGTGCATGGAGGGAGTGCCCTGTTTCGCCAGCCATCAGGGAGATGCAAATTGACAGCAGAAGGAAAGATCCTATTTATTTTATCCCGTTACTCTGCTTGAATGGCTGTTATCAAAAAGATAAAATATAAACACTGACAAAGATGCAGAAATAAAAGGTGAACTCCAGACACGGTGGGTAAGAATATAAACCGGGGGCTGGAGAGATGGCTTAGAGGTTAAGGTGCTTGCCAGTGAAGCCTAAGAACTCATGTTTGACTCTCCAGGTCCCACATAGCCAGACACACAGCGACACTAGCATGCAATGTTGCACACGAGCACAAGGGGGCGCACGTGTCTGGAATTTGTTCGCATTGGCTGAAGGGCCTGGCGCATCCATTCTCTCTCACTCTCACTCTCTCAAAATTAAATTTAAAAATATCTTTAAAAAAGAGTATAATCTGGGCATGGTGGCGCACGCCTTTAATCCCAGCACTCGGGAGGTACAGGTAGGTGGATCTCCATGAGCTTGAGGCCACTCTGAGACTACATAGCTAATTTCAGGTCAGCCTGGACCAGAGAGAGACCCTACCTCGAAAAGCCAAAAAAAAAAATATATATATATATATATATATATAAATTGGTACCATCCATGTGGTGGAAAACAGTATGCCATTTCCAATTTTTTAAAACAGGGAACAAAATGGAAATATAACTATGGCATACTCCAGTAATCCCATTAACCGGATATATATATGAAAGAAATAAAATCCATTGAAGAGACATCTATTCACATGCTTATTGTATTACTACTGTCAACAACCATGATATGGAATCCACCTAGACATCTGCTGACCAATGAGTACGTGAAGAAAACGCAGTCTCTGCGCACAGATGAGTTGTGGTCATGGGAAAGAATGGAAATTATGTCCATAACAGCAACCAACATGAAGCTAGAGGCCATGGTTACGTGAAATAGAACCGGTGAGTTCAGTGGTGGTTTCCAGAGCAGCGCAGCAAAGATGGTGGGAAGGAGCAGGGTACATAGGCTGGGAGGGATAGCAACTAGTAAGTTACAACACAGTAAGGTTAACTGTGACTGATGGCGGCTTATTTGATATTTAAAAATGGACTGTAGGGCTGGAGAGATGGCTTAGAGGTTAAGCACTTGCCTGTGAAGCCTAAGGACCCTGGTTCGAGGCTTGGTTCCCCAGGTCCCACGTTAGCCAGATGCACAAGGGGGCGCATGTATCTGGAGTTTGTTTGCAGAGGCTGGAAGCCCTGGCGCGCCCATTCTCTCTCTCTCCCTCTATCTGTCTTTCTCTCTGTGTCTGTCGCTCTCAAATAAATAAATAAAAAAATAAAAATTTAAAAACGGCTGTAGAAAGCCAGGCATGGTGGCGCACACCTCTAATCCCAGCACTTGGGAGACAGAGGTAGGAGGACCGCCTTGAGTACCCATGTAAAGCCAGATGCACAAAGTGGCTCATTCATTTTCACTGGATTTTTGTTTGCAGAGGCAAGAGGTCCTGGCATGTTCATACTCTCTCTATCAAACAAATAAATGATTTATAAAAAAAAAAAAAATAAGTAGCCAGGGCTGGAAAGAGGGTTCAGCAGTTAAGATGCTTGCCTATAAAGTCTAAGGACCTGAGTGCAGTTCCTCAGTACCCACATAAAGCCAGATGCACAAAGTGGCACATGCATCTGGAGCTCATTTGCAGTGGTTAGAGGCCCTGGTACACCTATATTCGTTCATTCTCTCTCTCTCTGCCTCTTTATCTCTCAAATAAATAAATAAAATATTAGGGCTGGAGAGATTTCTTAGTGGTTAAGATGCTTGCCTGCAAAGCCTAAGGACCCATGTTCGACTCCCCAGATCCCACATAAGCCAGGCACACAAGGAGACACATGGGAAAGGTCACACAGGCACACAAGGTGGCACACATGTCTGGAGTTCAATTACAGTGGCTGGTGGCCCTGGCACACCAATTCTCTCTCACTCACTCTCACTCTTGCCCTCTCTCATTAACAACAACAACAAAAAAGGACCATTTGAGGGCTGGAGAGATGACTTAGCAGTTAAGGCCAGAGAAGCCTAAGGACCCAGGTTCAATTCCCCAGTACCTACATGAGCTAGATGCACAAGGTGGTGCATGCATCTGAAATTCATTTGCAGTGACTGGAGGCCCTAGAGTGTCCATTCTCTCCATCTGCTTCTTCCTCTCTCTCTCCCACTCACTCTCAAATAAATGAATAAATAAAATATTTTTGAAAAGGCAGTTTGTTGGGCTTGCCTCAAAAAGAAAAACATAAAATAAAATATTTAAAAAAAATAACCAGTAGAGCCGGGTGTGGTGGCGCACGCCTTTAATCCCAGCACTTGGGAGGCAGAGGTAGGAGGATCACCAAGAGTTTGAAGCCACCCTGAAAATACATAGTTAATTCCAGGTCAGCCTGGACCAGACTGAGACCCTACCTCGAAACACCAAAATGAATAAACAAAAATAAAAAATAAAAGCAGTAGAGAGGATTTTGAATGCTTCTATCACAAAGAAGCAATAACTGAGACAATGGATTGGCTAATTACCCTGGCCAAACTGAGTACAGCTACTGAGATATCACGCAGTTAGGGTGGAGGCATCGTGGCTCACACGTGTGACCTCAGCACTTGGGATGCTGAAATAGGAGGGCTTTGCCTTAAGTTGAAGGCCAGCCTGGCCCATGGAGTGAGACTCTGTCTCAATAAAGAGAGAAATGTCACACTGTGGCCCACACGTACATACCTGACTGTGTGTTCATTAAAAAGAAGAGACGCATTTAAAACCAGCCGACAGCATTCAATCTTGCGCACAGTTCCATCGTTGCCACTGTCTCTCTGGCCATATCAGAGGCCACCCCTGTCACCTGTCACCATATTATTTATGTGGTAGATATTCTGATGGGCTTGGTTTTTCTCTTGCCTTTATAGGGATGGATTTCAATGTCTTCTTGTTTCCAGGATAGATTTCTTTAAAAAAAAAAAATCGCTCTTTCTGTTGTTGTTAGAAGAGGAATTATTTTGGCATTCTATTGAATACTTTCAAGTTGCCCAACTGGGTTTTAAAATAACCCAAATTTAAACGGCTTGATTACAAAAGTGCAATATACTACTGTAAAAAAAAGAATGTCAGTTGATCTATAACATTGTTCTTCAAAAGTTTAAATGCTTTTAAGAGCTAGTTGGCATGGAGGAAAGAAAAAGGCGTGCCTTCATATTGAAGTATTTTATTGTATCCAACATACGCTTCATAACAGATTTTAATTCAGTTAACTCGGGCTGAGTGACTGTCACTCAAAAAGTCTAGAAATCACTGTATCTGTGCCAATCAGTAGAATGTCTCATTTTATTTGAGATCCTGCAATATATAGAATTTGAAGGCTGCCTCGGAAACATCAAGGTTTATTGCTGGGGGGCAGAGGGGCCTCCTCCAAATGCAGGCTTGCTTCTGGGACCTACACCAGATACCCAAGGCCACTGGAGTGACATACCATTTGTCATTGCAGTGAATTCTAGCTTCATCAGATGAAGCTTTCTGGCCCAAAGAGCTGGCCTTCAGAAAGGCCATCATGGTCACCCCAAAAGCCCTACCCACTTCATTCTGGAGCTTGCATTCTTGGGTGTTTCTAGTGAAAAGGAGTCATATCCACAATGACTAAAGAGATAGAAATGAGGGCTGGAGATATGGTGCAATGGTTAAGGCGCTTGCCTACAAAGCCTAAGGACCTGGGTTTGATTCTCTGGTACCCAAGGAAAGCCAGATGCACAAAGTGATGCATGTATCTGGGTTTTTTTTGCAGTGGCTAGAGGCCCTAGCACACCTATTCTCTCTCTAGCTGCCTCTCTCTCTTTTTCTCTCTCTCTCTGTCAAATAAATAAATACAATATAAAAGTTACCATTAAAAAGAAAGAGAGAGAAAAATGATCTTCCATCTGGTGTTTACCTCTCTGTATTGGTGATAAAATGGACTTGGAACCTACCTCGACTTGGGAACCGGAGGAGGCATCTGTGAGCAGCTTCCCCAGACCCTCGCTATTGAGGGCACATGATGTTTTCATGATGATGAGGCTTGGCTTAGAACAACTTTTTCTTTTCCATGTGGGTCAGGGGAGGATACATGTGCCATGGCACACCTGTGGAGGTCTGAGGACCTCGGCATGTTGACCCTCCGCCACCATCTGGCTCAAGACAAGATCTCCCTTGTTGATGTTTGTCAGTGGCCTTCAAGCTTCTGGATTCTCCTGACTCTGCCTCCCACGGCTGGAGCCATCTTGGAATTACAGATCTCACATCACTCTGGGTCTGATTTTCCATGGGTGCTGAAGATCCAAGCTCCAGTTGGCAGGCTTTCAGAGCAAGTGCCTTGAGGGTTGGGCTGTCTCCCCAGCCATATCCATGAACTTGGTCACGTGGCTACACCAGTTAAGGGAGCGCATGTGTGCAGAAGGGGTCGATGCTCCCCCACCCTTGAACCTCACAGGTGCATTAAAGAATATTTATTTACTTGAAAGCAAGTGAGAATTAGAGGGAGAGAGAGAGAATGGGTGCACCAGGGTCTCGAGCCACTGCAAAGGAGCTCCAGACGCATGTGCCACCTGTGCATCTGTCTTACATGAGTCCTGGAGAATCAAACCTGCATCCTTAGGCTTTGCAGACTAGCACTTTCAACACTAAGCCATCTCTCCAGCCCCCCGCCCAGTTTTTTTTTTTTTTTTTTAATCCTTGTGTGTGTGCATGTGCTCACGTGAGAGTGCATGCACGCCTGTGCATGTAGGAGGTCAGAGGACAGCTTCAAGTGTCATCCCTCACCTTCCATCTTGTTTGTTGAGGCAAAGTCTCACTGTGCCCTGCTGCAGGTGGCTGGTGAGCGCCTGGAGATTCTCCTGTTTCCGCCTCCCCTCTTGCTGTGGGGCAGCTGAGATTACAAACGGTCGCCACTGGGGGGCGCTTTCACGGGGACTCTGGGGATTGGAACGCAGATCATCACCCTGTGTCACAAGCATTCCCACCCACTGTGCCAGCTCCTCAGTCCACACCTGACAGTAGTGTGTCATATCTATGGTGTGGTGTGTGTGTGCTGTGTATGCACACGTGTGTGAAGATTCGCACGCACACAGGTGTAAGTCAGAGGGGGACGCCCGGTGTCCTCTTTTCTCACTCCCTGCTGTGTCCCCTTGAGATGGAGTCTCTCTCTCTCTGAAACTGGAGCCCACATTTCCCATCAGGCTGGCAGGCAGCAAGTCCCAGTGGCTCTCCAGTCTCCCCCCCACGCCCACCCATGCCCTG
Organism: Jaculus jaculus; assembly: GCF_020740685.1. NCBI lineage: Eukaryota > Metazoa > Chordata > Mammalia > Rodentia > Dipodidae > Jaculus > Jaculus jaculus. The sequence continues at coordinate 9,168,818 of NC_059109.1, forward strand.
CACACACAGGACTGGGGTTCCAGGCATGTGTGGCCACACACAGTTTTGTTGTTATTGAGGTAGGGTCTCACTCTAACCCAGGATGACCTGGAGTTCACTCTGTAGATCCAGGCTGGCCTCAAACTTACAGTGATCCTCCTGCCTCTGCCTCCCGAGTACTGAGATTTAAAGGCATGAGCCAACCACACCCACCAGCAGACACAGCTTTTGTTTTCCTTTTTATGTGGGTGCTAAAGAATCAAACTCAAGGGATCTCAGGCTCTCTTGGGTCCACATGACTGTGGGACAAGTGTTCTTAGCTGCTGAGTCATCTCCCTGCCCCACTGACAGCAACATGCTCAGTATTTCCTGGATCACTTAGATTGCAAAGATTATAGAGACTGCTTTGGGCCAAGCATGGGGTGGGGTGGCAGGGCACTTGTCAACACAGAACAGCTTTGTGAAGCTCATCTCTAGTCGTTCAAGATGCCACAACCTTGATGCTCAGGAGATTAAGAAAGAAAACTTTGCCTGTTGTTTTAAAGATGAACGTGGGCTGGAGAGATGGCTTAGCAGTTAAGGCGCTTGCCTGCAAAGCCAAAGGACCCAGGTTCGACTCGCCAGAACCCACGTAAGCCAGATGCACAAGGGGGCACACGTGTCTGTAGTTCATTTGCAGTGGCTGGAGGCCTTGACGTGCCCAGTCTCTCTCTCTCTCTCTCTCTCTCTTTCTCTCACACTATCACTCTCTCTCTCACTCTCTGCCTGCCTATTTCTGTATTTTTCTCTCTCTCAAATAAATAAATAAATAAAAATAAAGATGAACATCACAGACGTCATCTAGCCATTTTGAAAACTCAGATAAAAACCACATTCTGTGAGCTCTATGAGATTGCAGGTGTGAGGTTTTGGGGAGCTGGTGCTTTTGTCTTCTAGAATCTCCAAGCTGGTTCCACATTGCTGTTGGGGAAGTCTTGGCTATTGAAATTCAAAACTGCAAGGTATAAGTCACTTAGACAGGATGAAGAATAGCTAATTTATACAAATACCCACACTTAATTCTCCAGAGCTTCGAGGATAAAATATGAGCTCATGTAATATTGAAGCCAAGGTCACAGAATACCTTTGGGTAGGAGAGTCTGTGCTCTGTCAACAAGACCAACATCTAGAGTCACCATCAGCCTCTCTCTTCCATGAATAAATATCTGTCTGGCCTTCTTATTTTTGTTCAGAGTTAGATGGTGTCTGACACCACCAGGAAATGGTCCTGTTGGAGATCTGCAATGCTCTCTGAGTCAGTGGCAGCCTCCAGTCGCTGATTTATCTACCTTTGAGCCAATAGCTCTGCAAATTAAGTTGTTCTACATGGCGCCACTGAGTATGAATGAAGAGTCTGACATTTTCTGAGAAATGGTAGATTGGGAAGGTTTGAGTCAACTATATACTTCCCATACCGGGGGGAAAAAAAGAGAAAAAAAAAAACCTCTGTTGGTTTACAATCTGCATTTGGAGTGATTTTTATAGTCAGTCTAGAGTTATTAGTGAAGATTCTAATTATAAGTCTGCATATTTTTGCAGACATTTTTGAGAACCTATGAGTCAGGCACTCCCTCTGTCTTAGTCAGTTTTCTGTAACTGTAACTAAATACCCCAGGTTGAATGCTTTATCTAGAAAAGAGACTTTTCTATTCTTTTAGCTCACAGCTCTGGAGACCCAAAGGGAAGGCTGCTGGCCTCAGTGTGGCCCTGGTGAAGTCTCACGGCAATGGCATCACAATGGAGAGCGAGCACGCAGAAGAGAATGCACGGGAGACAGAAAGCCATAGTTGTTTCATTTCTTTTCCTGTGTGGGTGTATCTGTATATGCTTGGGGTGCATGTGTGTGAGGGAGTGTGTGCTCATGCACACGTGAAGGCCAATGCTCAGTGTGGCACTCAGGTTTTCACTGCTGGCAGATATCACCCAACTAAGAGCAGTCTTGGGGGGAAAAGAAAAGGTTTATTTTGGCTTACAGATTCGAGGGGAAGCTCCATGATGACAGGGAAAACGATGGCATGAGCAGAGGGTGGACATCACCTCCTGGCCAACATCAGGTGGACAATAGCAACAGGAGAGTGTGCCAAACACTGGTAAGGGGACACTGGCTATAGCACCCATAAGCCCGTCCCCAACAATACACAGCCTCCAGGAGGTGTTAATCCCCAAATCTCCATCAGCTGGGAACCTGGCATTCAGAACACCTAGGTGTATGGGGGACACCTGAATCAAACCCCCACACTGAGTGTCTTCCCCCCGCCCCCATCCCTCTCCACTTCATTTTTCTGAGACAGAGTCTCACTCAGCCCACAGCTCGCCAATCCAGCTCCACTAGCTAGCCATCACTGTCTCCACCTCTGCAGTGGAGTCATTATAGGCAAGTGCTACCACACCCGGCTTTTACAGGGCTTCTGGGGACCCGAACTCAGGCCCTCATGCTTGTGTGGCAAGCACTTTACCAACCGAGCCATCTCCTCAGCTCCCACAACCTCTTACCAGAACAAACTGGAGGTGCCATAAGAGCAACCTCAATCCCTTCCCAGCCACGCCCCCTCCACAGACATCCCGGCAGACTCCCTCTCTTTTATGATGTGCGTGTGTGTGAGCGCACGGCACGCGTGTGCTTTTGTGTGTGAGCACAGACACACATGTGTCATGGCAGGCAGTGGACATCAGAGGATAACGTTGGGTGTCAGTCTTGCCATCCCCCTTGTTTGAGGCAGGGTCCGTCCTTGTTCACCAGGCTTCACCACTGGTGCACCAGGATAACCAGTGCTTGTGCTACCGTGTCAGACTGAGCGTGGGTTCTGGGGAGGCGAACTCAGGTGCTCAGGCTCGGCAGTAAGCGCTTAATCCACCGAGGCAGCCCCCCAGTCCCGGGTTCTCCTCAGAGGTCCCCCCCATACCGGATACTAAGCCTCCTTGAACCTCTGGAGGACAAGCCTAATCATATCTGTCATGGTGTGAATCACATGCCCCTCCCCCAAAGCCTCATGTGTTTTCAATATTTGATCACAGGCTGCTGGCAATTCGGGAAGCTCGGGCAGGCTTTGGGGTGTGCAAACCAGCTCCTTGGCGCTGGAGCTCAGTTCACTCTCTTGCTGCTTTCCGCCAGCTGCTGTGAAAAGACGTAACGTCCGGCCTCTACTCCACCATCATTTCTCTGTTGTGATGAGCCTTTCCCTCAAGACTCTTATTTATTTATTTAATTAATTAATTAATTTATTTATCTCTTTCCATGCAAGCACCCACTGTGCCCGCCAGATCCCTCAGTTAGATTCCTGTTCCTTCTTCCCAGACTTTCAGCTTCAAGATTTCCACTCAGAACTGCTCTCTCTGGTCAAGCCAGTATCTTCGGGCTTTCATGCTCTACTAAAGGCCTTCACTCTCTATTCTTTCAGTTCTGCCCTGGAGTCCGGGGCACCCCACTCCTGGACGTGATTCTCATGGATCTTAGCTGACTCTGTTATGGGATCCCTGTAGACTGCTTGAATCACGTGAGCCTCAACTAGAGCCAACGTTCTGATGTATGTCTTCTGGGGAGTAACAAGGGGAGCCACTCTATCACATGAGCATCTTGTTTGTCAATATCTCGCTTAGCCAGCACCAACCTCTTCTCCGGAAGCATCCATCCATGTGAGGACTTAAGCACTGTATGCGTTCTGTTTTCTAGAACCGTCGCCATGGTGTCCTATTTGCCCACGTGATATTTAGCCAATCACCCATCAAAGCCTCACCTTCTCCTAGCATGTCTCCAGGCGGAGGTATGTGTGAAACCAGATGCACAGCATGGTACATGCTTCTGGAGTTCTTTGCATCAGCAGGAGGTCCTGGCATGACCATTCTCTCTCTCTCTCTCTCTCTCTCTCTCTCTCTCTCTCTCTCTCTCTCTCTCTCCTCTCCCTCCCTCTTTCAAATAAATAAATAAAATATTTTTTAAAAACAATTAGAAATCTGAACCTTCCATGATGACCTACACAGCGATGTTAGTTGGAAACATGACTGGTCAGAAGTTCTAATGCAGTCAGCCTGTCAGAGTGGGAGACTAGGGAAGAAAAGGACCTCACCAGAATTGGTATGGGAAAATGGAAGCCTCCTGGGGCTGGAGAGATGGCTTAGTGGTTAAGGTGCTTGCCTATAAAACCTAAGGCCTCAGGTTCAATTCCCCAGTACCCGTGTAAGCCAGATGCCTGAAGTGGCACATGTGTCTGGAGTTCATTTGCAGTGGCTAGAGGCCCTGGTGCACCCAGTCTCTCCCTCTCTCTCTCTCTCCCTCCCTCGTTCTCTCTCTCATTCTCCTTATCTCTCTAATGATAATTAATAAAATAAAATATTTTTTAAAAAGAAAATAGAAGCCTCCTGAGATACTTCTGCATTCTGATTCTTGGTCCTCATGCTTGGATTGCATTCATTACTTCTAATACTTTTGCTGGGTCTTGTCTGTTGGCTGTTTGCCATGTACTTAGATTAATAATAATAATAGTAATAATAATAATGGCAGCCACAGTGAGAACTACTGAACAGGGTTATGAGTTTCCTAAGGAGGGAATGTGATTATTTTGGGATCGGTCACACGTAAAGTATGGCTTTGGGGGAGATGTTAGTAAATTGTATCCTCTGAAGTGGGAGATCAGTAGCTCTTTTTAAAGTCCTCCACTCCAGAGATGAGCTACACCTGGGATCCACTTCAAAATGAGTCACAAACATCAAAGTTTGACATAGACCACTCATCAGTGAAACTAGATACTAGGTCCGTACCTGAGAATTCATAGTACTTCTGACTATGCCTGAAGAAGAACTTTCTTTATAAAAAGGATTTGTCTCCCTTAGACTCTCACCTGGGAGCTGTAAAGTGTTTTTTGTTTTGTTTTGTCTATTTTGTTTTGTTTTGTCTTTTTATTTATTTAAGGGGGGGGGAAGATACAGAAATATAGAGAGAGAATAGGCACATCAGGGCTTCTAGCTGCTGCAAATGAACTCCAGATGCGTGTGCCCCCTTGTGCATCTGGCTTACATGGATCCTAGGGAATCAAACCTGGATCCTTTGGCTTTGCAGGCAAGGGCCTTAACTGCTGAGCCATCTCTCCAGCTCTTGTTTGTTTGTTTGTTTGTTTTTCTTGTTTTGTTTTGTGAGGCAGTGTCCCATACTGACTTCAAACTCACCATGTAGTGGAAGATCACCTTGAACTCCAGAGCTTCTCCCCACGCCTGAGCTCTAAGGCTACAAGCATAGGCCAAATTGTTGTTATTTTGTGTTACTGGGGTTTTTTTTTTGTTTTTGTTTTTTTTCCTGGTAGGGTCTTACTCTAGCCCAGGCTGACCTAGAATTCACAGTGCAGTCCCAGGCTGACCTTGAACTCGCAAGGATCTTCCTACCTCTGCTGTCCCAAGTGCTGAGATTAAAGGTGAGTGAGCTGACCACAACCGATTTTACTGCAGTTGAGGATCATACCTGGAGCTTCCTGCATACTAGGCAAGCGCTCAACCAACTGAGCCACATTCTCAGACCTAGAAGGTGTTTTTTGTTTGTTTGTTTGGTTGGTTGGTTGGTTTGGTTTTTCAAAGTAGGGTCTCACTGTAGCTCAGGCTGACCTGGAATTCACTCTGTAGTCTCAGGCTGGCCTCAAACTCACGGTGATCCTCCTACCTCTGCCTCCCGAGTGCTGGGATTAAAGGCGTGCACCACCACACCTGGCTAGAAGTTATTTTAGAAATGGACTCCTGGCGGGCCTGGAGAAATGGCTTAGTGGTTAAGGTATTTGCCTGCAAAGCCTAAGGACCCCAGTTCAATTCCCCAGGGCCTACATAAGCCAGATGCACAAGGATGTGCATGCATCTGGAGTTCGTTTACAGTGGCTAGAGGCCATGCTGTGCTCATTCTCTCTCTCTTTCTCTCCCTCTCTCTTCCCCATAAACTTGGGGACTAAGAAAATGGCTCAGTCAGTAAAGTGGTTGTCTCTCAAGCACAAGGGCCTGAGTTTAAACCCCAAAATGCATATTGAAAATCATGGTGGAGCCAGGCGTGGTGGCACATACCTTTAATCCCAGCACTCAGGAAGCAGAGGTAGGAGGATCGCTGTGAGTTCAAGCCCCTGAGATTGCGATTACTTAGTGAATTCACTCTGTAGTCTCAGACTGGCCTTGAACTCACAGTGATCTTCCTACACCACCACCAACCACCAAAAAATAAAATAAGATAAAATAAAAAATCATGGTAGTGCATGCCTGTAATCTCAGCACCAAGGAGTCTGGGAAAGGAAGAACACTGGGCTGGCTGGATAGCTAGTCCGACCTGACTGCTAAACTCCAGGCCAATGAGAGACACTGTCTCAAACAATAACACATGTCTCTGAGGATGACACCCAAGTCTGTCCTCTGGCCTGCACATGCATGTACACATGTGGTCATATGACTTACACCCACACACATAAATATGCATACACATTTAAAAATTAAAGTGCTGGAGGGTATTACCATGGGATATTTTTTATAATCATGGAAAATGTTAATAAAAATTGTGAAAAGAAAAAAATTAAAGTGCTATCTCCCTAGCTTTTCTTTTTTTAATTTTGTTTTTGTTTATTTTTATGTATTTATTTATTTGAGAGTGACAGACAGAGAGAGAAAGAGGCAGATAGAGAGAATAGGCATGCCAGGGCCTCCAGCCACTGCAAATGAACTCCAGATGCATGTGCCATCTGGTACATCTGGCTTACGTGGGTCCTGGGGAATCAAGCCTCGAACCAGGATCCGTAGGCTTCACAGGCAAGCGCTTAACCACTAAGCCATCTCTCCAGCCCAAGAGAGTTGCTTTTTCTTTGTGTGTGTGTGTGTGTGTGTGTGTGTGTGTGTGTGTAATGTGAAGCATGTGTGCACACCGTATCCACACGTATGTGCCCTTGTGGTGCCTCATGCATTCACATGTAGTGGGGTACACTCACCTGTGGTGGCCACAGCAGAAAATTGAGTATCTGGCTCCTACACTTTTCCATAAGTTCTTTTTATTTTATCTTACGTTATTTATTTGCAAACAAAGAAAGAGAGGCAAACAGAGAGAGAATGGGTGCGCCAGGGCCTCCAGCCATTGCAAATGAACTCCAGACACGTGCGCCCCCCTGTGCATCTGGCTAATGAGGGTCCTGGGGAATTGAGCCTCGAACCGGGGTCCTTAGGTTTCACAGGCAAGCGCTTAACCACTAAACCATCTCTCTAGCCCCTCATTTTCCTGTCTTTTGCTAGACCTGTTAATGCTATGGTGAGGATAGCATCGCCTGGGCCAGCTTGTTCTTACAGGGAAGCATTGTTCCCTTCATAATGAGAAGACTGGAACTCCATATTCCAGGAAGGACCACTTCTTATCATATATATAACACAAGAGCCCTTATTTCCAGGTAGAACAAGGGCTTATGGGTAGTTCATTTGCAGTGGCTGGAGGCCCTGGCACGCCCATTCTGTATCTGCCTCTTTCACTCTCTGTCTGTCTGTTGCTCTCAAATAAATAAAAATAATTTTAAAAAATGACAGGAAAATCACCTCAATGACTGCTGCTTCCCCCCATGCTAGCTAGTGCTCAGCACACCCAACTGGGAGCGTTTTAAGTAGTTCTGTGTGGCTGCCTACACACACATGCACACTGGTGACCCGGCTTCAGCAAGTCCAGCCTGTCCTACAAACCAGAGAACACTGGGGGCACAGTAACTATTGACGCAAGGGACGCGTGGTCCACTGCCAGTTACAAATGGACTTCACGATGCAGCCAGAATCAATTTCCAGAGACTGCTTCAGACTCATGCCTCTGTCTCTGCGGAAGCATTACTGGGAGTCTTCGGAGGGCCTTCGATCGAGTCAGAGAAATATCGACAACGTCTAGTTGGGATGTCATCTGCTGTCCTCCCAGATCTCTGTTCCGAAGATAGGAGCCATCTGCTGGATTAATTCTCTCTGTTTGGACATTCTACTCAGATTCTTGTGGGCATGAGGAATCTTAGGTGCTTAATGGAATATGCCAAAATGAAGTGTTCTGGGCTGCTGAGGTTCAACAAAGATGGAACGCCTGATATCAACGCATGTCTAAGAAGGAAGGCATGGTGGTAGGATCCACCAAAACTTCAAGCATAAAAATGTGATTCCCATCCTGAGGCTTGATGTGAAAGATATATGTGTTCTGAAATGATGTAGTAAGGGGTAATTACTCACGACATTTAAAAAAGCATTTTTATTTACTCGAGAGAGAGACAGTGAGTGTGTGGGTGAGTGCATGTGGGTATGAAAGAGACACAGAGAGCGAATGGGCGGTGTGTCAGGGCCTCTTCCTGATGCAAGCGCTCCAGACTCACGCACCACTTTGTTCATCTGGCTTTGCGTGGGTACTTGGGAATCGAACCCTGGGCCATCTGGCTTTGCAGGCAGGTAAGTGCCCTTAACTGCTGAGCCATCTCTCCAGCCTCCAATCATAGCATTTTTGTTCTAAATATTTTATTTATTTATTCATTTGAGAGGAGAGAAGGAGTCAGAGAGAGAGATAGAGAAGAAGGGAGAATGGTCACACTATGGCCTCCAGCCACTGCAAATGAACTCCAGATGCATGTGCCACCTTATGTATCTGGCTTTTATGGGTTCTGAGGAATCAAACCTGGGTCCATCGGCTTTGCATGCAAATGCCTTAACTGCTGAGCCATCTCTCTAGCCCCACAGCATCTTTTATAATATCAAATGATAAAAAGCAATGTTATCTTCAGAGATGGAGATGAACAACAACTGAGGTAGATGGATTGTCGTGAGTTTGAGCCCAGCCTAGAGCTACACAGTGAGTTCCAGGTCAGCCTGGGCTACTGTGAGACCCTACCTCAAAATTTGTTTTAATTAGAAACAAAATATAGGGGGAGGCTGGAGATATGGCTCCATAGTTAAGGCACTTGCCTGCAAAGCCTAACAACCGGGGCTTGATTGTCCAGTACCCACATAAAGCCAGATGCATAGTGGCGCATGCATCTGGAGTTTATTTGCATTGGCTGGAGGCCCTGGAGTGCTCATTCTGTCTATTTCTCTACTATCTCTCCCTGCTTGCAAATACACAGATAGAAATATTATTTTAAAAATTAAAGATAGAGCCGGGCATGGTGGTGCACTCATTTAATCCCAGCACTCGGGAGGCAGAGGTAGGAGAATTACCATGAGTTCAAGGCCACCTGAGACTACATAGTGAATTCCAGATCAGTCTGGGCTACAGTGAGACCCTACTTTAAAAAAAAAATTAAAGATAGGGCTGGAGAGATGGCTTAGCGGTTAAGCGCTTGCCTGTGAAGCCTAAGGACCATAGTTCAAGGCTCGATTCCCCAGGACCCACGTACGCCAGATGCACAAGGTGGCACATACATCTGGAGTTCATTTGCAGTGGCTGGAGGCCCTCTCTTCTCTCTCTCTCACACAGAAGACATGGAATACCCACCCGTGTGCTCCGAGGCCAGACACAGCGGGTCAGAAAGGTTTTTATCAGTGGACATTCTTGGTTTTTGAATTGTGAATTACTCGAAGGCTTAACTTCTTTGGGGTATGTGGTGTGTGTGTGTGTGTGTGTGTGTGTGTGTGTTATGTGTGTGTGTTTGTGTGTGTAGGCCAGAAGAGAATGTCAGCCGTCCTCTTCCATCACTCAACCATGTGTTTCCTTGAAGGGACTCTCTTACTGCTCCTGTTTTGGGGGCGCTCCAGAAATTCTCTCATCTCTGGCCTCTCCCCTCCACAGGACGGGGGCTACAGGCATGTATGGCCATGGGGTGGATGCCAGGGATCCATCTCAGGCAGCCTTGCGCCCTTTCAGTCCGACATGCTTGTGTGCTGAGCCATCCTGCCAACCGTCAAAGTCGGTCGGAACGACTTAATTACAAATTGATCGATTCCAAAAGAAATATTCCAAGTCAGATTTTGACCTGACCATCACATAGCATATGATGCATAAATGACTCGCTTCTTATTGACTCATAACCATGAACTTGGAATTTCTGCTTAGATAGAGCACGGTAACTGTTGCAGATATTTTTTTCGAGGTAGCATCTCACTCTAGCCCAGGCTGACCTGCAATTTACTGCAATTTCAGGCTGGCCTCGAACTTATGGTGATCCTCCTACCTCTGCCTCCCAAGTGCTGGCATTAAAGACGTGCGCCACCAAGCCAGGCTGTTGCAGATTTTTTTTTTTTCATCCTACCCAGAAGTTAACAAGAGAATTGAAGACTTTTCTTCTCCCTCGCCCTCCCCTCCTTCAGCCCCCTGACTCCTATGCCTCCTCTGAGCACCGCTGAGAGGTGAGCCTAACCCCCACCCTGTGCCCTGGCACTCTGCAAGATTGAGTACAAATGCCAGGAGTGCCAAGCAGTCCCTGGAGCTATCCACCCTCACGCTTATTTCTGCCTGCCCGGCTCCAGGCTCTCTGGTTAAGCATCTTTCCACCAGCTCTCTGCTGCCTATTGAGTCAAAAACTACACAAAGAGAATTGTTTGCTTGTGTGTGTGTGTGTGTGTAACGTGGTGTGTGTGTGTGTGTGCATGGTGTGGTGCATGCACGCGCAGTTTCCCTGCAGTTTCCTATGTGCTTTTTGGAGATGAGGGGACACTTGACTACGGCAGTCAGGGCAGAATGCCAGGTATTCACCCGCTGCTCCACTACCTGCTCTTATTCAAGCCCAGAGTCTTCCGGCCACCAGAGCTCACCGCTTCTAACAAGCTCGGGCAATTCCCTGGCATCTGCTCCCATTTGTGAGACTGAGGTTCCAGGACATGTGGCCATACCCGGCTGCTTACGCAGGTTCTGGAGATTCAAACTCAGGCAGCTTCAAGCTTTTACTAAAAGCCCATTTAACTGCTGAGTCATCTCTCCAGCCCAAGAGTAGATTTTTTTTTTTTTTTTTGAGGTAGCCAAGGCTGACCTAGAACTCACTATGTAGTCTCAGAGTGGCCTTGAGCTTACGGCAATCCTCCCACCTCTGCCTCTTGAGTGCTAGGCTTAAGATTAAAGGCATGCACAATCACACCCAGCAATAATAGATATTTTTAACTTATGTTTTATTTATTTGAGAGAGAGGCAAATATAAACGTATGTATGTACATATAATATCTATATGAATCTATATCTATATATCTATATCTATATCTATATGTCTATATCTATATATACATATACACATACATATACATATACATATACATATACATATACATATACATATACATATACATATACATATACACATATATATATATTGAGAGAGAGAGAGAATATGGAAGCAACAAGGCCTCTAGCCACTGAAAATGAACTCCAGACACTTGTGCATCTGACTTATATGGGTTCTGGGGATTTTAACCTGGGTTCTTAAGCTTTGCAGGCAAGTGCCTTAATCACTAAGCCACCTCTCTAGCCTGAGAATAGATATTTTTGAGACATACATTACTGGGTGCATTTTAATCGACTGGTAAGTCTTACTGGTGAATCCAATAATTTGCTAGTATGTATTAGAAAGAAATATAGGAAACACATCTATTTTATAAGTGATTGCCATGACTCTGACTAAATGCAATCAATATGTACGTAAAACTCCTTACCTTTGGATCAGCATGGCTAGGTCTCGGCTTCGCATGGCGATACACATTCTTGAGAAATGAACGCAGTGTATCTTTCAAAAGGAGGAGTAGGTCTGTACTTGTGTTAAAATAATAAAGCTTAGTGGTTAAGGTATTTTCCTGTGAAGCCAAAGGACCCAGGTTCAACTCCCCAGGACCCACGTAAGCCAGATGCACAAGGGGACGCAAGTGTCTGGAGTTTGTTTGCAGTGGCTGGAAGCCCTGGTGCGCCCATTCTCTCTCTCTCTCTCTCTCTCTCTCTCTCTCTCTCTCTCTCTCTCTGGCTCTTTCCCTCTCTCAAATAAATAAATACATAAAAATATTTAAGAAAATAAAATATTTTAAAAAATAAAGCCTCCACCCTCCATTCTATACATTGTTGTTCATTTACTTTTTGGCATGTGCATGGTGTGCAGGCACACATGTCTGCATGCTCACACGAGAGTAAAGTGCACATGTGGGCGTGGCTGCACATGCGTGTGTGTGCACATGCACGTGGAGGCTGACGTTGAGTATGCTCTATAGTTGTTCACGATCTCATTCTTTGAGACAGGGTTTCTCATTCAACCTAGGACCCAGCAATTCAGCTAGACTAGCTAGCCAGTGAACCCGAGGGAGCCTCCTGTCTCTGCCTCCCAAGCACTGGGGTGACAGACCTGTGCATCCTCCTCACCTGACATCTTACAGAGGCGCTGGGTGGTCCAAATTCATGTCCTCACACGTGTACAGCAAGCACCTGACCCCCTGAGCCACCTGCATCGCTCTCATTCTGCCATCCCATTCTCCCTGCCTCACAGACTTGGTCATGGATCCCCAGAATGTGGTAGGTGTAGCAGGTATCACAGACTGTCAAGTACGGGTCATGGATAAACACTGCTTCTGACATTGCTGGAGGAGTCTTAGGACCCTCTGTCAGGTTCTTCGTGTGTCAAAGAAAGAACCAAGCGAGATACAAAATAGTGAAAGCAAAACCAGAAATCAAATGAATTCACTAAAAGCCTGGCATTGTGACACACACCTTTAATACCAACACTCAGGAGGCCAAGGTATGAGGATCACTGTGAGTTTGAGGCCAGCCTGAGACTACATAGTGAATTCCAGGTCAGCCTGGATTAGAGAAAGAAACTACCTCAAAAAAAAAAAAAAAAGAAAGAAAGAAGGAAGGAAGGAAGGAAGGAAGGAAGAAAGGAAGGAAGGGAAAGGAAAGGAAAGGAAAGGAAAGGAAAGGAAAGGAAAGGAAAGGAAAGGAAAGGAAAGGAAAGGAAAGGAAAGGAAAGGAAAGGAAAGGAAAGGAAAGGAAAGAAAGGAAAAGGAAAGGAAAGGAAAGGAAAGAAAAGAAAAAGAAAAAGAAAAAGAAAAAGAAAAAGAAAAAGAAAAAGAAAAAGAAAAAGAAAAAGAAAAAGAAAAAGAAAAAGAAAAAGAAAAAGAAAAAGAAAAAGGTGGGCTAGACAGATGGCTTAGCAGTTAAGGCACTTGCCTATGAAGCCTAAGGACCCAGGTTTGATTCCCCAGTCCCCACGTAAGCCATATGCACATGGTGGTGCATGTGTCTAGAGTTTGTTTGCAATGGTTTTGAGGCCCTCCTGCACCATCAGCCAGTCTAGCTTAATTGGCGAGCTCTAGGCCAATGAGACACCTTTTCTCAAAGGAGGTGGCCGGTGGCCCTGAGTATGACACCCTCCCTCCAGCTTCCATGCTGCAGACACATGCGTGCATTTGCGCCTGTACAGACACATATGCAAGTATGCATACCTACACGCATGCACATACAGGCACGTGCACATGCTAAGAAGAGAGTAAGGGCAGAAGTGTGAAATACAAATGTGCCTAGCTGTAATCTTAGTAATGAATAACTGTGATACTTCCAAGTAATGTTCTGGATGTTTCTTGGAAAATTCCTACTGCGTTGGTTTTTTTTTTTTTTTTTTTTCACCCTATTCTTGGAACTTAAGAGTTTTGTTGCTGAGCCTTTAGACACAACTAACTGCTTCACACTGATTTAGGGTGCTTAGTGGTTTCAGTATCCTGCCATACCACTGGCTCACTGTTAAGGTTAGGGCTCTGGGTTCTGGTTTAGGTCTAAGCTCTCATTTCCTGGTCTTAGTGAGAGGACAGACTGGTGCCTGCAAGTTGAGCCTTCAAGTTTTTATGGAGATGGGGAGATGAGGCTGGTGACCAAGCTAAATCTAGCTGGTAATGAGCTCGTTGGTAGCAAATCAACCTGCTCCTCACGCGGAGCTTAGGTTTCTGTGGTTCCGGTTTTAGCATCCCTTCCCCTCCCGGGAGCGTGGGGTTCCCCTTCTGAGGGATGAGAGATTGACAGCTGGACTCCCATGAAGAGACAGGCTTTGAGACAGAACAGGAAAAATAAAAGATTTCTGGCCTGAATTGAGATATCAAAGACATATCCTGGTGTGTAATTAGCTTGTCTTCTAAGGAGCAATTTTAGCGGCAATGCACATGTAAAAGAATGGTAACACACGTTCAAGAGAATGGGTCAGCCGCTCTGTCAGCTGTGGTTCTGGGAGTGAATCAGCTTTAGTGGAATAGGGGTTCAAGGTCAGCCTTTTTGAACTCACCATGAGTGTATTCCCCTTTCGTAGAACACTTGGGCACTGTCAGAGTGAGCGTTGTGGTTGAGGTGGAAGGAAAAGCTCTGAATAACCTGTGCCAATCCCTGTGAACGGTTGTGTGGCCAGCTTCAGCCACAAAGCAAATTGTGAGCTCTGTGCTGGTGACTACTGCATGTGGGTCAAAAGATGCCAGTGTGGGGCTGGAGAGATGGCTTAGCGGTTAAGCGCTTGCCTGTGAAGCCTAAGGACCCCGGTTCGAGGCTCGGTTCCCCAGGTCCCACGTTAGCCAGATGCACAAGGGGGAGCACGCATCTGGAGTTCGTTTGCAGAGGCTGGAAGCCCTGGCGCGTCCATTCTCTCTCTCTCCCTCTATCTGTCTTTCTCTCTGTATCTGTCGCTCTCAAATAAATAAAAAAAAAAATTAAAAAAAAAAAAAAGATGCCAGTGTGCTCACGCCCTGGCAAGCTCCCTGTGAGGATACAGAGTACTGCATCCATATTAAAAAAAAAAATGCCTCACAGGGGCTTGGAGCAATTGCTCAGTGGTTCAGACACTTGCTTGCAAAGTCTAATGACCCACGTTTGATTCCCCAGGACACACGTAAGCCAGATGCACAAGGTGGCGCATGCATCTGGAGTTTGTTTGCAGTGGCTAGAGGCACTGGTGTGCCCATTTTCTATGTTTCTCTCTTCTCTCTCTCTCCCTTTCTCTGCTTGAAAATAAATATTTTAAAAATTGCCTCACAGGAGCCTGCACTTTTCAGAGATCTGTTCTAGAGCCCTCAGGACACTTTTGTTTTAATAGTTTTTTTTCTTCAATTTTTTTTTATTAACAACTTCCATGATTATAAAAAATATCCCATGGTAATGCCCTTCCTTCCCCCAGTTTACTCTTTGAAACTCCACTCTCCATCATATCCCCTCCCCATCTCAATCAGTCTCTCTTTTACATTGATGTCATCATCTTTTCCTCCTATTATGATGGTCTTGTGTAGGTAGTGTCAGGCACTGTGAGGTCATGGATATCCAGGCCATTTTGTGTCTGGGGGAGCATGTTGTAAGGAGTCCTACCCTTCCTTTGGCTCTTACATTCTTTCTACCACCTCTTCCACAATAGACCTGCCATCAGGACTCTTGACAGGGAGTTTGATTCTGGAAGTCACTGGCCTCCGATCTGCACGTGCTGTTCCTGGACTCCTGGCTTGAGGTCATGAAGTCACGCCAAAGAGACCACGCTAAGCAAAGCCTGTCTGAGCACACCTTGCCCAGAGGCAGTGACGCCGAGGCCAAAGAGGGATGGAAGAAGATTGAGCTTTAGAGGCCGATGAATTGGCCCTGTTGGTACCTTGGTGCAGGGTTCATACCTGTGCATGCCCATGTGCCAGAAATTGATGTAAGGTGTCTTCCTCGATCATTTTCCACCTTATATATTGACACGGTGTCTCTCAGTGAACCCAGATCTCATCAATGCAGCTAGACTAGCCAGTCTGTGACACCTGGGGAACCTGCTGTGTCTGCTGCCCTGTGCTGCAGTGGCAGGCTCTTGCCACCACGTCTGGCTTTTATGCGAGTCCTGAGGATCTGAACTCAGGCCCTCATGCATGCATAGCGGGTGCTTTACCAACTGAGTCATGTCCCCAGCCCCAGGAGTTGAGTATTTCAGAGCAAATATTTGGTAGGACATGATCTCTGCTTCCAGAACACTGCCACACCCCTGTGGTGGGTATGGGGAGCTGGTCTGGGATAAACCAAAGTCTGAGAGCTGTGGATCAAGTGATTTTCAACTCTTTTCAAATAAATGCATAGGAAGTTACAATGATAATCCAGACCGTCAGTTATGTGGCCAGTTTGTCCTAATGGTCTTATCTTTTCAAACAACAGTACAATGTGGAAACCAGGAAACAGATTGGTACATTGGTACAGACTGTTGAGGGGGGGAGTTTTATATCATCTTAACACATGTGAACATTGACGAGAACTTCAGTAAAGACATACAGTGATTCCCATGGCCACAAAGGTTTTCACCCTGCTTCCCCACCACCACCACCATTATGACATCCCTAGCCCCCGGCGGCCACTGATTTGTTCTCTGTCTCCATAATTTGGTCATATTGAAAATGTTACAGCAACCGAATCATCTAATATGTGACCTTTTGAAGTTGGCTTTTTTATATCTGGCTGAATTCTATTTGCTGGTAATTTGTTAAGAAATTTTAGATCTATATTCATAAGGGATCCTGATCTTTACTTTTTAAAAGTTTTTTATACTGTCTTTGTGTGACTTTAGGATCAAGGTATTATTAGTTTGTTAAATTACTGGGGAAATTTTTCCTCCTCTAATATAGTCTGGGAGAAACTATAAGTTGATATTCTTTACACGTAATGGAATTTGCCAACAAAATCATTTGGGTCTAGAAAGTTCTTTTTTTCAGCAATTTTAACTGATGAATTCAATTTCTTTATGATTTTAGGGCTATTCAACTTGCCTGTTTCATATTGGGAAATTTGCATGCCTTTGTACTTCGTAAAGAATTGCTGCCTCTCACCTGAGTGGTCAAATACATGTGTGCTAAGTCGTCATTCATGATGTGCACTGCCCGCCCACCACCCCTGTGTGCCCTCCCCTGACGCCCCTTCGACTGAACTCCCTCTCCTTTCCAACGACCCCTTCTTGTATTTTGATGTCTTTTTTTTTTTTCCTGCTCCTCCATCAGTCATGACAACATGTCAATGGCTCTAATGTATGCAGGTCATGTGCCAGTAGCAACAGCATCTACGAGCTCAGACATGCAACGACCACTTTGTGTCTGGAAAGTAGCACTCCAAGATGCTCCTCCCCATCCTCCGGTCCTACCCTTCCTTCCCCCATCTCCTCCACTATGGTCTCTGAGCCTTGAAAAATATGACAGAGATGTCTCAGTGCTGAACACTTCACTGCCCCTTCTTCGCACGTTACCAAGTTTTTTGTTCTGTTGTTTGAGGTTAGGGTCTCACTCTACCTCAGGCTAATCTGGAACTCACTCTGTAGTCCCAGACTGGCCTTGAACTCACAGTGATCCTCTACCTCTGCCTCCTGAGCGCTGGGATTAAAGGCATGTGCCACCACACCCTGCTTGTTGACAGGTTTTGATTCTCCCCAGCAGCCATCAACATCTGCCAAGATAAGCTGCTCACACAAGAAGTGAGAAAAACACTAATATGTAGATTGACATATAAATATTTGGAAGGCAGTTTGGTGAACATAACATATCAATTTAGCCGAACAACAATAGTAGCTTCCCTTTTACAGCTTAGGACCTCCCCAGCCATTGGCTTTTGACTAGGTTTTCAGGCTCAGGCATGAAATCCCTCCCATGGAATGTGCCTGAATTCCAAGAGCACCTAGTTACCCCCATAACAGACATGCCACACTTGTACTAGTGGGCACATTGTGCCTGGCTGTCCAGTTGTGTAGTTTTCAGGGTCCAGTGCTGGTTAATATTGTGGATGACTTCCCTCCCCAGCAGGCTGCATAGCACTTTCTAGCACTATGGTAGCTAGCTGTCATGGAATTTTTCTATCGTCTTTTTGACATCTGCAGGGTCGGTTGTGATATCTGCTGTTTTGTGCCTGATGTTGGCTATTTGTCTTCATTTTCTTTCTTTGTTAGTCTTTCTAGAAGCTTGTTGGTTTTATTCATCTCTAAAGAAACACTCTTTGTTTCATTGGCTTTTCTCTTTCGCTTTTCTGCTTTCCATTTCATTGATTTCTGCTCTTTATTAGTTCTATCTTTTCACTCTGTCTCTCTTACTCTGCTTTTGCCTAGAATCTTGAGGTCAAAGCTTAGGTTATTGATTGAAAATGTTCCCTCTTTTTTATTGTAATTTTTAAGAGCTGTGGATTTTTCTCAGTGCTGCCTTAGCATATTTTTTTTATTTGCTTTGAGACTTCCTCTTTGATCCTTTAGTGGTGTGCTGTGTTTGGGTTACAAGTGTTTATAGACTTTCGTTTTCTCTTTTATTTTTGATTTCTCATTTAACTCCATCACTGTCAGAAAACACACACACACACACACACACACACACACACACACACACACACATTCTGTGTGATTTTAGCTCTTTAAATTTTGTTGAGGTTATTTTTGTAATGAAGGATTTGATCTCTCTGGACATATGCTCCATGGGCACTTGAGACTATACCCCCCTCTTCTTGAGTAGAGTGATACACACACATACTATATCCTAATACAAAGGTCATAGTTCATACATTCTCATCTGATTGCTTTATCAGTTGATGAGAGATGGGAACTGAAATCTGTTACTATGAATGTGCATTTGTCTATATCTCCTGCCACTTCAATCAGATTTTGCTTATATATTTTTTTTTCAACTGTCTCTGATTTGTTTTGGCTTGGTTTGATTTGGGTTTTTTGTTTGTTTTAGTCTGTACACATTGAGAGCTGCAGTGTCTATCTGGTTGACTGGTCCTTTCATCATCATTGAACAACACCCCACTCCATTCCTGCACGTTTTCTCTACTCTGGTTTACTTTATCTAGAATGAGCATCTTTTCAGCTACTAAATTTTTACATCCTTTTCTAAAATTTGTATGTCTTTGAGAGAGAGAGAGAGAGGAAGAGACAGAATGTGGGTATGCCAAGGCCTTTTGTTGCCATGTCTGGCTTCAGCTGGGTGGCTGGGGAATCGAACCTGGGCAGGCAGGCTTTCCAAGCAAAAAACTTTAACTGCTGGGCCATCTCCCCAGCCTCAATTTTCTACACTCTTTTAACCCCATTTTCTTTCTTGCCTCCTTCTGGAATTCCACTGATGCAAAGATTGGATCTTTTCACAGAGTTTATTCATTCTCCTCTTCTTCCTCTTCTTTCCTCTTGGTCCTCCTGCTCCTGATCCTCTTCCTGGTTCAGGCTATGTCCCCTCTGTTATTAAGATTGGTGACTTCCCAGCACTGTAGCTTCATGCTCATTGATTCTGTCCTCCCTCCATGCCATCATAGAATCCAGTCGTCAGGTTTTAAACTCAGCTTTATTTATTGGAATTTTCAATTCTACAATTCCCACTTGGTCCTCTTATCTTTATTCCTTGCCTGAGACTTTCTATCGTTCAGGTGCTTCAAGCATGTTTTTCATGTCTTATTGAGTTTTTGCATGATGGTTGGTGGAAGGCTTCTCTGACGCCTATAATATCTGTGTTATATCCATGTTGATACTTTTTCCTTGTGTAAATTGAGATTTTCTTGGTTCTTGATAAGACTTATCTTTTTCATATTTTTATTTTTATTTTTTTGGTTTTTTGAGGTAGAGTCTCAATCCAGTCCAGGCTGACCTGGAACTCACTATTTAGTCTCATAGTGGCTTCAAACTCATGGCAATCCTCCTACCTCTGCCTCCCAAGTGCTGGGATTAAAGGCATGTGCCACCACACCTTGCAAGAGTTATCTTTTAATTAAAATTTGCCCTTTTGGTGATTGTTATAAAACTCAATCTCCCATTTTCACAGGACTCTGCTAGCACACTGGCAAAGAGTAAAGGGTTCAGTCTTACTACCACCATTTAGGAGGGGACTCCTTGGCTGTTACTGCTGGGTGACAGTGGAGTCCATGTCCTCTACTCAGCCTGTTCTGGCTGGGAAGAGTAAAGTGTCACACGTCTCACCTCAAAAGCAATAACTTATGGTTTGTTTTAGAGCCAAATATGAGTGACAGTGACCTGGTAACATAGACTTAGGTTGCCTCAAATACCATGTTCAGTGTGGTTGACAGTGTCATGAAGATTTTATTTATTTACTTATTTATTTTATTTTTAGAGAGAGAGAGAGAATTGGCATGCCAGGGCCTCAGCCACTACAATCAAACTCCAGATGCTTGTGCCACCTAGTGGGCATGTGTGACCTTGCGCTTGCCTCACCTTTGTGTGTCTGGCTTGTAGGATCTGGTTGAACCTGGGTCCTTGGGCTTTGCAGGCAAGTGCCTTAACAGCTAAGCCATCTCTCCAGCCCTCATGAAGTTTTTATACTTATAGAACAAAAGGTTCCATGCCAAGGCACTTCTCAAATATATTGGGCAACACTGGAAGGCAGGTTACAATGGCACAGACAAACCTCAGCCAGAGGCTCCTGATGCCATCCAGTGGCATCCTTAGCCTCCGGGTTGAGAG
The DNA here is from genome assembly GCF_020740685.1 of Jaculus jaculus. Classification (NCBI taxonomy): domain Eukaryota; kingdom Metazoa; phylum Chordata; class Mammalia; order Rodentia; family Dipodidae; genus Jaculus; species Jaculus jaculus. Next base: position 9,189,169 of record NC_059109.1, read on the forward strand.
AAGCCAGGGTGTCTGTTCATACACAACTGTGGAGTTACCCAGTAGTCACAGGATGTGAGGTCAGATACAGATGTGAGGAATTGGCTATTTAGGGGCTGAAGATAGCCTAAGAGCATTTGGCTGCACTCCCACAATATTCCAACTCCCCACAATCACTGGAGTTCTAGTCAGTCGGTCTTGTAGGAAGTTCGATGTAGGTGTGACTGCCTTCCTCTAGTGAGACTGGCAAAGCACACCATTATTTCCAGGTCAGGATAGGAATACGCATCCCTGCTCACTCTAGCTGGAACGGCCAGTTTTCTGTATGTCACTGGAGTTGGATGGTTATTGTCTGAAGCTGTGTTGCTAGGCTGCCCCCCTGCCTGGTCCTTGGGCTGTGGAATCAAGGCTGGAGGTGAACCATCCTTCTTTAAAAATTTATTTATTTGTGCACGTGTGTGTGGGGGGGGGGGGCAGGGAGGAAGAGAACGGGTGTGCCAGGGCTTCTAACCACTGCAAACAAACTCCAGATGCATGTGCCACCTTGTATATCTGGCTTATGTGGGTCCTGGGGAATCGAACTGAGGTCCTTTGGCTTTATAGGCAAGCACCTTAACCACTAAGCCATCTCTCCAGCCCTCCTCCTTAAAAAAAAAAAAAAAAAGTTAGTTATTTGTTTAAGAGAGGAAAAGGCAAAGAGATTCAGAAAGAGAGACAGAGAATGAGTGTGCAAGGGCCCCTAGCCACTGCAAACAAATTCCAGATGCATTCAGCACCTCGTGCACGTGACTTATGTAGGTACTGGGGAATCAAACCTGGATCCTTAGGCTTTACAGGCAAGTACCTGAACTGCTTAGTCATCTCTCCAGCCCAACTTCCCCCCTCCTTTTTTTTTAAATCTGTGTCTGTTGTTGCATATTGTCTCTGCCTACCTGTTCCATATTGTTTTCTTGACCAAGTGACATCTGGGATATAAAAGGCAGAAGGAAACCCTGGAACCTTACTAATTAATCATTTCTTATTGCTGAGTCATGCATCCAGTCCATCTCTCCCTCTTCTCCTTTTAGGTGTTTCTTGTGTGTGTGTGTGTGTTTTTTTTTCCCTTTAAATCTATATTGCACAGTGCATTTAGACTTCACAGCATCCGATAGTCCATTGCAGTCTCCCATTCATGTACTAACTGGCTCCGACCCTGCTTAGCTTCCGAGACCCGGCACGTTCAGGGAAAGGCATATCTACCCTGTGTTTTCCAGAAAGGGAAGTGACTAGCATATAGCTTGAAATGGCCTCAGCTTTTCTTCTGTCCTGTTGCTTCAATGGAGCCACCAGAAGGCCGTCCGTAGAACAGAAAAAGGATCAAGAATAACCCGTGTTCTACACAGACTTGCAGTGACTGATGCCTTGCAACGCCTCCCGCAGGGAGCTGAGTCTTTCTGATCAGTCCACGGTCACTCTTCCACAGCCTGTGCCCTGCTTCCTTAGCCATAAAGGAGACTATGAGCATAGGAGTCAGGAGGTCTGAGTGACCTTGGGCAAGTCACTTAGCCTTCCTCAGCCCTTTTATTCTTAATGAAAGCTGACGTCCCAAGAAAGCAGCTGTGCCTCCTTGAATGCACCCTGAAAAACCAATCTGCTGATGCAGAATTTCGGTGTGGAGGGGCAGGGAGGGTGTGGATCCACAGCAAAGTATCGTGGACTACCTTAGCCCCTTTGATGACCAATTAGCATCCAACTTTGTGTGTGACCTAACATCCTGTGACATAACTACATCATTTTGAAATGTATGAACAGACCTTCGAGCTGGAAGACAAGAATGTCATCAGACAGCATCCAAAACCCTAAACCAGCCCCTCCCCCATTGCTTTGTTTTAGCCCATACGCCTGATGTTTTCACCAATGTATCTTGAAAATATCTTGAGTTATAACTTTTTTTTTTTTTTCATTCCATTGCTGGTACTGGTTTTGAGAGCTATGGACTCTCTCAAGACAACGTCTTTCCAGTCCATTGTCTTGCAACTTGTAAAGAATTGACGAGTGCAAACACAGCCCAAGGAAGAACTAAGAAAGGTTTATTTTAGGCAAGAAAATTAAGCAGAAAGCTCCTGAATTGAGTGGAGTCTCAAGTGGGTAATCTACACAGGTAAGGCTTAGCTGGTAAGGCTCTTGCCTGCAAAGCCTAAGGATCCAGGTTCAACTCCCCAGATCCCACATAAGCCAAGTGCACAAAGGGGAGGCAAGCGCAAGGTCGCACATGCAAACAAGGTGGCACACACGGTTGGAATTTGATTGCAGTGACTGGAGTCTCTGGTGTGCCAATCCCCCACCCCGCTTTCTCTCATGAAAATTGTTTTACAGTGACAAAATCACATGAGACTATGGGGGACACTTGATTCATACCCCCACCCCCCCCCACGCCTTAAGATGTCTTTCAGGTCTGCCAGTTTGGACTTACTCATCACGGCTTCTTTCTTCACCGCCAGTGCCCACACACATAGGTTCCCACAGTTCTCTGCCCACCAGCCACTTTGCCCAACAGAAATCTTTAAGGGTGGATTTCCCAATGTGCCTCTGCAAGACGTTTAAACCTCACTCATCAGGGTTTTTGTTTTTTTTTTTTTGAAATCTTGCTCATTTAAATTGTCACAGCTCAAGAGCCCTGGGATTTAAACCTTGGAAAGGGTAGGACTTGTCAGCAGAATTTCTGCGTTAATTTGTGAAGAGATGAGGGATATTAAACTCTCCACTCCGCAGAAGGCGGTGGAGAAAATGTAGACAAGGGAAACCCAGAGGGGTCATACAGAGAAGGTTGCAGACAGATGCCTAAACTCCTGAGGGCTTGGTTTCTCCCCTGGTCTGCCAAGGCCTCTGGTCCTATTGGAGCAAGAAAGACCTGAGAATAATAGAATGGAAAACAACAGCCAGGAAGAGGTAAGTGTAGAAGATCCAGCCACAAGCACAGGATGGGCATGATTTATGAAAGATGAGTGAACAGGCACTCTCAAGGTAACAATGAATTCAGGAACGCCCCTCCCATGGCGGGGATTTTTTTTTTTTTTTTTTTTTTTTTTTTGTTTGTTTTTCAAGGTAGGTTCTCACTCTAGCCCAGGCTGACCTGGAATTCACTATGGAGCCTCAGGGTGGCTTTAAATTCATGGCGATCCTCCTACCTCTGCCTCCCAAGTGCTGGGATTAAAGGCGTGTGCCACCACGCCCAGCCTGCCAGGCTAGTCTTTAATTTTTATCTGTTTATTTATTTGTAAGCCGAGAGAGAGAGAGAGAGAGACCCAGAGAATGGGTGCTCCCGGGCCTTCAGCTGCTGCAAACAAACTCCAGATGCAACTGTCACTTTGTGCATCTGGCTTAACGTGGGTACTGGGGAATCAAACCTGGGTCCTTAGGCTTTGCAGGCAAGTGCCTTAACTGCTGAGCCATCTCTCTCTCCAGCCCCGTCTTCCCACATTTTTCAACCTTATCCTTTGTCACTTGAGCTACCAGATATGATATCACTAGTTAAAATATTTCCAGCCAACACATATGTGGTAGTTTAAATAGACGACCCCCAATATATTCAGTGTTTTATTAGTTTGTAATTTGGATCTGCAGCCACCTGGCTGAGGGAGGTGTCACTGGGTGGATCTGGTGGTGGGTTTGAAATTGCAATCTAAAGATATACAAAGTGCCTAGTTTCTACCTGGAGTTCCGGGAGTGCGCTGTGTTGTGTGGTTTTGGGCTTGTGGCTTCTCTCTCTGTGTTCGGACCTGTGAAAGCTGGCCAGCTTCTTCTGCCATTATGGAACTTCCCCTGAATCTGTAAGCTTCAATAAATCCCTTCCTCCATCACTGTGCCTGGTCTGGAAGTTCATCCCAAGGACCTGAAGCTATCTGCTACAAGTTTTTTACCCAGAAAAAAAATGTAATATATTTTTTTCTTTATTTATTTGAGAGAGAGAGAGGCAGATAGAGATAGAAAGAGAGAATGGGTGCACCAGGGCCTCTAGCCACTGCAGACGAACTCCAGATGCATGCGCCACCTTGTGCATCTGGCCTACGTGGGTCCTGGGAAATTGAACTGTGATCCTTTGACTTTGTAGGCAAGCACCTTAACTGCTAAGCCAATTCTCCAGCCCATCACATAAATTTTTTGGCATACAATAACTGGGCAAATAGTTCAAAGCTGTTAGACGGAGGCAGTTTTGTTTTGACGTTTATTTCCTCAGGTATCTGTGCTTCCAATCCACCTTTTTTTTTTTTTTGAATACTTGAGGATGCTTTCAATATCTAAGGGAAGTTTCTTTCTGTCTCAGGTGGTCTCTGAAAATCCCCGCTTGTGAAGAGAATTGTCTCTGATGGGCTTTTTGTACATGAAAATTCCTGAGCCTTGCTGCCATGTGAGGAGCCATCTTGCCATGCCTTCCCCTGCCAAAATGGACTCTATCTCCCTGGGATGAAGTAAATATTGTCCTTCCTCAAGTTGTTTCTGATTGGGTATTTGTACACAGCGACAAGAGGGTAATGGATCCATTCTCATTTCTCCTACCTTCCCCTCTCCTTCCCCCATTCCTACTGTCTCCCAGCATATAGATCTTAGAGGGCCCTACATCACTCTACTGGGTGAAAACCTGGTCAGGAAAGGGTTGGGGGGGAGAGGGGAAGTTGAATGGATTTGGAATGAGTCAAGGGGTCCAGTAGTTACCTCATTGAGACAAGAGGGACTCTTTTCCACCCACACATCACAGGGACCCCTTCCAAACAGCAATGGGGGTCAACTCTCCATGGCAACACCTGTCCCTGATTCCCTACAGTGCATGGCATGATCTCAGGGTTCTTTTGGTGAATCGCCAAGTGCTAATTGAAGCAGAGCTGCTCAGCATCTGCTCAGCCGCTCCTGGATGCAGGCGTCGGGGTGGTGCAGGAATTTGCCCTTCTACCAAGTCCCTTGGAGACAGACGCTGTTACCTTTCTTCCTAAGCCTGTGGCACAGAGACCCAAGATCAGCGGCTGTGCACCTCGAAGTGTGCCCATGAGCTATCTCACGGCATGCCTTGACTGCAGAATTCCATCCGCTCTTTCAGAGCACCCGGGCTGCCATCACAAAATGCCAAGGACTTGGTGGCAAGAACAACAGAAATGTATCTTCTCCTTTCTCTAGCTTAGGGAGTGGACAGAGTTTCTTCCTCTGAGACCTCTCTCCTTAGCCTAGAAACAGCCCTCCTCTCCCGCCTGCCCCCTCACACGGCCAACCCCCTGCGTGTCCTTGTACTGGCTTTCCTGTCCCCAGTAGTGACCTCAAGCTCACTCCGTCACTTGTTTGCTCGTGTGCAGGCCACGTGAGAGCGTGTGTGTATTGCGTGTTCATGTGTGTGCGCACACCTACCGTAGTGTTAACACAAGTCCCCAGTCTGCGAAAGAGAAAAATCTCCTTCCACCAGCGATAGCCACAGTGCACACAACGGTCACCTACGTTGTCTCACTTGATCGTGAAGCCAATCCCATGGGACCAGCCAGACCGGTGGACTAATTCCCATTTTAGTGACTCAGACACAAGTTTACATAGATGAAGCAGGAGGGAGGTTGCTACGCCCCCCAACTCTGAGGCTTACCCTCCTTCTCATCATACTCTGCTGACGACATTTCTTTTCCATTCCCAGCATGTCCCAGAATGTGGTTATACCTACTATACTTGCGTTTGGGGTGTTAGTCCCCCAACATACGTAACACTCAGCACTTATGGAGTTCGTGGCTGGTGAGGTCCTGACCCTACACAAGATATTGGATTCCTAAAAGGTTTGGAATAATGAGCTTTTTTCTTCCTAATAAACATTAAAATAAAGATTAAGTCCTCAGGTTAAATTATTTCTTTAGGATGCTCCTTTGTCTCACACTCTGTCCCCAGTGCATTGTCACTTTCCTCTGAAGCCACAGAGGCATCTCAACAGCACTGACTTTCAAATTCTTGGCTGCTAACCACAGTAAGAAATAAATCACATCTCACATACACACGCGTCCATAAAACAAAACCCAGTATCACAAGATAATGCTGAACCTGGGTGTGACACCTACAATTTTCTGTTATGTTTTTCTCAAATCTTTTAAATTTTTATGTTATTTGAGAGAGACAGCAAAAAAGGTAGGGAGGGAGAGAGAGAAAGAAGATGGGCAAGCTAGGACCTTCAGCTGCTGCAAGTAAACTCCAGGCACATGCGCCACCTTGTGCATCTGGCTCAGATGGGTCCTAAGGAATCAAACCTAGGTCCTTTTGCTTTGCAGGAAAGCACCTTAACTGCTAAGCCAACTCTCTAGCCCTTTACCTTTTATTTATTTATGAGAGAGAAAGAGGTAGATCTGCTGTAGGGCCTCTAGCCTCTTAAACTCTAGATGCACGCACAACCTTGTGCATCTGGTTTAAGTGGGTCCTAGGGAACTGAACCTGAGTCCTTGGGCTTCACAGGCAAGCACCCTAACCACTAAGCCATCTCTCCAGCCCTCTATTCTGAGGGTGACCTTGAAATCCTGCCTCTACCTCGAAGTGCCGAGACCACAGGCTTGCACCACCACATCTGTCCTTACCTGCTATAATGAAAGAAAGTGTTTGATCACAGTTGGAATGCAGCTAGATTAAAGACGTTAACTCCTTCCCACAAAACAATGTGACTCCTCCCTTGCAATCTATCCATGGATACTCTGCGTAATTCCCAGGTAGAGAGAGCGGAGGGCTGCCTCTAGCATTTCCTTTCCTGTCCCATCCTTGCAGATTCTATGTCTCTCTCAGGCTAAGTCCCAGATGCACCTTATGCCTCCCAGACCCAAGTGTTCCTTGTCTCGGATCTCTCTCCCCTGCCCTTCCGATCTTCCCCCGTGGAGCAGCCTAGAGGAGACATCCACAGCATCTGGGGCTGGGGGCCCTTGGCAATGTTTCTCCCCAGAGTCCTGGGAATGTTTGAGCAGAGGGCAGCCTGACTTTGATTCCAAGCAGTCCCTAGGTCACCCACCCCCACCCCAAAGGCCCGTCATCAACTCAGAACACTAACACGTGAAGGAGAACGTCTTCATTACTCTCTGACCTTCCACGGAAATGATAGCGTGTGTCGCAGACATTAGCTCCAAAAGGTAGCTCAGCAAGTGGGGCCCACCGAGACCAGCCCAGCAGGCTCAGCACCAGCAGCTAAGACCAAGTGTGGTTCTGTGCGTGAAAACAAATGCTTTTGTGGCCATCCAAGGCCACGCTGTGGCCTTTCAGAGTGTAAAACGACAATGTGACATGGTTAACATGACAGCGTGTGCCCTGCCTGAAAGCAACCCGTTTTAAATGCTGTGTTGTTCAAAGTATGCAGTGTGGAGCTGGAGAGATGGCTGAGCAGTTAAGGCACTGGCCTATGAAGCCTAAGGACCCAGGTTCGATTCCCCAGTGCTCACATAAGCAAGTTGCACATGGTGGTGCATGCATCCAGAGTTTGCAGTGGCTAGAGACCCTGACACACCCATTCTCTATCTCTCAAATAACTTTGTCTCTAAAAAGTATGAACTCTGGGCTGCTGAAGTTAAAGTATTCTATGATTCTCTACAACTTCCAAAATGCAGAGGCGCTGCCTCCATAAGTCCACTGGCAGCAAAGAGGAGAATGGAAGCAAAGGCAGGAGAATTGCTGAGAGTTTTTATATTTATTTATTTATTTATTTGTGACAGAGAGAGAAAGAGGCAGAGAGAGAGAATGGGAGCACCAGGGCTTCTAGCCACTGCAAATGAACTCCAGACACATGCACCACCTTGTGCATCTGGCTTACGTGGGTCCTGGGGAATTCAACCTAGGTCCTTTGGCTTTGCTGGCAAAATGTCTTAACCATTAAGCCGTCTCTCCAGCCCTGCTGAGAGTTTTACTAAAGTAGCATCTGGCTTACGTGGGTCCTGGGAAATCAAACCAAGGTCCTTCAGCTTTGCAGGCAAAACGTCTTAACCACTAAGTCATCTCTCCAGCCCTGCTGAGAGTTTTACCAACGTACCTTTAGTTATTTATTTGAAAGAGGAAGCTAAACACAGAGAGAGAGAGTAACAGAGAGAATGGATGGTCTCTTGCCTGCAAACAACCTCCCAGATGCATGCAGCACTTTCCGTACCTGGCTCTACCTGAGTACTATAGGATCAAACCCGGGTAGGTAGGCTTTGTAAGCAAGTGTCTTTCTCCACTGAGCCATCTCCCTAGCCCTGCTGAGAGTTTAAGGCCAACCTGGCTGGCAGAACAAGATTTTCTCTCAAAACAGGGCCTACAGAGGGTGTTGGGGACACTACCTTAGTGAGGTAAAGTACTTGCCTGGCAAATGTAAGGGTGTGAGTTCCATCCCCAGTATCTATCTGGGTAAATGCCGGAGGTGTTGAAGCAAGCCCGCAATTCTCAGCAGAAACAGGCAGCTCCCTGGGGTTCACTGGCTGGCCAGTCGAGGCTCATTGGTAAACTCCAGACCAATGAAAACACCTCATCTCCCAAAGAAGTGGACAGGGTGCCTGTGGAATGACCATCAAGGTTGTTCTCTGGCTCCCCCACACAAGTACATACGAACTTGCATATATATCACACACATGCAAAAAAGAAAAAAAAAAAAAACCCTCCGTGAGAAAATTTTAAACACATCCACTAACATTTCAACAAGATAGCTATAAGAAAATACTCAACGTTGAGTAAGAGAGAAAAAAAACAACACGAAGATCCACATTGAATAGCCCCAGGAAATTCTGGAAATAACTTAAGGAAAAATGAGTCTTTTGGTGACTGTCCATAACATTTGGGGATGAATAAGGATGGATGGAGGCTGGTACCCACGTAGATTCCATTTCTGTGGTCAAGAGACAACATTCACAAGTCACCTAGGGAGCTAGTCCATCTATTCTTATGTTAATAATTGAATTCTTTTGACATGATCTCCCAGGCCTACCTACCTGTAGATCTAATGGAGGGGAGGGCTGGCAGCTTTGCAGAGAATGACTAGGCTAGAGATAGGGTAGTGTGGGAAAGCCCTGAGAAACAGGCAGAGAAAGACGGATGTCCGGGACGCTTGAGTGTGCAGTATCCTGGGATGCAGACAGGATGAAAAGGATTCCTCAGGAATGAGACTCTCCACTGAGTCACTGATCCCCCCGCCCCCCGCACAGGTGGCCCAGGGACATGAAGTTGTCTGATCAGACTTAAACACCCTTCCTACTCTCCATCTCCCAAATCAACCTGGCCTCGGGCGTTTGGACAAGATGACGGGATGCAACCTGCGCTCAGAAATCTGCTGGGGAGAGTTACCGTAGCAACAGCAAGACTTCTTGAAATCTGTGGGGGTGATGTGGATGCAGAGAAACAGGAAGCCCCCTCCACCTGATGAAGAGCAGACGCCTGGTGTACCACAAGTGGACCAGCCGGAGAGCCAAGGAGAAAGCCTGGGGCGGGGGCTGTGGCAGACAGCTTCAGGTTCGCTGAGATGAACGTCCAGACCGGGCACAGTGATGGAGGAGGGGATATTTATTGAAGCTTACAGATCCAGGGGAAGTTCCATAATGGCAGAAGAAGCTGGCCTGCCTTCACAGGCCCAAGCAGACAGAGAGAGAGAAGCACAAGCCCAAAAGCCAAAAGCCACACAGCACAGCACACTTGAGGAACTCCAGCTAGGCACACTTTGCATATCTTTAGATTGAAATCTCAAACCCACCACCACACCTTAAGATACACCCAGTGATACTGCCTCCAGCCAGATGGCTGCAAACTACAAACTAACAAAACACTGAATATATTGGGGGGCATCTATTCAAACTACCACAGGGGCCTTACTGTGCTAGCAGAGAAAGGAGGGTAGCAATACCCAGCGTCATTCCCATGAACAAGTGTACTTTCCTCTGGGAGAGAATGGTCAACGTCTCATCCAAGTGCAACCGCTGAGTGACTCCTGCATGGCCAGTCATATTGCATCTCTTCAGTATCTGAGGGAAGAGTAAGGTTGAGATTCCTGGGCTGGAGGGATGGTTTAGCAGTTAAGGCGCTTAAAACCTAAGGACCTAGGTTTGATTCCCCAGGACCCATGTAAGCCAGATGCATTAGGTGGCACATGTGTCTGGAGTTCATTTGGAGAGGCTGGAGGCCTGGAACATCCATTCTCTCTCTCCCTCTCAAATATATAAATCTTTTTTTTTTTTTTTAATGCCTTGGGTCTGTTTCATTCCTGCCACACAGTATGTGATTATGAAAAGGCCACTGGGTCTGAGGACTGTCTTGCGGCCCTCCTTTAGTCACCTTGGGCAGGAAAGTTGTAGAATGGCCACCTGTGTTCCTCCTCTTCCTTTCTACGGTGGAATTGACTCACAACCTTTCCTGATGGTTGATATCATTTCCTTGTAAGAATACAGAATAGGAGCCACTTCCTCAGGCGGGAAGGACTGGCGCCCACTGAGGGTGACGATTTGAGTAGACAATGGCTCCTGTGCTGACCTGGGAAGCCTTCCAGAACATCTGCCTCAGTGGGTCACCACGTTTGAGGACCTGATTCTCAAGTGTTCAGGGGGTTGGTGACGTCAAAGGCAGAGACAGATCGTGTAACTGTTAAAACATAGATGCAGTCACTTTAAGAGAGGCCCCTAGTGCCTGGTGACCACAACGGGACAAGAAAGCAATAACTAGCTAGGAAAACCCAGAGCCACTTGTGTTTTGGTTTGGGGTCCTATTTGAGAGCAGGGTGGTCCGGAATAGAGCCTTCTCTTCAGAGACCTTGAAAGGCTGGAGACCCACTTCATCTCCCTCTCCCCATTGCCCCGTGACTTCTCTCATGTAGTCTTGTGTCCAGACGCTCTTTTCCCCTAAAAATGTCATAGCAGGGACAAACTTGCTTCGTTCTTCCTATTTTCAAGGCTTCCATTTCTCTGACTTTGGACCCCACGATGTCACCTTGTCACGGTGCTTTCCACTCTCCTAACAAAGCTTTTTTTGAAATATTTTTTAAGTTATTTTTATTTATTGATTTATTAGAGACAGTGAGGTGGAGAGAGAGAATGGATGTTCCAGGGCCTCCAGCCACTGCAAGCGAACTCCAGACACATGTGCCACCTTGTGCATCTGGCTTATATGGGTCCTGGGGAATTGAACCTGGGTCCTTAGGCTTCTCAGGCATGTGCCTTAACCGCTAAGCCATCTCTTCAACCCTCCTAATAAAACTTTAACTCTAGAAAGGTGTTATGTCTCAGCTCCAGTCTAGGACCCAGATGCTCTCCTTCCCCTCCTGCTATTTAGTAGTGACACTGTGGACTGAAAAAATGCCACAGCGGTTAAGGCACTTACCTGCAAAACCAAATGACCTGGGTTAGATTCCCCAGTGCCCACATAAAGCCATATGCACAAAGTGGCACATGCGTCTCAAGTTGGTCGGAGTGTCCATTCTGTCTGTCTGTCTCTCTTCTCCCTCACTGCTTGCAAATAAATAAATAATTGTAAAAATTAAAAAAAAATAGTGACATTACGCCAACAAGTTCCTAAGGGACAAAGTGGGATGACGGGAACCCAGACACACCAACATTTAAGCCGGACATCATCATTCATGATCTCTATGGAATCAGACAAAATTAGTTATCCACTTCTCTATGTCTCTTCTGTGAAACAGAAATGCTAAATAGGACCAGCTTTGCTTGGTAAGGAAAAGGGTTCAACGCAATGACATTTATACAAGGAATGCATAGGATGATAGGAAATGATTGGGACAGACAAAGTTGCCCCCATTTTGTAGGCAGCTAGTCTATGGGCCCAAAGGAATAAGCAGGTAATCTGTTGGTCCCAACAGAGTTGATGAACACAGAGGTTTTAAGAGAACAGGGTCCGCGGAAGCTCTGCTCCACCACCTCAAATAAATAAATAAAAATAAAATAAAAGGGCTAGAGAGATAGCTTAGCGGTTAAGCGCTTGCCTGTGAAGCCTAAGGATCCCGGTTCGAGGCTCAATTCCCCAGGCCCCACGTTAGCCAGATGCACATGAGGGCGCACACGTCTGGAGTTCGTTTGCAGTGGCTGGAGGCCCTGGCGCGCCCATTCTCTCTCTTCTCTCCCTATCTGCCTCTTTCTCTCTCTGTCACTATCAAATAAATAAAAATAAACAAAAAAATTAAAAAAAAAAATAAATAAAATATTTTTAGGGCTGGAGAGATGGCTTAGTGGTTAAGCGCTTGCCTGTGAAGCCTTAGGACCCCAGTTCGAGGCTCAACTCCCCAGGACCCACATTAGCCAGATGCATAAGGGGGCGCACGTGCCTGGAGTTCGTTTGCAGAGGCTGAAGGCCCTGGCGCACCCATTCTCAATCCCTCTCTCTATCTGCCTCTTTCTCTGTCTGTCACTCTCAAATAAATAAATAAAAATATTTTTAAAAAATAAATAAATAAAATATTAAAAGCCCTGACCCACCAAAAGTCCTTGATTCACCAGGAGGCCAACTGACCCACATCTGCAAAATAACCAAACTTAACTCAACAGTCTGTCAGGAGCCCCCCTTTTTCACCCAACATACATTCAAAGTTCTTGGTCTAACTCATCAGCCAGGCAGGAGCCCTCCTCCACCCCCACATACATTCAGAGCGACCAATTCAAGCCTCCAAAATGGATACCTAATTTGCATCCCTAAGGGCATTAAATTGTCAGTCTGTCAGAAGACCCCATATACATTCAAAATAAACCAATACACCTCATCTTAATACTTAATTTACATTCCCTAGGGTACAAAATCCCTCCCAAATCATTATGCAGCTACCCACTAGGAACCTGTCTCAGCATAGGAGACTTACTTACCAATTTAAAATATACATATATATATATATACACACATATGCATATAAAATATACATATATACATATAAATATATGTATAAAATATACATATATATGTGTGTGTGTATATATATATATATATATATATATAATTTTTATTTTATTTGCAAGCAGAGAGAGAGAGAGAAGGGAGAGAGGGAGAGAACTGGCACACCAGAGCCTCTAGCTGCCGCAAACGAACTCCAGGTACATGCGCCACTTTGTGTGTCAGATTTTACATGGTTATTGGGCAATCAAACCTAGGTTGTTAGGCTTTGCAAGCAAGTGCCTTAACCTCTCCAGCTCATCCATTTTTTAAGAATTAATTAATTTCTTTGCAAAGAGATAGAGCGAATATGGGCATACCAGGGCCTTCGGCCACAGCAGACAGACTCCAGATGCATGCGCCACTCTGTGCATCTGGCTTGACATGGGTACTGGGGAGTTGAACCCAGGCTGTTTGGCTTTGCCAGGAAAGTGCCTTAACCACTGAACCATCTCTGCAGCCCTCCCTCTCTTTTCTAATGAGTGTTTGTTTCACGTTCCCTTCCTCCTTGGCTGTACCCACCATTCTTTGCAGGTAGCAAAACAATTGCTCAAGAGCCACTGGCTTGGGGAGTTTTAGTGACCAGTGAGTGTCTGGTACTCTAATCCCTAAGCTAAACCTGTCCAGAGCCAAGAAAGGCTCCCTTGTTCTCAAAACCCACCACTGGAATAGCACACAACGCTGTAGAAAGATGTCTTGCGGGGCTGGAGAGATGGCTTAGCAGTTAAGCACTTGCCTGTGAAGCCTAAGGACCCCAGTTAGAGGCTCGGTTCCCCAGGTCTCACGTTAGCCAGATGCACAAGGGGGCGCACGTGTCTGGAGTTCGTTTGCAGTGGCCGGAGGCCCTGGTGTGCCCATTCTGTCTCTCTCACTCTACCTCTTTCTCTCTCTCTGTCCGTTGCTTTCAAATAAACAACAACAACAAAAAAAAAAAATTAAAAACAAAATAAGAAAGACGTCTTATGGTTGTGATTAAGCCTGTGTGCATTGCATCCTACAAACTCTAGAAGAGACCATGCACACAGACTTCACTGGGAATGGTGCTCCCGAATAGTGTAGTACAGTTTGCATGCGTGACCATGCACAATGGCCCTGAAATAGCAATCCCCACTTTGCAAGATTATAGTTAAATTCATGTGAAGCAAATACCTTTTATGCAGTAAGAGTAGTGATTCACAGCCTGTTATTATTTATATTGGGAGAGATACCTGACCATTTAACAGCAATTTTTGCACGAAGTGCTCCTTCCCTTTGGGCAGGTCTGCACAGAAGATAACTCTATTAAAAAGCTATTGATGGGCTGGAAAGATAGCTTAGCAGTAAGGCAGTTGCCGGCAAAGCTAAAGGACTCGGGTTCAATTCCCCAGTACCCATGTAAAACCATATGCACAAGGGGCTAATTCATTTGCAGTGGCTAGGAGGCCCTGGTGTGCCCATTCTCTCTCTCTCTCTCTCTCTCTCTCTCTCTCTCTCTGTCTCTCTCTCCCTTTCTCAAGTAAATAAATAAAGTATTTTTGAAAAGGGTATTGAGCATTTTTAAGTAAATGAAAGGAAGTTGAATATCATGTCAAGGTTAAGCTGACTCCGTGGGGGGGGATGGTGGGGGTGGCTCAGTTCCAAGGACATTACTTTTGCAGGTATCAATACTTCCTGGGAAAAAAAACATCCTCCCTGCACTTGGACCCCACACACTGATGATCTTTGCTCTTTGTCTAGCAGCCCCCTCTCTCTCTCCCTCTCTCTCTCCCTCCCTCTCTCTCTCTCTCTCTGTTTCTCTCTCTATTATTTTTGCCCCTCTCTATCAGCTGCCAGGAGTCTCTCTCCAGCCGCATTACCACACGGACCTGCTACAAGTAATTAGATGACTGCATCTCTTACATTAGTTAATCTTTAAATTGGTCTCCTCCTAATGAAATTTTGGGGAAGCCCCACAGGCTGCTTGATGAAATTTGGAAGGCCCCTTAGTCTCATCAGCCACAAGTTTTAGAAATTATTAACTTAAACAGCGCCGCAGCCAAAAGGAATCCATGGAGGACAGAGCTGGAGCGAGATGAGCCTCCGTCTCACTCAGCTCCGCCAGATGCTTTACCCATGTTGTAAACAGAGCCCCGAGCCCTCATAGGTGGCTTTCCTTTCTTTTCTTTTCTTTTGCTTTGCCTTTATTATAGTATTATTTCATAAATAAAACTTCAACATTAATCATGTTTTAATGGCAAGTACCCCCCCCCAAAAAAAAGGAGTAAGCCTTCATCCTAGCCTGCTGAGATCAGGCCCTCCTGGGGATCGTTTGAGCAGCTTCACATGTCGGGCAAAGACGTGATGTCTGCAAGTCTTGAAGGGTAGGAGGGCACCCCGAAGGATATGAAAACCAACAAATGAGATGAACGGAATGCCATTAGAGCAGAGCACCTTAGGGGATCATGGGGTGCCATGCTTGTATTTTACAAACATGGAAAAGGGAAGACCAGCTGGGGGAATGCACGGTGCCCAAGGCTAACTAGTTAATGGGTCCCCTCCCTTGGGTGGAGACTGGCTTGGGCAAAAGAAGGAGCTGCCTGGGGCCCACTGGGACAGGGGAAGAGGCGTCACGGAGGGTCAGAAGCAGGGCCCCGCTGAGGGCCTGGACGGACAGCCTCACACCCCGGGCGAGAGAAGACGTCTTAGCCGAGCCAGGCATGTGACATTCGTCCGCTCCCACCCGGCACTTTGAGGTGTGAAAGACATCCCAAAAGAGAAGCCCGGGAGGATAGGCAGCTAGGAACTCCCACACGGCTCCTTGCTTCACCGGAGAACCGAGCCAAGCATGGGGGTGTCGGGCCCAGGCACGGGGAGCGTGCAAAGTCACACGCGGCAAGCTGCAGCCGGGCGAAGCGGCCTCCCCAGCGCCACCGGTCAGGGACACGCGTGGCTGTGGACTTCGGAAGCCGCTGATCCCACTGTCCCCTGTGATGGAAGTGGCCCAAGGGTAGGGCCGGGAAGGGTCACTGTGAACTGGTGTAAGTTCCAGAACCCGCCACCTCCTGCCAGGGGAGGCTGCAACCACCCTGACCTGGAGGTCAGTGAGTGACTGCTCTTCTCCACGGCGCTGCCAAGGCCCTTGCTCCATGCTAGGGAGGGAGCTCACGAACCGTAGTTTTAGGCCAGTGTTTCCAACCTGGAGTGTTTGCTGAGAGATGAGGGTTTTTCTCTTTTTTTCTTTTTTTCTTTTTTTGGCTTGGTTGGTTTTGGTGTGTAGTATGTGTGTGGGGTATGCACACGTGTGTACAGATATGCACCGCCCCTGTGTATGCATGCAGAACCCACCTGCTGCCTTACTTCCTTAAGACAGGGTCTCTCTCTGAACCTGGAGCCTGCCAGTTTTTCAGTTCAGTTGACTGAGCAGGCATCCTCCTGTCTCTGTCCCATTCTGGCCACCCAAACAAGACGGTCAGTCACTACTACTGAAGGCACTGTATGTTTTGTTTGCAATACATAGAGAAAAAAAAGAGCTGGAAGTGAGCTGGAAGCCTCCTCCCTGCTGGAGAGTTTTCCTAGTGGAGGCAAGAGGATCAGAAGTTCAAGGTCATCCTTGGCTACAGAGTGAGCTTGAGGCCAGTCTGAAATACTCAAGACCCTGTCTAAAAAAAACATTATATATATACATATACATATACATATATATATACATATATGTGAATTAATGAAGACTAAAACCCTTTTACCACAGGTCAGTGAATAAGAGAAATTTTACATAGTGAAAGTGCTTTTTTTAATTTTTATTTATTTATTTGAGAGTGACAGAGAGAGAGAGAGAAAGAGGCAGATAGAAAGAGAGAATGGGCACGCCAGGGCTTCCAGCCACTGCAAACGAACTCCAGATGCGTGCGCCCCCTTGTGCATCTGGCTAACTTGGGTCCTGGGGAATTGAGCCTCGAACCGGGGTCCTTAGGCTTCACAGGCGAGCGCTTAACTGCTAAGCCACCTCTCCAGCCCTGAAAGTGGTTTTTTAAAATATTAATTTTGAGGGCTGGTGAGGTGGCTTAGCAGTTAAGGCACTTATCTGTAAAGCCTAAGGACTCATGTTTGACACTCCAAGTCCAATGTAAGCCAGACACACAGTGACACAAGTGTGCAAGTTTCCACATGCACACAAGGGGGCGCACATGTCAGGAATTTGTTTGCAGTGGCTGGAGGTTCTGGTGTGCCAATTCTCTCTCTCTCTCTCTCCTTCTCTCTTCCATAATAAAAGGGCAATCTGTTAGGGTTTACCTCAAAAAAAACACACAAAAAAATGTTAATTTTGAACTGGAGAGATTGCTCAACGTTTAAAGATATTTGCTTGCAAAACCTGGAAACCTGAGTTCAGTTCCCCAGTACCCACATGAAGCCAGATGAACAAAGTGGTGCATGCACCTGGAGCTTGGATACAGAAGCAAGAGGTCCTGATGTTCCCTCTCCTTCTCTCTCTCTCTCTCTCTCTCTCTCTCTCTCTCTCTCTCTCTCTCTCTCTCCCCTTGCAACTAAATAAGTAAAAGCACTAAAAATAGTAATTTTATCTAAATGACTTAAAACATTAGGAAGGTTGATGATGAAGGCATTCATTTTCTCCACAAACATCTTCAAGGGCAAGCTGCCAGGGCTGACCTGCCTCTTGCCACATAACGCTCAGTACAGAGGGAGCATCTCTGAGCTTGGCAAAAGGTTGTCATTCTCTTCCAGCATTTTATCCTTTTGAACCTTTGATGCCCCCCCCCATCACCACTATCTCTTTTAATTTTAATTTCTTCTGGCCTTGCTTCCTGTGGGACATCCTCATCCTTTAATGTCACAACTACTTTCCACATTCATGTTGCCAAGTCATCCTGCCTCAAATTCCTCTGGCTGTGAGTCTAGAATCTCACCAGGGCAGCCGTGTCCACACCAAGCTCCCCCCCCCCCAAACACTTTCTTCTAGAATGGCATTGACTTTTCTCGCAGGAACTGCATTTCCAGCATTGGCACTTTTGTGTCTCTTCATGGCATGTTTTTCTGTCTTTTCTGGCAAGTTTCCTCTTTATCTGTTTTCATAAAATGCTACTTGGATTTGCCACCAGGTGACACGCACGCGACTCAGCTCTGTAAGTTGCTGTCAGTGTTGGAACTGAGCCAAAAGAAAAAGAAAAAGAAAGAAAACCAGTGACCTGTTGCCCACAGACTATGAGCGAAATCTCTGGCTGCCAGTCATACCTGCTACTGTGGAGCAACGTGGACCAACTGGCCACCATCAGAGTTTGTGCTTTCTGGGTTGAGGAGATGGCTCAGTAAAGTGCTTTTAGCACACACATAAGGAGCCTGTGTGAAAATGTCAGGCACTATGGTGTGTGCCTGGTGAGGAGAGCCCGGGTGGATACCCACATCAGCTAGCCGGGCTAGCCTAATTAGTGAACTCCAGACCAGTGAAAGTCCCTGTATCAAAAATGGTGGATGGGGCTGGAGAGATGGCTTAGCAGTTAAGGCGCTCGTGTGTGACACCTAAGAGCTCATGTTCTACTCTCCGGGTCCAGCGTAAGCCAGACTTGCGTTTTGAGACTTATACAGACATTTGATAAAGACGTTGGCACAAATATCTGATCTCCCAATGCCGTCTTTCCTCTCATTTGTCTGCACGTCTGTGGGTGTCCTCAGCGGGTCAAGAGCCGTCTGAAATCAGCATGACGGTTCTACCAATCAATCTGGAAGTTCCCCAAGGGCAAGGTCTCCACTCCCCTTTACCCAGAGTCACCTGAGAACCCCCAGAGCACTCCCCACGGTGCACGAGAATTCTGCCACAATGCGGCTCAAAGAACAGAGATGAGTGGCGGCAGACAGTTGTTTTTAGGGTCACGCCCTAGTTGCTGCAAGCACTGTGAAGGGGTGAACCGCAGGATTCTCTCCACGGAGGTCCTGTCCCACATGGTACCTCCCAGATGGCATCTCACAGGGCTCCAGCAAGCCTCAGGGCCGCTGCTCGCTGGCTTCTCCAGCCTCCGGCCTGTCTCCACCACGTATTGCCCTTTAGAGCTCAATTGATTTTAATATCATCCAATTCCCTCAAGTGCTGGAGACACAGGCAGGTTACAGAAGGGGCGCTATGACCACCTTCTTTCCCTCCTAGATTCCCAGATGGACATTAAAAAGTCATTTTAGGGCTGGAGAGATGGCTTAGCGGTTAAGCGCTTCCCTATGAAGCCTAAGGACCCCGGTTCGAGGCTCGGTTCCCCAGGTCCCACGTTAGCCAGATGCACAAGGGGGCGCACGCGTCTGGAGTTCGTTTGCAGAGGCTGGAAGCCCTGGCGCGCCCATTCTCTCTCTCCCTCTATCTGTCTTTCTCTCTGTGTCTGTCGCTCTCAAATAAATAAATAAAATTTTTTTTTAAAAAAGTCATTTTATGTGACACTCGGCCTCTGGCCCCAGGAGAGATAACCAGAGGAATAGCACGGGGTCTGAAGCTGGCTGTTAAAACTACACTTTCCACTTGGCCTTTCCTGTGAGTGATGGAACATAAAGCCCATTGTTCAGGTCAGAGTGTCTGTGGGTATATGATTGTGTGTGTGTGTGTGTGTGTGTGTGCGTGTGCGCGTGCGCGTGCACACTGTGATGCACATGAGCCTATATTTACACATGACTCTTTGTGGTATAGGGAGTCCCTAAATTACAAAGATTAGGACTGTGTGCTATGTAAGTATTAGGTGTATCTTTTTTTTTTTTTTTTTAATTTGAGAGCGACAGACAGAGCGAGAAAGGCAGATAGAGAGAGAGAGAGAATGGGCGCGCCAGGGCCTCTAGCCACTGCAAACGAACTCCAGGCACGTGCGCCCCCTTGTGCATCTGGCTAACGTGGGTCCTGGGGAATCGAGCCTCGAACCAGGGTCCTTAGGCTTCACAGGCAAGCGCTTAACCTCTAAGCCATCTCTCCAGCCCAGGTGTATCTTTTTTATTATTCATTTATTTATTTGAGAGAGAGAGGGAAAGAGGCAGATACAGAAGGAGAAATAGAGGGCTGGAGGGATGGCTTAGTGGTTAAGGTGTTTGCCTGCAAAGCCAAAGGGCCCAGGTTCGATTCCCCAGGACCCACGTCACTAGCCAGATGCACAAGGGGGCGCACGTGCCTGGAGTTCGTTTGCAGTGGTTGGAAGGCCTGGCATGCCCATTCTCTCTCTCTATCTATCTCTGTCTATCTATCTCTATCTCTCCCTCTTTCTCTGTCAAATAAATAAATAAGAAAGAGAAAGCGAGAGAATGGGCATACCAGGGCCTCCAGCCACTGCAAACAAACTCCAGACTCATGTATCACCCTGTGCATCTGGCTTTGTGTGCATACCGGGGAATCACACCTGGGTCCTTTGGCTTTGTGGCAAGTGCCTTAACCTCTAAGCCATCTCTCCCGCCCCACATGTATCTTTCTTGTTCATATCTGCCCCTTTCACGTCAAGCACGTGGATGTGCGCCCCCTTGTACGTCTCTCATGCCGCGCTTAGCAACATCTCCTGGACACACACATCACAGTTTTGTGCCCTTCCTCTTTCCCCCGTGCAGACCTCCGTAACAAAGGATGGCAGCCGGATCAGCCCCAGGACCTTCCACTCAGCAGCCTGTGCCCACTCCACACCCAGACCAGGGCCTCTCTGAGCCAGGAGACAGCTCTGCGGAGCTTTAAGGGAGAGTGAATACTATCCTTTCCCCAATGAGTGTGTGTGTGTGTGTGTGTGTGTGTGTGTGTGTGTGTGTGTCCATGAATACTGCCAATGCCTGGGCTGTATCCCAGGCCTCAGGTCAGCATTTTATGATTTTATGATGATCCCACATCGTGGCTCATCTAGGAGTGCCTTCTGATCAAAGATTCTGAGATCAACTGCTCAGACTGTATGTATTGGGGGTCCAGCTACTGAGCTAGAACAAAGATTCTTGTCTGTTTAGCTGGGCTATTGAAGGTAAATGGCCAAGCCTGCCTCGTTACGGCTCTCGGGTCCCAGGCCCTAACCACTCCAGGAACAGGGAGGCACCAGGAACGGAGGCTACAGAAAAGGAGAGAAATCTCTACCAGACGGGAAGTTGAGGATGCAAAAGGCAAGCTTGTATCAACTGCAAGTATAAGTGGTCAGGACTGGAACTCGGGTCTGCTGACCCCAAGACTCCTGGGCTGGATTCCTGGGCTCTTTCACTCAGCAAACAGTTCCTATTTACCTGTACTTGTGTGGTTGAAGAAGGTGGGTGCTTATCTGGCCATCTTGGCGTTAATGAAAATACTTGAAAGAGGGCTGGAGAGATGGCTTAGTGGTTAAGCGCTTGCCTGTGAAGCCTAAGGACCCCGGTTCGAGGCTCAACTCCCCAGGACCCACATTAGCCAGATGCACAAAGGGGTGCATGCATCTGGAGTTCGTTTGCAGTGGCTGGAGGCCCTGGCGCACCCGTTCTCTCTCCCTCTCTCTATCTGCCTCTTTCTGTCCCGCTATGTCTCTCTCAAATAAATAAAAACAAAAACAAAAACAAAAACAAAATACTCGAAAGAGACACTTATGGCTCTCCCTTTGACTACTAGACTATTGAGACATTGGTCCCCAAGAAGCTGGAATGTCCTCAGAAGTGTCATGTTGGAGAAGGAAAAGGCTGGATGGACCCCTGGCACCAACTAGAGAGAAAGCTTGTCTTCAGGGGTCTTACACAGCTAAGGACGCCTTGTCAGACCACCTTGCCCAGCGTGAAACTCCATAATGGAAGGGTGGGAGGGTAAGCTGGAGGGCAGATGGGGCAAAGCGGGGTGCGATAAGCCTGGCTGGGACCCCATGGTTGTCCTGCATGGTGGCAGAGATTCCAGGAGCCACCGTCACCAAGAGGTGACAGGAGCCAGGGGACGAGGGTGCAGGTGGGCGGCGCCTCTGCCACTGAGGCTGGAATCCAGGAATGACCATGTCACCTCCGCGGTCCGGTCACCCGTACGGCATCTGTGATCAGTCTGTGACACCTGCCTTGGGTCTGAGCCCAGGAACACTTCAATAGGTCACCCCTATTCTCAACGCGCTCATTAAGGGTCTCTTAAAACACACCTCGTTACAGGCAGCGGGGCTGTCCAACTCCAAGGTCCATTTTATTTGAAAAGCAAATTCTTCAGCTCAAACCTGGACGAGGAAAAGTCGCCCCTGCCAGCCTGAGTACAAAGGGGTCCGAAGGAGGCGCAAGTTCTAGGCTCTTCCCAGCTGCGTCAGCATCCCGGCTGCCTTCCGGAACTGCGCGTCCCTTGTCCTCTCTGTCCCGCAGTAGGGAAATGTGCTTACACATCTCGTTCCTCACGGTCGCTGGGAGGATAATTGGATGCCTCAGTCCATCACCATCACACGCCTCTCCCCACCACGCACTTGAGATTCCACCCCCCCCCCCAACGCTTCTTTTTCTTTCTCTCTACCGGGGCAGATGATGGAGTCCACAGACTGCTGAATCATCTCTGGCCTCTGCTTTTGCTTGCGGCCGTTGGCTCTCAAGTGTAAACCTCCAGCTTGCACTTCTCTCAAGGTTACGGTGTCCAGAACCCCGTGCATAGCTCACCTGTACTATTAGCCAGACTGGTGAGCTTTCAACCCACCAATTCCCTCACCTGTGTCCCACTTCACAAATGACATCATAAACTTAAGGAATAGCACCCACCTCATACAGGCCCTGAGGAGCACCCAGGGCTCTGCGATTATTCACTGTGAGGTTAAAATGAAAAACAAACGGCGTGTGTGGCAGGCCCAAAGAATGCTGCTTTCTGAGGCGACATGATGAATCCTGAGTTCTTGAAGATGTTTAACTTGTGTCATTTTGAGACATATGAATGGAACTGAGGTTGATGACAGAGGGAGCGTGCCCAAAGGAGTGGCGCCCTGAGGCTGGTCAAATGCAGCAGGCAGTGCCAGGCCCACAGCAGCTGCTTGTCAGCCCTAACCAACCGGTCTGTGCGGCACTCTCCCCTCAGGAGCTCTTGTCTCTGGGGCATCTAAATTTAGGCTGGCTGATAGTGCCAACACACATACACACACACACACACACACACACACACATGCACACCTTCTCTCTTGCCTGGAGAACTGTTGTCCACAGGAAGGTTTGTTCACCTGGCATTTTCTGCAAGGTGCCCGCCTCAGTTTACCTTCCCACCAATTCAGGAAGCTAAGAGCAGATGCATTTAAGAGGGACTATTTTGGTAACCCTCCCACTAGGGTGCCAGGTCTGCAGGGCACTGGCTCCCTTCTGAGCGCCCCAGGAGGCAAGGCTCCTACAGAAAATTTAGATGGTTTCTCTGCAGGAGGTCCTGGCCTCCATGGGGGAAGGGGGGCTGTGCCCAGAGGCTAGAAATCCTATTGCCTTCTCACAAGGAACGGATTAAGACTATGTAACACACTGGCTGGGATTGGGGGTGCAGGAGTCAGCGTGGAATCCTCTGTGACAGGGATCAGGGTTTAAGCACCCTCCAGGGCTCTGAGGCAGGATGGGGAAGGGTGCCTGCAGGGGACATAGGAAAAGAAAGGAGCAAGAACCTCAGAACAGATTGTGTCCTCCATGGGATTGATTCCTGTCCGGGGCAGGATGAGGACTGGACAGGAGGACTTTTAATTTGGAGGTCTCTGTGGGGAATAGAACATAGCACACTTTAAAAATATTTGATTTATTCATTTATTTGAAAGAGAAAGAGGGGGAGAGAGAGAGAGATTGGGAACCAGGGCATTCTGCTCCTGCAAACGAACTCCAAGATGCACGTGCCACTTTGTGCATCAGGCTTACTTGTGTACCTGAGAGATGGCCCGGGTTGACCATTACACTGGTCGCTCCCACCTCGGGATTCTGCTGAAGACACTTGTATAATTGAGCACTGGCTGAGCTTCTTAGTTCCAGGCAGCAGAATTTACACCAGGATTACGCTGAGCATGGTTTAATAAGGCCACAGGCAGCCCACAGAATCACCAAAACAGAAGGAGAAAGCACTCTTGAGCAAGCCAAAGGAAAATAAAAAGTGAGATGTTTCCTCCTTCCTTCTCTTCTCTTCCTTTCCCTTCCCTCCTTTCCCGTGTATGTGTGTGTGTGTGTGTGTGTGTGTGTGTGTGTGTGTGTGTGTGTGTTCATATGCAGAAGGTAACACATTCACCCTTCTCAAATGGATCCGGCCTCCTCTTCTTTGGCCCATACAGAACCCACCACCTTATCCGCATTGTCCCCTCCCACTGCCCAACACCAACTTGGGCACTCTATGCTCTGAAGTGTGCATTAAATGAATTGGTGAAACTTCATTTGCAACGGCCAAAAACTAGAAACAACACACATCAATACTAATGCTAGGATGAGTGAATCTCCACGCAATGGAATACCACAGAGTCATGAAATGTAATTTCATATGTTATATGGAGAAAAAAAAAAGAAAGAAAGAAAGAAAGAAAGAAAGAAAGAAAGAAAGAAAGAAAGAAAGAAAGAAAGAAAGAAAGAAATCAGACATAGCCAGGTGTGGTGATGCACAGCTGTCACCCCAGTACTCAGAAGAGGGAGGCAGAGCCGGGTGTGGGGGCACACGCCTTTAATCTCAGCGTTCGGGAGGCAGAGGTATGAGTTCGAGGCCACCCTGAGACTCCATAGTGAATTCCAGGTCAGCCTGGGCTACAGTGAGACCCCACCTCAAAAAGAAGAAGAAGAAAAAGAAGGTGAAAGAAGGAGCATCATGAGTTCAAGACCAGGCTGGGGGCTGGAGAGATGGCTTAGTAGTTAAGGCACTTGCCTGCAAAGCCAAAGGACCCAGGATCAATTCCCCAGGAACCACGTTAGCTAGATGTACAAGGTGGTGCATGCATCTGGAGTTCGTTTGAAGTGGCTGAAGGACCTGGCATGTCCATTCTGTCTCTCTTTCTCTCTCTCAAATAAAACAAAATTAAAAAGTCAGCCTGGGCTATATAAAATAAAATCCTATCTCAAAAAACACACACACACACACACAATCAAACACCAGTCTACTACCATGAAGCATACAGTCAGGCATATCTAAAGCCAGTCAAACTGGCAGTGATCTCGACTAAAAAGTGGCATGAAGGAACCTTCTAAGGTGTAAGAAATGTCTGTGCCTTGATAATGGCGACACTTGCATGGGGTGATGAACAGACGTTTCTCCAGGGAAGACACGCCAAGTGGCGGTGCTGACTGCTCCCTGCCTGCCTTCTGACCCGGACCTCCTCGTGAATGCCTTTCGCCAGGTGGCAGGTGGCCTAATTTCCATGCTTGAGACCTACTTGTCCTTTGTCTTTGTTGGCTGGGATGGCCTGGTCTCCTCTGGGCTGATTCAGCTTCCCAAGCCCACTCCAGCCCAAGCAGTGTCTGCACCAGGCTCAGGGCTGGATGGACGACGCCCACGTTCCCCTGTGGTTGATCTCCAGCCTGCCTGGGGTCCAGGAGACAAGGCCCGGGAGGACAGCAGGGGCTTCCCATGCCGTCCAGTAGATCTGATCTTGCACACGGTGCTGCAGACCCTGTGCCCAGAGCCTCTGAAATAGCAGACATGGGCATGGGCATTTGTCTCATAAGTGAAGAGACTCGTAATATAGGTAGCTCCCTCCCACCCTGGACTGTCCAGCAATGATTTCTCTGGAATGTTCTCAGGAGGTTCTTAATGTGGCGTGGATCCTGCGAAGACTTTTGTATAATTGTGTACTGGCTGAGTTTCTTAGTTCCAGGCACCAGAATCCACTCCAGGATTAAGCTGAGCATGGTTTCATAAGGCCACAGGCAGCCCACAGAATCACCAGAACTGACAGAGAAATAGCTTTGACGCCTCTCTACTTGGTACAGATAACAGGGCCAACCTCAGAAATGGGTGTTTGTTGCAGTCCGGTTCGCATTGCTGGTAGAAATCACCCAACCAAGAGCAGCTTCTGGGAAAAAGAGATTTATTTTGGCATACAGGCTTGAGGGAAAGCTCCACCATGGCAGGGGAAAACGATGGCATGAGCAGAGGGTGGACATCACCCCCTGGCCAACATAAGGTGGGACACAGCGACAGGTGGGTGTGCCTAACATTGGCATAGGGAAACTGGCTTTAATACCCATAAGCCCGCCCCCAACAATACACTCCCTCCAGGAGGCATTTATTCACAAATATCCATCAGCTGGGGAGCTAGCATTCAGAACACCTAAGTTTATGGGGGACACCTGAATCAAACCACCACATTCCACCCCTAGGCCCCATAAACTGATATCCATACATGATGTAAAATACAATGCATTCAGTCTGACTTTAAAAGTCCCCATAGTTTTTATCAATCCCAATGATGTTCATATATCCCCATAGTCCAAGATCTTTTAACTGAGCCATAATACCAAAAAATAACCTCAAAAAAACCATAATGGCACAGAATAAATATTCACACTGCAAAAGATGGCATTGGGCATAGCAAAGAAACATTCAACCAATACAAGATTTAAAATAACCAGGGCAAATATCAAATTGTAGCTTCAAGTCCAATAACTCTAGCCAGTGACAAATCTTCAACTCCTATAATTCTAACCAGCAACAAGTCTCTGGCATTCCAATTCCACCCCTCCAGCTAGGCTATTCACAGTCCTGGGAAACTTCATTGGGGCCGGCAACTCCTTGGCAGACATCTCATGGTCCTGGCATCCACAATGGGTCTCCACTGCAAGCCATGGTTCATCCTCATGGCCCCATGGGGTCTCTATGCAGGCAACCAGCAAACCTGCTTCACATTGCCCATGGCCATTTCCAAAACACAAGACTGTGTTGCAAACTCAATGACCCTCTTTCCAGCATTTCTTATACTCCACGATACCATGTAGGGTGCCAAATTGTTAATCCATGGGGGAATAAAGCAGACTTTGAAGAACAGGACACTCCTTGAGCACCCAGGCCCCTTCAAAAGTCTACATTCTTCTTGTTGCCCCAGCGCAGGTCAGCTAGCCCAGTCTCAAAGGTTGTAAACTCTCAGTTGCAGCTGAACAGGCAACAGTTCACCCAAAGATTTTTCTTTCTGTGCCATATCCCTCTGCACACACCAGTTCATTTCTACGCAAAGCAACCCTGCACAACTTCTCAGGACATGGGCACAAGAGCAAGCTTCTCACACAAACTGCTAGCCCAGTCCAGGCAAAGCTCTTTCTCACCCTCATAAGGAAAACCTCACAGTCCATAGTTCTTACTGCCTTCAGGTCTTGCAGCTCAGACCAGAATAGTCCATCAAGCTGTACTTACAGCACTGCAAGGCATCTCTTAGGCCAAGGTTTCAACTCCTCCCACATTCCTCTTGAAAATCAGCTCCAAAAGGTCAAAGCCACATAGTCAAGTGTCTAGCAGCAATCCCACTTCTCAGTACCACTTTACTGTTGCAGTCCGGTTCGCATTGCTGGTAGAAATCACCCAACCAAGAGCAGCTTCTGGGAAAAAGAGATTTATTTTGGCTTATAGGCTCGAGGGGAAGCTCCACCATGGCAGGGGAAAATGATGGCATGAGCAGAGGGTGGACATCACCCCCTAGCCAACATAAGGTAGGACACAGCAACAGGGGGGTGTGCCTAACACTGGCATGGGGAAACTGGCTTTAATACCCATAAGCCCGCCCCCAACAATACACTCCCTCCAGGAGGCATTAATTCCCAAATATCCATCTGCTGGGGAGCTAGCATTCAGAAGACTTAAGTTTATGGGGACACCTGAATCAAACCACCACAGTGTTTTTCAGCAAGTTGCCACCATCTACCACAAGACTACACCGGTAAAAATCATGACCTGTCCCTTGGTTTGTGTCTTTTTAATTTTTTTTTTCTCACCCCATTCAATGCCTCAGTTGCATTTAATCAGAAGCTGTTGCAGTTACCTTTTCACCTCTGGGACAAACATCTGACTGGAAACAGCTGATTGGAGGAAAGGGTTTATCTCAGGCTTAACAGAACCCAGGGGAAATGTCATCCATGGTGGAGGAAGCTGGCTTTACTTCCATAGATCCGTGACAAAGAGACACCACCAAACAGCCAGAAAACACCAACAGCCAGAGCTCCAGTTGGCTCTTTACACACTTTATAAATGGCTGGACTGAACATCCACCCCAGAGACACACCTCTGGCAGGGTTCCACCTTCTAGAGTCTTAAGCAGGATGCTCAACCATAATCAAAAATCCCTGAGGCTATGGGGGGGGACATACATTCACATTCAAACCACCACAGAAGCCATATTGGAAGTTAGAAAGAGACTGACCAACCACTCCAGTAGGTTCAATACTAGGGGCTCCCCATGTGTTCCAGCGAGCTTCTCGTTGCTGGGACAAACACCCCACCAGAAGCAGTTTATGGGAGGAAAGGGTTTATTTCAGGCTGGTGGTTTCCAGGGGAAGCTTCATGGTGGTGGAGGAAGCTGGCTCCCATCACCACACATCCAGAGCAGAGAGACCAAGATCAGTATCACAAGCATGAGCAGCCAGGGCTCGAGCTAGCTCTCTATACACTTAGAAGGGCTGGACTCAAGATTCATCCCCGGTGATGCGCCTCTCCCAGCAGGGCTCTTGCCTGCTTAAGTAAGAAGACTAATCTTAGTCAAAAAATACCTCAGGGGCTGGAGAGATGGCTTAGCAGTTAAGCACTTGCCTGTGAAGACTAAGGACCCCGGTTCGAGGCTCAGTTCCCCAGGCCCCACGTTAGCCAGATGCACAAGGGGGCGCACGCGTCTGGAGTTCGTTTGCAGAGGCTGGAAGCCCTGGCGCGCCCATTCTCTCTCTCTCCCTCTATCTGTCTTTCTCTCTGTGTCTGTTGCTCTCAAATAAATAAATAAATAATTTTAAAAAATACCTCAGGCTATTGTGACGGTGACATTACACCACCACACTGCGCTGTCAGATGTTAGTGCTAAATAGAAAGGTCTCAGGTGAACCAGAGCTGCTTGGTTTCCCGGAGTCCGCATGGGGAAGGTGGGATTCAGATTGGGGGAAACTGTCAAAGGGTTAAGAGGACGTGAGGTGGTTTAGGAAAGCCACAGTGACAAATGAACTCTAAAATGCCTGATAAAACTGGTAGTGGTGGCTCATGCCCTAGTCCCAGGACTTGGGATACTGAGGCAGAAAGATTGTCGCCGGTTTAAGGACAGTCTGGACAATATCATGAGTTCCAGGCTAGCAGGGCTGAAGAGCAAAACCTTGCCTCAAAAGCACTGAAAAAGAAGCCGGGCGTGGTGGTGCACGCCTTTAATCCCAGCACTCAGGAGACAGAGGTAGGAGGATCGCCTTGAGTTCAAGGCTACTCTGAGACTACATAGTGAATTCCAGGTCAGCCTGAGATAGAGTGAGACCCTACCTCGAAAAAACAAACAAACAAACAAACAAAAATCCGAAAGAAAAGGTAAATAAAATATAGGATAAAGGACTGAAGAGATGGCTTAGCGGTCAAGGCACTTGCCTGTGAAGCCTAAGAACCTGGGTTTAATTCCCCAGTACCCATGTAGGCCAGATGCACAAGGTGGTGATGTGTCTGGAGGCCCTGGCATACCCATTCTCTCTCTCTCTCTCTCTCTCTCTCTCAAATAAATAAATAAACTATTAAAAATAAAATATATGATAAAAATAGTAAACTGTAATCACCATTTCTTGAGTATTTGCTGTGTGCTTGCCTCGCCAAATGCTTTAGTACAGTTATTATTTATTATTTTACAATTGTTATTACCTCATTTCACCATCACCACAAGCCCACTGATGTGGTTTGAATGTGAAATGTCCTTAATAGGCTGAAGGAATATTTGGACACCTGGTCCCGCAGCTGATGGAGCTGCTTGGGATAGCAGTGGGCCTTGGATGAGGTGGAGCTTCTGTGGAAAAAGTGAGTCCCTGAGGGAGAAAGCTGGAGGGTTTATATTCCCGTGCTACTTCCTGACTGCAGAAACCATGAGACTAGTTGCCCTGGTCAACTTCATGTCACTGGGATGAACCTCCAAACCAGACACGGCTTATGGGAGGAAGGGAATTTATTTGAAGCTTACAGGTCATGGCGGAAGAAGCTGGCCCCCTTTCACAGGTCCACGCGCAGAGAAATTCCACCGCCAGCACCACAAGCAAGCATGCTCTGGGAACCCCCAACAGGGCTGAAGCTCTCTGCATACCTTCAGTCTGGAGTTCCAGATCCGCCCCCCAAACGCACCTTAGGTCTGGACCCTGGGACCCGCCCACAGTGACGCCTCCTCCAGCCAGGCAGCCAGAAATCCAAGAAGCTTTAAAAAAGACTGGACCGCCTGGGAGACGTCCGTTCAAACTACCCCGCGAGTTGCGTCCCAGCCTGCCCTCATGTCTTTCTCACCTCAAACTCCAAGCTAAAATAAATCCTTTCTCTTAGGTTTTTTTTTTTTAATATTTTTTAATTATTGGTTTTTCAAGGTAGGGTCTCTCTCTAGCCCAGGCTGACCTGGAATTCACTATGGAGTCTCAGGGTGGCCTCGAACTCATGGCGATCTGCCTGCCTCTCTGCCTTCTGAGTGCTGGGATCAAAAGCCACGCCTGGCTGCTTTTTTTTTTTTTTAATTTTTCAATAATTTTTATTTTGATTAATTATGAACAAATTGTGTGTTGGTCACGTTCCCCTCAGATTATTCTCTTCTATCCCCTCTTGCGCACCCCCATTCGGCTGAGGGCCCTCGCCAGTGGGGCCCTTGGTGCTCACTGTGGGGTTCTGAATGCACCAGTCAGTCTTCATGGGGCAGAGACAATGCCTCAGGCCACTCTTTCTCACCCGTGGCTCTTACTGCCTTTCTGGCCCCTCTTCCGCGATGTCCCCTGAGCACTGGCGAGCGTGTTAGAAGTGTGCCTTAGCGCTGAGCTCTCTGCCTCCCTGCAGCCTTTGGATTTTGCTCTGATGTGTTTCGAGTGTCCTCAGTGTCTGACACTATTAGATGGTTTCTTGTCAGGTATGTGATCACAGCAACTAGAAAAGTAATGGATCTGTCTAGAAGCCACATTTTTGGTGGTGGGGGTGCAGGGGATCTGGCGCTGTCCCAGGTCCTGCTTTTCCAGAGCTAACATCGGCGTGCAGGAAGATGGACAGACAGTAACCAAGGAAACAGTAAGACCATGGAGGCCTGTTGAACAGACATGAAGAGGGGACTGAGGAGGGAGCGGGGTGGAGGAGGGTGGATAATCATGGTCAGGGAAGGTATTTCTGAGGAGGGGAGGCATGACCTGAGACGTGAATGACAAGAAGAAGCCAGATTCGGGCTGGAGGGATGGCTTAGCCATTAAGGCATTTGCCTGCAAAGCCAAAGGACCCAGGTTCAATTCCCCAGGACCCACATAAGCCAGATGCACAAGGGGCACGTGCATCTGGCGTTCATCCACAGTGGTTGGAGGCCCTGAGTGTCATTCTCTATCTGCCTCTTTCTCCTCTCCTCTCTCTCTCTCTCTCAAATAAATACATAAATAAAAATAATTTTAAAAAAAAGAATAAAAAGCCAGATTCCAAAAGATCTGGGGAGAAGATGCCTTAGCCGGGAGGAGTTGCGGGGACGAAGGCTCACAGTCAGAACTGAAAGGAGTTTTTGCATATTTGGGGAGCTGAAAACGGAGTATCAGTTCAGCTGCAGGAGAGCGTGGGACAGGGAAGGGTAAAATGAGGGTTAGTTCTGGTAGACGATGGTAATAAGCATGGATTTTACTTTAAGATCAATGAGAGGCTAGTGGAGGTTTTTAAGCAAAAAAGTGGTATGATTTGATTTCCATTTTATATCCAAGGTCACCAACCCAGTGAATGAGAAATGAAATTTCAAATCATATATATATGTATCTCCAGAGCCCTGCTCTCAACTACCGGGTAAACTGACTTCATGTAGGATTAATAAACCAGGGCCTGTATCTCTTTGTGTCCACAGAGGCTCATCCTGTGTGCACACGCTTGTGTATTGACCTCTCCACAGCGGTTATTTCCAGCTTGGGGCCGCTCTGTCCTCCCAGTTACACTTGGCAATGCCCAGAGACACTTTTGGTTGGCACAACTTGGAAGCAGTAGGTAGGAGTAGAAAGAGGCCAAGCGTGTTCCTGAATTCCCTGCAGGGGCACGGAGAGAGCTCTCCCACAACAAAGGTATTATGACCAGTTTCCTCTTGCTAGTGTTTGGGCACACTCTCCTGCTCATGTTGTCCATCTGATATTGGCCAGGAGGTGATGTCCACCCTCTACTCATGTCATTGTTTTCCCCTACCATCATGGAGCTTCCTGAGTCTGTAAGCCAGAATAACCACCACCACCACCCCCCATCCCCCCGCACAAGCTGCTCTTGGTCAGGTGTTTTCTGCCAGCGATGCCAAACTGACTGCACCAGGGGCTGAGGCAATGGCACAGTGGACAAAGTGCCCGCTGCACTGGCATGAGTTCCCAAGTTCGGATGCCTGGAACCCATATAAAAGCCCAGCCAGATGCTGTGGCAGGTGTCTGAAATCCCATGAGGAAGGAGGCGGACATAGAGAACGTTCGCAGGATCCCGGGGGCCAGCTAGCCTGATGATTGTAGTGGCGAGGAAATAATTACAGACTTTGCCTCCAACAAGGCGGGAGGCAAGGACCCAAAGTGGTCATTGGACCGCCACCTGCCCGCTGTGACACGTCCACACCTGCTCTACCATGCACACAGTGGAAGACCGGCTATCTCTTGCACGCTGCACCGCGATATTTGTACACTTACGCACAACTCTTGTAGCGTGTGTTCTAGAAGGATACCTGAGTGCATTGCGCCTGCTACACACCCAGAAAGCACTTGTCCACCCACGCCTGCAGATCCATGCAGTTCCCACTACCTCACGGAGCCCACATGAGCTGACCACCCAACACAATGGCTATTGACTGGCAGCAACTCCCATTCACATGTTATTGACCAGTCTGGCGGCTTCTTGCGCTCAGGTCCACCATCCGTTCCAAACACCACCATAGCTGCCTGCGCATTATTTATGGTGTACAAATCACACATCGTCGTGCTGGCTAAAATGAATGGAGTGCTTACCAAGTGCCACACGCTGTCCATTACATCGTACATCATCTCTTTGAGTCATCCTATCTCCGTCTGCAAGCCAGAACAAACATCACACGGAAAATTTGCAAGCAAGTAGCTGAGTTGGGAGGTGACTTCAGAATTTCTAGGAAGTAATTGGGGAAGCCAGGTATCTGCGGAAGAAAATGCTACCAGGATTCATTAATGAAAGAATTGTTGCTTCAGGCAACTGAGGGATTCCAGTCGCTGAAAGCTTCTGGAAAGCCCTGCGGAATACAGGTCCGGTGTTTGCCCTCCACCCAAAGGAGAGAAAGCTTCTGCTTCTCATTGAAGTTGTGCCAAGACATGGACCATGTGGTAGTTAATTTCCATTGTCAACATAGCTAGATTTAGAGCCACCCAGGAGAAGTGTCTGGGTGTGTCTCTGAAGATGTTTCCAGAGAGGGTTAACTGAGGGAGAATTATCTACCCCAAATAGAGGCAAAACTATCCCATGAATAAAAGGGGGAAATGAAAGAAGCCAGCTGAGAGCCTGCACTCCCTTTGCTTTCTGGCCCAGTGTGGTATGTGTAAGCAGCCCCATGCTTCTGTGACCACAGACGTGACCCATGCCCATTCCATGCCTGCCCTTGCCCTAAAGACCATAAACCAAAACAAACTCTTCCTCCCTTAAGTTCCTTCTTGTCAGTATCTGGATACAGCAATAAGAAAAGACTTAGCTAGAGGCTGGAGAGATAGCTTAGTGGTTAAGGCACTTGCCTGAGAAGCCTAAGAACCCAGGTTTGATTGCCCACCTAAGCCAGATGCACAAAGTGGCTCATGTGTCTGGAGTTTGTTTGCAGTGGCTGGAGGGCCCATTTTCTCTCTCTCTCTCTGTATCTCTCTCTCTCTATCTCTGTCAAAATAAATAAAAATGAATAAATTTCCAGAAAAGAAGCCCAGCATGGTGGTGCACGCCTTTAATCCCAGCACTCAGGAGGCAGTGAATTCAAGGCCACCTTAAGACTACATAGTGAATTCCAGGTCAGCCTGAGTTAGAGTGAGACCCTACCATAAAAAACAAACAAAAAGGGCTGAAGGGATGGCTTCACGGTTAAAGCGTTTGCCTGCAAAGTCAAAGGACCCAGGTTCAATTCCTCAGGACCCACGTTAGCCAGATGCACATGGAGGCGCACACATCTGGAGTTCGTCTGCAGTGGCTGGAGGCCCTGGCGCACCCATTCTCTCCCCCCACCTTTCTCTGTCAAATAAATAAATAAATAAAATTAAGCTATTTAAAAAACAAACAAACAAAAGTAACTGATACAGGTTCTCTGGGCATTTCCTGCTTCTGGGCAGCCCAGACACTTCCACACCATAGAGGATGTCATCAATCTGAGAGCCACAGGGCCAGTGGCATGGTAGAGAGACGGGGCATGGCAAACCTCTCAGCTGGCTGAAGGAATGAGCTCAGGATGCCAACACCATCCAGGAAATCTTCTGTCGTAGTTACCTTCACGTTATGGGCACAAAGCACCTGACCCAAAGCAGCTGCTGGGAGGATGGGTTTTATTTTGGCTTACAGTATGAGAGGAAGCTCCACGATGGCAGGGGAAAGCATGGCATGAGCAAAGGCTGGATGTCACCTCTGCCACAGCAGGCAAGTGAGCTGAACTCTAGTGAGAGGAAGCTGGCTATAAAATCCTGAAGCTGGCCCCCAACAACACCCCTCCTCCAGCAAGGCTCCACCTCCAAGACTGCCACCAGCTGGGGACCAAGCATTCAAAACCCACACGTTAGTGGGGGACACCTAATTCAAGCTACCACATCTCCCAATGCCACTAGGACCTGCCTTAGATGGGGCAGAAGGGACCAGAGTTCCCCCACAAGTTCAAGGCCTCACAGTTAATAAAGTTGGGCACCTGGATTCAAAGGCAGGTCTGTGTGACTGAAAAGACCCTGTTCACACCCAATGTATTGGCTTCGTATCGCTGCCAAAGGGCCACAGTCTGGGGGACTTACACAGTAGACATGCAGTGTCACACAGCTCTGGAGGCCGAAGCCGAGGACAAGGGACAACGGAGGGCTGGATCCTCCGACACAAGGAGGAAAGAGCTGCTCCGGGCCTCTCACCCAGCTGCTGGGGGCTGTTGGAAAGTTCTGGCATCCCTTGGCTTATATAAATGTGTCACACAGATCTCAGCTTTTTCCTCCCCCGGTGTCCTCATTCTGTGTGCCCAATGTTGTCGGGCACTGCCAGGCACAAGCCGGAGCCTTCAGGAGAGGGGCCTGAGCTTCCAGACACGGCTATGGATCCCCAGGCTATAGGAGGCCACTCCCTCTCCACGCCCAGCACACCTGAATTTAGGCTCTGCCCATAGCCCTGTGACCTTTGGCTGGTTGCCTAGGAAACTCCTGATCAGCCTTCACACAGCCCATCCCCCTGAGATCCTAGATCACTTGTCACTTGCCCCTCCCCCTCCCACTATTGCCTACATGCTAGAATGAATGTCCCCACATGCTGATTAGGCACCAGAAATGAACTTGGTACATCCAATCGCCTTAGGACCCTTCCCTCCACCCTCAGATGCTTATAAACCCATTTCACTGACAATAAACTGAGAGAGCTGTTCAACTTTCTCCCGGGAGTGTTTCTCTCATCACGCTCTCACCCACTCCCGGTTGCCTCGATGCCTTTTGGGGGAACCGTGACCGGACCACGGAGCAAGGACCCAGGAACC
The DNA here is from genome assembly GCF_020740685.1 of Jaculus jaculus. Taxonomy (NCBI): domain Eukaryota; kingdom Metazoa; phylum Chordata; class Mammalia; order Rodentia; family Dipodidae; genus Jaculus; species Jaculus jaculus. The sequence continues at coordinate 9,224,685 of NC_059109.1, forward strand.
CACACAACGTCTCTCTCCAGACACCATCTAGGATGGACCTAAAGCCCAGCCTTATGGCCTTAATCTTAACTAACTACAGCCACAGCGATTCTATCTCCAACTAAGGTCACATTCACAATTACCAAGGAGCTTGAACTTGGGATGGTTAAATGGTCAACTTGTTGGCATTAGAAATCACCCTGGAAACACATCCTCGAGCACATCAATGAGGATGTTTCCAGAAAGATTTACCTGGGCGCTCTGGATGTGGGTGGCACCATCCCACAGACCGGGGGTCCCATTCTGAATAAAAAGGAAAAAGTGAGCTGAGCACCAGCATGTCCCCTCTCTCTGCTTCCTGACTGTGGATACAATGTCCCCAGGCCTCTTAGGCTTCGTACTGTAAGTAAATTTTCTTCCTTAAGTTGCTTTTTTTGTCAGGTATTTGATCATAGCAACAATAAAAAAAAAACAACTAATATGAGGTTTTACCACATGAGCGTGGAGGTAGCAGTTTGGCCCCTAATACCCACTGTGAGTGGGTTTTGTCCCCATGGATCCTTATTCTGTCTGTCCCTCTTAATCCTTTGATCTTAGCTGACTATAACCCAGAAAAGAGCCTGTGGGTTTATGTCCCCAGCTACTTCTGCTGGCCCTGCCTCTCGTGTGACTGGCTTTTAGATCTCTAGGGCACAGGATTGCATGGGTAGATAAAGGCCAGAAAAAGCCTTCAGTGAGGGGCCTGGGTCCCAGATCTATCTCACTTCACCTTAATCGCCAAGATACAATCACCAAATACAGTAAAGAGAAGTCTGATAGGAATAAAACATTGCTAGAAATCTTTCTAAACTTACAAGTCCATGCAACGCACAGTCTGGGTATATAAAGAACAAATTATGCCAGACGCAGCTGATTGTGCCTTTGAGGGAACTAAGAAATTAAGGAATGGGAAGGAGGGAAGAGAGGCAATACATCTTGATTTTAATACAGCAATTGATATATTGCCTCGTGGAATGGTCTCTGCAAAATTAATTCAAATTGGCTCGGTGAGAACAGTCCGCGGGGTTGGAAACCAATGGAAAGATAAACAAGCCAGTAATAACAGAAGGGAACACACCAACGTCCGTGGCCCTGTGGTAGGGAGTCAGGGAAAGGACATGGGAGGCGGGCAGGCTGGGCTTTGCCAGCAGACAGAAATGTAAAGAGGTGTGGAAACATTTAGGTATGGATTGGGGGGCTGGAGGAGGGACAGCCCAGAGAAGTCACTGGCTAGGGACCTTGCCGTCTAGTCAGTGGGCATCCACAAGCGTTCTGTGAGCAGTGGGCCATCCTGTAGCCTGACAAGAAGCTGTGTCTTGAAGAGTCCCATGACCTCTGGCTGGGGAGATGGCTGGGCCAGTAAAGGTGCTTACGGAACAAGCATGAGGACCTGAGTTCGAACCCAGTCATTCAATTCTGGGGATAGTGGTGAACATCTGTAAAAGCCCAGCCCTGGGGATGTGGAGAAAAGAGGATCCCTAAGGCTTACTAGCTAGTCTAGCCTACTTGGTGAATTCTAGGTTCAGTCAAAGACCTTACATCAAAAAAAAAAAAAAAATTAGGTAGAGAGCCAGACATGGTGGCACACTCCTTTCATCCCAGCACTCGGGAGGCAGAGGAAGGAGGATCGCCATGAGTTTGAAGCCACCCTGAGACTCCATAGTGAAGTCCAGGTCAGCCTGGGCTAGAGGGAGACCCTCCCTCAAAAACAACAAGAAAATAAATAAGTGGAGAATTACTGAGGAAGACATTCTATATGAACCTCTGGGCTCCACATGCATGTGCACATGTCTGCATACGTGCATATGATGCACCTGTCTGAACATGTATACATGCATGTACACAGACCACACACACACACACACACACACACACACACACACGCAAATCTCATGACCTGGATGAATCCAAGCCATTCAGAAGCAGCCATGTGTGACTTCACCAGCGAGACTTTGTTCTTCCTTTAAGTGAATGCTTTTCTCAAATGTGTGGCATTTAAAGTGGCCCTCTCTCCAGGGTCATAGGACCCTGACTAGGGCTCAGGAGTATTACTGCCCACTCATGGGAAGACGAAGGCCCACAGAGGGCAAAAAAAAAAAAAAAAAGAAAAAGTCCTGAGGGCTGGAGGGATGGCTTAGCAGTTAAGGCGCTTGCCTGCGAAGTCTAAGGACCCAGGTTCGATTCTCCAGGTCCCATGTAAGCCAGATGCACGTTGTGGCGCATGCCGTTGGAGTTTGTTTGCAATGGTTAGAGGCCCTGGTGCACCCATCATCTCTCTCTCTCTCTCTCTGCCTCAAATAAATAAATAAGAATCAATCAGAAATAGCTATTTTTTTAAAAAGTCTTGAGAATGTACGAGAAATGCCGATGCCTAGGACATGAGGGTTCTGATTCTCCCAGAGCTGGGAGGTGAGGATCACCATCAGCAACGGACTCGCTGCAGGTGACCCTGCTCGGGGGACCACACAGAAACACGCTCCCATGGCACATCCTTCCTTCTTTCCCTGTCCTTTTCTTATCTGTTTTTTTCTTTTTCTTTCCTTCCAAAACATTTTCCTTGCGCACCTAGTATATGGCAGGCACGCTCCAGGTTCTCTGGATGCCGAGGTCAAAGATGACTTCCGTCTTTGAGACAGGACGGTGTCAGGGGACAGTGGTGGGAAGCCAAGGTCCAAGAGCTCATGTTAAAGGACACTTGGCAAACGCCACTGGCGAAACCCAAACAGTAAGAAACACAGGGAAAACATCTGGTTGTGTCAACAAATACACTGCAAGGGATGAAACAAAGAGAATATATAGATTACAGGGGACTTAATGAGCCTATCAATTATAGTGTGAGACTCATCTAGATTCTTTTTTGAGCCAACTAGCTGCTAAGAAGAGAAGTTATGAGGCACTCAGAAGAAAACCTGAATATTTATGGATATTTGATTATTATAGGGAATTACAATGCATGTCATAATAAAGCTGTGGCTATTTTCAAAGCAGCCTTATCTTTTAGTGATATGTACTAAACTATCTATGTGTGAAGCAATACGATGTTTAAAATTGGCATTAAACTATGCACACGTGCATAAGGTCCTGGGGTGAGGACTGTCCAAGTCAGACAATACTGTCCTTGAATTAACAAGTATTTAAGGTGATGATGATAGTTGAGTATACCAGGGAAAGTTTGTTATACTATCCTGTTTATTTGCATAATAGAAACGACAGGGAGGAAGGGAGGGAGGAAAGAGGGAAGAATCAAGAGAGGAAGGAAGGAAGAAAGGAAGGAAGGAAGGAAGGAAGGAAGGAAGGAAAGAAGGGAGGAAGAAAGGGAGGATAGAAGGAATGAAGGAAGATAGTATGAAAGATAGAAGCAAGAAAGGAAAGAGGAAAGATAAAATGAAAAATAGAAGGGAGAAAGAAAGGAAAATGGGAGAAAGGAAGGAAAGATGAAATGACAGACAAAGAAGGAAGACGGCAGCAGCTAAGTGAACATCAATGTCTAAGGGAGTGTGGGCAAGGGGAACACCCAGGACACGGGGACAGGGCTGTGTGCCAGAGCCACTGGGATGGCGCAGGCAGGCAAGAGGTGGGAGAAGGCAATCGCCATCACCATGACACAGCTGCCCCTAAGCCCCATCCACACGCTGTGACACCTTGAAGGTCACCACCATTGCTTCTTAGTCCCATTTGCGGACAAGAAGCAGGTTTGGAGAGTTGGAGGCCCAGTCCGTGAAGCACCTCATGGCTGGATCGAGGTCTCCCTTCCTTGGGCTGGAGAAATGGCCTAGCGGCTAAGGCGCTTGCCTGCAAAGCCTAAGGACCCCGGTTCAGCTCTCCAGATCCCTCCCAAGCCTGCTGGACTTCCTGCGCACATCTGAACACTGGCTTCTCTGGCTCCTCCCTCTTCACCAGTAACCTTCTGAGAACTTCAGCCTGGAAGGAGCCGCCAGTGATATCAACGTATTCCAAATGCCTGTCAAAAATTAATACTCCACGGGCTGGAGAGATGGCTTAGCAGTTAAGGCATTTGCTGGCAAAGCCAAAGGACCCAGGTTCAATTCCCCAGGACCCACATAAAGCCAGGTGCCCAAGATGGAGTTCGTTTGCAGTGGCTAGAGGCCCTGGCATGCCCATTCTTTCTCTCTTATTCTCCCTCTGCCTCTCTCTAATAAATAAGTAAAAAATGAAATATTTTTGAAAACCCTCTCTCAACAAGCACAGGAGTTCGATCGGTCAGTCAGCCTTGTGGAGGATATCCGAGGAAGGTACGGCTGCTCTGTTCTGGGATTTTAGTTCACAGGTACGTGAGTCCCAGCCTTCCTCTGCCAGCTAGCTTCCTTCACATGTTAATATTGACGTCTGTCTCCATATGCCTAGTCTCCTGCCGCAGACCCGACCCCTCCCCCCCCCCACCCCGCACAGGTCTGCACGCACACCCACGCCCACTCCAGCACTTGGCTATACAATTGAGGACACCTTCTGTTCTCTTTGCACAAACAAGATAGGCCAAAACCCATTTACCCGTTCGCGTTAGTGAAAGCTGAATCCTCATCCATTCAACTAAGTAGACATCTTGAAGGGAGCTATTTCCTGAAGCATCTATTCAACAATGGTCTGCAGAGAGCCCACCATGAGGCCACCACTAAGGGCTGAAATTGAATTTATTTCTTGTATCAAATCTCAGGGACGATTAGACAGGCCTGCCAGTGAGGCCTCCAGGTGGGATTTTTATGCCTTCACGGAGTAAAATATGCATTCTTTAGTCTGTACACAGTGACCATTCCTGCTGCTCCCTCAGAGGCAAAACGAGGCCTCAGGCACACCGCGGGAGGTGGCTTCCAAGGGGCCTGCCTTGGGTTGGTCTTGAACGGGACCCAGGTGCCTCATCCTTTCGAAGCCATGGGATTTGCCACTGTGGTTTCTTACAGGAGAAGTGGAATGAGTTATTGTTGCCAGCACTCTACCTGCAGAGAGTGAGACGGGGAGGGGGTCACCACGTAACCCGGGCTGGCTTCGAACCCATAACCCTCGTACCTCCACTTCCGAAGTGCTGGTGACACGGGATTTGGGTTGCAGGGAGACAGAGAAAATTCCATAAAGATATGAGAGACTCCAGGTCTGTGGACCCCCACTTGTGGATTCCTATCCGAGTTGGCAAAGAATTGAAAACACAGACTCTAAGAAGAGTAAATGATGATTTACGAGGCTTATCTTAGAGGCAGGCAGCAGCCCACCCACCCACGTGAAAGGAGGGAGAATCAGACAAAGACGCCTTATACTTCTTTTCATGTTAAGAGAGGGAGGAAGAAGCGACAGGGGATCAGTCCTGTGATTTGTTTTTTTCTTTTTAAGATCCTCGTCAGGCCGCAGGTTAGGATGCAGAAAGGCTAGACGTCACCTTTACAAACAGCCTGGGGCGGGGGCAGATGTGTTGACGATAAAAATTAAACAGCTTCAAATGTGGTGGGTACGCCTATAATCCCAGCACTCGGGAGACAGAGGTAGGAGGATCTCTGTGAATTGGAGGCCAGCCTGAGGCTACATAGTGAATTCCAGGTCAGCCTGCGCTAGAATGAGACCCTACCTCTAAAAAATAAAAATAAAAATAAGCAAAAATCAGATCATGGTGGGTGAGGAGAAATGAAATCCCACCCCCCCCAACCCAGGTCCCTGTTGAGCCAGGGAGTGCGTCAAGTGTGCCAAGCAGAGCTGTTCTGTCGCAGACACATGGTCCTGATGCTGCCAGGGCCAGCGCTGTTTGTGGATGGCGACATGCCGGCCCTTGGCCAGTGCCCACCCAGGCAGTCCCCAGCAGCCAGACACTGGGCTTCCACCTGACAGCCAGTGGCAGTTAGATTAGAATTGACAGCCACGACACCTCATGCAACCGGGGCGAGTCTCCAATGCACCCACAGCCACTGGTCAGCAGCTGCTTCTGTGACCTTCAGCACTGTGACAAGTGTAAACCATGGACACAGGTTCAAATCCCAGATCTGCTACTTCCTTGTGGAATGAGCTAGAAACAGTTACTCAATGTTTCCTTCTTTTTTTTCTTCCTTTCTTTACTTAAACATATTATTATTGGGCTGGAGGGATGGCTTCGTGGTTAAGGCACTTGCCTGAAAAGCCAAAGGACCCAGGTTCAATTCCCTAGGACCCATGTAAGCCAGATGCACAAGGGGGCACATGCATCTGGAGTTTGTTTGCAATGGCTAGAGGCCTTGGCACGCCCATTCTTTCCCTGTGTGTGTGTGTGTGTGTGTGTCTCCCTTCTTCCCACCACTCCTTTCTCTCTGTCAAATAAATAAAAATAATATATATATATTTATTATTATTTATTTACTTATTTGCAAGCACAGAAATCGAGAGAATGGGTGCACCAGGGTCTCCAGCCATTGCAAATGGACTCCAGATGCATGTAACACTTTGTGCATCTGGCTTTATGTGGTACTGGGGAATCGAACTCCAGAAGTTAGGCTTTTCAGGCAAGTACCTTAACTGCTGAGCCATCTCTCCAACCCCTTTCTTCCTTTCTTAATTGACAACATTGGTATAAAGAACACAGGGATGGTAGTGAAGCAGCCAGTAAAGTACTTGCTAGGCAAGCATAAGGACCTGAGTTCAAATCCCCAGGATCCTAGTAGAAGCAAGTCATGGCAGGACATGACTCTGAGACAGGAGGATTCCCAAAACGTGCCAACAAGCTAATCGAGCTAATCAGTGAGCTTCAGATTCAGTGACTGTCTCCAAAGATAAAGTGAAGGGCTGAAGGGATGGCTTAGCAGTTAAGGTGTTTGCCTGCGAAGCCAAAGGATCCTGGTTCAATTCTCCAGGACCCTTAGCAAGCCAGATGCACAAAGTGGCATATGCATCTGGAGTTCTTTTACAGTGGCTGGAGGCCCTGGCGTGCCCATTCTCTCCCCCTGCCTTCTTTCTCTGTCAAATAAATAAATAAAAATAAAACATTAAAGGAGTGCACCACCACACCAGGCCAAGAGACTTAAAAAATAAATATATAAATGAAAATTTAAAAAACAAAAATAAAGTGAAGACCAGTTGAAGAAAGTGCCTGGCGTTGACCTCTAGCTTCCACTGGCACACATGACCATACGCATATGTGCACACACACATATGATCATGCATCCATACCACACAATACACACACACAGGGGATGGTCGCTATTAAATGCCTGCTTCGCGAAGACACTCATTTATTTCTGTCCTGGTCTGTGAATTCCTAAGGCTCTTGCCCTACCCTGAGGCCTGGGTCCTTCCCAACAATCCATGATCCCCCTGTCCCCGCAGGGCATGCGCTGGGAATGAGGTCTCTGTACTCAGCCCAAACCTCTGTGCAGACTGCCCCCGACACATCCATGCACGTATGCACGCGTATAGACCACTGCTCCACCAGCCAGTGGCCAGGTCACCAGCTCAGCTCACCCTCTCAGCCACACTGACCTCCACAGCTCCCCACCCTCCCTGCATACCAAGTTGTTTTCTTTTTAAATATTTTGTTTGTTTATTTGCTTGTTTATTTTGAGAAAGAGAGAGGAAAAGAAGCAGATAGAGAATGGGCTCACCAGGGTCTCCAGCCACTGCAAACAAACACCAGACGCATGCGTCACCTTGCGCACCTGGCTTATGTGGATACTGGGGAATCGAACCTGGGTCCTTAGGCTTCGCAGGCAAGCGCCTTAACTGCTGAGCCATCTCTCCAGCCCCTCCACCAAGATTTTCTGGGAGGACTCTGCTGGGAAGGGGGAGCTGGCGAAGGCATCATAGGCTTCTCTAAGCACAGCAGGACCCACGTCAGCTCTGACCCAGCCTTTGCTACTTAACAGGTGCAGGGCCCTGGTGCCTGTCCTGATGCTGGCCTTGTCCTGTGTAACAGAAATCCAGGCATGTTCTCTTTGCTTAAGCATGCTAGTCCGGGACTTTGAACTGGCCACCTGAGACCCAGCACATCGAGAAGAGCTGTGTTGGGAAGTGCAAATCCTCCCATAGAAAGGTATGGTCTGTCTGCCTCTTCCCTCTTTTCTTTCTTTCTTTCCTGCCTTTTCTTTTTCTTCCTCTCCTCTTCCTCCTCCTCCTCTTTTTCTCCAGGACTGTGAGTAGCCTACCTGGAGGGGCAGAGTTGGAATGCCAGAGACTTGTTGCTGGTTAGAATGATCAGACTTGGAGATTTGTCACTGGCTAGAGTTGTTGGACTTGAAGCTACAGAGCTTGATGTTTGCCCTGGTTGTTTAAAATCTTATATTGGCTCAATGTTTCTTTGCTGTGCCCAATGCCATCTTTTTCAGTGTGAATGTTTATTCTGTGCCATTATGGGTTTTGGGGGGATTGTTTTGGGTATTATGGCTCAGTTAAAAGACCTTAATGGGGATGTTTGAACATCATTGGGATTGATAAAAACTACGGGGACTTTTAAAGTCGGATGAATACATTGCATTTTAAACCATGAATGGTTGTCAGTTTATGATGGCCGGGGGGAATGTGGTAGTTTCATTCAGGTGTCCCCCATAAACTTAGGTGTGCTGAATGCTTGGTTCCCCAGCTGATGGCAATTGGAAAGTAAAGCCTCCTGGAGGCAGTGTGTTGTTGGGGGTGGGTTTATGGGTGTTACAGCCAGTGTCCCCTTGCCAATTCTTGGCACATTCTCCTGTTGCTATTGTCCACCTTATGTTGGCCAGGGGGTGATGTCCACCCTCTGCTCATGCCATCATTTCCCTTGCCATCGTGGAGATTCCCCTCAACATGTAAGCCAAAATAAACCTTTTTCCCACAAGTTGCTCTTGATCAGGTGATTTCTACCAGCAATGTGAACCTGACTGTAATATCCTCCTTCTTTTCTCCCTCCCTCTCTCTCTCTCTCTCTCTACCTCTGTCGTAGGTGTGATACATGTGTGTATACACATGTGTGTGCAGAGGCCAGAGAAGGGAGAGTGTCCTCTACAGCTCTTCCGCCCTACTTCTTGAAACAGAGTGTCTCACCGAACCTGGAGCTCCGTGTCTTAAAGCTTAGATGGAGAGACTCCTCCCCACTCAGCCCAGGTTAGAGGCATGTGCCTGGCTTTCTCCATTAGTGCAGGGGGTTGAGCTTAAGCTTGCATATTTATGCATCAAATGCTTTCAGTGCTTTTGCCCACTGAGCCATCTCCCATGTGGTGACTGGACTCTTGACTTCCTTTCCAGGAGCTCCTCCCAGCCTCTCCGCGTGGCTTCTATTACATTCACTCCCTCTCGGCCTTAGCTAAACCATCCCCCCCACCACCACCACCACAAGGCCACGTTCACAGGAATGGAGCCGCCATTCAGAGATGGATAACGCATGCTTCCTGGGCTCTGGGTAAGATCTGATCACCTTTCCTGTTGAGTGAAATATCACTCAGCACTCAGACAAAAGCCTGTCTGTCCCCAAGCTGGGGAAGGGGTACTGTGGACCAGGGAACACTCAAGGACATCGCTCTAATTGCTGCTTGGAAGCCACTCCTACGAGGCAAAGGAATAAGCTTCAAGGTTAGGAGGTTGAACAAAGCGCTCTCCGTTCACCCATGTGCTCCGAGGACCCCATGAAGTCCTTGCTACACGGGGGTCCCACTGAAATACTGTTCACGCTGAGGCCTCCCTCTCACCTCCAGTGCCTCAGAGGTTCCACTGTGTTCTATATCCTGTGTTCCACTTGTCCTAGATGACTGAACTTGACCACCTCCCTCTACAGGCCACTACGTGAGCTCTTGTCATAGACAGAGCTCAGTAGAAGCAATAGAAATAAAATAAAAATAAAACAATGGGATTTCCTGCCTTGGAAAGACATGACTGCCAAGTCAAATGGAAACTATCTTGGGAGCCATTGTCTCTGGAGTTGCTTAAGCCTTCATGGAAAAGCTTTCCTTTAAATGAAATCACTGGGGCTGGAGAGATGGCTTAGCGGTTAAGTGCTTGCCTGTGAAGCCGAAGGACCCTGGTTCGAGGCTCGATTCTCCAGGATCCACGTTAGCCAGATGCACAAGGGGGTGCATGCGTCTGGAGTTCGTTTGCAGTGGCTGGAGACCCTGGCACGCCCATTCTCTCCCTCTCTCTCTCTCTCCCTCTCTCCCCCTTTCTCTCTCTGTCTGTCGCTCTCAAATAAATAAATAAAATAAAATATTTTTAAAAAATAAATAAATGAAATCATTGTAGGAAGAATGGGAGGGGCTGGGTTTTGGTTTTTTTTTTTTTTTTTTTTGCTTGTTTGTTTGTTTGTTTTGTTTTGTTTTTTGAGACAGGTTCTCTTATAGCTCAGACTGGCCTTGAGCTGGCTCTATAGCTGGAGACAGCCTTCAACTGCTGATCCTCCTGCCTCCACCCCACCCCACCCCCAGTCTCGATGACAAACACGTGTGTCACCCCTCCTGGCTTTCAAGTGAAATCTTGTTTTTTCTTTCCTTTGGTTTATTTATTTATTTATTTATTTATTTATTTATTTATTTATTTTTGAGGTAGGGTCTCACTGTAGCTCAGACTGACCTGGAATTCTCTATATAGTCTCAGGGTGGCCCTGAATTCATGACGATCCTCCTACCTCTGCCTCCCTAGTGCTGGGATTTAAGGTGTGAAATCTTAACAGTTACTCATCACAGAATGCATGCGGAGCAGCCAGGGGCGGGGGTCTGCCCTGGCTGAGGGACAGAGGCCCCATCCTCCACTAAGAGGCCACACCCACTGGGGCCCCAGAGACCCAGCCAGTGAGTCTCTCCTCCAGATGATGTTCGTGTCTTGCTTGTCTCCCCAAAATCCAACTAATGTCATTTGCATTCCCAGGGTGTTGCAGACATCATATAAAAGCTACTGATCTTGTCTAACTCTTTTGAGAGTTTATAGAGGCAAAATATCGACACCTAGACGGGAAGTCACATCCCAGCTGAGGCTCCTCTCTCAGTTTTCGCCACCAACAGGCTGCTGCCACCGTGGGAAACCACCATGAAGCTTTCCAGTCGCACCCTCGCAGGGCGGCCCTACCTGCTTCCTTCCAGCCGTCCAGGATCCTGGGATGGAAGTGGCTTTTCAAAAACATTATTTTCTTTTAAAATTTTCATTTTTTTTATCTTTTCACAATTTTTATTAACATTTTCCATGATTATAAAAAATATCCCATGGTAATACCCTCCCCCCGCATGCACTTTCCCCTACGAAATTCCATTCTCCATCATATTACCTCCCCATCTCAATCACTGTACTTACATATATACAATACCAACCTATTCAGTACCCTCCTCCCTTCCTTTCTCTTCCCTTTATGTCTCCTTTGTAACTTACTGGCCTCTGCTACTAAGTATTTTCCTTCTCACGCAGAAGCCCAATCATCTGTAGCTAGGGTCCACATATGAGGGAGAACATGTGGCGCTTGGCTTTCTGGGCCTGGGTTACCTCACTTAGTATAATCCTTTCCAGGTCCATCCATTTTTCTGCAAATTTCATAACTTCATTTTTCTTTACCGCTGAGTAGAACTCCATTGTATAAATGTGCCACATCTTCATTATCCACCCATCAGTTGAGGGACATCTAGGCTGGTTCCATTTCCCAGCTATTATAAGTTGAGCAGCAATAAACATGGTTGAGCACATACTTCTAAGGAAATGAGATGAGTCCTTAGGATATATGCGTAGGAGTGCTACAGCTGGGTCATATGGTAGATCAATCTCTAGCTATTTTAGGAACCTCCACACTGATTTCCACAATGGCTGGACCAGATTCCATTCCCACTAGCAGTATAGAAGAGTTCCTCTTTTTCCACATCCCCACCAACATTTATGATCATTTGTTTTCATGATGGTGGCCAATCTGACAGGAGTGAGATGGAATCTCAGTGTAGTTTTAATCTGCATTTCCCTGATGACTAGTGACGTAGAACTTTTTTTAGATACTTATATGTCATTCGTATTTCTTCCTTTGAGAATGCTCTATTTAGCTCCATAGCCCATTTATTGATTGGCTTATTTGATTCATTATTATTTAACTTTTTGAGTTCTTTTTATATCCTAGATATTAATCCTCTATCAGATGTATAGCTGGTGAAGATTTTTTCCCATTCTGTAGGTTGCCTCTTTGCTTTCTTCACTGTGTCCTTGGCAGTGCAAAATCTTAATTAATTAATTTATTTGAGAGAAAGAGGGAGAGACAGAAAGAAAAAGGCAAGTAGAGAGAGAGAATGGGCACGCCAGGGCCTCTAGCCACTGCAATCGAACTCCAGATGCAAGCACCATCTTGTGCATCTGGCTTACATGGGTACTGCAGAATTGAGCCTGGGTCAAGGGCCTTAACTGCTAAGTCATCTTTCCAGTACTTTCTTTCTTTAAATATTTTATTGATTTATTTGAGAGAGAGAAAAAGAGAGGCAGATAGAAAGAGAATAGGTGCACCAGGACCTCTAGCCACTGCAAACGAACTCCAGATGCATGCACCACCTGTGCACCCAGCTTTATGTGGGGACCAGGGAATTGAATGCCTTAAGCGCATTCAACGTTACTCTTTCTTTCCTCCATTCTCCAACCTCAGGTTTCACAGGTTTCAAGTACCTTAATCACTAAGCCATCTCTCCAGCCCACAACGGGCTTTTTTGTGAAATCAAAACCAGAGCAAGGGTGTCTAGGGAAGGTCCTGTGTGCTGGCTGGGGATACGGACCAGACCTTTGACTCCCACAGTTTGACCACCTGGACGTGGGCAGCTTGGGGTCAGTGCAATTGTGGGCCTGTCAGATGCCATACCCAGGTTCTTCTAGAGCAGTCTTAAGGGCTAGGGAGATGGCAGTCTGTAAAATGCTTGCTTTGCAAGCATGAGGACCCAAGCTCCATCCCAAGGACCCACATTTTTTAAAAAGGCTAAGAACAGGTGGTACACACTTGTAACCTGAGCACTGAGGAGGTAGAGGCCGGAGGGGATCCCTGGGGCTTGATGACCGGTCATTCTCACTGGTGAACTCCAGGCCAGTGACAGAGTCTATCTCAAAAACATAAAAATAACAGTAAGAAAGGTGACTGGGGGCTGGAGAGATGGCTCAAGGGTTAAAGGCATTTGCTGGCAAAGCCTGACAGCCCAGTTTGATTCCCCAGGACCCACACAGAGCCGGATGCACAGAGTGGCGCATGCGTCTGAAGTCCATTCGCAGTGGCTAGGAGGCCCTGGCACGTCTATTCTCTCTGTTTCTCTTCTAACTCTGCCTGCTTACAAATAAATAAATTAATTAATTATATATGCATATATAATTTATTTATTTATTTATTATTTTGAAAGTGTCATTGTTGTTCCTAAGGAGATATGTCAATGTACTTTCATAAGTCCTGTCCTGAGGCAAGTCTTTCTGGGTGACAGGGAAGACCGTAGGGTGACCCTTCTGGCAGAGGAGCTTCTGCCCACACCAACGGGAGCCCACGCCTGGCACGCAGTGGCAAGCAGTGCCATGGGGACTTCTCTGATCACCAGGAAGAGAGCTGGGCATGTTAGTATACACCTGCAATTCCATCATGCTTGAGGTTGAGGCAGGAGGATCACAAATTCAAAGCCAGCCTGGGCTACATATTAAGCCTTACTTCAAGACAGCAATGCTGGCAGTAGACGCTGACCTGTAAGGCACTGCACACGTCTCTCCTCTGCCTCCCCTCATCCTGAAGGGACCTGGTGTGGTGTGGTGTACCATGATCGTCCTCAGAGGCCAGGCAACAGCACAAGGCTCTGCAGGGCGTGAGGGAAGGCGAAGCCCTGGTTTTCTGGTCCTAAATCCCCAGTCGCCCACTGGGGCTCCCCAAACTATGTGAGCATTCCAAGCAAGAGGGCTCAGTGCTGGTCTATTCTGAGCCCGTCACAGTGCAGTAAAGGCCGAGGAGGGATGAAGAGAATAGGGTCTCCTATACCTTCTTGGATTTCAGTCCACACCAGAACCCCCTGACCCATCATCACGGTCTTTCAATCCCTTTGAGCTCTGTCCCCCCCCCCCCACTGTATCTCTTTCCCACCGCAGATGCAGCTGTGACAGTCCACAGCTGTTGACTTGCAGTCGCACAGAGGCGGCACCTAGGTGGAATATAAACTATCAAATTAAATTCTCCTCTTCAAATGCCGCCGGATTCGCTCTCCCCGAGAATTTCAATCAATGCTAGGAACTTCTTCCTGCTCCTTAATGGAATGCAACAGACACAATTTTCTTTTTAAATGTTTTATTTTATTTATTTATTAGAGAGAGAGAGAGGCAGACAGAAAGAGAGAAAGAATGGGCACGCCAGGGCCTCCAGCCACTGCACACGAACTCCCGACACATGCACTACCTTGTGCATCTGGCTTCTGGGGGTCCTTGGGAATTGAACCTGGGTCCTTTGACTTTGCAGGCCAAAGTCTTAACTGCTAAGTCAAAATCCTTTGCTGGGGTGGGGGTGGGGGGCTGGAGGAATGGCTTAGTGGTTAAGGCATTGGCCTGCAAAGCCAAAGAACCCAGGTTCGATTCTCCAGGACCCACATAAGCCAGATGCCCAAGGGGGCACACAGGCCCGGAGTTCGTTTGCAGTTGGCTGGAGGCCCTGGCATGCCCATTCTCTCTGTCTCTCTCTCTGTGTCTCCCTCTTTCTTTGTCAAATAAATAAATAAATAAATCCTTTGCTGGAGAGATGGCTTAGCTTTTAAGGTGCTTGCCTGCACAGCCTAAGGACTCATGTTTGATTCTGCAGGTCCCACGTAAGCCAGACACACAGTGACACAAACGCACAATGTCACACATGAGCACAAGGGGGTGCACGCATTCAGAGTTCAATTGTAGTGACATGCCAATCTCTCTCTCTCTCTCTATCTCTCTCTATCTCTCTCTCTCTCTCACTAAAAGACCTGTTGGGCTTGCCTCAGGGGGAAAAAAAAATTTTTTGCTGGGCTGGAGAGATGGCTCAGTGGTTAAGGTGCTTGCCTGCATAGACAAGGGACCCAGAATTGACTCCCCACTACGCACATAAAGCCAGATGCACAAGGTGGTACATGTGTTTCGCTAGCCCCTGGAGCATGCATTCTCTCTTTCTCTCAAATAAACAAAGTATTTTTTAAAACTCCTTTGCTGTTTTCTGCTTCATTCTGCCTTTGCTGAGAGTCCTTGGGTAGCCGCTCACAAGCTATCCCTCTCCTTGACTCTTAGGTCACGGCTTTCTTCCTTAATTATTTACTTATTTATTTTTGGTTTGTCCAGGTAGGGTCTCGCTGTAGCCCAGGCTGTCCTGGAACTCAACTATGTAGTCTCAAGTTGGCCTTGAACTCAGTGCTCCCCCCAAGAACTGCAATTAAAGGTACATGCCACAATGCCTGGCCTTTAACCCATTTATTTATTTATTTATTTATTTATTTATTTATTTATTTATTTGCAAGCAGAGAGAGATAGAGAAGAGAGAAGGAAAATGGGCATGCTGGGACCACCAGCCACTGAAAATGAACTCCAGATGCACACACCACTTTGTGCAACTGGATTTATGTGGGTATTGGGGAATCAAACCCGGGTAGTTAGGCTTTGCAGGCAAAGGCCTTAACCACTGAGCCATCTGTCCAGCCCTTATTAACCCTCTATAAGCCATCCTCTGCCAGGGTCTTTCTAGTAGGATAATTATTTTCCCAATCATCTTTCGAAACATGTTGGAGATCCAGCAGTGTGCTGGGCCGGGGTGCTAAGAACCATCCAGTGACCGCATAGGGAACATTTGTTATTCATAACAAATATGGAACCATATATACCGATGGTCAGCATGTGCTATCTCATTTAACCATCTCCAAATCCTTAGGTTAGACACCACCAGGGTCTTTCTAACACACAGTCAGGAGAAACTCAGCAGGCCACCCACAAGCCTTTCTCTCTGGTTGGATAGCATGGGACCATACAAGTCATTCACAGGTCCCAGAGGGGTTAATTATTTATTTATTTATTTATTTATTTATTTATTTATTCATGGGAGAGAAAGAGGCAGAAAGAGAGAATGGGCATGCCAGGGTCTCCAGCCACTGCAAACGAACTCAAGACACATGCACCCTCTTGTGCATCTGACTTGATGTGGGTCCTGGGGAATTGAACCGGGATCCTTTGGCTTTGCAGGCAAACACCTTAATGGCTAAGCCATCTCTCCATCCCTCATTTCTATGTTTTTAATATTTCATTTATTTATTTAAGAGAGAGGGGCAGATAGAGAATGGACACGCCACAGCCTCCAGCCACTGCAAACGAACTCCAGACACATGCGCCCCCTCGTACATCTGGCTTGTGTGGGTCCTGGGGAATCGAACCTGAGTCCTTTGGCTTTGCCGGAAAGTGCCTTAAGTGCTGAACCATCTCTCCAGCCCTCGTTTCTATTTCTTGATTATGTGTGTGTATCTGTATGCATGAGTCAATGCGTATGATGGTGGGAAGGGGCACACGTGCCACAAAGCACACATGGGGGTTCTGAGGACAAACTTGGGGTGCCCGTCCTCTCCCTCCACCCTGCTTGAGACAGCGCCTCCCTCGTTTTTCTGCTGCCTCGCTTAGTGTGGACCAACGTGGTTGGCCAGAGAACTCCCGGATTCTCCTGGCTCTGTTTCCACGGCCACGGGCATGTTCGGGCCACATGTGTCCCTTTGCTGCTGGCTTTACCTGTGTGCTGGAGAGGCCCAGGTTTGTTTCTGTTTTGATTCTTCACTGTGGAATGGATAGCTTTGTCTGAAGTGAAATAATTCCAAGAGTCCCTCCTCTCCCCCTCCCCAAAAAAGTGCTGGTTGGGGAGGTTTTTGGGGGTGTACACTTGCCAGAAGTGGCCAGCGCAGACTGTCCGGTATCCTGTTCATATTTCCTGTTTCCCACCTGTTCATATTCGAACCAGAGTCTCTTACTGATCCGGGAGCTTGCCGGGCTCACCAGTCCCCTATGAAACTGGGGTCACAGACGTGCGTGACCACACCTCACTGTGTGTGGCCTGGGGATTGAATTTGAGTGGTTTCCTAGGCCTTGTCAGGCCTTTGTGCCTTCACGGGAAGTGCTCTCAACTGCTGACCATCTCTGTACAGCACTCCATCTTATTTCTGTACAAGACAGGCTCTCTAATTGACTAGCCAGCTGCCAAGTCCCATCTCCAGCTCAAGAGTGCTGGGCTGACAAACATGCGCCACCGCACCTCGCTGTACACGGGCGCTGGGGATCCAAACCCATCCTCATGTTTACAAGGCAAGCTCCTTACTGACCGAGCCATCTCTCTAGCCCCCAGAACTCAGGAGGCATGCTAACTAACTAGTGTAACTGAATCGAACTTTCAGTTCAATAAAAGACCCTATAAAAAAGCAGGGCATGGTGGTGCACGCCTTTAATCCCAGCACCCGGGAGGTTGAGGTAGAAGGATTGCCGTGAGTTCGAGGCCACCCTGAGACTCCATAGTGAATTCCAGGTCAGCCTGGTTCTAGAGTGAAACCCAACCTCAAAAAACCAACAACAACAAAACAAACAGCATATATATATATATATATAGGACAGCAATTCAAGAAGATATCCAATATCAACATCTAATTTCTACATATACACATGCACCTTTTAAAAAATTTATTTTTATTTTTAGTTATTTATTTGAGAGTGACAGACAGAGAGAGAAAGAGGCAGATAGTGAAAGAGAGAATGGGAGGCCCAGGGCTTCCAGCCACTGCAAACAAACTCCAGATGCATGCGCCCCCTTGTGCATCTGGCTAACGTGGATCCTGGGGAATCGAGCCTTGAACCGGGGTCCTTAGGCTTCACAGGCAAGCACTTAACCATGAAGCCATCTCTCCAGCCCATGCACCTTTTTTTAAAAGAGATTGACTTTTAATATGATATATAGTACTGAAAATTAGTGAATTATAGCTTGAATTATATATTGATGTAGAAAAAATACAGATGAATTCATATAGGATAAGTCCACTCATGAAAGGTTCAAAAATATGCCAAACAGGGCTGGAGAGATTGCTTAGCAGTTAAGGCATTTGCCTGCAAAGCCTAAGGACCCAGATTCAATTTCCCAGAACCCACAAGAGCCAGATGCACATAGTGGTGCATGTATGTGGAGTTCATTTGCAGTGGCTGGAGGCCCGGGCATGCCCACATTCTCTCTCTCTGCAATAAAAATAATAAAAAATAATAAAATATTTTTAAATGTGCCAAACAAAATGGACTTTATGTGGATATGATAAAGGAATAGGCAGCAAGGAGGCCAGTGCAGCTGAAGCAGAGAGAAAGGTAGTGAGATTGTGGAAATAGGGTTCAGTCACCTATTTGTTGCTAGAACAAAAGAGTTTAATTCAGGCTTACAGATTCCAGCTGAAACTTCACCATAGCTGAAGAAACTGGTTCACTTCAGTACCCACAGGGGAGACAGAGAGAGAAAGAGAGAGAGAGAAAGAGAGAGAGAGAAAGAGAGAGAGAGAAAGGAAGGAAGAAAGCAAACCAGCAAGCTCAAACTGGCTTTCAACACCTAGCCTGGTTAAGCTCAAAATTGGCCCCCCAAAACACATCTCTATCTTGAGACTTAAGTAGAAGGTTTAATCTCAATCAAAAATGTCTAAATCTATGGGACCATTTACATTCAAACCACCTCATATGTATCAGATAAGTGAGGGGTGGGCATGGAGCCTGGGGGCTGTCTCACGGTTGGAGGTCACTCCAAGTGGGGAAAGAGACCTTTACAAGGTTTGAGCAAAAGGGGTACCTGCTCCAAACTAATGTTTCTAAGGTCCATCTGCATTTTAAAATCATGGACACATGCTACGGGAGAAATTTATCACTCTGCTGACACAAATCTGTAACATTAGAACTATCACACATTCATAGCTCAGGGCCTCAAAGAGTCTCAGGGGGGGCAGGTGCTCCTTAAAGGCAGTGGTATGCGTTCACACTGGAGACAGACACCCTGCTGGAGTGCCCAAAAATGCCAAGCCCCCCCCCCCCAAACCACATCACCATTCTTTTCATCCGCTCACGTGGCTGGCCACGAGCCTGCCCTGGAAGAGGGAAATGTCAACTCAGCCTTTGCCCGCTGCCCACGGGGCTTGCATTACAGGCATTATCTTCAATCTCCTTTGCAGGGATGTCTTTGGAGTTGTTTGCCCTTTTAAGGAGGACAGGGAAGGGTTCAGTTAGTCTGTGATAAAGTGATCTGCAGAGCCACGTGCACGCAGGTGAGGATGTGCCTACGATGCAGCACCCTTTCTGAGCCCCTCTATTCTGAGTGGAGTCCACCGAATGGGACGTGAAGCCCTCAGGCCTGCCCGGCTCTCCTGTAGCTCCAGGACGGTGGAGATCGCCTCCAGAGGAGGAGGAAAGAGTGTCACAGATGAGGAGGTCCTGGGTGATGACTGGGAATGGCCTAAAGCTGGTGTCCACTGGGGGCCATTCTGGTCCACACGGCAGTGTGCGAAATACGCGCACAAGGGCAAGGACCTGAGTTCAGATCTCCAGTATACAGGTTTAAAAAATGCTTTTTTTAATTTAAAAAAAAATTTTTTTTTTGGTTTTTTAAGGTAGGGTCTCACTGTAGCCCAGGCTGACCTGGAATTCACTATGGAGTCTCAGGGTGGCCTTGAATTTACAGCAATCCTCCTACCTCTGCCTCCCAAGTGTTGGGATTAAAGGTGTGTGCCACCATGCCCAGCGGGGGAAAAAAAAAAAATTAAAGGGCTGGAGAGGTGGCTTAGCATTAAGCCCTTGCCTGTGAAGCCTAAGGACCCCAGTTCGACACTCGATTCCCCAGGACCTACATTATCTAGATACACAAGGGGGCGCATGTGTCTGGAGTTTGTTTGCAGTGGCTAGAGGCTCTGGTGTGCCCATTCTCTCTCTCTCTCTCTCTCTCTCTCTCTCTCTCTCTCTCTCTCTCTGTCTCTTTCTCTCTCTGTCTGTCACTCTCAAATAAACAAATAAAAATAAAAATAATATTTCTTTTAAAAAATGCTGCATAGGGTGTGGATAAGCAATGGAGGGACACTCCTAACGTCAGCCTCTGGCCTCCATATCACACACCTGCAATGCCTACATGCACATGTGCACCAACCTACACACGTGTTCCCACATGCATATACACGCATGCATGCACAGACATGGGCCCGCAGACATACATATCTCACACACACTCAAAAATACATAAAAGATTTAAAAAATTATTTTTACCCCTCTTTTGGAGAGGAGGGGACATGGGAAGACGTGGTCAAAGTATATAGTAAGTGTCACCGGGCCGGAGCAGCAAGTATCTGGGGGTTGTCATACATTATGGCAACTGTAGTTAACAATACTGCACCATGCATTTCACGATTGCCAAGAAGGTAAGAATCAAATGTTCTAGCCCCAAAAATTAAGTGCATGAGGTGATCGAGTTAACCATTCCACAATGTAGTCATACTCAAAACATCAGACCAACCCCCATAAATACATACAATTATTACTTATCAACTAAAGATAAATTTTAAGGGGGCTGGAGAGATGGCTTAGCAGTTAATACAAAGCCTAAGGACCCAGATTCATTTCCCCAGGACCCACGTAAGCCAGATGCACAAGGTGGCGCACGCATCTGGAATTTGTTTTCAGTGGCTAAAAAACCTGGTGCACCCATTCATTCTCCCTCTCCCTGCCTCTGTCTCTCTCTCTTAAATTAAATAAATAAATAAATAAATAAATAAAATTAAGATAATAAATTTGAAGCTAGGCACGATGGCACAAGCCTGTAATCCCAGCACTTGGGGAGTAGAGGAAGAAGAGTTGGGAGTCCAATGTCATCCTCCAGTAACTACATCCTGAACTAGTGGGCTCAAGGTCAACCTGACCCACACGAGATGCTGGCTTAAATGACTCAGTGGTTAAAGGTGCCCGTTCCACAACCCCACGGCCCTGAGTTCGATCCCCAGCACCCTTGTCAAGCAGGATGCAAAGTGGCACATATGTCTGTAACCCCACTGTGCGGACAGCAATGGGAGGCAAGGCTAGGAGGGCCTTGAAGTTCAGAGGTGACAACAGTAAGATGGAGCTTGTCTCAAAGAAGAGGAAGGGGCTGGAGAGATGGCTTGGTGGTTAAGGGGCTCCCCTGAGAAACCTAACAACCCCAGTTGGACACACACACACACACACACACACACACACACACACACACACATATTCATAAAAGCCAAATAAATAAATAACTTTTTGAAAGTGAAAGTGGGGCTGGAGAGATGGCTCAGTGGTTAAGGGGCTTGCCTGCAAAACCTAAGGACCCAGGTTCAATTCCCCAGGACCCACATAAGCCAGATGCACGTGGTGGTTCATGCACCTGCAGTTTGTTTGCAGTGGCTGGAAGCCCTGGTGCACCCATTCTCTCTCCCTTTTCCTCTCTTTCTTCCTCACTCTCTCTCTCTCTCTCTAGTAAATAAAGAAATATTTTAAAAAGTGAAAGTGAATGAAAGTGTTTGGCATGTGTTGCTTAATACGTCTCTTTCCTTCTGCGGGCTCAACCTGACCATCAGGACATTGTAAGTGGCGCACTCAGCTCACGTTTGGGCTTCACATTGAATCCCTGAAAAAACACTGGTCTCGTAGAACAACCATTTCCCCAAGTGATGGAAAAGCCCAAATCTATTAACACTGCCGCCACTTCTCACTCTAATTGCACTTGCCCATCAGATTCCAATAATGGCCCTGCTGTGTAAGGAAGCCTGCTCTGATTACATCCATGGCACGCCATGCAGGACCCATACACAATGCCCTGCAACCCAGTCGGGGATGCGTATCGGACCAGGGCTCAGAAACATTGAGTCCAATGCCCAGCTCAGCAAGCACTTGCCAAGCTAGCTCAGGGACACCGCTGGAATATGACTGGCCTTCCTGGCTTACAAAAAATGTTTCTTTCTTTCTTTTTTTTTGCCGGGGGGGGAGGAGAGTTTCAAAATTGGGTCTCACTCTAGCTCAGGCTGACCTAGAATTCACTGTGGAGTCTCAGGATGGCCTTGAACTCACAACAATCCTCCTACCTCTGCCTCCTGAGTGCTGGGATTAAAGGCGTGCGCCACCACGCCCAGCAGCCTATGAAAGATGTGGAGGAGTGGCTAGAGTTGGCCCAGCAGGTCAGAGCACTTGCTGCACAAGCATAAGGACCTGGGTTCAATCCCCAGCATCCACATGGAGGGGCAGGCATGGTCACATACGCCTGTAACCCCAGCACCGAGACAGGAGCATCGCCAGGACTCACCAGTCCAGAAACAGTGTAAGGGGGCTGGAGAGATGGCTTAGCAGTTAAGGTACTTGCCTAAGAAGCCCAAGAGTGCATGTTCGAATTTACAGGCCCCACGTAAGCCAGACGCAAAGTAATGCAAGCGTGTAAAGTCACAAATGCGCCACAAGGGGACGCACGTGTCTGGAGTTCATTCACAAAGACTGAAAGGCCCTGGCACACCCATTCTCTCTCCCTCTCCCTCTCCCTCTCCCTCTCTCTCTCTCTCTCTCTCTCTCTCTCTCTCTCTCTCTCTCTCTCTCTTCCTCTCTCTCTGCTTCTTTCTCTCACTCAAAAATAAAATAATCAGGGGCTGGAGAGATGGCTTAGCGGTTAAGCGCTTGCCTGTGAAGCCTAAGGACCCCGGTTCGAGGCTCGGTTCCCCAGGTCCCACATTAGCCAGATGCACAAGGGGGCGCACGCGTCTGGAGTTTGTTTGCAGAGGCTGGAAGCCCTGGCGCGCCCATTCTCTCTCTCTCCCTCTATCTGTCTTTCTCTCTGTGTCTGTCACTCTCAAATAAATAAATAATTAAAATAAATAAATAAATAAATAAAATAATAAATAAATAAAATAATCAGGAAAAACAGCATAAATGTTCAGTGAGAAACTATCTCATGAAAATAGGGTGGAAGAGAGATAGAAGAAGTCACTGTATGTTCTCTTCTGATCTGAACACACGTGTACCTAAGGCATGCGCATGTTAGACACCACCCCCACCCCTCACACACACATCAAAACTGTGTTAAGGATTGATTGCATAATCTTCCTGGCTCTGGGTGCCTCTTTCCAAAAGCGTTCGCATTTTTGAAAAGGGACAATGCTTGCACGAAGCAATACCAAATGGCAAGCCTTTGAGCCTCAAGGGAGAAGGAACCTTGGAGCAGAGGATTCCCCCCTCCACCAGCATTCCAGTTCAGAGTCTGTGACTTTGAGCACGCGGATAAACCATACAGAAACTCACAGAAGCCATTGGCCCTGCTGAGAAGCGGGGGACCTGCATGGAGGGTCCAGGTGGGTCTGCATTCGACCTTCATCTGTCCCTCCAAACACCTGCCAATGACTTGCGCTGTCTGGACAGACTATGACAGCCACACAGGCTCTGGCACATCCACGCACGTCTCCAGAAGTTCCAACGCCCACACCTACACGCAGCGTGACCACCTAGGCTGGCGTGAGCAGACACTTGCCCACAGTTTTTCACAAGCGGACCGGGCAGCAGAGGATACTTCAGAAAGCAACCTCCTCCCATGCCACGGGGGAAAGTGCCCCTTACTCAGAGACTCAGAGGAACAGGAGGTCCCCAGGGGTCTCAGGACCCCAGTGCGAGGCTGGTAGGACAGCTGCAGAAACTGCAAGGCATTGGCAGTGACAAGCTGACAGGCTCCAGGAGAGATGGCAAGCTGGATACCAGGCAATTAGGGCAAGATGGAGAGACAAGAAGGACACCCAGGGGATCACGGACAGCCTGGGCTTTGAAAAGCAGGGGAGGGGGAGGTGGAACCAATGGGAAAAGAAGACTCTCCCCAAACTATAGGTGCAAGGCACAAGAGGGAAGGGAGGGGCACACGGGCATGGACCCTCGTTTAATGGCACGTGGATAGCCAAGTGATCCATAATGCTAAGCACACAGAGAGACGAGCTGAAAGGCTATTTGTCTTGGGCCACCACTCCCTCCAAATCCAAATTGCAACTCTCTATGAAGCCTTCCTTCCCCAACAACTATGGTCCCCACACTCTTGTTGGGAATTTTCTAAATAATTTATAATCCATACTCAGGAGCTGAGACCAGGAGGAGAAAGCACCGAAACCTCTTCTACCAAAGCAACTTCATGAAAATCTTGGGTCTTTTTAAAAATTATTTTTGTTTATTTTTATTTATTTATTTGAGAGCGACAGACAGAGAGAAGGAGGCAGAGAAAGAGAGAATGGGCGCGCCAGGGCCTTTAGCCACTGCAAACGAACTCCAGTCGTGTGCCCCCCTTTGTACATCTGGCTAATGTGGGTCCTGGGGAATCGAGCCTCAAACTGGGGTCCTTAGGCTTCACAGGCAAGCACCTAACCACCAAGCCATCTCTCCATCCCGGGGCCTTTTTTTTGTTGTTGTTTAGGGTTTTTTTGTTTTTTTTGTTTTTTTTTTCAAGGTAGGGTCTCACTCTAACCCAGGCTGACCTGGAATTCACTATGGAGTCTTCGGGTGGCCTCAAACTCATGGCGATCCTCCTACCTCTGCCTCCCAAGTGCTGGGATTAAAGGCGTGTGCCACTATGCCTGGCTTTTTTTTTTTATGTTGAAAGAAACATGCAATTCACTTGCCTTTAAATTAAAAACAAGAAGTATCCAATTTTGTGATATTACTGCTAGATAGGATATATGCCACTAACAGGTAGGAAAAAGGAAATAACAGGAATGGAGTAAAAGGAAGAGAGCAGAAAAAAATAAGTAGGAAAAAGAGGTAGAGGAGGGAAAGAGGGAGAGAGGGAAGGAAAGGGAGAGAGAAGTAATTATATGAATGAAGACAAGCTAAGGTTAGGAACAAGAGTGTTACTTATTTGAAAGACATGTATTTATGGGGCTGAAGAGATGGCTTCGTGATTAAGGTGCTGGCCTGCAAAGCCTAAGGACCCATGTTTGATTCTCCAGATCCCACATAAGCCAGATGCACAGTTGTCATGCGTATCTTGAGTTCATTTACAGTGGCTAGAGGCTCTGAGGTGCCCATTCTCTCTATATATCTATAATATAATATACTATCTATAAATAAATATAATATAATGTAGTACCTATAAGTAAAATATTTATCAAAAAAAAGTATTTATTCTGCCAGGTGTGGTGGTGCATACCTTTAATCTCAGCATTGCAGAGGCTGAGATAGCCAGATCACTGTGAGCTCTAAGGCAGCCTGGGACTACAGAGTCGGTTCCAGGTCAGACTGGGCTACAGTGAGACCCTACCTCAAAACACCAAAAAATAAATAAATGAATAAAATCCAAAATAGGGCTGGAGAGATGGCTTAGCAGTTAAGGCATTTGCCTACAAAACCAAAGGACCCAGGTTCGATTCCCCAAGTGCCACGTAAGCCAGATGCACAAGGGGCACATGCATCTGAAGTTTGTTTGCAGTGGCTAGAGGCCCTGGCATGCCTATCCCTTCTCTGCCTGTCTCCTCTCCTCCCCTCCCCTCTCCTCTCCTCTCCTCTCCTCTCCTCTCCTCTCCTCTCCTCTCCTCTCCCCTCCCCTCCCCTCCCCTCCCCTCCCCTCCCCTCCCCTCCCCTCCCCTCTCCTCCCCTTCCCTTCCCTTCCCTTCCTCTCTCTCTCTCTCTCTCTCTCTGTCTTCTTTCTGCCTGCAAATAAAAAAAAAATTTAGACATTCCTCCAACCCTCAGACACAAAACAGCCTGGATATCCATGACCTCACAGTGCCTGACACTACCTACACAAGACCATCATCAGAGGAGGAAAAGATCATGACATCAAAATAAAAGAGAGACTGATTGAGAGGGGAAGGGGATATGATGGAGAGTGGAGTTTCAAAGAGGAAAGTGGGGGGAGGGAGGGAATTACCATGGGATATTGTTTAGAATCATGGAAGTTGTTAATAAAAGAAATTATTTTAAAATTAAAAAAATTCTTCTCTGAAATATCCTAAAATTTTCATTACTTAGTCTCAAGTTGGTTATTGGGGTTGTTTCAATCTCCTTTACTCTTGCAGTCTTTACATTAGTCGTATACATTGCCAAGGGAAGGACATTGAAGTCACCAATTAAAAGTCCTAGGTTCTATCCTCTATTCTGCCAAGTTTTGCCTCACATACTTGCAGTTCTATTGTCAGGTGCCCGTATGTTTAGGACTGGATGGTCTTTCAGTGCACCCGTCCCTTCCTCATCCAGTAATGTTCTTCTTCCCACTGATAACTTTCTTCGTCCCAAACACTATTTTATCTGGTATTAAACTTCAATTACCTTCTTGTCCAATTGGTATATTAAAAAAAAATCATGTATCATAAATTTTACCATCCTATTTATTTTAGGTATTTAGTGATAAGTATATTCACAATTATAGTACAGTGAATCTCTAAACTTTTTCACCTTGAAAAATTAAAACCGCAGGGCTAGAGAGATGGCTTAGCGGTTAAGCACTTGCCTGTGAAGCCTAAGGACCCCAGTTCGAGGCTCAGTTCCCCAGGTCCCACGTTAGCCAGATGCACAAGGGGGTGTGCGTGTCTGGAGTTCGTTTGCAGTGGCCGGAGGCCCTGGAGCGCTCATTCTTTCTATATATCTGCCTCTTTCTCTCTCTGTCTGTTGCTCTCAAATAAATAAATAAAAATAAACAAAAAAATTAAAACCATAGACACATTAGATAGTATCTCATCCATTCCTCTTTCCATTGTACTTTCTGCTTATTTAGCCAGTCTATTTCTCTGCTTTCATTTGTTTTTGTTTTTGTTTTTTTGTTTTAGAAACCTCCATAGTGGGACACATTCTCTGGATACTTTATATAAGTGGAATCAAGCAATTATTTGTCTTTTGGTGATAGTTGATTTCATGTAGTATACAATATCCTCAACTTTCATCCATACGTAGGACATAGCAAAGATCACATCCTTCTCAAGGCATTATAATATTTGACCATATTTGTTCAATAAACTGTTTATTAGTGACATTTAGGTAGTATACACACTCTTGGCTATTTTTATTTTTTTTATTTGAGAGAGAGAGTGAAAATTGGCATACCCGGGCCTCAGGCATTACAATCAAACTCCAGACACTTGCGCCACCTAGTGGGCATGTGCAATCTTGTGCTTGCTTCACCTTTGTGCATCTGGCTTACGTGGGATCTGGAGAGTCGAACATGGGTCCTTAGGCTTCACAGGCAAGTGCCTTAACCACTAAGCCATCTCTCCAGCCCCTCTTGGCTATTTCTGAATAATGCTCGTCATGAACACAATGGACCCTTAAGACACACACTCACACATGTTTTGTTTTATTTATTTTTTTTTTTGGTTTTTTGAGGTAGGGTCTCACTCTAGCCCAGGCTGACCTGGAATTCATTATGGAGTCTCAGGGTGGCCTTGAGCTCATGCAAATCCTCCTACCTCTGCCTCCCAAGTGCTGGGATTAAAGGCGTGCACCACCACGCCTGGCTCCTTATGTTGGTTTTTCGAGGTAGGGTCTCGTTCTAGCCCAGGCTGACCTGGAATTCACTATGTGATCTAAGGCTGGCCTTGAACTCACAATTCTCTCATCTCACAGCGATTCTCCTACCTCAGCTTCCTGAGTGCTGGGATTAAAGGCGTGCATCCCCATGCCCAGCAATGTGCCTATATTGGAATATGCATGCCATATCCTAGGAGGCAACACAAGAAATCCTGGGGTTGTGAGCAGCTCTGGGAAAGGCAAGGATAGAAGGAAAGACAAGGAGGAGAAGAGAGTTGCATCTCATGCAAATCTCTTTGTCTCTTTATTTATTTATTTTTTGAAACCCAGTTTATTACCTTTTCTAAAACATTTCATACAAATCCCTACTACTTATTCTCCAAAATTTCCCTTGAAATATCAATAGTGAGCTAGGGAGATGGCTCAGTGATTAAGGCACTTGCTGGCAAAGCCTAACAACACGGATTAGATTCCCCAGTACCCACATAAGGCCAGACGCACAAAATGGAGTTTGTTTACAGCAGCTAGAGGCCCGGATATGGCCAATCTCTCTCTCCCTCCCTCACCTCTCTCTCTTTCTCTCCTTGCAAATAAGTAAAATATTTTTTGAAAGAAACAAAGGGATATCAGTATTGACATCATTGCTATAGATTTTTTTTTTTTCATTTTTTGAGGTAGGGTTTTGCTCTAGCTCAGGCTGACCTGGAATTCACTTTGTAGTCTCAGAGTGGCCTCGAACACATGGCGATCATCCTACCTCTGCCTCCCGAGTTGCTGGGATTGAAGGCGTGCGCCAGCACACCCGGCTATTGCTATAGATTTTAGAACTACTTAAATCCTTAAGAATTTGGAAACACTGCAGTTAGAAGGCTAATCTAAAGCAATGGAAAAACACATCATTGGTCAGAGTGAACTCCTCAAGGAGTAAGATAAGGTTAAATTAAAGGCCCCTGAATTTCCTTGCCGGCTCCCCTCCCTTCTTTCCCATTGTGGTTGATGCTGCAACAGCCAGCCGCTGGCAATTGGGTTTACTGACTTATCATGGAACTTCTCATGGAAAGGATTTAATTAAAAACAGCTTTTGAGAAGATCCACAGAAAAGGAAGTGACCAGAGAAGCTAATTACAGATGGACGGGTTCAGAAGGAAAGGGCCCAAAGGAGGCAGGCAGGGGCGGGAACTTGGTGTGAGCAGATTGGGAGAATCCAGGAGGAGCCCAGGGAGAGGAAGATATCTGCACAATTCAATGGTGCTCCTAAAAGCACCGGGAGGAAGGCCCAGCCGATGAAACAGAGGAAAGATTCTGATTCTGTGGAGTGGAGCCCCGTTACACGGTGGATGAGGTGGCATGTGACTGAGGAGGACCCCCAACATAGACCTCTGGCTTACACACATGTGCATGCACACCTGCACACACTCAGGCATCCACACACACACACACACACACATATACAACCACCCATGCCCACACATACATACATGTGCAAAAAATAATAATAATGCTGATACCAAGTCCATACCCCAGAAAGCATGATTGAACCAGCCTGGGTGTATGCCCATGGCTTCAAGAGTATCACAGAACCCCAGGTGATTCCAAAGGTAGCCTTAGCCCAGGCCCACCATAGTCTCAGCCCCTTGTCTTTTCACTTGCAGTCACTACACTTTCACTACAGCTTTGCTGTGACGTGCCCAGTTCTTAGTTCACAGGAGAGCCCTGCCTGCCACCTTTGTGCCCCATACCTCTGAGTCTTCCTCAGGGAACAGGCTAGCCTGCATTCTTGTGGCTTGAGAATTGCGTAACTCTGCGTGTGACTAACCGCATGTCCTTCTCCTCTGCGAGCCTCAGTCTCCCCGTCTTTCCGCTGTGGGAAGCAAACCAAGAGAGCTCCTCTGGCTGCGGCAGTGACTCTTAGAAGACAGTTTGACTGAAATCATATTTTAAAACCCCTGTCTGTTGCTCGAACATTTCAAATATTTTATTACTAGGTCTACAGTACATAACAAAGTAATTGTGTAATTAAGAGATAATGTCAGCGCCGCAGAGCAATGTTGACAAGATAATAGCTTGCTGAAACCACCTAAATGCTGAGTGACTGAACAGACTCGTCAGTGGGAAAACAGAAGAACAAGTGGCAAGTGGCCCAGAGGCCGTGTAAACGGTGCGGAGTCATATGCCTCCTACCCCGGTTTCCGCCCAGTTGTTCAAATTCTGAATCCGTGTCGTGTCCCAGGTACCTGTGCGCATGCTTTGGGGACATTTGGACACAGCTGGTGATGGCAGGAACAGGCAGGGGCATGGGTAGGAGTGGTCCTCAAGCTCATGGAATGTTAGGTCCATTGGCTGTCAGGCCAGTGGTCACTGAGGTCAAACCCTCCTCATGCCCCCAACATGGCTAGATGAAAAAGGCCAGACCAACAGCTGGAGAGATGGCTTAGTGGTTACGGGGCCTGCCTGCAAGGCCTAAGAACTCATGTTCAAATCCCCAGGTCCCGTGTAGCCAGACACACAGTGAGGCGAGCACACAATGTCACACATGAGCACAAGAAGGAGCACATGCCTGGACTTTGTTTGCAGCAGGTGGAAGGTCCTGGTGCGTCCATTCTCTCTCTCTTAGGAAAAGAAAGAAAGAAAGAAAGAAAGAAAGGGGAGGGAGGGAGGGAGGGAGGGAGGGAGGGAGGGAGGGAGGGAGGAAGGAAGGAAGGAAGGAAGGAAGGAAGGAAGGAAGGAAGGAAGGAAGGAAGGAAGGAAGGAAGGAAGGAAGGAAGAAGAAAGAGAGAAAAGAAAAAAACAAAAAAGAAGGCCAGGCCAGTGTTAGGAAGAACCGGTTCTGAGTTAACTGGGCCGCGTCCCGGATTCCTTCCCAGTTGGCTGCTTGGTCTGCATCTAGCTGCTGTATTCCTTGATGTAGTTTCTTCTGGGAGAGGCAAGATGTGGGGATGGAGAGAGGGTGGCCCATGTGATCCTGAGACACAGAGGCTGTTCCTGTGAGCAATCCAAAGGGATCCTACCTTGTCCTAATGCCTGGCCTCTGGATCTTCTCCTGCTCGTGTCTAGGGGTCAGAGCCATCGCTGCCCCGGAGGCTCACTGGGCCTGCTCTCCGGTCCCGGACCTGCACCCAGACCGACTCTCACTCCTGCCTTCTGCGGCCCACCCGCCCCCACTTGTCAGAGAAAGGAGACTCACTCTTGCCTCTGAGCTCCTGCTTCGATGGGAACGCCTCTCTGCCGCCACACCACGACCCTCCACAGCGGAAACACTCGGCTGCAACCCCATTTGGCTGGCTGCCTGTAGCCCGCCAAAGGTTTAGAGCTGTGACACTCAGTGGCAGCCCCTTGGCTGGCATCCTGCAGCCCACCCACGGTTCAGTGATATGTTCTCCTCTGCGCCCTCTGGGTAGGCATCAGCCACCACCGAAACTCAGGGTTATAACATTGTCATTCCCACATGAGTCCTCCTCGCTTTGTCTGCCCTTCCTGACCATTCACTTCATTCTTAGGGGTCACAAGACCAAAGCCGGATGGACAAATCACATCTACAGTGTTGGTGGGGGGGAGCTTCCAGGGCTCGAGTGGAGGAAGGTGAAGAACAGAGCCAACAAGGAGGTACTGATTCATGGGTGGGGAGAGAGGCAAGACCAGACAGCCACCCTAGAAGAAGGGAACAAGGGTACTGACCTTAACTGGAGCTGAGCTGAAAACATCCTCCATGTAGACCAGCTGACAGAAAGCTGGAAAAAGCCACACTGCATGCAGTTCAATGGGAGAGAGAGAAATCACCAGCAGTGGACACTACAAGCCTTATACTTGGCCAGCCAGGCCAAATGAGCCAACGGGTGCAGTAGTGGCACGTCTGTCATGGTGGAAACCACCACCCGCTGATTTGACTGGAGGCCCGCTACGTGGGAGGGAATACATCCCTGATACTGAAAACCCACAACAGAGGTAGTCATGGGCCCGAGGCATGTAACATCTACTGCTGTCTGGCTAAATGTATATACTATGCTCACCAAACTGCCCAGTAAGCACTTCTCTTAATGTTCATACCCATAGATTAATGCTACTCTCACTTTTGGTTAGAGAACCTTCTCTCTTCAGATGGCAGTGACCTTGGGATGACTCAGAAGGCACCATGGTACTGAGAAGAAGTGACAGAGGAGTGCTCAGCACCGAAATACCTCGATCACACCTTCCAAGGCTCAGGGTCTAATGCAGAAGAGGTGTCGGAAAGAATGTAAGAGCCAAAGGAAGGGTAGGACTCCTTACAACGTGCTCCTCCAGACACAAAATGGCCTGGATATCCATGATCTCACAGTGCCTGACACTACCTACACAAGACCATCATAAGAGGAGGAAAAGATCATTACATCAAAAGAAAAGAGAGACTGATTGAGAGGGGGAGGGGATATGATGGAGAGTGGAGTTTCAAAGGGAAAAGTGGGGGGAGGGAGAGAATTAACATGGGATATTATTTACAATCATGGAAGTTGTCAATAAAAAAAAAGAGAGACACAGAGAGAGTATTGACCTTAGGCACAGAACCGAATTCAAGCCAGAAAGTTAGTTTACATAACTTTGAAGAAATCATAAATTTCTCTCTTCTGGTCAACTGTTCATTCTGTGAAATGACAGGGATGACTCACTCAGGTGACATGCAAACGTCCTGAGATGAAGGTTCCTCCTGTTCCTTTTCTGCGTCCAGCCACTTGAGTGGTCAGCATGACCAAAGCCTGGGGGCTCCAGGCAGTCTTCCCCAACTCTAACATCCACACATCCCTGGAAAATGTCAAATGGTTTTTCAATGACATTGATAAGTTTCTAGATATCAGGGAAGGGGCATGATGAAATCAGAAGTATAGATGCAGAGTAAGACGCCCTTGACCCTCGTGAGAGCATGGTCAGGTGGACGTGTTGTCTGTTGGCATCCCTATAAAACACAGAATCCAGAGGTAAGAGGGTCGCCGGTCCAAAGGAAGATGTGAGCCTCACCCTCTCACACACCCGTGAAGCTTCCTCCATCAGGTCCCACTTCCCCTCCAACTCCCTGCCAACTTTTCACACTTTTGGGGAAGACTTAGGGACTTGCCAGAGCAGAGTTAATTAGTCTTCTTGTCACACTGGCTCATTTACATTCTGACCTGTTAAGACTGTTTCCAGATAGCTCTCCCTGCTTCATTTCCTAAGAATAGAGACTGTCTTTTTGCCATTGGAAATTGGATAATGAACACGGAACACAATAGATTAGAGGTTCAATAAACTACTGTTCCATGGAGGGAAGGAAAGGGAAAGAGGGAAGGAGGAGGAGGAGAAAGGGAAGAAGAAAAAGGAAGTGAATTAAGATGGGGGAGGGGAAGGAAACAATGGGAATGACGGGAAGAAGGAAAGAGAAGATGGAAGGAAAGAAGGAAGAGAAGAGAAAATAAGGGAAGGGGTAGAGGAAGGAAGGGAGGTATGGAGAGAGGAGTGAAGGGAAAAAAAGAAAGTGATTTCAAACTCCTACTTTCTTTTTGAGGTCACTGGAGACACCTCACCCCCAGCCCTCCAGTACACCTGTGAGCTTTAGTTTAAGGTCCAGCACTCACCTCACCCACAGGAGGAGGCCAAGTTTCCTGCTTCTGTCTCCCCTGTGTAGCAGGAAGAACAAAAAAAGAGACAAGAGTCAGGCCAGAGCAGTGGCTCAGCTGTTAAGACACTTACCTGTGAAGCCTAGGGACCCATGTTCGACTCTCCAGACCTCCAGATCTCACGTTAGCCAGACACACGCGAGGCGACCCATACGCAAGGGGGAACAAGGAGGCGCAAGTGTCTGGAGCTCCATTACAATGGCTGGAGGCCCTGGCCACCACAATCCTCTCTCACACTCCCTCATTAAAAAATAAAAATAAAAAGGCCAGTCTGTTAGGCTGCCCTCCCACCAAAAAAAAAAACAAACAAACAGATAGAGTCTCTTCCGAGTCTATATCCCCAACTCACTTTCCTGCCTCTGCTCCCCAAAAGAAGCACTGGATTCATGTGCCTTCCTTCTGAGAGCTCCAGGACCTGCAATAAGTGGGAGTGAGGGGAGCAGGGAGAATAGGTGAGCCCCGGGGCGCTGCTTGGAAAAGAACTCTGGTTCTGAGTTCAGCAAGAGCGCCCCTGAGGGACTGACCCCTGAGCCCCAGCCAGAAGGTTCTTTTAGAATGCTGTTTTAAAAGCTGTATGTATTTATTCGAGACTGTGATGGTGACGTTTGTGTCCACTTGACCTGTTCAGGAATCCACAGACATTCCTCATAAGCGGGTCTCTGAGGTTGATACCAGGAAGGATTAACCAGAGGAGGGATCCTTCCCCCAGGGTGAGCCCTTCCCCCAGAGTGGGCAGGCGGCCCCTCTCGGAGGGGGGCTTTATCAAAAGAAGCTCTGGGGGGCTGGAGAGATGGCTTAGCTGTTAAGCGCTTGCCTGTGAAGCCTAAGGACCCTGGTTCGAGGCTCGATTCCCCAGGACCTACGTTAGCCAGATGCACAAGGGGGTGCACGCGTCTGGAGTTCGTTTGCAGAGGCTGGAAGCCCTGGCGCGCCCATTCTCTCTCTCTCCCTCTATCTGTCTTTCTCTCTGTGTCTGTCGCTCTCAAATAAATAAATTAAAAATATTTAAAAAAAGAAAAGAAGCTCTGGGAAGAAAGGTATTCTCCTCCCCTCCTACCTGGCTGCCCGTGCTGCTTGCTGTTCGCTGCTTTCCAGCCTGAAAGACCAGCATGGACTGAAGAGCCACATCTCTCCAGGACGCCTCCAGGCCTTCAGAGCCCGATTGGGACTGCTGAGGCCTCCAGCCTCGTGGACTGAGCAGCTACCGGGTTCCTTGACTCTCAGGCCTGCAAAATGCTATCATTGAACTGCCGTAAACTAATCCAATCAATTCCCCTTTAATACAATTCATTCTATCACTTCTGTTTCTCTAGGGAACCCTGACTAATACAGAGAGGGAGAAACAGAATGGGTGCACCAGGGCCTCCAGCCACTGCAAGTGAACTCCACCTTATGCATCTGAATTGAACCTGGATCCTTGGGCTTTGCAGGCAAGTGCCTTAACTGCTAAGCCATCTCTCCAGCCCTAGAATATTTATTCATTTATTTGCAAGCACAAAGAAATAGAAAGAAGAGAAACAGAAAGAGAGAGAGAGAGAATGGGCGCACCAGGGTCTCCAGCCACTACAAATGAACTCCTGATGCATATGCTACTTTGTACATCTGGTTTTACATGGATACTGAGGAATCAAACCCAAGTCCTTAGGCTGTGCAGGCAACTGTCTTACCCACTGAGCATCTACCCAGCCCCAGAAGGTTCTTTTAAAGTACAGTATCACTCCTACAGACCACATGGATGGCAGAGTTCTGCTTCCTTCAGGTTATAAAGTCACAACTCCAAGAGCCCAACGGCACTGTCTTATGTATTTTTAATAAAAATAAAAATATACAGAACAACATGCAAAGAAGTTAAAAGAATGCTGCCAACCCCTGTGACTGTGGGCAGGTATGTGGTTCTGACAAAGGACAATCATTGTGTAATCCAACTTTTTTATTCTGTTTTTTTTTTTTCCATTTTGTTTGAATCCATAAGCATTTTCCACATTGCTACCCAATCTCCGTAATTATCACTTTAATGGCTGCTTAATACACCATCAGGCTGATGGCCCATAATTTACTGAAGCATGCCCCTCTTTAGAACATAACCTTTTAAAACATTAAACAGAAAGCTTATTATGGCTCTGAAATAAATGGAGAAGGTGGTCTCTTGGCAACACATGAGGTGTATCTGAGGTACGTGCACTCAGGAAGGGGTGAGGCCCAGGTGAGAGCTGGCCAGGGACTGGTGGCCATTGGGGGTGGGCATGAGATGACGCAGTGGATACCTGCTCCGGCCCCACAGGCTGCCCCCCTGAATCGGAGCTCTCCATCTCTGAGCAAGGAGAGGAGATATCACTAACCAAACCGGACACTCATAATGGCCATCATGATACGTCGATTTGGCTCTGCTCTGACCACTTTGTAGAAGTTACCTCACCGAATCCTCACAGCCAGCCAGTAACTTGATGCTCTTATTTTATTCCCTAGATTATAGTCAAAGGTCACACTACAGGAGGAGGTCTTGGCCCTGGAAAGTTGGGCTCCAGGATCTCTGGCCTCAAGACCCTCACCTGGTCCCTGAGCTACGGGTCCTCAGGGATTTCTACCCTCCACGGTGTCCTGCATGACTCTGGGCTCTTCCTGACCAAGAGATATGCAGGAGCTCTAAGCAGGGGTTGGGATGAGAACATAGGAGTCAATCTGAGCCCTTTCGCTTGCAGGTAGCTTGTAGCTGCAAGGCAGGGACATGCAGTGGTGAAAAGGTATCTACTTGGGTTTCTAAATACCGTTGATAACCAGAGCAGTGACATCCAGATCTGTGTTTGCCTCCTGAGCTCTGGACTTAACCATTTGTGTGGCCTTGGTGATAGGGGGTGGGGAAGGGGAGACACCTGGGTCTCCTGAAGCTCCGATTGCCCAGTCTGTAAAACGGAGATCATAAGACCTGCAGATCACAATGTTTGACACACATGTAGTGCTCAACAAGAGTAGCTGCTCCCATGATCCCAAGAGACCAGATGAGGGCTGGAGAGATGCTTGCCTGTGAAGCCTAAGGACCCAGGCGCTATTCTCCAGATCCCATGTTAGCCCGATGCACAAAGGTGAGGCAAGCGCAAGGTTGCACATGCCCACTAGGTGGCACAAGCATCTGGAGTTTGATTGCAGTGGCTGACGTTCTGGAGCACCAATTCTCTCTGTCTCTCTCAAAGAAAGAGAGAGAGAGAGAGAGACCAGATGATTACTCCGCTTAAAGCAAACAGATTCTTTTGGGTAAGAAGCAAGCCCCCTTCCATCCAGTGCAAGGCAGAGAAGGAGAATGCGAACACGCCCCGGGGGTACCAGGGTTTCTTTCTGTCTGGCCCCCAGGATGGGACAGGAGTCTGATGGTCGGTCCTAAGCTGGCAGCAATTGGGGCAGGTTGCTGGACTTTGGGGAGCTGGATCCTGGCTGCAGTAGGCATATCACTGGGGACAGACTTTGAGCTATCACAGCCCAGCTACCCCTGGCCATAGCCAGCTCACTCTCACTGCTATGGCTTGCGTCACAACCTTGGGGAGAAGCTTGGGAATCATGTGGCTTCCTGAACTTTGTCAATTGCATGAGCTTCTCTCCTCCCCCAGGGGAAGGCGTGTGTCCATGCAGAGGAATGGCTAACACAAGCGTCTCTTATGAACCGCTGATCCATGAAGGGCTGGACACAAGCTCTCTCTGGCTGGGGAAACCCAGTTGAGTAAGGAAGTCCTTCCCAACCAATCCAAACTCATGGAGGTGAGTTTCCCCCCTTTGCCATTGAAAGCATCCCTTGAGAGGACCAGAAAGCCAGTGGAAATGGGTGACAAGCAGCTTCGCAGACCCTTCGAAGAACCTAATGGCACGCATTCATCTCACTTCCTAACCATGGTGGGCAGCCAGCCTACCTAATCTTCCAGCATCCTGAACCCTTTGTCTAGGGAATCTCATTTGTTTCAATAAAGGAAAAAACTGGAAGTCCTCCGGAAAGCTTCATGAGAGATGGCTGGAGTTGGGTGAGTGACATGAGGAAGCAGGAGCCCACACCCAGTCATCCTTCCTCCCATGCATTCAAAACCATCACAGACCCGAGAAACCGAGGCTGGTAGACAGCCTCAGGTCACTGGGACGAACTTCCAAATCAGGCACGGTGGTGGAGGAAAGGATAGTTAGTGGAAGCTTACAGATCCAGGGCAAGTTCCATCATGGCAGAGGGAGCTGGCCTGTTTTCACAGGTCCAAGCAGAGAGAGAGAAAGAGAGAGAGAGAGAAGAGCCAAACCAAAACCCAAAAGCCACACCACACAGCTTACGTAGGAATTCGAGGTGAAGCTCAGGCACTTTGCACCGAATTCCAGCTCTGCCTCCACACCTTAGGGCTGGAACCTAGGATCCACCCATAGTGACACCTCCTCCGACCAGGTGGCTGCAGATCTAAATTACAAACTGTAATAAAATCCTGAATATGCTGGGGGAGAGCAGCCATTCAAACGACCACACCCAGCTTCCCCGATCTCCTCGCCCAGCATCAGCAGCGGCCTGGCTCCACCGTTCCCCACTCCCAGCCCTACTTCCCCGACAGCGAAGCCTTCCACAGCCCAAGGAGATTGCCCTCCCCATGGTCACCTGTCACCGCTCCACAGGAGGTGACGCAGGGTGAAAGGTGTGAGCTCTGGAGTCAGTCTTCCCTTCCAGAATGGGTTTGTCAGCACTTCTGAACGACCGATGGGGGTACCACCAGTCAATGAATGCCTCTGAGACCGGGGATCCCCGTCTGTAACAGGGAAATGAAAATAGTCGTAGCATATCTTAACTTGGCAATCATACCCCAGGCCAATGAGCCACTCAAAAGAGTCATAATTTCACTAGGTGTGGTGTGGTAGGAGCCCATAAGACACAACCCCTAGGAAATTGCTGGCAGCTGTTAACTAATTCCAAAGGCTCTGACCCAGCCTTAACCCTCTCTGTTTCCAAACCTGCCTCCTTTTTTTTTTTTTTTTTTTTTTTTTTGCCTACTTCCATCCCTCTGTCCTCCCATTTTTTTTCCACTCAAATGCTCCTCTCCCTTTATTCCCTTTCCCAGGAAAGACTCAGTGAACCCTTTGCAAAAGCCCTCATTTCCCACACTCAAAGGTTGCCTTCCTCTTTGGCCCCTCCTCAAGCCCACTGCATCGTATCATTGCATTCTTTTTTTTTGTGGGGAGGGAGTGTAAGAGCCTAGCCACTGCCTGGTACGGTGGTACATGCCTATAAACCCTGAAGACATTTGCAAACAGACCCAGGACAGAAGCCAGAGGGTTTTCCTACGGAAGGCGGGCTTGTAGACAAATTCAAGCCACCATCTGCCCGGAGATAACCAGCTGCCCCCCTCTATCTGAAGCCACAAGGAGCCACCTGCTGACGTGTCACCCCGGGAAACGAAAGTAACTCCTGACAGTTGGCAGTGGAGATGGTTGCAACTATGTCCCCGCTTCCTCCTTCCTCATTTTGCAACTAGGGAGTCCCCAAGGCTAATGAAACCGCCCAGCACCCCGCTCAGGACGCACTGCTGTTTCCAGGGTCACAGCATCCACGCTACTGGAAACTGAGGTGTCAGCCTCTCGGGGTCTATACTCTTAAAAAAGCCTGCTCCCTGCCTTTGCGATTCCTATCAATTTCTTCCTTCCAAACTCACCTATGGACTTTTTCCTTACAATCCCGGCCCTGGGGAGACTGAGGCAAGAACATCACAAATTGGAGACCAGCCTGGACTAAATTGAAAGACGTTTTCTCAAAATAATAATAATAATAATAGAATAAAATAAAAACCTGGGCCACAGCCAGGCTGCCTGCAAAGTAATTCTGGCTTTATCTTTCCTGCAGCCATGGGGTACTGGGTAAATTCTCAAATCCATGTACCAGGATTCTTAGTATATGATATTACGTCAGCTATGTAGCTGATACTTATATGTCGCCCACAATATGATATGATTGTATTGTCTCTGTTATATTATCATCAGCAACTACACAATTATATGAGTCACATCAAGTATTTAGGAAAGCACCCAGGATATACAATGACATCCTTCCCACATCTGCTTTAATTGCTACCACACCCTACGTCCCCAGCACAGATCCAAAGAATGCTCTTGTACATTCCCCTTTCCACCACGTGACTTCACTTATCTTCTTTCCTCTACACTTCACCCATCCCTCATCTGCATGCCCGAAACCCCTACAAACTCATTCCTCCCGAGATGATAACATATGATAGAGTTTGATGTGATGGATGGAGTCTTTAACATAAAAACATAATGCTTTAGTCCCCAGAGATGAAATTCTAGCATCAGACAGGCTGGTTCATGGGTGGTCATTTGCCAGGAGGGAAACCACCAAGTAGCCCCGAGAAAACATCCTTGTAATGGATTGCACTTATTTTCTGAGACAACATATGAATGGCTGTCCCCTTCAGCAATGTGTCCTGTGAGGACACGTCTTAGAGCCTAATGACATGATGTATTGGCAACAGCATCTCACTGGTCTTTAAGGAACACTTCTCGGAGAAGCACAGTGACGATCAGGGAAGAGAATCAGTGGTGCACGTTCACGGAGGGGATAGGGAACAAAGAGAGAGAGCGGAGGGAATGGAGGCTTCCAAGGGCCCCCTGGGAATGGAAGTGACACAGGGGAAGGGTCCAGACTCTGGTGGTGATTATCACCAGCCAGGACGAGGATGAATTCCCAAACTGTAATGACAAAATGAAAAGCAGTATACCCACATATTTAGAAGGCTTCATATCGCACGCCTGCCGTGTGCACCGCACCGTGCATGGCTATGCAAGAGGAGGTTTGGTTTCCCAGGACCCATGTAAAGCCAGATGCACGAAGTGGTCTGAAGTGCGCAGTGAGCAAGAGGATGGCGCACCCATATTCTCTCTGCTTGCAAATAAAGAATTTTTTTTTTTTTGAGGTAGGGTCTCACTCTAGCCCAGGCTGACCTGGAATTCACTCTGCTTCTCAGGGTAGCCTCAAACTCACAGCGACCCTCCCATCTGTGCCTCCCTCCCGGGTGCTGGGATTAAAGACGTGTGCCACTCCACCCGGATCAAGCTTCCTTCTAAAAGCAGCAATGAGCCCAGAGTCTGGCCCAAGGGTCACTCCACCCCAGTTTCTCAGGAAAGCAAGAGAAGCCACCGAGAGCACACCTACCATGGAGTTGGAGGAGGCGCACCCTGTTAAAGAATTAACAGAGCAATTCACCCGCAAAGGCATTGAGACACAGATGACCTGACAAGTCTGAATTCGTGTAATTTATCCAATTACATATTTTACACAGCTGTCACCATACAGGTTCATGTATTAGCAACCTCAAAGGTCTCTCTCTCTATTCCTAGAACCAGGGTTTTTCATCTTCCTGCCCAGATATATCTGCATGTGTAATTGTGTCATCCAAAGCACTATGCTTGTACGACGATTTAGAATTTTGATTTTAACTCTTTATTGTCAGTGTGTGGTCTGCATGCATACATATTTATATAAGATGCTTGGAAATGAAGTTTTGCCTTTCAATGAAGTCTCTATCTATTCTTTCATTCACACTTTCTTTTAAATTAAATTTATTTGCAAGGGAGGGAGAGAGTGAGAGAGAGAATGAGGTAGATAGAGAGAGGAAGAAAGACTGAGCGCATTCCCGGGGTCTCTAGCCACTGCAATCAAGCTCCCTGTGCACACGCATGACCTTGTATGCATGAATCACCCTGTGCAGCTGGCCTACGTGGGTCCTTGGGACTCAAACCTGGGTCCTTAGGCTTTGCAGGCAAGTGCCTTAACCACTAAGCCACCTCTCTAGCCCTTGCTTACACTCTTAACTGCCCTGGTCAAGTCCTTTTGTCCATGAGTCATTCTTCAACCAATCCAGCGTACAATGGCTGTCCTAACTTCCCACCTTCCACATATCTTACTTAACCACGGCTTCATATTACATTGAATTCCCTAAGGAGAAAAGGCCCAGCCTTCTACCTGGGTTTACCCCTTGCATCATGAAGCAGAATGCTTGGCATTTCCTGGGTCCTCAGTAGGGGATAAAGAGAGGCTCATCTCCCAAGGGCAAGTTGACCCCATATACCTTTGCAAAGCCTACATCCTGCAGACTGGGTATACCTTCCACTAGCCCAACTCTTCAAACGTCCACACAAACAATAGCATTTAGGTGTGTATCACCTTTCAGGTGAAGAAAAATCCAATTCAAATTGACCTACCAAACCGCGGGGACTAACTAGTGTAGGTAAGTACAAGGTCTGGGAGCAACCACCTTCTGATTCTCCCACTCTCTCTAAGTGCCAACCTCCCACGAGGTGACTGAGTATCTGCCTCCCCCTGGAAGCAGCCTCAGGGATCAGGGTCTCTCTTTCGGAAGAAATGCACATGGCTGTTACGCTCCAAACTGATGTCCAATGGATCGCACCAGCTGGGATTTATTACACGTCCATCCCTGGAGTGACGACCGTGGACCTACCATTGCAGTGTGCTGACAAGTTTTGGCCGAAATGATAGGCTCCATTTTGGGGACCCAGGAACCTAGGTTTTTCATGAGCCTACCAGATGCTTCCAGCATTTGTGAGTGTGAGGGCCATTGGTCTAGCGTCTGGCCTTCAAGGCAGGTAAAGGAGACGATCCAAGAGAGTGGGCATCACTAAATGGGAGGTACACGTCTTTACTGTGGAGTTACTTCAGAGAGGGCCAGCTCATGGGGAGTGGACGCTGCAATACTGCCAGCCAGGGGTCCTGCCCATCACAGAGCAGTTTTCATTGAACAAGACTCCGAGATAGTTTATGACTTTGGTCTCCCAGTTGTGAGCATCTGACCCAAGGTCATAAGCTGATGGAATCTTGTTTCTGGAAAAGAAGTTTTTATATTGTTTTCATTATTTATTTATTTATATTCACAAGCAGAGAGGGAGAGAGAGAGAATGGGTGCACCAGGGCCTTCTGCCACTGCACATGAACTCCAGACACATGTGCCACTTTGAGCATCTGGTTGTATATGGGCACTGGGGAATCAAGCCCAGGCCATCAAGCTTTGAAAGCAAGCGCCTTTAAGCACTGATCCATCTTCCCAGCCCCAGAAAAGATTTTAAGGGCCATCTTACCCAAACACAACCTCCATGTGACCCCAGAACCCTTTGGACATTCTCATTTGGGGCACCCCTTGTCAGCTGGTCACCTCTCCATCCCACAAAACTTTCTCTGTTGAAAAAATAAAAAATCCTCACTCCCTGAAGCAACCAGACCATCTTCCAATGCTCTGCATATTTAAACATTTAAGTTTAAATATTTAAATTCTAACTCTACCAGACAGAAAATTTCCTTCATAAATCTCTCCCACCAATCCTGGCTTTACCAGGAGTAATACAGGATTCTATTCCTTGGTCCAAAAGACAGCTCTGTTCTCACAGTGTCTGCAGACAGTAACATCCATTACTTGTTTCTTCTAACCTCCAGGATACAAAGTCCTGGTGCTATGGTTCTTGGATAAATGTTCCCCAAGGGCCCGTGTGTTAAAGGGTTGATCTCCAGCCTGTGGCAGTATTAAAAAATTGTAAACC
Source organism: Jaculus jaculus (assembly GCF_020740685.1). NCBI lineage: Eukaryota > Metazoa > Chordata > Mammalia > Rodentia > Dipodidae > Jaculus > Jaculus jaculus. The sequence goes on from NC_059109.1 coordinate 9,267,257, forward strand.
CTTTAAGAGATGGAGCTGAGCCATGCCAGTGAAGGAGAGGGCGGGACTCTGGCCACTTCCTCTTTCTCTATGATAGACTGCTGCCATCATCAGCTTCCTTGCCTCAGGCCCCAAAGCAACAGGGTCAGGGTATCCTGGACTGAAGGCACCAACACAGTAAGCCAAATAATCCTTTCCCTTTTCTAAGCTGATGGTCTCAGGTGTTTGTCCCATTACTGGAAACCGTCATTCCCCAGGTGAAATGGAATCCAGCCCCTTTCTCCACTGCAGGCCCTCTCCTGTGGGTGGGTAGCTAGTTGTTTGGTGTCCCTCCCTCTTAAAAGACAAGGTTCCAGCCCGTGTGGTGGTGCATGCCTTTAATCCCAGCACTGGGGAGGCAGAGGTAGGAGGATCTCCATGAGTTCGAGGCCACCCTGAGACTCCATAGTGAATTCCAGGTCAGCCTGGGCCAGAGTGAGACCCTACCTTGAAAAACCAAGCAGAAGGAGGAGTAGAAGAAGGAGAAGGGGTCATCCAGCAGGGCTTCAGCACTTGTAAGCACACCTGAACATTTACCTGTTTTGTTTTCTGTTTTTGAGGTAGGGTCTCACTCTAGCTCAGGCTGACCTGGAATTCACCATGGAGTCACAGGGTGGTCTTGAACTCACGGCTATCCTCCTACCTCTGCCTCCCGAGTGGTGGGATTAAAAGGCATGCGCCACCACTCCCGGCTTTACCCAGTTTTTTTTTTCTGAAACAGGGCTGGCTTATTCTTGATGTCCCAATCCTACCCTTGAAGTTCACATAGCTGCGAAGCTTCATCTTTCTAGTCACAGACAAGGAGGAGTTTGGATGAGTGACTTCAGATGGGAAGGATGAACTAACCAGCTTTATTACCACTGCTTATTCATTAATAGATGTAATCTTTTATTTATTTATTTATTTATTTTTGGTTTTTCGAGGTAGGGTCTCACTCTAACTCAGGCTAACCTGGAATTCACTATGTAGTCTCAGGCTGGTCTCAAACTCATGGCAATCCTCCTACCTCTGCCTCTTGAGTGCTGGGATTAAAGGCATGCGCCACCACGCCTGATTTAATAGCTGTAATCTTTTGAATAATGCCTTGGGATTAAAAAATAAAATAAGGGCTGGAGAGATGGCTTAGCGATTAAGCGCTTGCCTGTGAAGCCTAAGGACCCCGGTTCGAGGCTCGGTTCCCCAGGTCCCACGTTAGCCAGATGCACAAGGGGGCGCACGCGTCTGGAGTTCGTTTGCAGAGGCTGGAAGCCCTGGCACGCCCATTCTCTCTATCTGTCTTTCTCTCTGTGTCTGTCACTCTCAAATAAATAAATTAATTAATTAAAAATAATAATAATAAAATAAAATAAAATCCACCAGGTGTGGTGGCACATCCAGCAGAGTCAGGAGGATTGCCATGAGTTTGAGGCCGCCCTGAGACTACATAGTGAATTCCAGGTCAGCCTGGGCAAGAGCAAGACACTACCTAAAAAAAAAAAAAGGCAGTAAAATAAAATAAAATCCATCCAGAAAGAAGTAGCCCTTGCATTTATGACTCTACAGTGACTGTCATTACCTGTACAATATCTGCGTGATATTGTGCCTGTCAACATTTCATCATGGATGATTGAGGAGGACCACTTATAAAGGACATCAAAGGATGGAGAGATGGCTTAACAGTTAAGGCACTTGCCTGCAAAGCCTAAGGACACATGTTTGACTCTCCAAACCCCACGTAAGCCAGATGCACAAAGGTGAGTCAGGCGCAAGGTCACATATGCCCACTAGGTGGCACAAGCATCTGGTGTTTGATTGCGATGGCTGAGGCCCTGGGAAGCCAATTTTCTCTCTCTCATAAAAAAAAGAAATTAGGGCTGAAGAGATGGCTTAGCGGTTAAGCGCTTGCCTGTGAAGCCTAAGGACCCCGGTTCGAGGCTCGGTTCCCCAGGTCCCACGTTAGCCAGATGCACAAGGGGGCGCACGCGTCTGGAGTTCGTTTGCAGAGGCTGGAAGCCCTGATGCGCCCATTCTCTCTCTCTCCTTCTATCTGTCTTTCTCTCTGTGTCTGTCGCTCTCAAATAAATAAATAAATAAATAAAATTTAAAAAAAGAAATTAAAAAGGTAATCAAAATATAAGGGGGACTAGTTTGGAAAGAAGGGATTCAGTGAAAGGAGGACAGAAAAGATGGACAAAAGAAGGTATTGGGAGAGGATTCTGATCAAAATATGTTATGTACATGTATAGAAATTGTCAATAAAATCTTTTACAAACAAAATCTAGAAAGCGTTGGACACCTACCAGGTGCTAATATAGGGAACAAGAAGATGAATACAGGGACCTGGAGGGATGGCTTAGCAGTTAAGGCGTTTGCCTGCAAAGCCAAAGGATCCCTGTTCAATTCTCCAGGACTCATGTAAGCCAGAAGCACAAGGGGGCACACGCATTTGGAGTTGGTTTGCAGTGGCTAGAGGCCCTGGAATGCCCATTCTCTCTCTCTCTCTCAAATAAATAATAAATAAAATATTTTTTTTTAAAGCTGATGAATGCGTATAAGGCAGCAAGGTGCTCACTATGGATGGGGCTCTCGCCCTGGCTGCGGAGACGGCACTGACAAACCACCCTAACGGCGATGGCAGGTGGGCTGGAGAGATGGCTTGGCAGTAAAAGGCACTTGTTTTCAAAGCATGATGGCCTGAGTTTAAGTCCCCCATATCCACGTAGAGCCAGATGCACAAAGTGGCACATGCGTCTGGAGTTCGTATGCAGTGGCTGGAGGCCCTGGCGTGCCCATCCTCACTCTCTCAGGATCTTTCTCTCACTCTCTGTCTCTCTTAAAATAGATAAATAAGGGCTGGAGAGATGGCTTAGCGGTTAAGTGCTTGCCTGTGAAGCCTAAGGACCCCGGTTCGAGGCTCAGTTCCCTGGTCCCACGTTAGCCAGATGCACAAGGGGGCACACGCGTCTGGAGTTCGTTTGCAGAGGCTGGAGGCCCTGGTGCGCCCATTCTCTCTCTCCCTCTATCTGTCTTTCTCCCTGTGTCTGTCACTCTCAAATAAATAAATAAATAATGAACAAAAAATATTTTTTAAAAATTTGAAAAAAGATAAATAAATATATATTTTTAAAAGATAATAACATCAAGCACGATGGTGAGGGGAAGAATAAGACTTTGTCTTGGACCAGGGACAGAGGAGCCTTACTGAAGAGCAGACATCAGAGCGGGATTTGGAAGGAAGCATCATTCAGCAAAGGAGGGCTGGTCCCTCCGACGAGCAGGAGCTATGAGGGGGCCTTCTGGAAAAGAACCTTGAAGAAGATAAAGTGGGGTGCGGGGAGATGACTCAGCAGGTAGGAGTACGGACTGTACAAACGTGAGGAGGACCTGAGCTCAATCCACAGCCCACTTGCAAGAGGGAGAGGGAGAGGAGGAGGAGGAGGAGGAGGAGAAGCAGGAGCTACTGCCAAGCATGGCTTGTGGCCTGGTGTTGAGTAGGGGCAGAGGAAGGATGATCTCTAGGGCTCACTGGTCAGCCATTGTAACTGAAGAAAAACAGCTCCAAGTTGAGTAAGAGATGCTGTCTGAGGGAAATAATGCAGAAGAGGGATAGAAGACGCCCAATGCCCCCTAACCTCTGCACGTGGGCACACATACGTTCACCCTACACACATACTCTACACATATACACGCCAAAAACGCAGAGAGAAAATGAGAGAGAGAGAAACTGCTTAGAAGGGGATACTGGAAATAAGGAGGTCAAAGAAGCAGTTGCTACAGTTAACTGAGGGATGGTATCTAAAATGTGTAGTTTAAAAATAAATAATAAATCAGTAAAGAAAGAAATATAAGCCGGGCATGGTGATGGCACTCGCCTTTAATGCCAGCACTCAAGAAGCAGAGGTAGGAGGATCGCTGTGAGTTCAAGGCTAGCCTAGGACTACAGAGTGAGTTCCAGGTCAGCCTGGGCTAGAGTGAGAACTTACCTCAAAAGAACCAGAGATAGAGAGACAGAGAGAGAGAGATTGGCCAAGATAGGAAGCAGCAATTGGGAGAATGGAAAAAGTTGTACAGCCGCTAAATACTTGTGAAGGTCAAGACCTTGTTAGGAATCCATGAAATGGAAGTGAAAACTCAACATGTCATATCACAGCCATCAGATTGGCAAAATTTACAGTCTAACAGTACGAAGCATTTGTGAAATACACTGTGATAGAAAGAGCATGAATTATGGGCCCGCTCTGGATAGCACCTGTCAGCGTCTAATCAAGTTGCAGTGTGCATGGCATTGCATCCAGCAGGCCACGTCCTGGTGTCTTCCAGGAAAACTCTCCCATGTTCAAACAGGTGTAGACCTACAAAGATGTGCATTACAGCATCGTTTGTAACGATGAAAGCAAGAGAATCTTCTGGGGTCAGTTGTGTCCCTCAAAGTCCCTCATGTTGAAGTCTTAATACACAAGATTTTAGAACATGATCTATTTGGAGAGAGGGTCTTTAAAGAATGTCCTAGGTTACAGTGGAGGGGGGTGGTCACCAGGGTGGACCCTAATCCAGTATGCCTGGTGCCCTTATGTGAGGAAGAGGTTAGGACCCAGGCAAGCTCAGAAAGATGACTATGGGAAGCCATGGATAAGATGGTCACTGTGGTGGTTTGACTCAAGTGTCCCCCATAAACTTAGGTGTTCTGAATGCTAGGTCCCCAGCTGATGGAGATTTGGGAATTAATACCTCCAGGAGGCAGTGTATTGTTGGGGGAGGGCTTATGGGTGTTATAGCCAGTTTTCCCTTGCCAATGCTTGGCACACTCTCCTGTTGTTATTGTCCACCTTCTGCTCACGTCGTCATTTTCCCCTGCCATCGTGGAGCTTCCCCTCGAGCCCGTAAGCCAAAATAAACCTCTCTTTCCCTCAAGCTGCTCTTCATTGGGTGATTTCTACCACCAATGCGAACCTGGCTGCAACAGTCACCTAAAAGCCAAGGAGAGATACTTCCAAGGAAATCAGCCCCGCAGACATCTTGACCTTGGACTTCCAGCCTTCAGAACTATGAGCAAATGCACGTCTGTTGTGCAAGGCTCTCGGCCTGTGGCCCTTTGTTACGACAACTGTAGCAAAGTAATACAGTGGTTTCTAATGAGGGCATGCCCACTGAGCTAAGAAAAATCAACCATGCTGTGTCTATCCACGTACCTATAGCTTGACGGCATAACCCTGAAAGGAAAAGCAAGTCGGTGAATGATGCCGGGTATGTAACTGGCTGGGAAGGATGGCAGAGCGATTCCAGGATGCCAGATGCATGTACACTCGTGGTCCTATTCAATCTCGTTTTGCCGAATGAAATTTCAGTCCACAACATACCAAATAACACAGTGATTAGATCTTCTGGGACATAATAGCTATCTTTGTATAACTATTATATATTTATGCAATAAAATTTCTCAAAACATTCTTGGCATTAAGTGGCACATGTCTGTATGGATATTAGGTAATAAATGCCAACAGGCAGGCTGGAAGTGAATCTCAGTTGAGCGCTTGCATAGCATGCATGCAGGTCCAGGAGTCTACCCTCAGCACTTTATTTTTAAAATTTTTTTTTTAATTTTTTATTTATTTATTTGAGAGCGACAGACACAGAGAGAAAGACAGAGAGAGGGAGAGAGAGAGAATGGGCGCGCCAGGGCCTCCAGCCTCTGCAAACGAACTCCAGACGCGTGCGCCCCCTTGTGCATCTGGCTAACGTGGGACCTGGGGAACCGAGCCTCGAACCGGGGTCCTTAGGCTTCACAGGCAAGCGCTTAACCGCTAAGCCATCTCTCCAGCCCCTCAGCACTTTATTTTAATAGCAATAATCATAATGATAATGAGAAGGAAAAGGAGAAGAGAAGAGAAGAAAGAGGAAGGGAAGAAGAAGAAGGATTAGACTGGAGAAATGGCTTAGTGGTTAAGGTGCTTGCTTGCAAACCCTAAGAACCCATGTTCGACTCTGCAGGTCCCACATAAGCCAGGTGCACAATGTGACATAAGCATCTCACATGCACACAAGGTGGCACACACGTCCGGAGTTCAATTACAGTGGCTGGAGGTCCTGGCATGCCAATCCACCCCCCATCTCTTGCTCTCACTCTCTCACAAAAAAAGGCCAATCTGTTGGGCTTGCTTCAAATAGAAAAGGAAGAAGGATGAGGTAGGAGGAGGGGGAGAAGGAAGCTTAGTGGTAATAATAATAGCAATAATAATTTTATATTTACATAAAAATATAGGTGATAGTAGATTCATAACAAGCAATACACCTGATGTTACCTGTAATGCATAGTCAAAATGACAGAAAGTAAACATTTGTTAAATAGTAATGGTGGGACCATGTGATGTTTTCAGTGTTTTATAATATTTTAACATATCATCCTAGTGTGTGTGTGTGTGTGTGTGTGTGTGTGTGTGTGTGCGGTCCATGTGTGTATGTGTGTTTGTACTTATGTGAATTCATGTGTGTGCATAAGTGCACATCCATGTGCATGTATTGGCTGTCTTCCTCAACCATTCTCCATCATCATCATCATCATCATTATTATCATTAGTCACGGAACCCAGAGCACATGGATTCAGAGCTCAGGGATTCATCTAGACTGGCCAGCCAGGAACTATGGGGAATCCTCCTGCCTCTGCCTCCCAGGCACAGGCGCATGCCAGGCCCAGCTCGTCCCACTTTTGAAGAGTACTTTGGGGAGAGAAGTGGCAAGGGCTGGTAGCCAGGCAGCAGCTCAGCGGGAGGCACTTGCCAGCCTCACACTGTAAGGGGTTGTTGTTGTACCTCCCTTGCTGTGTATTCCTTTTCTGTCAGGCAATGATGTCATTCTCCTATTCCAAAATGATCACAAAGAAATCTTCTTCCACACACAAGCCAAAGAGACTCGTCTCAAAGTCTCTTTCTAAAATCTTTTTTTAAAATTATTATTTTAGAGAAAGAGAGACAGACAGAGGGAGAGAGAGAGAGAATCGGAGCACCAGGGACTCAGCCACTGCAATAGAACTCCAGACTCTTGGGCTACCCAGTGGGCATGTACGACCTTGCACTTGCCTCACCTTTGTGCATCTGGTTTACGTGGGATCTGGAGAGAACATGGGTCCTTAGATTTCACAGGCAGATGCCTTCAACACTAAGCCATCTCTCTAGCCCTCTAAATTCTTTCTCTTTACAAAAATAGGAGCTTGGGCTGGAGAGATGGCTTGGTGGTTAAGGAACTTGGCTGCACAGTATAACAACCTGGGTTGGAATCCCTGGAGCCCATGTAAGGTCAGAGGCACAAAGCAGCACATGTGTCTGAGTTAGTTTTCAGTGGCTGGAGGCCCATTCACCACACACACACACACACACACACACACACACACACACACTTGCAAATAAATAACAGAAATATTTTTATTTATTTATTTACTAGAGACAGAGAGGGGAAGAGAGAGATAGAGACAGGCCATGGACACACCAGGGCCTCTAGCCACTGCAAACGAACTCCAGACACATGTGCCACCACGTGCATCTGGCTTACATGGGACCTGGAGAATCGAGCCTGGCTCCTTAGGCTTTGCAGACATGCACCTTAACTGCTAATCCATCTCTCCTAAACAAAATATTAAAAAAAAAAAAAAACCACAGGACCGTTTTCTAGGTGTTTTCCAGCCAGCACTTTTGCCAGGGTCCTTCCTTCCCTCACAGCGTCAGTCCAGGCCACACCCTCCGAATGGAATTTGGAAACCTGAACACAGACATGTCCACTTTGCCTCCACACGGCAGTGAAGACAGACCCAGCAACGTTCCTGGGAAAGCTCGGGTGGATTTCTGGTTCTACCAACTGTCGGTGACCATATGGGTCTGCCCCGGGGTTAACCCTGAGGCTCGGCGCCCCCTCCCCAAAGCCAGCAATTTGCATAGCTCCCATCCCCCTGCCCAGGTGTGGGAGTGTGGCTGGTACAGGGCAGAGCTCGCCCGGGTGTGGCTGTCACCAAGTCTAGCCAGCCAGCCCTCCCTCCACGAGCCGCCTGTAGAGCTGTTAATTTATCTCACGAGAAGATGCTCCGGAGTGAGTCTTGGCATATCCATCAACACCTCCCAGGGAAGCTGTGAGTTAAGACTCACCACTCACCGGCAGCTCATTACACAACAGGCGCTTCGCTGGGTGTTTGTGGTGACCAAGGCGACCCCTAAAGGCTGTGCTCCAGATGACAGTGGCTCTATGTCTGGCTCCAGCTTGAAAAGTACCATCAGGTGACAGTCACTGTGTCAATCAACCAGTCCACCAGAATTTGCTGACTCGCCATCCTGTACCATGGTCCATTCACGAACTGGACAGAATTGGGCACCCTTCCCCTCCCCCCACCCCCAAAGTCCTTGCACCCTCTAGGACCCAGTGCAGTTTGGGTATCTAGCACCCCGTCTCCCTCTTCCACTCTGAACAAACCCAGGGAAGAATCTTATTTCAGCCCTTGACCTGTTGAACTCGCTCGGGTCAAATAACAACACTGCCCCTGCCTGAAGGACGCTCAGGCATCAGAGAATAAACAATGACAAAGGTCTTTGAATCTGACATCTTTCCTCCATTCCCACCCTACTGACCCCCACTGTAGTCAGCATCATGTTGCTGGGATGAGCTTCCAAACCAGGCACAGTTTGGGGGAGGAAAAGGATTTATTTAAAGCTTACAGATCCAGGGGAAGACAGAGAGAAAGGGCAAGCTGGGGTATCCAACCACTGCAAAGAACTCCAGATGCATGCACCACTTTGTGCATCTGGCTTTATGTGGGTCCTGGGGAACCAAACCAGGCTTGTTAGGCTTTGCAGGCACGCGTCTTAACCATTGAGCTATCTTTCCATCCCTCTGCGAATATTTTTTAAATATTTTATTTATTTATTTCAGAGAGAGAGAGAGAGAGAATGGCACACCAGGTCTTCTATCCATTGCAAACGAACTCCAGACACATGCACTATGTCATGCGTCTGGCTTATGTGGGCACTGGGGAATCAAACCTGGGTGCTTAAGCTTCACAGGCAAGCGCCTTAACCACTAAGCCATCTCTCCAGCCCCACTTTGTGAATATTTTTTTGTTATCGGTGCTGTTTTGTGAGATAGGGTCTCACTGACCCGAAACTCACTCCGCAGCCTAGGTTGGCCTCAAACCAAGGGCCAAGCCTTCCTGAGTGCTGGGATTCTAGAAGTGAGTCACCATGCTCAGCTCTCTGAACGTGTTTAGTGCAATCATCATCCAAACAAAGACACCTGCCCACGTGGAGTTTCCACTTTAGGGAGGCAGACATAGAAGCTAGGCCAGATGCATGGGCTGGTTGAGAAGTAGTGTGTGGAACAATTAGACAGAGGAGGGGAAGCAAGGGGGAGGTGTGCAATCTTAATAGGGAACAAGTGAGTGAGGCCCAGGAGGAGGAAGAGAGGGAAAGAGGACACAGTAGTAACACAGGGAAGGGGATCCAAAGGATGGATGCGTGAGCCTTAGAAATGAGGGCAGAGGCTAGGGGAACATCTCCAGCACACGGGCAGGCAGGTAGCTCAGGGGAGGGGCAAGCAGATGGGCCAGGTGCTGCATGAGGCTGGGCACAGGAGCGCAGGTGGGTAGCTGAATGCAGAGAGAGTGCGGGGAACTCCTCTTCTGTGGTGTTTCTGCATGAGGTATGTGGTGGTTTGACTCAGGTGTCCCCCATAAACTTCGGTGTGCTGAATGTTCAGTTCCCAGCTGATGGAGATTTGGGAATTAATGCCTCCTGGAGGCGGTGAATTGTTGAGGGTGGGCTTAAGGGTGTTATAGCCAGTGTCCCCTTGCCGGTGTTTGGCACACTCTCCTGTTGCTACGGTCCACCTTATGTTGGCCAGAGGGTGATGTCCACCCTCTGCTCATGCCATTGTTTTCCCCTGCCATCATGGAGCTTCCCCTGGAGTTTGTAAGCCAAAATAAACCTTTTTTTCCCCACAAGTTGCTCTTGCTTGGGTAATTTCTGCCAGCAATATGAACCTGACTGCAACAGTCAAGTTGGTAGCAAGAATGGGGTCATTTGCTGCTAGACACCTGACTGTGTGGCTTTGGCCTTTTGGAGCTGATTTTCAAGAGGAACGTGGGAGGATTTGAAACCTTGGCCTAAGAGACACCTTGCACTGTTGTAAGTATAGCTTGATGGATTATTCTGGTCAGAGTTGCAGGACTTGAATGCAGTAAGAAAATATGGACTGTGAGGTTTGGCTTATGAGGGTGAAAAGGAGCTTTGTCTGGACTGGGCTAGAAGCAGTTTGTGTGAGAAGCTTGCTGTTATGCCCATGTCCTGAGAACTTGTGCAGGGTTGCAGTGCATAGAAATGGACTGGTATGTGTAAAAGGATATGGCATAGAAAGAAATCTTTGAGCAGAAAGTGCTGCCTTCTCAGATGCAATTATATGAGAGATTATAATCATTGTGATTGGGCCAGCTGACCTGCATTGGGGCAACAGGAAGAATGTAGACTCTTTTGAAGGGGTCTGAGTGCTCAAAGTGTTCTTCAAAGTCTGCTTTATTCCCCCTTGGATTAACAAATTGCCACCCTACCTGGTATTGTGGAGTATAAAAAATACAGGAAAGAGAGGGTCATTGAGTTTGCAATGCGGTCTTGTGTTTTGGAAACAGCCATGGGCAGTATGAAGCAGGTTTGCTGGATGATCAATGGACCAGAGAAGATGAACTGTGGGTTGCAGTGTAGACCCAGTGGAGATGCCAGGACCACAAGATGGCTGTCAAGGCGAGCTGTTGGTCCTGGATGAAGTTTTCCAGGACTGTGAGTAGCCTACCTGGAGGGGTGGAATTGGAATGCCACAGAACTGTTGCTAGTTAGAATTATCAGACTAAGAGATTTGTCACTGACTGAAATTGTTGGACAGAGTTTGATGTTTGCCCTGGTTGTTTTAAACCTTGTATTGGTTGACTATTTCATCACTATGCCCAATGCCATCTTCTGTAGTGTGAGTGTTTATTCTGTGCCATTATGGGTTTGGGGCGGGGGTTGGTATTATGGCTCAGTTAAAAGATCTTGGACTATGGGAATATTTGAACATCATTAGGATTGATAAAAACCTATTGGAACTTTTAAAGTTGGACTGAATGCATTGCATTTTACATCATGGATGGCTGCAATTTATGGGGGCCAGAGGTGGAATGTGGTGATTTGATTCAGGTGTCCCCCATAAACTTAGGTGTTCTGAATGCTGGGTTCCCAACTGATGGAGACTTGGGAATTAATGCCTCCTGGAGGCAGTGTATTGTTGGGGCGGGCTTATGAGTGTTACAGCCAGTTTCCCCTTGCCAGTGTTTGGTATACTCTCCTGCTGCTACTGTCTACCTGACGTTGGCCATAGGGTGATGTCCACCCTCTGCTCATGTCATCGTTTTCCCCTGTCATCATGGGGCTTCCCCCTCGACTCTGTAAGCCAAAATAAGCCTCTTTGTTCCCACAAGCTGTTCTTGATTGGGTGATTTCTGCCCAGCAATGAGAACCTGACTTGCGCAGTGACATGGAAAGAGAGACCATGAACTGGGAGTAAACATGAATGTGATAGCGTAGGAACCGAAGAGAGGTGGACCTCGTGTCTGGGGGGATGACTGCAAGAAGGCACAAGGGAAATGTATTCTTCCTGTGCCGTGAGAACCAGGTTCCCCTGTCCTAGCTGGACCCCATGGAGCATCTTTTTTAAAAAAAATATATATATATATTTTTTATTTATTTGAGAGTGACAGACTGAGAGAAAAAGCTTCCTGGAGAACCGAGCTGGAATTCTTTGGCTTTGCAGGAAAATGCCTTAACTGCTAAGCCATCCTTCCAGCCCTTGCTTTCTCCTTTTTATTCAGTCCAGGTCTCCAAGCCATGGGATGGTGCCACCCACAGTTAGGATAGGTCTTCTGATCTCAATTAACTTAATCTAGAAAGTCCCTCACATGTATTCCCAACGATTTGTTCCCATGGCAATTTGAAATTGAGTCAAATTGACAACCAGAAATTAACCATCACAAGTTTTCTTTCCAGATTATCTTCTTGCATTCCAATCCTTATCTCAAGGAAAATCTGGGCCACTGGGGACATAAGAAATTGCTCCCAAGAGACTCCTTCTTCCCTGATGTTCTCCTGCGGAATGCCAGCCCAGAACACTCAGTTGTACTTTGAAATGAGAATGTATGAGTGGATAAAAGATGCTCCATGGGGGCTGGAGAGGTGGCTTAGTTGTTAAGCACTCGCCTGTGAAGCCTAAGGACCCCAGTTCGAGGCTTGATGCCCCAGAACCCACGTAAGCCAGATGCACAAGGTGGCGCATGCATCTGTAGTTCATTTGCAGTGGCTAGAGGCCCTGGCACACCCATTCTCTCTCTCTCTGGCCTCTGCTGGAGTGAATAGGAAACAGCCTTGGGCTTGCAGGCAGCAAGTGTCAGAATGTATGCGAGCAGTAAGGACTAATAAAATAGGAGCTAAGACAACAGCGTCTCCCACATCCAGAAGTGTCTTGGCTTAGATGAAAGATTAGCTATCATCCTAAGTATCAGCCATCGTCCTTCCCAGCAAAGAAAAGGAAAGAAAAGAGATATAAAGGCATAGGCTAGTGTTGCAGTCCGGTTCGCATTGCTGGTAGAAATCACCCAACCAAGAGCAGCTTCTGGGAAAAAGAGTTTTATTTTGGCTTACAGGCTCGAGGGGAAGCTCCATGATGGCAGGGGAAAACGATGACATGAGCAGAGGGTGGATATCACCCCCTGGCCAACATCAGGTGGACATAGCAACAGGAGAGTGTGCCAAACACTGGCATGGGGAAACTGGCTTTAATACCCATAAGCCCACCCCCAACAATACACTCCCTCCAGGAGGCATTAATTCCCAAATCTCCATCAGCTGGGAACCTAGCATTCACAACACCTAAGTTTATGGGGGACACCTGAATCAAACCACCACAGCTAGGAAGAGACAGCTTAGCAGTTAAGGCGCTTGCCTGCAAAGCCAGAGGATCCCGGTTCGGTTCTTCAGGACCCACGTAAGCCAGATGCACAAGGTGGCACATGTGTCTGGAGTTCATTTGCAGTGGCTGGAGGCCCTGGCATGTCCATTCTCTCTCCCTCTCTCTCTCTCTCCATTTTTCTCTCTCAAATAAATAAATAATAAGAAAGGCATAGGCTAATTGCCAAGTGAGTTCATCCGTTCGGGACTATGACAAAGACCAAGTCCCCTCCAGACCCTGGGGTAGCAGAAGATTTCACCAGGCAGCAATATCAAATATTAACTGGGTGAGCAGAGAAAGAACAGAGGACCTAAGTGCAGAATGGCTGTGCTAACAGGGCCATATTTTTGCCTCTGCGGCCAAAGTGGACACAAAGAGAGGTGGCTGTGCCGCTGACTTGGAGACTCAAGGCGTGATGGGGAAAGAGAGATGGATGCCAGTGCAGAGGTCCCCTCAGCCACCTGTGCCCAGCAGGTGCAAGGCCGTCTTGATTTGCAGCTGGGGCTGCTGGAGGGGAAGCTGTCGTGGTTCAGTGACTCTTCTTCAGGGAAGCATAAAACAAAGGAATTTTTGTAAGGTTGTTATAAAGCAGTCTCAAAAAAATATATATCTCTGATTTCCAGCCTTCCTGCTCCGGCAGCTGCGGGAGACACTGCTATGACTCAAATCGACAAATGACCCCCGTGTCTTTCTGGCTGCGACACCACAGAAGTCTGGGAAGTTTGGTCTGCATGGTCCATCGGTCCCCAAACTCTGAGAGGAAGTGGGGGGAGTCACTGGGCACTTATCTTCCATCCTCTGATGAGAATAACTTAATTAGTGCAAAATAAACCACACAATCACAGACAGAACACTTGGGGCTGGGAGTCCTAATGAGATGGATGATTGTATGTGCTGAGTCAGGCCACTGCTGCTTGCCCCACGCCTGGAGATGGGGTCCTGCAGCATTCCTGCGTTTAACCCTCCTTTCTCCAGTCACCTCCGTCTCCTGCTCCTACCCCGTAAGCAATCCACTCCTTTCTCCCAGTTCTGCCCTTCCGCCCTCTTTCCCACACCCCAACGCCTCTTCACGTCCTTACCACAAGCTGGATTCATCATCACCACACACTTCATTCGTTTTTGATTCCCTAAAGGCTCGAGAACTTTCGCTGGCTCCCTGCGGAGCCCAGAATACAATCAACATCCAAACAGAAGTGTCTCCACGCGCCATCCGCCCTGGAATCTTTCACCTAGCTCTCCCTGCAAGAGTTCTGGTTTCCAGAGCTCCATTCTTCCCTGTCTCACCACCCCAAAGATCTTTCCTTCGTCAGTAAAACCATCCCCATTGCCAGAAGCCAGAAGAAGTGTCCTCCCCACCCCCAGAATATGCCTAAAGCCTTTGAGTATGTACTTCAGGCGGAGACCTACCTACTTAGCAATTGAAGAAACAGCGGTACCTCTGCCTCCGAGGGTCAGGATTGAAGGTGTGTGCCACCACGCCTGGCAACAGTTACAGATTTGCTGGGACAGACGTCAGTGTCTCTTGCTGTGAAGCTGCTATTTCCAGTGGTATGTCTGCAGAGAGAACATAGCAACCTATCTAAGTATTTATTTATTTATTTAATTATTTATTTATTCGGCGTTCGTGTGTGTGTCAGGGTCTCTTGCCACTGCAAACAATTGCCTATTCTGCCCCCCGCCAAAATTATTGCTGCTCCCACAACACATAACCCACAACCCCATGGGGAATAACAGCAATCCCACTGAGGGGAGCCCCCTTGCAGAATAGGGAGAGGGAGAAGGGAAAAGATGGTACCAACACATCATAGGTCCATACCAAAAGATGGGCCCCAGGTGGGGTTGTGTGGCCGGCCTCCTTGGTTCAACTGTCGATTCTGTCATCTGCTGGGCTCACTCCTAACCCCTGGGTGCTGGGCATGGGTGAGCACTGGGTGTTGGGAGATATGAACCAAACCTCGGCCATGTTAACAGAAACCGCCATATAGCAAGTTAAGTTTCTACTTCCTCGTCTAATATTCAACTACCAGAAACAAAGAAATTATACACTTGGGTGAATACTCCCCCATGCTACTGGTAACTGATGAAGAAACAAAAACATTGCAGCTTAACCAGTAACTCTGATCTTTGGCCTGATTATGTCCCCTTCCCCCTACAACCTTATATAAACCTACATGTAAGAATAAACTCTCGAGACCTTGACAAACACCTAGCTTGGTCTCCTTGTGTCTGTTTGCCTTCTCCCATTCAGGTTAACTTCCCCTCGGGTCCTTGTTTAACTCCCCACTGGCCGGGGCAACTGGGTATTCAGTGACCCAATATGTGAGTGAGGTTGTCCCAGAACCACATTCAGAGGAAAGCGAGGAATGTGCATGAACATTTCTGCATCCAGAACTGCAGGTACTGACAATGCTGCTCTTGAGAGAGCTCCTTTGGGAGCCCAGAGCCTCTCTCCTGCCCCACCTCTCATCTGTCCCACGGCCATGTCCTGTTGTTCATGCAGGCGACCACGGCTGTCTCCTCAACTTGAGCAGCCCTTGGAGGGAAGGGCCCCTTGGCCAGGCCCTCATGATGCCCCAGTGAGCCTGGGCAGTGCTGGCAGGGTCACAAAAGGTGGAAGGTGACGCAGTGACAGGGAGGTTTCTCTGGGGAAGGGTGGCGCTCCAGCTCCTCCCACAGACTCTAGGCAGAGCTGCCAGTATGGCGCCCTTACAACAGGGACGGAAAGTGAGGGTGCCTCCCTCGCCCCACCCATGCCTGGTGTAGTCACGTTGATGCCCAGCTGAGGCCAGGGCTGCCTCCAGCACACTCTTCCATGTGTCAGAGACAGAAGGGGTCTGCAAGCCACCTCACCCATCCCCCTGTGTGTCACAGAAGGAACTGAATGAAGGGACAGGAAGTGACTCTGTCCAGGTGAGAAAACAGAGTTCCATGACCCCAAGGCCCAACTCTCACTCATCCTTATCACACATCTTCTGCTTCCTGTCAACCTCCTAAGACAAGGTAGAAACAGGCTCCAGCAACCTTGCGCATAGAATGCTGTCAGTGAGTGAATGAGTGACCGCTAACAAATCATCCCTGATATCTTTTTGATGTTTTTTTAATTTTTATTTATTTATTTGCAAGGGGGGAGAGAGAGAGAGGAGACAGACAGAAAGAGAATGGGCACACCAGGTCCTGTAGCCACTGCAAATGAACTCCAGACACATGTGTCCCTTGTGTATCTGGCTTACATGGGTCCTGGGGAACCAAACCTGGGTCCTTTGGCTTCACAGGCAAATGCATTAACCACTAAGCCATCTCTCCATCCCGATTATTATTATTATTATTATTATTATTATTATTATTACCATTATTGATTTATGAAGTAGAGTCTTGCTCTATCTTAGCTCTATGTAGTCTCAGGATGGCCTCGAACTCATGGTGATTTTCCTACCTCTGCCTCCCGAGTGCTGGGATTAAAGACGTGTTCTACCACACTGGGCAGACTTTTCTTTAAAAAAAAAAAAAAACAACAACTAATTTTAAAAGTTTTATTTATTTATGTTTGTGTGAGAGTGAGAGAGAAAATGAGTGCTCCAGGGCCTCTAGCTACTGCAAATGAACTCCAGACACATGTGCCACTATGTGTATCTGGCTTAAGTTTGTACCAGGGAATTGTACCTGGGTCCTTAGGCTTCTCAGGCAAATACCTTAACCACTAAGCCAGCTCTCCAGCCCAGATTTCTCTCTCTCTCTTTTTTTTTTTTTTTTGTTTGTTTGTTTTTTGCTTTTTGTTTTTTTTTTTTTTTTTTTGCAGTAGGGTCTCACTCTGGTTCAGGCTGACCTGGAATTAACTCTGTAGTCTCAGGGTGGCCTTGAACTCACGGCAATCCTCCTACCTCTGCCTCCCAAGTGCTGGGATTAAAGGCATGTGCCACCATGCCCGGCTCCAGATTTCTCTTTTTTATACGAAGCCAGCCCATGGAGTGGTAAGTCTTCCCACCTCAGTTAACCTAACCTCGACACACCCTGACAGATAATGCCCAGAGGTCTGTATCCACCATGACTTTGAACCCCATCAGGTTGACAAGGTTACCTACCACATTGGGGGCTCTGGACGGATCAGTGGCCTGGGAGGGAATGTTGAGGGAGGCCTTGTCTGCAGCTCCATGCTCCAAACGCATTTCATGCAATCCTCCTCCCACACCTGTGGAGAAGATCCACAGAGCCATGATTTAATGTTCAGCTGAAGCCCCATTTATATTCCATCCCTATTGTATGCCTAGCATAGAGAAGCAGGCTAGGATGTCTGTGCATGAAATCTATATTCCCTTCTGAACCGAAGAACCAGCCCTAATATCTTTCTCCTTCCCTTCCTTCCTCGCTCCTCTTCTCCTCTCCTCTCCTCTTACCTTTCTCTCTCTTCTCCTTCTCTATCTCTCTCCTCTTCTTCCTCCTCCTCCATGTTCCCCTCTCCTCTCTCTCTCTCTCTGTCTCATTCACTCTTCCACTCTCTCATAAATCCAAAACATGAAGTCTCCAAGTCACCATGACCAGCGGACCTAGCATGACTCCTCTATACCAAACCACTGTGTCCCCCAACCCCAACTCAAGGACTCACTACAGAACTCTAGGAAGACCATGAGAAGGACAGCAAGTATGTGGGTAAGACTGGTTGACTTGGTTTCTTCATGTTCCTAAGACCCTCACAAAACACAGAGTCTGAGGGATTTGTGCTTAGCCTCAGATGATGGACAATAGAGCTATTTCAAGTCCTCTAGCTGAAGGAGAGTCCACTTCTGCAGCCCTGCAGAAAGGCTCCTCAGCCTGCTGAAGAAATGAGGTAACAAGGCTAGAGAGATGGCTTAGTGGTTAAGGTGCTTTCCTGTGAAGCCTAAGGACCTAGGTTCAATTCCTTAGTACCCACATAAGCCAGATGCACAAGGTGGCACATGCATCTGGAGTTCGTTTACAATGACTAGAGGCCCTGATGTGCCCATTCTGTCTCTCTCTCTATCTCTATGTATATCTATCTATCTATCTATCTATCTATCTATCTATCTATCTATCTCTCCCTCTCTCAAATCAATATATATATATATATTCAAAAAAAATAAAAGAAATAAGACCTCAAAGCCAGGTGTTGTGGCACATGCCTTTAATTCCAGCACTTGGGAGGCAAAAGTAGGAGGATCGCCAAGAGTTCAAGGCCAAGGCCACCCTAAGACTGCATAGTGAATTCCAGGTCAGCCTGGGCTGGAGCAAGGCCCTACCTCAAAAAAAAAAAAATAGAAATGAGGTATCTACCCTTCCATGTGGATCTACCTCAGGAGCCCCAACCAGGGTCACTATTTCCAGCTTGCCCCAAGACCCCTGCTTAGTAAGAACTTAAGATACTATTATATCACTTCAAAAATCCAACCAGTGTTGATTAATAAACATGATTTTCCAAGGCTGTACTGACATGTGCTTGATGCCAAAAATCCATTTCCCTTGTTTAATCAACTGAGAAGGGTTGAGAAATGGTTGTAAGTTAGGGTGCTTTGTCATGGTCCCACAGAAAGTTGCTTTTCCAGGGTGCCTTACATACACCCTGGGGGTGTGGAAGAGGAGAAAAAGGCACCCTCTTTTAGCAAAACCTACATTCCACAGCCGGACACATGGATATGAACTCCATGATGAGGGTGGGAGATTCTGAAGACACTGCAGAAGCAAGCTTTCCCTGGCAACCATAGTCATCCAGCCCCTTCCAACGGGTCCTTTGAGAAGACTTCTCCTGGGCTGGAGGGATGGCTTAGCAGTTAAGGCTTGCCAAGCCAAAGGACCCAGGTTCAATTCCCCAGAACCCACATTAGCCAGATACACAAGGGAGCACACATGTATGGAGTTCATTACAGTGGCTGGAGGCCCTGCTGTGCCCATTCTCTCTCTGTGTCTCTCTCCCTCTTCTCTGTCAAATAAATAAATAAATAAAATATTTTTTTTAGAACAAAAAGAAGACTTCTCCTAAAACCACACAGTAAAAACACAATAACCAAACAAAGAACCTGAAACGAGAGTCTGTAATCCTAAACGTGCTCTAGCTCCTTGGATAGATACTCCTGCCTTTCTGACCTTCACTTACCCCTGTATGTAATGAGGAAATTGCAATAGATTAGTGATTGATGACTCATTTCTTACCCATGGAGTGTGGTGGCTTAAATATCAAATGTCCCCCATAGACTCACGTTTTGGAATACTTAGTCCCCCGCTGATAATGCTCTTCTGGAAGGTTGTGGAGCCTTGAGGAGGAGGAGCCTTGCTGGAGGAAGTGTATCCCTAGAAACAGGTCTCAACTTGTTACAGGCCTTCTCTACTTCCTCCCTGGTGATGTGAAGGCGGGCCACGGGCTTCTTGCCCAGGCCCTCCACACCTTCCCTGCCATAATGAAAGTGCCCCCTAGGAACTGAAACCAAAACAGCCCTTTACCTTGCCTAAGCCGCCTCTCGTCTGGTACATTGTCCCAGCGGTGAGGAATCCCCAGAATCGAGGTGAAATTCCAGGTGTGCTGAGCATCTGTAGTCCGAGCGCTGGGGAGGCAGAGACAAGAGGGACCCCGGGGCTCACTAGCAGCTAATCTAGGCTGAGTGACAAGCTCCAGACCAATGAGAAACCCTGTTTCAGGACTGGAGAGATGGCTTAGCGGTTAAGCACTTGCCTGTGAAGCCTGAGGACCCGGGTTTGAGGCGCAATTCTCCAGGACCCACGTTAGCCAGATGCACAAGGGGGCGCACGCATCTGGAGTTTGTTCACAGTGACTGGAGGCCCTGGCGTGCCCATTCTCTCTCTCTCTCTCTCTCTGTCTCTTTCTCTGTCTGTTGCTGTCAAAATAAATAAATAAAAATAATCAAAAAAATTTTAATATATAAGAAAAAAAGCACCCTGTTTCAAAGGAGGTGGACCATGTTTGTGAGGATGAAATCTGAAGTTGTCCTCTGACCCCTAGTGCACACACATGTACATCTGCACACACACACACGTACATCTGCATACACACATACACACACACACACACACACACACACACATAGAGAAATAAGTGTTTCACCCAAAACATCAGAAGCAAAACTCACGGAGAGACACCACCTTCCTGGCTCTCCAGCACCCACGAGTCTTTGGTTCCAAAGCTCAAGCCATCCGTTCCCTGTGTGTCTACTCCTTCCTTGCTCCGCTCGTAACTATGACTGAGGGCCTTTTACACTCCAGGCCCTGGTCAATGAGCTAGGGTGACAAGACCCTGACGAAACACAGCTCTTGTTCTCACAGAGCTTCTATTTCAGGATGACAGAAAACCACCCCAGACACAAAGGAGACGGGATGCCCCGTGCATGGTGGTGAGTCCTTTGTAGAAAGGCCAGTCAGGGCCCCAAAGTGCTGTTCATTGTCCCCCTTGTTTCTGGCCACGTGACCCTGCTACACATCTCACAAGCCCTCCCTTCCCTTCCTCCTCCTTCTCGGCTGGCCCTGGAGCCCTACCCTTCATTCCTTACCGCAAAGGCAAACGATGACTCCCAGAGCTGACACCACCTCGGGAGTCTGTTTGAAGGAAAGGACTACAAAATTATGAACACAAAATGAGCTGTAAAAGCTAGGTACCACAAATGAGAAAAAAAAAAATCATAATGACAAGGTCCAAAATAGTTGATAAATACCACAAATGTATCTATAATACAGAAAAATAACATATTATTTGTATCCATTAACTGCTTGTCACACACCCATCTCATTAGAACTGTACTTTTTGTTGTTGTTGTTTTGCTTTGTGCAGGCAGGGTCTCTCTCCAGCCCAGACTGGCCTGGAACTCACTCTGTAGCTCCCCTCAAACTCACAGCAATCCTCCTGCCTCAGCCTCCTAAATGCTGGGATTAAAGGCACCACGTTTAGAACTGTGCATGTTTGGTGACCGGAAGGATTTCACACACGAATTCCCAGTATTGTACTATAACCCGGGACACTTCTTCTTGTCACATACTTCCGGTGCCAGGTGCTGTGTGCTCGCTCATGGACTGACATGATTCTAGCTGGCATTTCCGTGTCACCTCATCAGGTGGATGGGCACAGAGGATGGTCAAGGGACCTTTCAGATGTGGGTGGAAGGAGGGGAGCTCTTAACATGTGAGCCAAAGTGAGCCGTCTCTCCCTTCAGTCAAAACATGTGGTGACGATGATGAGAAAAAAAACTACTACAAGCATAGACAGCAAAATGAAAGTGTTCACAAGCCGTGCATGTGCCCCACTGACCCCATCACGTGCTTTCTCGATTGAGGAAATATTGTGCGTGCACTTGAAGGCCACAGGATGTGACAGGAAGAGCTGGAGGGAAAAGCCACCATGAGAAGCCAGCAGTTTCTAACTGATCGCAGTTCAGATTACCACTGGTGGGTCACACGGGGTCCTGGTGTGGCTTTGGAAGGACTCGTGCCGCGGGGGGTCCCGGCCACCTAGCCCGTCAGCTTCTCAGTAAATCTCCCTCGGCTTTCACCCAATTTGTTTTCCTTCACCTCTGAAAAGGAAACATCCCACAGAGATAACTCAAGCAACAATGAGAAGTCTGCTAGAGTTGAAGGACCACAGGCCCCAGGCGGTTTCAACCAAAGAAAGGTTTGCTGTACAGACCTGGAAGCCATGAACCTGGGTCAAGGGGACGGTGGACGTCAAGGAGATGGAGCTGGCCCGCTTCGGAGCCCTCCGCGTCTGGTAGAAAGCATCTTCTGCCTACATCTCTTCAT
Source organism: Jaculus jaculus (assembly GCF_020740685.1). NCBI lineage: Eukaryota > Metazoa > Chordata > Mammalia > Rodentia > Dipodidae > Jaculus > Jaculus jaculus. Next base: position 9,289,005 of record NC_059109.1, read on the forward strand.
ACCATCTTTTCTCTGTGCATGTCTCTCTCTCCTGGCATCCAAAAATGCCCATAAGACTGATATTAAGCCTGGCGTGGTGGCACACGCCTTTAATCCCAGCATTCGGGAGGCAGAGGTAGGAGGATCGTCGTGAGTTCGAGGCCACCCTGAGACTACATAGTGAATTCCAGGTCAGCCTGGGCTAGAGTGAGACCCCACCTCAAAAAAAAGATTGATATTAGATTAAAACCCACTCTAGGGACCTCATTTTAACTTGATGGTCTTTATAAAGATCCTGTCTCCAACCAAAGTCACATTCTGAGATACTGGGAGCTAGGACTCCAATACCTCCTGTGGGACAGATTTCTACCCCGTGGAAACACCCACACTACAGCGCATCTCTGCAGAGAGCCGGGAGGGAGGGATGGAGGGAGGGAAGGAGGGAGCCATAACATGTTTACACTCTGCATTTAGAAAAATTACCTCGTTAGCTGTCTGTCTGCATCCACACCCAGCTGCAACCACTAAATCAATCATGGAGGACCCGTTTGGCTTTCCTGGACAACGTAAATGGCACATTTTTGAATTTGTCTTGATTTCTCTGGCTGTCTAAAGTGTCAAAATGATGGAGGGGGGCTGGAGCAGCTGGAATCCGAGGACACGGGAAGAAGATGGGGCCTCTTCCGGCTGCAAGGGGGACACTGAGATGCGTGTTGAAGGACCAGAGAATACAGACGGGAAACAAGTCCCGGGCTGTTCCTCATGGCCATCGGTCTGCCCCTGGAAGAGACAGGCTAGGGACAGACAGGCAAGAGAGTCTAGGGAATTTCTCAGCCCTAAAGGTGTGTGGCACAGTCCAAAGAAATTTGAGAAGTCACAAAAATCGTTGCCCAGGGCAGCTGCAAGGACTCAGTATTCCACATGTACGGAGACCTCAGCAATATCCCACGACAGCCAGACACAGATCCCCACAGAGAGCTGCACAAGGCCCTTCACCTGGGACCCCACTATCTGAAGCCGGACTCCAGCTCCTGTTGCCCAGGGACTCCGGAATGATCACCATAGTTACTGCCCCTTGTCCTCATGCTGCCCCGCCACATCCCGTCTCCCCAAGTCCAGACGGGGCTCCATCTACATGAGAAGCCCATATGTTCCTGGGTTCTCATCAGGACCACTACATTGACCCATGTCACTGCTAAGTGCTGCTTCTCTGTGAGCCCCAATCACACTGAGACCAAAGGGCAGCTGGGGGAAGGGGTGAGTTGAACTCTCAACTCCAAGTGACCATCAACATAGCAACATCCATGAGGGCCGGTCATACCTCCTTCGCAGGACCTATTGCTCAGGTCAGCTTGATTTCAGTTACACTGTGAGACACATCAGTGAATCATAAACTCTGCCGAGTGAGTCACCGCCAGCATTTGAAGAAAAAAATAAATAAATGAATAAAGCTAAGCAAGCTAGAAAATGTCAGAACACAGGACGTAACTTGTAGCTTGATTGTGAAACTCCTGTTTCATTCCCACGCGTGGGCATGGAGACAAAAAGTGAGCGTGTTTCTTACTCTAACTTGAAGTCATAAATGCTAAAACACACTCATCGGGCTTTGTTAGTTATTGGACCCATTGCTGAGACAAACGACCTGCCCAAAAGCAGCCTAAGGAAGGAAAGGGTTTCTCTGGGCATGACAGCTTCAAGGGAAACACATTCCAGGGCGCTAAGGGGGCGTACCCAAGTGGGAGCACCTTTCAGCCAGAGGCAGGGACCAGTGACCAGAGGAAATAGGGTCCACCCTCAGGGACCTACTCCATGCCGCAGGACTACCTCCAAAATGACCCACCGCCTTTCCAACAGCGCCACCAGCTGAGTGCTCAAGCACATGAGGCTATGGGAAGGATTTTAAACTATTTTGTTTTTTGTTTTTTTTTTTTAATTATTTATTTATTTATTTGAGAGCGACAGACACAGAGAGAAAGACAGATAGAGGGAGAGAGAGAGAATGGGCGCGCCAGGGCTTCCAGCCTCTGCAAACGAACTCCAGACGCGTGCGCCCCCTTGTGCATCTGGCTAACGTGAGTCCTGGGGAATCGAGCCTCAAACCAGGGTCCTTAGGCTTCACAGGCAAGCATTTAACCACTAAGCCATCTCTCCAGCCCTATTTTATTTATTTGAGAGAAAGAGAGAATGGACATGCCAGGGCCTTGGGCCTCTGCAAACAAACTCCAGATGCATGCGCCACCTTGTGCATCTGGCTTATGTAGGTCCTGGGGAATTGAACCTGGATTCTTTGGCGTGGCCGGCAAGCACCTTAACCACTAAGCCACCCCTCCAGTCTGAGACATTTTGGATTCAAACCACACCACCACCATAAGCACTTAGGATTAGATGAAGCTAAAGATCAACGTGTCACAGAACTAGCTGGGGGAGTTATTGCAATGCAGGGGCCCGGGCCCCACTGTCCAGAGCATTTTGACACCACGCCTTTCTTAGTGAGGTCCGACATTCTGTGTTTAACAAGTTCTCTACATGATTCTGATCCCCTGCTTCCATGGAACACATTCGGAAGTAACAAATCACGGTATTAGAGGAAGCAGCCCTACACTGACGGTGACACAGAAAGATGCTTTCTTCCTCTTTTTAAAAATGTTTATTTATTTATCTGAGAGAGAGAGAGAGAGGAAGAGAGAGAGAGAGAATGGGCACACCAAGGTCTCTAGCCACTGCAAACAAACTCCAGATGCATGCACCCCCTTGTGCATCTAGCTTTTGTGGGTGCTGGGGAATCAAACCTGTATCCTTTGGCTTTGCAGGCAAGCACCTTAACCACTAAGCCATCTCTCCTGCTCACTTTCTTCCTCTTAATCCTGGAACTAAGAGAGAGAAGTGTGGGTGCCAAGGGGAGAGTGACATCTTTCTTCCCTTCGTGGACATGGATACACTATCTGACAGGACTGGACACCTATAGACCATGCTTGCTTGTCAAATGTATTCATGGGATTCAGAGCTAGGCAGAGTGACTGGTAAATTCCTCCCTCAAGTTAAGTGTCCACTGTCCACTGAATAGAACTGCCCATCTGGACACCCAGTAGTTTTAGAGGCAGTTTTTTTTATTGTTGTTGTTTGTTTGTTTTCTGAAACAGCGTCCTGGGTTGGGGACAGCTTGAGATGACTTTCATTTTTTTTTCTTTTAAGTCGGATCTCATTCTAGCACAGCCTGACCTGGAATTCATTCTGCAGTCTCAGGCTGACCTCAAACTCACAACGATCCTTTACCTTGGCTTCCTGAGTGCTGGTATTAAAGGCATGTGCCACCATGCCTGGCTATTTTATTTATTTATTTGCACAGAGAGAGAGAAAAGAGAGAGCACAAAAGGGAGGGAGAGTGAAATAGGCAGAGAGAGAGAGAGAGAGAGAGAGAGAGAGAATGGGTATGTAAGGAACTCCAGCCACTGCAAACAAGCTCCAGACACATGCACCACTTTGTGCACCTTGGCTTCCATGGGTCCTGGGGAATCGAACCTGAGTCCTTAGGCTTCACAGGCAAGCACCTTAACTGCTAAGCCATTTCTCCAGCCTCCTACTTTCATTTTCTAATCCATGATGATTCCAAGAGCAACACTACATCTGCCATTGATTAGAGTAGCACTTTCTAAACAGGTTCATGACTCATTAGTGGGTCAGGAAACTAATTTAGCATTCTGGGGACTGAGGTGGAAGTGGATAGAATAAAAATGGTAAACAAAATAATAAAATAAAAATGTCATAAACATGTCTGCTGACCAGTTGCTGCGGAACGAGACTTAGTGATCTTGAGACAGCGTTTATTTGCTCACGATTCTGCCATTCGCCAGGGCTCGGCGTGAACAGCTCACCTGTGCTTCGTGGTACCAGCAGGGTGGCTTTACCTTAGGACAAGTGGGTGAGCTTCCAGCACGCTCATTTATATTCCAAGCTGGCTGGGAGGGTCTGAATGCACAATGTCCCCTGTACTTCTGGTGTTTGAATACTTAATCCCCAGTTGGTGGTGATGTTTGGGAAGGTTGTGGAACCTTGGGGATGTGGAGCCTTGCTGGAGGAAGCGTGTCGCTGGGGGCCGGCCTCGGGTTGTCGTGGGCCAGCCACGCTGAGCTTGCTGTCTTTACTGCCAACGTGAGGATGTCCCTGCCATGAAGAAGCATCCCTTCCAAAACCGCAAGCTGGAAATAAACCCTTTCCTTCCCATAAGCAGCTTCTGGTTTGGGTGTTCTGACCCAGCAACAGTAAAACAAATGATAAATCCAGTGTCTCCCTGGCTGAAGCAGCCATGTGGTGGCCAAGCCCAGAGTCAGGGTGGGGGAGGACAGCTCAGGGCATGGCCAGTGCAAGGTGTGCTTCACTGCAGACCGCAAGAGAAAGCATGCTTTACTATTCTGAAAACATGGCTTTCTCGGCCCGGAGAGAAGGCTCAGTGGTTAAGGCACTTGTCTGTGAAGACTAAGGACCAGTGTTTGACCCTCCAGATGCCACATAGCCAGATGCACAAGTTAACTTAAAAATGCACAAGGTCACACATGTGCACAAGATGATGCACATGTCTGGAGTTCGAGTGCAGTGGCTGGAGACCCTGGTGCACCAATTCTCCCTCTCTCTCGCTCTCTCTCTCTCTCTCTCTCTCTCTCTCTCATTAAAAAAATATATATATTTTCAGCTAGGTGTGGTGGCGCACACCTTTAATCCCAGCACTCAGGAGGCAGAGGTAGGAGGATCACTGTGAATTCAAGGCCACCCTGAGACTACATAGTGAATTTCAGGTCAGCCTGAGCTGGAGCAAGACCTTACCTTGAAAAAAAAATCAGCTGGAGAGATGGCTTCATAGTTAAGATGTTTGCCTGAAAAGCCAAAGGATCCTGGTTCGACTCTCCAGGACCCACATAAGCCAGATGCACAAGGAGGCACATGCATCTAGAGTTCATTTGCAATGGCTAGAGGCCCTGGTATGCCCATTCTCTCTCTTCCTCACCCACCCTTTCTCTATCTGCCTCTTTCACTCTCTCAAACAAATAAATAAAATATATTTTTTAAATCCCTTTGCTCGTGTTTGTGTGCACACATATGTGCGTGTGTGCGTGTGTACCTGGATGTTGATGAAAAGCACATTCCTAAGAGATAATCACAATTGAGAAAGTTAAAGAGAGCTCCAATAGTAAAAAGCCTTGGGTATAGGCAGAAGACAAATCAGCTTTCTTTTATTTCTGTTTCCCTGACACTTGTCTTTATGCCTATCCCTATCTTCCTAATAATCCTGCCCCCTTTCCTTTCTGATTTTTTTTCTCCTGTGGGACTATTTCTGTCTACCCCAGAAAGGGGAGGCACCAATGGACTAAATACATGATTCCATCTGGGGTGGTTTGGATTTCTGCTCCCCACAGACTCAGTGTTTTATTAATGCTTACAACTTGAGTCTCCAGCCACCTGACTGGAGGTGTCACTGGGGGCAGATCCTAGAATCTAGCCCAAAGGTGTATTTGAAAGTAGATCTGAATTCCAGCCCAAAACCTATGCAGAAAAGTCTGAGCTCGGGCTGGAGAGATAGATCAGCGGTTAAGGCATTTGCCTACGAAGTCTAAGGACCCATGCTTGACTCTCCAGATCCCACGTTAGCCAGACACACAAAGGTGAGGCAAGCGCAAGGTCGCACATGCGCACTAGGTGGCACAAGCATCTGGAGTTCAATTGCAGTGGCTGCAGCCCTAGCATGTCAATTCCCTCTCTCTCTCTCTCTCTCTCTCTCTCTCTCTCCACCCCCTTCTTTCTCTTTCTCTATCTCTCTTGTGTTCTCTGTAAAAAAAAAATAATTTTTTAAAAAGTCTGAGCTCTGGGGATCCTGCTTGCTGCTGGTTTTGTCCGTTTGTGCTTCCTGCATTTTGGTTGTTGCTACCTGGTGGAGGTTTCACCATTTATGTGTGTTTATGGATAAGAGCCAGCTTCTTCCGCCATAAGATGAAACTGCCCCTGGATCTTTAATAAACTTCTTCCTCCCATAAACACTGGTTGGATGTTCATCCCAGCATCGTGGAGCTGTCTACAATACCATCTGTTGCAGTCCGGTTCGCATTGCTGGTAGAAATCACCCAACACGAGTAGCTTCTGGGAAAAAGAAGTTTATTTTGGCTCACAGGCTCGAGGGGAAGCTCCACGATGGCAGGGAAAAACGATGGCATGAACAGAGGGTGGACATCACCCCCTGGCCAACAGAAGATGGACCACAGCAACAGGAGGGTGTGCCAAACACTGGCAAGGGGAAACTGGCTATAAAGCCCATAAGCCCGCCCCCAACAATACACTCCCTCCAGGAGGCATTAATTCCCAAATATCCATCAGCTGGGAACCTAGCATTCAGAACACCTAAGTTTATGGGGGACACCTGAATCAAACCACCACACCATCCATGACCAGGAATGGTGAACCAATAAGTTTATTGGAATTACTCAAGTAGGAACATAAGTGACTAGGCAGTTGCATTACCCAGAAAGCTCTCCCCAGCACAGGTGACAGCTGACAAAACCACACCATTGGAATCCGTGCACAGCTTGCAGGCAGATCCACTGCCCCCACCCCCCCCCGCCACCCCTCCGATTGTGTTTACAAAATATGCCACTTTCTTTGCTAGGGCTGGGCATCTCCTGATTCTTATGAGCCTCTCTCCACAATATAAGAGGGAACCATTAAATCCAGAGGCGATGCTCCTTGGTGGTCTAGTGGTTAGGGTTTGGCACTCTCTCCAGAGGAAACAGTCACATGACACTCTATTTTATTGTCCTTCTCTCCTTATCTCTTTCTTTTTCAGTCCTGGCATTTCTGTCACCAAGCCATTTCTTTACACCTTACCTTTCAGATTTAAACATCTTTGTCAGACATACGCATATGTAACCTTAATATGAGCTGGGGGGGGGGGTTCCCATGGGATGTATTCTCTGCATAGCATCACCTACAAATGGAGTACTGATCAGTAGCCAAAGGAAAGTTTATGTTTCTTGACATTTTCCTGCAATGATTAAAGAATATTAATAAGGCCGGGCGTGGTGGCACACGCCTTTAATCCCAGCACTCGGGAGGCAGAGGTAGGAGGATCGCCATGAGTTCAAGGCCACCCTGAGACTCCATAGTGAGTTCCAGGTCAGCCTGGGCTCGAGTGAGACCCTACCTCGAAAAACCAAAAACAAAAAGAATATTAATAAGCGGATCGATTTACTAACTACAGATAAGCCTTCATAAGGTCCCTCATCTTCCTCTTTGCCCCTCCCTGGCAACTGCTGTGGGGTCCCTTAGATTAACACATCCACAGAACTTTCAACACTGGACCCCAAAGTCATTTCCAACTACCCCGCCTCTCCACCGCTCCCTCTCTCTTACTGAACTCATCCTTTCCTCTCGGGTTCCAACATGTTCCTCTCTGAGATCTTGATTCTGCATCACTCGAGGTCTAGAGCTGAGGTTAAGCTGAGAGAAGGAATCCAAAGCAGAATTTGAAAATACAAGGTGCTCGTGGGTTCCGCGTTTCATCTGATGCCGTCCGGAGGAAGGGCCTCGAACGGTGCATCAGGAGAAACTGCAGTCCCGGGCTCTGGTGCTGGCAAGATGTGCAGCCCCCGCCTAAACCACAAGTCGTGGCACCCACTGGTGAGGGTCATCGTGAGAACAAAAAGATCTGCCATGTGTAAACGCACATAGCAAGGAGTTGAAGCCCCCCGCCCCCGGCAATTCTTCACACGGGGGACTGATAGATGCTGTGATGGGTAAATTCTGTTGTGAGCTTGATCAGGTTAGGAAGCAAGAAAGAGACACGCCTTTCGGATGGGTCTGCGAAGGTGTTTCCAGAAAGGATTAATGGAGGAGGAAGCTTCTTCCAGAGTGGGTGGCTCTTCATCCAGCCGTAGATTATATATATAAAGCAACTCTAGATGCCAGGCATGGTGGCGCACGCCTTTCATCCCAGCACTCGGGAGCCAGAGGTAGGAGGATCGCTGTGAGTTCGAGGCCACCCTGAGATTACAGAGTGAATTCTGGGTCAGCCTGGGCTAGAGTGAGACCCTACCTTGGAAAACAAAACAAACAAACAAACAAAAAAGCTCTAGGACACAGGAGCTTGCCTGCCTGACTGCCCATGCTGTTCACTGGTGTGTGCATCTACCCCGTTGCCGCCCTCCTTTGTGGACGTTAGAATCTGACCTCATCAGCCTTCCCAGTGAAGAGCAGCGGCTCTCCGGGAATCCTCCAGGCCTTCGGTGCCAGATGGGCACAGCTGAGGTGTCCGGCCTGGGGGACTTGACAGCCACCAGGCTCTCTGACTCTCGGGCCTGCATCCAGCCTCAGGGGCTGCTGTCGGGCTGCCCAGCCTGTCTCCTGCAAACCAAGCCAGTAATTCCTCTCTACATAGTCGGTCCACCAGTCCTGCTCCCCTGGTGTGGCGGCTGGATTCAGGGGTCCCCCATAAATGTAGGTGTTCTGAATGCCAGGCTCCCAGATGAAGGAGGCTTGGGAATTAACGCCTCCTAGAGGCAGTGTATTGTTGGGGGGAGGGCTTATGGGTGTTATAGTCAGCTTCCCCTTGCTAGTGTTTGGCACACTCTCCTGCTGCTATTGCCCACCTTATGTTGGCCAAAGGGTGATGTCCACCCTCTGCTCATGACATCGTGGAGCTTCGCCTCAAGCCAAGCTGCTCTTGGTTGGGTGATTTCTACCAGCAATGAGAACCTGACTGCAACACTGGAGATCCCTGACATACGCTTTGATCACTTCACAGGGTCTCTCCAGAGATCAAATTAGGAAACGCACATGAAATACCTTTGTAAAACACAAAATCTGATGCTGTATGGTGGTAGTATATTTTATTGAGCACAGAAATCTCGCACCTTTTCTCTTGCTCACATTGCCTCGCTTGTGACAAAGCTCGTGAGCAGTTAACACTTTGTGTGTGTGTGTGTGTGTATGTGGACACCAATGATAGCTATAAGGGTGCATGGAAATGATCCTCTCCACTTCTTACCAACAACACACGTATTTCTCTGCTAAGAGAATTCAGCCTCGAGTTCATAGAAGAAAACTGTGATTTAAAATATGAAGACTGTTATTTCCTCCAAGGCTAAGGGGAAGGAGCCAAAGTTTCTATAGCTTGGTGGTTCCCTAAACCAGCAGCCTTAGCACCTCTTGGAAAAAGTAAAATGTAAATTATTGTGCCTAAGAACCTGTCAAGAGCTACCTACTCAGAAATGCCAAAGGAGGGGGGGGGAGCATCATCTAGAAGTTTGATTCACACTTGATATCAAGCATGATAAGACCAAAGGAATGCTAACAAAGTGGGGTGGAAAGGAGATGTGATTTCCCTTATGTAGACCTGATAAGGTTTTAGACAGGGAAACCAGTCTTTGTAATGCTACATGCTCCGCCTATACTCAGACAGCTTGATTACCAGAAGAGGGTGTGTCTCCCCTGGGAAGTCTATGTCTCCCTAAAATCCATATGTTGAAATCTTAACGCCTGAAGTGATGGTATTTGGTGACAGGGCATTTAGGAAGTAATCAGGTCTTGAGGACAGAGAGCATGTGTACGGTGTTAGTGTCCTTGTCAGAAGTGACTCCAGGGACTAGGAAGGTGGCTCAGTGATTAAATGCACTTGTTTGCAAAGCCTGCTGGGTTCAGTTCCCAAGCCTTCCGTGTTAGCCAGATGCAAAATATGTTGTAAACGTCTGGTGTTCATTTGCAACGAAAAGAGGCCCTGGTGTGCCCATGTATACACACATGCACTGGAGAAATGGCTTAGCAGTTAAAAGACTCTTGCTTACAGAGTCCGCTGGCCCAGGTTTGATCTTCCCAGTACCCATGCAAAGCCAGATACACAAGGTAGAACATCGGTCTGGAGTTCATTTGCCGTGGCAAGAGGCCCTGGTGTGCTCTTCATTCTCTCTCTTCTTTCTCTTCCCCAAATAAATGAATAAACAAATATTTAAATAAAGAAGGTGGAGAGCGATTGAGGACAATTCCAGATGTCCACCTCGGGCTTCCACACATACACACAGCCCCTCCCCATATGCACACAAAAAGAAATAATAAAAATTTTTTTTAAAGTAAAAACTAGGGCTGAGGAGCTGGCTTAACGGTTAAGGAACTTGCTTGTAAAGCCGAAGGGCCCAGGTTCGATCCCCCAGGACCCATGTAAACCAGATGCACAAGATGGCACATGCATCTGGAGTTTGTTTGCAGTGGTTAGAGGCCCTGGTGTGCCCGTTCTCCCTCTCTCTCTCTCTCTGTTTGTCTCTCCCTCCTTCCCTGTCTCTAATAAATAAATCTAAATTTTTAAAAGTAAAAGAAAAATAAAAATTAGAGCAAGTTAGACAGGCCATGGGCATAGACCTCAGATGCCCCTAGTGGTGAGAGAATATTCAGATAGAGGAGATGACCAAAGGAAAATTTAAGGGGGTGTTTGGGGGGGAGGGGAGCAAAGAGGGTGACCAGGAGCAAGTTAGCCTGGAGGAGTGTCCTGAGAGAAGCCAGAGGTGAGGGGAGGTGTGGCTGGGGGCAGCTCTTAGCAGCCTTGAAACTGTTGGAAGGACTTGTCTTTTCCTTCAGCGGGTGGGGAATTGCGGGAGGTTCTGAGCAGAGAAGAGATCTGCTCTAGCCTAGATTATGCAGCCGCTGTGTTGTAGGTAGACAGAAGATCAGCAAGGGCGATCGCAGGAAATCCAGTGTCGGTTTGCTCCTGCAAAAATCTACGCTGGGGGCTGGAGAGATGGCTTAGAGGTTAAGGCGTTTACCTGCAAAGCCAAAAGACCCAGGTTTGATTCTCCAGGACCCACGTTAGCCAGATGCACAAAGGGGCGAACATGTCTAGAGTTTGTTTGCAGCAGCTGGCAGCCCTGGCGTGCCCATTCTCACTCTCTCTCTCACCCCCCTTTCTCTATCAAATAAATAAATAAATAAATAAATATAACATATATTTTTTAAAACAACTCTAAGCAGGGACTGGAGAGATGGATCAGTGGTTAAAGCGCTTGCCTGCAAAGCCTAAGGGCCTGAGTTAGATTGCCCAGTACTCATGTAAAGCCAGATTCACAAGGTGCTGCATGCATCTGGAGTTCGTTGACAGTGGCTAGAGGCCCTCATGCACCCATTCCCTATCTGCTTCTCTCTCTCTCTCTCTCTCTCTCTCTCTCTCTCTCTCTTTTAAATAAATAAATAAATCTACGCAGACAATGATACTGGCTTTAACTGAGAGGCGTCAGTGGAGGCGGGGAGAAGTGAATACATAGCCAGGTCAAGGCAGTAACAGCCGTCCTTTCCTAAGGATAGGATGCAAGGCGTTTGAGGACTCGAAAAGTCAGAAGGACTCCAAGGTTTTCGTGTCCGGCCACTAGAAAGGTCACTCCATTAGTCAAGGTTCTCTCCAGGAGCAGAAGCAATGGGATGGACATAAAAGGGATTTATTGAACTGACTTGCAGGATATGAGCTGGGCGGTCCAGCCACAGCTGTGTGCAGGCTTGAGCGTTGAGGAGCCAAGGTGAGATGCTCAGTCGCCGAGGCTGGATGCCTCAGTAATGCCAGTCTGGCACTGCAGGCCTGGAGGCGTCCCGGAGACCCGCTGCTCTCCAGTCCATATTGGAAGGCTGATGAACCCATCATTCCAGTGTCCATGAAGGATAGTCAAGACAGACAAACATATGAGCAATGACGGCAGCCCGACAAAAGGCACTCACCAGCAAGACACACGGACAGTCAGGCAAATAGGTACTATACTTTAATCCCAGCACTTTGTGGGCGGGGGGAGACAGAGGTAGGAGTTCAAGGCCACCCTGAGAGTATGTAGTGAATTCCAGGTCAGCCTGGGCTAGAGCAAGACCCTAACTCGAAACAAACAAACAAAAAGGCACTATATTATCGTCAAGCTTTAATCATATATAGTCCACCACCAGAAAAGCCACCCACTCCGGAGGAAGGAATTCCTCCCTCTGTGAACCCTACCTGGAAACAACCTTGCCGCCCCACCTAAGAGGCTGGTCTCTGGATTCCTAATCTGATCAGCTCGGCAACAGAACGGAACCATCACATTCCATCAAGTGTGGTCTGACGGTCCATCGAGTGTGGTGTGTCGAGTAGGCAAGAGCTACTGCGTGCTTAGGGACGGTCTTAGTTGAGTATTTGAGAAGCAGAGCCTGACACACTGATTTGCTTGCAAGAATCAGAGAAATGAGTTTGGGATGACCAGTAGGTGAGGTGAGGAGTAAGACAGGAAATAAAAACTGCACAGTATACTGTTTGAGATGCCAGTGGGCATCAGGGTGACAGAGGGGGAAGAAGTGGGTATAGGCGTCAGGAGTTAGAACAGGTTATCAGGGCAGAGCCAGGATTTTATATATATATTTGGACAGAGAGAAAAAGGCAGAGAAGGAAGGAGAGTGTGAGTGTGGATGTGCCAGGGCCTCCCCCCACTGTAGAAGACCTCCAGGATGTATGTGTCACTTTGTGCACCTAGCTTTACACAGGTGCTGGGGAACTGAACCTGGGCTGTCAGAGTTTGAAAAAAAAAAAAGTGCCTTTGATCACTAAGACATTTCTCCAGCCTCAGAGCCAGGCTTTGAACCTGAGAATACAGAGCAGAATGCTTCTGACAGAAGAGGGAAGAAGTTCTGGGCTGTTGGGAAGTCCATCTGTGCTGGTTTGATTCAGGTGTCCCCCATAAACTCAGGTGTTCAGAATGCTAGGTTCCCAGCTGATGGAGATTTGAGAATTAACGCCTCCTGGAGGCAGTGTATTGTTGGGGCCAGGCTTATGGGTGTTATAGCCAGCTTCCCCCTTGTCAGTGTTTGGCACACTCTCTTGTTGCTATTGTCGGCCTGGGGGTGATGTCCACCCTCTGCTCATGCCATCGTTTTCCCTGCCATCATGGAGCTTCCCCTCGAGCCTGTTAGCCAAAATAAACCCTTTCTTTCCCTCCAAAAGCTGCTCTTGGTCAGGTGATTTCTACCAGCAAGGCAACACCATCATTTGAGAAAGGTTAGACTGGGTATGCAGACACCTGCTGTAGTCTGTGGGGTAGATCCTAGGGAGCTGGTGCTGTGGACTGCTGGCATTTCAATTCCCATCCCCTCAGCACAAATACAAGGGAAGGTAATCTCCTCTGAGGCTCACCTATTCTTGAAGACTCCCTGGGAGCTCACTGGATACACGCTGAGAGGCAAGTGAGATGGGTTCTGCTTAAGGCTTGCTTAGAAAACAGAAAACGTGATTGACTGATATTCTCCAGATCCGCAAACCCCAGAGTCCTGACGGCCAGAAACAGACCAGCTAAGAGAGAAGTCAACGTCACCTGCTGACATTCTGTCGAGTAGGTGAGAGCTACTGTGTGTTGAAGGAAAATGCCTCAGTTTGGTATTGGAGAAGCAGAGCCTGACACACTGATCTGGTTGCAAGGATCAGGGAAATGAGTTTGGGAATGACCAGTAGGTGTGTTACAGAGTAAGACAGGAAATGTGTTAATCACCTCCTGGGCATTGCTATCAGCACGGGGTTCAGTTCCCTAGGGGGGCTGTGAAGAACACTGTTATCCACCAAAACATGAGGAAGCTTATTTCTACTTTTTAAAAAATATATATATATTTTATTAGCCAGGCGTGGTGGCATATGCCTTTAATCCCAGCACTTGGGAGGCAGAGGTAGGAGGATCGCCGTGAGTTTGAGGCCACCCTGAGACTGCATAGTGAATTCCAGGTCAGCCTGAGCTAAAATGAGACTATCTCAAAAAACAAAACGAAAAAGAACAAAATTTATTCTTCATTTATTTGAGATTGAGAAAGAAAAGGGCAGATAGAGAGAATGGACGCACCGGGGCCTCTAACCACTGCAAACAAACTCCAGACCCATATGCCACCTTGTACATCTGGCTTACTAGGGTACTGGGGAATCGAACCTGGGTCCTTAGGTTTCACAGACAGGTGCCTTAACCACTAAGCCATCTCTCTAGCCTGGAAACTGATTTCTTATCCTCTGACTCTCATCAATCATTGGTTAAGGGCTGTTCCTTTAGCTCTTAACTTCCTGGTACCTGCAAGTCTGTCCCTTACTTGAGCCAACCACCCTCCTGTGAAAGTCTTCCAACAGAGAGTGTCAGGTGTTTCCAACAGGAAATTGTCAGCATTTGCTGAACCACATGCCATGGGCGGGTTGGCAGGACACAGCATGGGCCATGATTGGTTTCTCAGGTACCTCAACGTTGGGCTGTTGTGGTAGTTTGAATAGATGGTCCCCAATATATTCAGTATTCCATTAGCTTGAAGTTTGGATCTGCAGCCACCTGGCTGGAGGAGGTATCACTGGGTGGATCTTAAATTATGGTGGTGGGTTTGAGATTCCAATCTAAAGATATGCAAAGTGTGCCTAGCTAGAGTTCCTAAAGTGTGCTGTGCTGTATGGGTTTTGACTTGTGGTTTGTCCCTCCCTCCCTCCCTCCCTCTCCCTCCCTCTCTCTCTCCCCTCCCTCTCCCTCTCCCTCTCTATCTCTATCTCTATCTCTCCGTATCTGTGGAGGCAGGCCAGCTTCTTCTGCCATTATGGAACTTCCCCTCGGTCTGTAAGCTTTAGTAAATCCCTTCCTTCCACAACTGTGCCTGGTCTGGACGTTCATCTCAGTGAACCTGAAGTTGTCTACTACAGCTGTGTTTTTGCTTGTCTTTTTTTCGGATCCAAGAACCATCTTCGTGATAGAAAATAAGACAACTGACCATCTCCATCCGGAGAAATCAAACTGCCAGAGCGAAGACTCCGTCCGTGCTCCATCCACCGGGCGTGCTATGGTCGGAGATCAGAGCCGCAGCTGGTCCTAGTAAGTGTCAGAAGCTCGCAGGGTGTTGGGGAGAGCTGACCATCACCTGGAAACTACCCAAACTCAATTCTTGGGGTTTGGTGAGTGAAAAAGGACACTAAGCAATGGCTGAGGCTCCTCCCCTGATCCGTCCATCCTTGAAGAACTCTAGGAGCTCACTGGGAACATACTGAGAGTGTGTGAGATGGGCTCACTTAAGACTTGTTGAGAAAACAGAAAACACAAGGGTGTGTCCCGACATAGAGCTTCAGACCACATGAAGGAGCTGACACCCCAGCCCTTTGGGTATGCATCAATTAATTAGCCCCTGGTTCTTCACCATTGAAAACCTGATGATAGTAAACATAATTCTCAGGCTGGAGAGATGGCTCAGCTGTTAAAGGCGCTTGCTCGCAAATCCTGGAGGCCTGGGTTCAATTCTCCAGTACCCACAGAGAGCCAGCTGCACAAAAGGGCACATGCACCTGGAGTGTGCTTGAGTGGCTGGAGGCCCTGGCATGCCCATAGTTGCTCTGTCTGTCTACCTCTTTCTCTCTGTTATCTTCTCTCTTTTTCTCTCTCTCTCTCTCTTAAATAAATAAACAAAAATATTTTGGAAAGGGAAATCATAATTGCCTATTTTGTCCACTTTCAAGATGTGCATGTGCACGCCATACACCTGTGCACATTCTCATGAAAATCTACTCTTGTCTACAAATATTTTTCTAAAGTTTTTAATTTTAAATTTTATTTATTTGCAAGGAGAGAAAAAGAGGAGGAGAGAACAGGCAAGCCAGGGCTCTAGCCGCTACAAATGAACTCCAGGTGCATGTGCCACTTTGTGCTCCCAGCTTTATGTGGGTACTGGGGAATAGAACCTGGGTCCTTTGGCTTTGCAGGGACGTTCCTTATCCACTAAGCCATTTCTCCAGGTCTTGTCTACAAATCTGTTTCAACTCTACAAAGTACTAATTTGAATGGACCAATTTGCCATCCATTGACCCTGTATGGATCAACTCCACGTGACTGTTTGGAGTCCATTTTCTCCTGTCAATATTGAGTAAACCCTCCCTTCCCCAGATTTGGCCTGGATGAGCAGTTCCTTAATAAACAAGCTAAAACTTTTAGGACTTAGCAGGTGTCAGTGTTATGGCTTTACTATGAGCTGTCTTCTGCAAGATTTGTGCGGAACACTTGGTCCCCAGCTGGTAGTTAGCACAGTTCTAGAAGATTCTGAAAACTTCAGGAAGAGGGACTTCACTGGAGGAAGTAGGTCACTGGGGGTATTCTTTGAGTTATGCCTGGTGGCCAGTCCCTTCCAGAGACTGCTTCCTGTCCACCACTTCAGTGGAGCCCCAGCTAATTGGAAAAAGGCTCATCTTTGCATGGGCTATGCCTGAGGACAATGGCTGACTATGCGCCTTGGGTGGAGCCTCTCCAAGACAGGAAACTCACAGCTTCTCCAAAGATGTCCTGATAAACCTAAACAAACAACTTACATTCTGATCAGATGCAAGCTGGTGATCTGTCTTATACTCAGACATCCCCTAGCTTTGACTGCCTGAATCTGAATGAAAGCTCTGAGTGCAGGTCAGTTCAGGGAGCAGTCAAGTGCATCCCCCACCCCCTACCCCAACCTTCCATTAAGTGTGTTCATTTTACAGTCCACCCAAACATGGCCGGATGGTGTGTATACACTTCCACTGTGAAGTGCATGGGGCCACACAGTCATGGGAGAACCCTCTGAAACTAGGAGCCAAAATAAGCTTTTCTTCCCTTAGATTATTTCTGCCTGATATATTTGTTTTGTTTACTTTATTTTTTTTTTTTTTTCCAAGCAGGGTTGCATTCTAACCCATGCTGATCTGGAACTCATTCTAGCTCCTGGCTGACCTAAAACTCCTGGCAATCCTCCTATCTCAGCCTCCATTCAAATTTCTGCACCACCATAATGGGCTTCTGCCAGGTGTTTTGTCACGGCAGCTAGAAATGTAACTAACAGTCAGGAAACTGGGGTGACTATAAGGTCTCTAACAGGAGAGTCCCTCAAGAGCTCCTGAGACTTGCAGACAAATACCTGTTCTTAGGCTAGGGAGATGGCTCAGCAGTTAAAGGCAATTGCTTACAAAGCCTGTTGGCACGGGTTTAATTCCCTAGTATCCACATGAGGTCAGATTCACAAAGTGGTTCATGCATCTGGAGTTGGTTTGAGTAGCGAGAGACCCTAGCTCGCTCTCTTCCTCTTCTCTGTGCTCCCAAATATATATATATATTCTGGTTTTATGAGGTAGGGGCTCACTCTAGCCCAGGCTGACCTGGAATTTACTCTGTAGTCTCAGGGTGGCCTTGAACTCACAGTGGTCCTCCTGCCTCTGCCTCCCGAATGGTGTGCCACCATGCCCAGCTGTATATATGTTTTGAAGAAACTTGTTCTTATAAGAACAACACAAAAATAGAATGCTTGTACAGAAATTGTTGCCACCTTTGAATCAGAGCACTTGTTGGGGGTGGGGGGAGGGAGGATAGAGGTAGGGTGACTGGACCCCTGAAGGTTAAAAGGGCAAGAAAGTTTGCACTTAATAGAGATCAAAGATGATCTGATTTCTTATCTCTCTTGCCTAGTGCTCCAGACCTGTTTTTCTACAAACAGCCAGTACCCCTCCTGGGAAGGAGATCTTTCATAGGATTTAAACATTGTGGTTGGTCAAGTTCAGTCCCTAACCTCTTCCTGAGACAGCCCCTAGCCCTAACCAGCCAGCTGGTACTCTGAGCTGGAGGACAGCCCACCCCCATGAGGTCATAAATACCTTTGCAAGGAGAGGGCAGGCCTCCCTCCCCCTCCCCCTTCCCCTCCTGGGCTGGCTGGGAGGGCCCCTTGAACTTTTATCTCTTTCCACACGGTTTTAACCCCCCAGGCCCTCCACGTGGGATCTCTGGCCACTCAGGTGCATTTCCTTGGCTCTGTACCTCCCTCAATAAATATAATTACTTAACAACTATCCTTCTTGGTTTTCTTTTTTATTTAATTCTTTGACTAAAATTAGAAATGACCCCAGGGGGCTGGAGAGATGGCTTAGCGGTTAAGGCATCTGCCTGCAAAGCCAAAGGACCCAGGTTCCATTCCCCAGGACCCACGTTAGCCAGATTCACAAGGTGGCACATGCATCTGGTTTGCAGTGGCTGGAGGCCCTGGTGCACCCATTCTCTCTCTCTCTCTCTCTCTCTCTCTCTCTCTCTCTCTCTCTCTCTCTCTCTCTCCCTCCCTCCCTTCCTCTTTCTCTGTCCAATAAGTAAATAAATAAAAATAAGATATTTTAAAAATGAAACGACCCTAGGGTTTGGGGTGCAAGGATTTTCCGTTACAACCCTAGATCTCTCTCCCACACAGCCCTTCTCCTCCTGTTCAGTGCTCACACTCATCTGTAGCTTCTCAACCACCAGTACTAGCCAGGAATCAGTGCTCAGCCATCCACATCCACCCCTTGGCTGCCCACCATGCCCCCGCTGCCAGGCCATCGCCGGCTGCCTCGCGCCGGGCTCCTGTGGGCTCCGTTCTCTCCAAGAACCAGCGGGTAGAATGTTTGAACACGGGGTTTCTCTCCCTCTCCAAACTGTGGAGATGAGGTGCATTTTTCAGGAGCCTGATGACAGGGGAAAGGAAGAAAATGAGGTCAAGTGGAACTAGGAGCGGAAGAGAAGACATCACCACACACACACTCGAGATGAAAAGATCACAAAGAGATTCTTCCGTGGCAACATAATAGAAAAGCCAGGAGAAATAGATATTTACCTAGCGAGATATAAATTCCCTAAATTGACCCAACGAGAAGTAGGGAACGAGAAGGGCCAATTACAGCAGGAGCGACGAGCAAGGTGATTGAGGATCTACCATTAGAAAAGGCACCGGGAACAGATGGCTTCACAGCCGAGTTCTATGTACCCTTTAAAGAACAAATAATCCCAGCGTTAATTAAACTCCTCCAGATCATAGGGAGAGATAAAACGCTGCAATTCACTGTATGAAACTCCACATTGCCTTAGAACCAAAACCCCGTACAGATTACTTAGAAGAAAAAAAAAAAATCAACTCTAAAGCAACTCTAAACCTATCGTTCTCACGAATGTAAATCTTAAAAAAAAAAAAAAAAGAAAGAAAAGAAATAAAACAGTAGCAAATGAAATCTGTGAGAATGTCATCATTGGGTGGGATTTACCCTAAGAACACACAGATTGATGATAGGAAATCAATTTAACGTAATTCATTACATCAACAAACCCAAGGGGAAAGTCAAGGACATTGCTCAGCAGTAGAGCCTTTTCCTCCTGTGTACAAAGTCTTAGGTTCCAGCCCCAGCAGCACCTCAGAAAGAAAACACTGAAAAATAAAATCAAGGAAAATAAAGCGGGGGGGGGGTTGCTTATCTGAAAAATAAAACAAATTCAAGTGATCACATAATGAAAGATGGACATGTTTGATGAACTAAGGACTGTCAAAGAAATAGAAGAAATTCAGGCATTCATTGGACAGAGAGACGCTGAGTGTCCACCAGGCATCAAGCCGGGATCTGACCACGGAAGGCTATATAGCAGTGACCAAAGCAGACAGACATCGTCCCCTGCCAATGTTCTCCTCAGAATGACTAGCTGCTGCTTCTTTTTATTTACTGATTAGAGAAAAGGAAAGGAGAGAATGGGAGCGCCAGGGCCTCTGGCCACTGCAAACGAACTCCAGGTGCATGCACCCCCTTGTGCCTCTGGCTTACGTGAGATCTGGAGAATATAACTGGGATCCTTTGGCTTCGCAGGCAAGTGCCTTAACCGCTAAGCCATCCCTCCAGCCCCTAGCTTCATCTTTAAGAAAGGAGGAAGGCTCACAGGACTAGGAAGCGAGCAGAGCTTGGGAGTTTCACAAAGGCTTTCCAGAAAGCTATGAAAGCAGTAAGTGGTCGTCAGGGGAGAGGAGACTGGCGGAGCTGACTGCAAGTTGGTCACGGAGCTCCAGGGAGGCAGTTTCCATAGCTCATCGCCCATCCCGGGGTGAGCTTTACAGTGATGCAGCTCCTGGAAGGGACCCCTTGTCCAGGCTCCTGTAAGGAACCTCAAAACACTTCAACTTATGTGGAATTGTTTCTTTAGTCTGTCACTGGTGGCCTGTCTGGGATGGATAAACATTGTTCAGCTCTCCCCAGGAAAAGCCACACGACATGGGAGATGGATTCTGATCAGAGATAGCAGAGAAGAGGCAGAAGGAAAGGCTCCATTATGATAAGGGTATAGGATGAGAAGGCAACAGGGGCTGCAGAGATGGCGCAGCAGTTAAAGGCACTTGCTTGCAAAGTCTGGTGGCCGGGATTCGGTTCCCCAGTGCTCACATGGAGCCAGCTGCACAAAGTGGTACAAGTGCCTGGAGTTTGTTTACAATGGCAGGAGACCCTGGCGCACCTATTCTCTCTTTCTTCTCTCTAATTAATAATAAAATAAAAGAATCAGCCAGGCGTGGTGGCGCACGCCTTTAATCCCAGCACTCAGGGAGGCAGAGGTAGGAGGATTGCCGTGAGTTCGAGGCCACCCTGAGACTCCATAGTGAATTCCAGGTCAGCCTGGGCTAGAGTGAGACCCCACCTCAAAAAACCAAAATAATAATAATAAATAAAAATAAAATAAAAACAAAAGAATCAGAGCAGGGATAGGAAACTAGAATGTGGACCGTGCTCAGGGAATGGAATGAAATGACAGCCAAGGAAAGCAGGACAGACGCACGGGGACGGGGGACAGCAAGGCCGCACCGCGGTGACAAGAACAGCAGAAAGGAATTCCTGTCTGCCACTATCTCCTCCATTGACCCTATGACTGGACATTGAGGGCTGTTGGACTCACTGTCCCCGCCCACCCTTGGCAGGCACCACGCGACAAGCCTGCTGCACTTTCTGCGTCACAACCACTAACCTCTGCCTCGTTCCTCCAAGATCCCAGCCCAGTGGTGCCTCAGCGGCCCCCAAATCCCAGCCCAACAGAGCCTCAGCCCCGGCAAGAGGAAGAGTTCCCACCACCTTGCCCCCAGGTCAGCTCTCGATCCATCTGAAGACAGTCATCGCTGAGAAAATGTCGTTCTTTCAGCAAAACCCCACACTGGAACCCTCGGGGCCCCGCTGACCCCGAGGCTCACACCACTGCAGCCGGACATAGCTCCATCCTCCGCAGCCAGGGCCGTGCCAGCGGCAGCTCACCCTATCGTTTGCCGCAGACCCCACAGGTCTGAGTGATTAGAACACGTGTTCCAGGCTGGAGAGATGGCTTAGCGGTTAAGCGCTTGCCTGTGAAGCCTAAGGACCCCGGTTCGAGGCTCGGTTCCCCAGGTCCCACGTTAGCCAGATGCACAAGGGGGCGCACGCGTCTGGAGTTCGTTTGCAGAAGCTGGAAGCCCTGGCACACCCATTCTCTCTCTCTCCCTCTATCTGTCTTTCTCTCTGTGTCTGTCGCTCTCAAATAAATAAATAAATATTTTTTAAAAAAAAAAAAGAACACGTGTTCCAATCCTTCACCCGCGCAGATTGGCGGAGTACCCCCAAGTGTCCGTGGCTGGACGGAACTCTCACTGTCTAGTGAAGAATGACTGGTCAGACTTGGGGGTCATCACCATGTACACTGAGAACCATAGCTGAGTACCTGGTCAGTAGGTCTGTGCCCAATAGTCCAGCCTGGCCGGACAAGAGAAGAGAAGCCAGCTCCAAAGACGAACCCACCTTTCAACTACAGAACCCTTCAGACCATGAACCACCTGCAAGCCACAGTTCTGCTAAAATAAACTCGAGCTCACGCCCATGGGAAACACCCAGCAGATTTCCAGGTGTGAACCAGGCTCTTCCCTTCCTTCCTGGTGGGTTTTCTGTGTTCTACCCCCATCACCCTGATTTTGTGGGAGCACAGATCAGCTGATTGAGAGGAGCTACCCACAGACAGGCCTGTCCCTACATCTTTGTTGGAGACACCTTTTAGGAGGCGGGGCACTCATGGGTCCTTTTCTGCCTACTCCCTCTCGAGAAATGATGGCCCCTGAAAGCATGCTACAGTGCTGGAAGCAAAGAGGAGAACTAAGAGAAGGAATCATGGGGCTGGAGAGATGGCTCAGTGGTTAAAGGCACTTGTCTGCCAAGCCTGACGGCCAGGTTCAAGTCTCCAGTGCCCACATAAAGCCAGGTGCACAAAGTGGCGCGCGCATGTGGAGTCCATTTGCAGTGGCTAGAGGCTCTGGTGCGCCATTCTCATTCAGTCTCTCTCTGTCTATCTCTCTCTCTCTCCCATTGCAAATAAGTAATAAATAAAAAATTTAAAAAGGAGCCATGGACTCCTCCCTGCCCACCATCTGCTAGAGCATGACCCACAAAAGCAGCGACATGCTCCAGACCAGATGAGTTGGAAGCCTGGCCTTGGGGAGGGGGGCTCCAGTCTGCAATGGAAATTGAGCCCCTAAGCTCCTTTGTTGGCTCCAGCATGGCCATGGAATGCTCTAGAAGAGAGACTACTCATTCACCTTAGGTGGTAGGCAGGAGCCAGATGGTGCATGGGGGGTCTTCCCACTCCATTTCAAAGCAGCAGCTCTGGGCATGGGATCAAAAGATTCCTGGCTCCAGGATGCAGCAGCCCCTAGCTGGAGAACTTCAGGCAGTTTCTTCAAGCTCGCCGAGCCTCGGGCTTTTTGTCTATGAAAGGGAAATGTTAATGTTCCGCCAAGGTTATTAAGAGGATAGAATGAAATAATGCTCGTGGCGGGATCACCTCATCAGAGTTACCTAATGTGTTGGAAGCACACGGGAGTCTCTGGAGGCGCTGGGAGATGGCCTTTCTATGGTTCTCTGCCCGCCCACTCCACCACTGGACACGTGTCCTCCTGTCTCACTCAGTCATCAGGCTTTAATCTCAATACAGATGTTGACAAAACCCCAAGGCAGGCTGGAGAGGTGGCTCAGCTGTTAAGCAGGCTTCCAGCATGAGTTCAACTCTCCAGATCCTATGTAAACAGCTGGGCGTGGGCCCCTGCACCTGTAGGCCCCTGTGGTGGTTTGACTCATGTGTCCCCCACAAACTTAGGTGTTCTGAATGCTAGGTCCCCAGCTGGTGGCAATTTGGGAATTGAATTACCTCCGGGAGGCAGTGTATTGTTGGGGGCGGGTTTATGGGTGTTATAGCCAGTCTCCCCGGGGGCCAGTGTTTGGCACACTCTCCTGTTCCTGTTGTCCACCCAATGTTGGCCAGGAGGTGATGTCCACTCGCTGCTGCTCATGCCATCGTTTCCCCCTGCCTTCATGGAGCTTCCCCTCGAGTCTATAAGCCAAAATAAACTCTATTTGCCTACAAGCTGCTCTTGGTCTGGTGTTTTCTGCCGGCAATGCGAACCTGACTGCAACACCCCCAGTTCTTGTAGAGAGGAGGAGGAGAGACCAGGGAATAGCCCTGGCTTGTGAAAACCAGTAAGCTCCCTTATTAAGCTCTGCCTCCAATAGGAGGAGTGGAGCAGGATGTTTTGCACCAGCTACCACAGACAAGTACACTCCCACTGCAGGCGAGCACACAGGGCACTACAGGAGTACACGTGTGTGCATACACTACACACACACACACACACACACACACACACACCCCAAAATAACAATACTTCATGGTCAAGGTCCACCAGGAATACCCTTGCAATCTCACCAAGTGAGGTTTGGTGACTCGCCACAGTCAGAGAAAGAACTGGCCTGATGGGAGGCTGACTTTGGAAGAAGGCATTGACCAAAGAGACACAAGTGAACCCGGCCAGCTGAGCTGAGGCAACCTCCAATAGTAACTTTACTCGCGGGCTGGAGAAATGGCTCAGCAGGTACTTGCAAAGCCTGATAGTCTGGGTTTGCCAGATGTGCAAAGTGGCACATGCATCTGGAGTCCATTTGCAGCAGCAAGGGGCACACACATTCTCTCTCTCTCTCTTTCCCCATGCAAGTAAATAAATGAAAATAGGAAGAAAAAAACTTTACTCTCTCATCCATGTGCCATCCTGCCTGATCCCCACTATCCCTGCACAAGCAGGAGCTGGAGTATAACAGCCCCAACACACAGTACTATTATTTCCATTGTACAGACGGGAAAATTGAGGCATAGAGCTAGGAAGTCAGCTTTTTCAGGGTCGCACATCCCATATGCAGCCCAGCCAAGGCTGGAAGATGCACAGGCTGGATCCCAAGTCTGTGATCTGATCCACAAATGATTCTGAGCTTCAGACCCAACCCCTTCTCATAGTTACCTCCTTGGATCTGGAAGCCTGCAGCAGGTGAGTAACTATGAGCCATGAACCCCAGAGTGGGAAAACAGAGGGTCAGAATATGCTCACGCCCAGCTACTTACAGCCTGACTTTGCGACAATAATGACAGATCTGAAAGGCGCAACCCAAGAGCCCATGGCTTGTAAAACAGTGATCATTTCTGGCCTTTTCTAGATCATTTTGGCTGACCCCTGACTCACCACGTTCACTGTCTGTCATAAAACCCACTTCTGAGGCTGGAGAAATGGCTTAGCAGTTATTTTGATGCCCCAGGATGCACATAAGCCAGATGCACAAGGTGGTGTATGCGTCTCAAGTTCGTCTGCAGTGAATGGAGGCCCTAGTGTGCCCATTCTCCCTTCCCCCACCCCCACCCCCCACTCAAATAAATTTTTTTTTATATTTTTTGTTCATTTTTTATTTATTTATTTGAGAGTGACAGACAGAGAGAAAGACAGATAGAGAGAGAGAGAGAGAGAATGGACGAGCCAGGGCTTCCAGCCACTGCAAACGAACTCCAGACGTGTGCGCCCCCTTGTGCATCTGGCTAAAGTGGGACCTGGGGAACCGAGCCTCGAACCGGGGTCCTTAGGCTTCACAGGCAAGCGCTTAACCGCTAAGCCATCTCTCCAGCCCTAAATAAATTTTTTAAAGGTTAAAAAAAAAGAAAAGAAAACACTGCTTCTGCCACTTTCTTTGTGAGCCCAGACCAGGTGCTTTTCTGGGTCTCCATTTTCTTCTCTGGAAAATGGGTTGGTCACGGGAACAGGACAAGCTAGTGCGTGTCTGCGCAAAGCAGGCATTGGGGAACGTGCAGCAGTTCTCACTGAAACTGGAGGTGAGACTGTTGGTTCATTCCTGTTTCTCATCGCGCCCCTGAGGGCGACTTGGGCAGACTGCTTCTGACTCACAAGGCAGAAGGGTGGAGCCCAAGTCTCTGCAGTCCTGATTCACACTCACGTTTTTGTTTTGTTTTGCATTTAAAAATAATTTATTTGAGAGCAGAGAGATATAAAGAGAATAAATGAGTGCACCAGGGCCTCTTGCTGTTGCAGATGAACTTGAGATGCATGTGTCACTTTGTGCATCCGTGTTTCTGTTTTTAATTGACAACTTCTATAATTGTAGACAATAACCCATGGTAGTTCCCTCCCTCCCCCGACTTTCCCCTTCGAAATTCCACTCTCCATCATATCCCCTCCCCCTCTCAATCAGTCTCTCTTTTATTTTGATGTCATCATCTTTTCCTCCTATTATGATGGTCTTGTGTAGGTAGTGTCAGGCACTGTGAGGTCATGTACATTCAGTTTTTTTTAATTATTTATTTGAGAGGGAGAGAGAGAGAAAGAGAGAATGGGCATGCTAAGGCATTCAGCCACTGCAAATTAATTCCAGAAGCATGAGACACCTTGTGCATCTGGCTTATGTGGGTCCTGGGGAATCGAACCTGGGTCTTTTGGCTTTGCAGGCAAGTTCCTTATCCACTAAGTCATCCCTCCAGCCACTATACTCAGTTTGAAGCATGAGAACAGAGGGATATGACCAGGAAAGCTGAGGAGATGAGCCTGTGATCCACCTAAGCAGATCTGATAAGATTTGGGGCAGGTGAACTTTGCCCTCCTGGTGCAAGGGGTTTACCTGTACGCAGATACTTGGTGACAAAGTGTCCTAGGCAGTGCAAGGCCTGTCCTCCAGCCCGCCCCCACACTCAGTGGCCTCCCCTCCCCTCCTCCCGTCCCTGGGCATCCTGCCCCTCACATGCGCTCACTCGCGTGGGGAACAGCACTTCTGTGTTTGTGAGTTTTCGGTGTCTGCAAGCACCCACGGCCGTGCACAGCTCTCCGGTACAGACATTTGTCAAAGATGACACTCCAGTCATCCATGCCACCGCAGACAGTGACAGATGTGCTCTCCGGCGCTGCTGTCCACGCCGCAGAGGATGGATGGGGGCGCTGGCACCCGCTAAGCCAGCCTGCACAGGGAGCCGTGGACCAGGCGAGAGACAAATTACAGCCTGGTCAGGGGCAGAGTGCTCTGCGCTGCAGACGCTGGCTGGCTCAGCCTGACTTCTCCAGCCCCTCCCAGCTCGCCCCAGTTCCCTCTCCTGCCTGAGGCCTGCCCAGACCAGATGTGTGCCTGGGAAGTGCCTGACGAGAAAGAAAAGAGGGGAGGGGAGGAGAGGGAAGGGGAGGAGAGGGAAGGGGGGAGGAGAGAGGAGAGGAGGGGAGGAAAGGGGAGGGAAGAGGAGGGGATGGGAGAGGAGAGGAGGAAAGAGGAGAGGAGGGGAAGGGAGGGGAGGGGAGGAAAGGAGAGGGGAAGGAAGAGGAAGGGAGGGGAGAGAAAAGAAGGGGAGGGAAGAGCAGGGAAAGGGAGGGAAGGGGAGAGGAGAGGAAAGGAGAGGAGAGGAGAAGAGGAAGGGGAAGGGGGCACGGGAGGGGAGAGGAGGGGAAGGGAAGGGAGAAAAAACAAAAAGGAAAGGTGAGCTTGTGGGACTTTATTTTCCCAATAGCAGTAATAATAACAATTAGCCCCTTTAATCCCAAACCATCCCGTGGCGGAGGTACAGGAAAGCCAGGTGGCATAGCAATTTTCCCCTTCTTAATTGAAATGGCCCATCCTGAAGGGCAGATCGTTAAGACTCAGGAAGATCCAAAGCCTACAAGGGCCAGGAAGAAAACATAACTTGACGTCTCAAGAAGCTGAAAATGGTCAGGCTCGCCCAGTCCCCCTCCCCGCCCCCACTGCCAAGGTTACATGAGCAGTTACAATCGCTGGGGAGGAGAGACTAAGGCAAGAGCCGACTATTCGGAAAGCCTGCCATGAGCTCCAGGGATGTGACTTGTGTGGGTGGGCTCCCCAGTGGGGCCTTGGAGTCGCCCACACCCCTGCAAGTAACCCCAATAAACGTGCTTGTTCTCCTGGCTAAACTTGAGTGGAATCATTTCTTTTTAAAAAGTATTTTACTTTATTTATTTATTTGAGGTGACAGACAGAGAGAGAAAGAGGGAGAGAGAATGGGCGTGCCAGGGCCTCCAGCCACTGCAAACGAACTCCAGACGCGTACGCCCCTTTGTGCATCTGGCTAACGTGGGTCCTGGGGAGCCGAGTCTCGAACCAGTGTCCTTAGGCTTCACAGGCAAGCGCTTAACCCCTAAGCCATCTCTCCAGCCCGAGTGGAAATCATTTCTTGGACCCGACTTAGCTGTTCCATCTAGAGTTAACAGGCATTTTATTTGTGCCGCCCCAAGAAAAGTTAACACAGCACAAGGACAGAGAAGTTATAACCCTCTTCAGAGGGCACACAGCAAGTGGCACGGGCAGGGGCTGAATCCAGGGAGCCTGGCCTCAGCATTCAGTTCCCAGCAAGGTGACGATTTGTGGATCTGGCACGGCGGGGATCTCATATCCAAAACAGGACAGTCCAGGGCACTAAAAGGACACAAAGCAATGAGGTTGCCCTACAAAATGGGCAGTCGCAGAGCTTGGTCCCATTGAGGTCCAGGGAACCTCATGATCTGTTGTTGTTTTCTACTTCCCTCATTCACTGTCCCCCACCTAGACATCCCCACACTGAGATCATTAATCTGTCCCCTCTATGTCCCCGAAGCCAGCTCATGGTCCTCTGTGATTCAGTAGCAGTCTTTATGTCCCGTGACAGCAGAGAAAACAGACCGCATTAAACAAACAGAAATGAAACAGTCTGGGCTGGAGAGAGATGGCTTAGCGGTTAGGGCGTTTGCCTTCAAAGTCAAAGAACCCAGGTTCAGTTCCCCAGAACCCAAGTTAGCCAGCTGCACAAGGTGACATATGCATCTGAAGTTTGTTTGCAATGGCTAGAGGCCCTAGTGCACCCATTCTCTCTCTCTCTCTCAAATAAAAAAAAAAAAAGAAAAGAAATAAGAGAACTCTTTAGAAATGAGACAGTTTGGAGGACTGTTACACACTGGTCACCGGTCACCTGTTCACTGACTGAATGAGAACTTTAGAAAAGGTCACAGTTTGGGAGCCTGACAGAAGTGGCTCTCTTGGAGCCTTCATTTCTTTGTCTGTAAAATGAGATGGCAAAAATTAAAGCCACTGAGGAAAATGTCTGGCAAAGTGGGTGTCCAGGACTTGCGAAGAGCTTACAAATTCTAGGCGCTTGGGTTTCTCTCAAAGGAAAATGGGTTGGGGGCAGTCGGAGGGTGTGTGGACTTGCAGCTTGAGCGTCCTAAGGCTGCGACACTAGATGGCCCATCTCCTCCGGCTCTCTGCAGCTTTCCTCCCCACGTCTGTGAGCCAGGCCAACTGCTTGACTCACGCGTGTGTGGGGCAAGGAGAGCCACGCCAACAGGAGGCGGTGCTGTGCTGAATCACGCTGGCCAACTGTTCCAAACTTCCGCAGGGTAGATCCTCCTCCAAGGACTGACGCACCCCGGGGACACGGACCTATTGGGACCTGGACCCTGTCCGCCACCCTTGATGTGCCACACCACAGAGTCCTTCCCAGGCAGCCCAGTTATGCAGACCAGGCCTGAGTCGGCAGGAGCTGGCCTTGGCAGCAGCCCTGAATTCACGCATGCAGGGACACCCACGCTGGGAAGGAATCTCTGTCACTCACCGCTCAACTTCTATAAACACTTGAAAAGTCATTTTCTTTTTCAATATGTGGGCAGGATGCCACCAAGCCAGGAAGCCTCAATAAAGAGACCTTGAGGGATATTTTTTCCAAGCTTTATGGGGGAGGGGGAGCCTGGATGGAGTTTGGTATTGACTTGTTTTTTGTTGTTTGGTTTTTTTTTTTCCCCCTCTTTGCTGATGGTTTTTGGATAAACACATAAATCAATATCATTAGACAACGTGCCTTGTTCAGTACAAAATTACCCCTGTTTTGCATGACTTTCCCCCTTGTGATTAATATAAATGACTTAAGTTAATTACGTTTCTCTTCGTGGAAAAAATGTATTTGTCAAACTGCTGAAGCATCAATAAGGAATGCACGATGTCGTTTGGAGGATGGTGGGATTGCAAATGAGCAGCCCAGGAAGTGAAGGGAGTCACCCGTCTGGGGGTGTCACTCTGATTGAGTAGGCACACTTTATATTTACTAATGGTGACAAAAGCATTTTTCTTAGTTAAGCACTTGCGCATCCCGATGAGGTAGATTGATGTCGTCATTATTAACAATAATGGCACCTCAGGCGGAGACAGAACCGTGTTCTCCAAGTTCCCACATTGGGCTGCGTGGACTCAACCTCACCTGGGTTTCTCGAATGAAACCAAAGATGGTGTTTTAGCAGCCGTGACACCCACCCCCCACATCCCAATATGAGCCCAGGAAATGGAGTTGGCAGACAGAGAAGCAAATACAGATGTTTGGAGAGTGACAGGAACAAGAGAGAAAGCAAACTATGTAGTCATTACGGAATACAGCAAGAAAGAAGCCACAGAGGTCTGAATGGGAAGGTATGTCTCTCATAGCCTCAAGTATTTTCAATTAAGGTTAAGCTCCCTGTTTAAGTCTCCAGTAGCCGCTGGGAGGAGGTGTCACTGGGGGGGGGGGGGAGGAATATCCTGTGGTCCAGCCCTAAGGTGTGTTTGGGGGCTGGATCTTGATTCCAGCCCAAAGGTGTGAAGAGAGCAGTGTGGGCTCTGACATTTGGTGGTTACTGGTGTTGGTCACTGGTGTTGGCTTGCTACAGAGAGAGACGTGAAGTCTCTTCTCTCTGCTTGGATGTAGGGAAATAAACAACTTCTTCCACCATGGATAGAACTTGCCCTGGATCTATAAGCCTAAAATAAATCCCTTCCTCACATAAACTGTATCTATCTGGAAGTCTGTCCCAACAAAGTGAAGCTGAGAGGTGAAGTCTCTTCTCTCTGCTTGGATGTAGGGAAATAAACAACTTCTTCCACGATGGATAGAACTTGCCCTGGATCTGTAAGCCTAAAATAAATCCCTTCCTTGCATAAACTCTGTCCCAGCAATGTGGAGCTGCCTGCAGCAGAAGCTGAGAGGTGAGGCAGCCCAACCATATGGGGACAGTAGTCAGACTAAGGCTCAGGTGACAAAGACTTTGCTCAAGGTATATATAGCATGTTACTGGCAGGGCTGAGGGGATCCCAGGACTCTTCACCGCCAGGCCTTATACTCCGATCCTCTCTTGTCACCAGACGACTAAAGTTGACCTTCTCCCGTGGCAAGTAGGCAATGGCGGGTGGTCACTCAGGGCCACGGGGACATCTCAGCCACTGACTGTCCTCCAGGGTGTCTGGGATGGCCACTCTGCTTCAGGTATCCTATACTCGATGCTGAGGCAAGATTGAGGAGCAGGTGAAAGGTGATCCCAGGACAGGCAAGGGAAGAAGAAAATGTGAAGCGGGAAGAGAAGATAGTCGATCCAGGGAACAGTCAAGAAAGGAGACCACCCACAACCCTGAGCCCAAGCCTGCCTCGAGAGACTACAGGGAATACACCTGTGGATGAAAAAAGGTAGAGAGTGAATGAAAAAAGTCGAGAGTGGATGAAAAAATGGAGGGAGGGATGAACGGAGAGATGAATGGAAGGAGGGATGAGTGAACGGATGGATGGAGGAGTGGGCAAGTGAATAGATGAGTGTATGGATGGATGAATACAGATGGATGGATGATGGATGGATAAATGGGTAAGTGGAGGGAGGAAAGGATATATGGATAAAGGATGAATAGATGGGTGAATGGATGGATCAATTGATCAATCAATAAAGGGATGAATGGATAGGTAAAGAGTGAAGGAAGGGACAGATAGATAAAATGATAAATGAATAGAGTGGATGGGTGAGTGAGTGTATGGATGGATGAGTGGGTGAATGTATGGCTGGATGAGTGGGTGGGTTTATGCATGGATGAGTGGGTATATGGACAGAGGAGTGGGTGGGTGTATGGCTGGATGGGTGGGTGGGTATGAATGGATGGGTATAGCAAATGGACAGATGGAGATAATGACATGCACTGATGGCCAAAGAAGGAAGAAAGTTCAGCTCCTGTGGGCAGAGGAGAGTATCATCCTAACCATGCACTCGGACCCACACTCTGCAGAATGGGCACGTATTGACCCACTTGTCCCCAATGAGCAACTATTAAAGTAAAGAAGCCATGGGAGGGGAAAGGTCCCTCTCTGGGCCTCTGAGGATGTTAGCAGACCGGATGCTCCTATGTCTCCTTCCGTTCCCTGCAAAGGCCCAGCTGCCCACCCCCCACCTTTGAAACACACGATGGTTCTCCAGGAGCGTTAATTAAACGTTGGTGGCTGGAAGGTAGTGAATCATCTTCTGTGTTACGTGTGACCATGTTTACTCATTGGGACTCTGCTTTTAATACCAGTCTAATTAAAGCATGTCACCACTGTCCATTAGCAATGAACTTGGAGGAGGAGATGCACGTGGGCATGGGCACAATACCACGCAGCAGCGCTGTGTGCCCAGCAAGCTGTGAGGCACTATGAGAGGAGCGTGTAGGCGGAGGGCCAGTCCAAACTCAGCTGGGATGATCCGTCTTCACCTTCGTGGATGGACGGATGTCATGGGTGGATTTGGACTTGGCTGGAGTTAGAATCACCTTGCAGACACATCTCTGGATGTGTTGGTGAGGGAATTTACAGAAAAAAGAAAACAACTGAGGAGGGACAAGTACCTTGAATGTGGTGGCACCATCCCATGAGTTGAGGTCCCTAAGGCAATAAAAAGGGAAAACAGAGCTGGAGAGGTTGCTTAGTGGTTAAGGTGCTTGCTTGCAAAACCTAATGACCTGGGTTCAATTCTCCAGCCCCCACATAAGGCCAGATGCACAGAGTGGTGCATGCATCTGGAGTGTGTTTGCAATGGCTCGAGGCCCTGGAATGCCCATTCTCTCTGCCCCTCTCTCTGCTTGCAAAAAAAAAATTTTTCAAAAAAAAAGGGGAAATAAAGGCCAGGCTTGGTGGCACATGCCTTTAATGCCAGCACTCAGGAGGCAGAGGGAGGAGGATCACCGTGAGTTCAAGGCCACCCTGAGATTACATAGTGAATTCCAGGTCAGCCTGGGCTAGAGCGAGACCCTACCTTGAAAAATCAAAAATAAATAAATAAATAAATAGCGTCAGCATTCATCCCTGCTTCCTGAGTATGGCTGCAATTTGGCCAGCTGCCTTACACTCATGCCATCACCCCCTCTCTGCCATGATGGTCTGTGTACCCTGAAACTGTGAGCCACGAGAGCCCTTTCTGCCTTTAAGCCCGTCCTTCCTTAAGTTGCTTTTGAAAAAAAAATTTTTTTGAGAGAAAGAGAGAAGAGGCAGAAACAGGAAGAGAGAATGGGCACATCAGGGCCTTCAGCCTCTGCAAATGAACTCCAGACAGTGTGCCCCCTTGTGCGCATGTGCGGCTTGGTGCGGCGAGTGCCTTAAACGCCTTGTAGGCCATCTCTGCAGCGCTTGACGGGTATTTTGACACAGCATTGAGAAGAGTAGCTGCTACAGCAGTTAATTCACACCCACGATGCAGGAATAACACACGCACTAGCTGGGTGCTGCTTTGAAAAGCCTGCCATCCCAAGTCCAAGCCTCCCAGCACCCACGTGAAGCCAGACGCAGAAAGGGCGCATGCCTCTGTAATCCCAACACGCCTGCAACCACAGGAGGCATAGTGAAGAGATTACAAAGCCCAGAGGGGCAGCTGGTCTGTCATTCCGTTGCAGCTGAAAGACAGCCTATTCCAAAGGTAGAAGGAGGTGGGCGTGGTGGCGCACGCCTTTAATCCCAGCACTCGGGAGGCAGAGGAAGGAGGATCCTAGTGAGTTCGAGGCCACCCTGAGACTACAGAGTGAATTCCAGGTCAGCCTGAGCTACAGTGAGACCCTACCTTAGAAAAACAAAAAACCAAACGTGGAAGAAGAGCACAGATGCCTGGAGGTTGCCACATGCCACAGCATGTGCGCACGTGCATGCACACGCACACACACGTGCACACACAAATAAATAAAGTATATTTTTTGAATTAACGTGCTAGCTGTCACTTGCGAACTAACCAGAATACTAGTAACTCTTCCACTCGATTCATCTTGGAAGAGCCAAGACAATCATAAGAAACGTTCTGGAAAATCTGACTCAAATTTGTAATCAAAAATACTCCAGGGCCAGGGCATGGTGGTGCACACCTTTAGTCCCAGCACTTGGGAAGCAGGGGTAGGAGCATCCCCCATGAGTTTGAGACCACCCTGATACTACATAGTGAATTCCAGGTTAGCCTGGGCTAGAGCAAGACCTTACCTCAAAAAACAACAACAACAAAAAAAAAAGGTGTATCATGGCTTTGGAGCACCTGGGTACCTTTGCGGAACCCTCCTAAGTCTGTTGAGGCCCAGTCTACCTTCTTGTGGTTTAAGGACAGGTTATTCCTCTCTCAGAATGTTCTAGAGTCCACTTGTAACACTTTCTTATCTGTGACCCTCCAAGTCTCCAGGCTCAGACTATGAAAATAGGTTTTTACAATAATGTGAATTCTAGAATCCCTCCAAGGTTGTCATTTGCCAAAGAAAGATTCCACGGTGTTCGCTGCATCTTGTTTCTTGCATTTTAGCCAGACTTGCTTGGAAGCGCAAAGAGTTAATAATGCAAAATATTATGTGTGCTCTATAGTGAGGAGGATGGCCTGACCCAAACACTACCAGGATTTAGAGAAAGGTAGACTATATATGCATACAGCAGCAGGTGGTAGGCACTTAAACTTGGGCCCCAAAGGCTGGGTGAGCGTTGGACAGCAGGAGGGGTGGGAACAAAGGCTTCCTGCGCAGGGTACCACCTTACGAGGGTGTGATGTAGTGGTCACATTGAAGTCTGTGTGGCACCATGCGGAGAAGCAGAGCTTGAGAAGAAAGCAGAACCCAGGCTGGAAAGATGGCCTAGCAATTAAGGTGCTTTGCCTGCAAATCCTAAGGACCCAGGTTCTATTCCCCAGTACCCACGTGAGCCACATGCAAAAAGTGGTGCATGCATCTGGAGTTCATTTTCAGTGGCTAGAACCCCTGGTGGGCACATTCTCTCTCTCTCTCTCTCTCTCTCTCTCTCTCTCTCTCTCTCTCTCTCTCTCTCTCTCTCCCTCTCCCTCTCCCTCTCCCTCTCCCTCTCCCTCTCCCTCTCCCTCTCTCCCTCCTCTCTCCAATAAATAAAACAAAAAAAAAAGAAAGCAGAACCCTAGATGAACCAGTACCACGATGCCCTTCTCCCTGCCTCTTAGGAAACTAAACCTTCCAGGCTTTCCCACTTGATCAGATTTTCTGTCATTTGCAGCTGAAAGCACCGCAGTTCTTACACACGCCCTCTGTGGTAGTTTGAATGTGAAATGTCCCCATGGCCTCGTGTGCTTCCAATGAAGCCTCATAGACAATCCCCAGCTTGTGGCAAGTTAGGAGTTAGAGCCTTCCTGGAGTGTGTGCGTTGCTTGGGGTGAGCCTTGGGGTATTGTAGACCAAGCCCCCCCCCCACACACACACACACTGGCCAGTGGAGTACGTTCTTGCGGCTACCTCCCAGCTGCTATGTCAAGATATGATGCCTACTCACTGTGGGGCCATGCTTGTCCAGCTGCGATGAAACCTCTCCTCGAGTCTGTAAACCAAGATAAACCCTTCCCTTCGGCTGCCTGCAATCAGGTGTTTTGTCCCAGCAAGTGGAAGGTCACTTCAACACACTGGCTCTCTCATGAAAGCAATTGGTCCATAATATGCTTGTCTGAACTTCCTTCCCTAGACTGTCCCTCCTTGTCAGAACCCCAAACTCTTCCAATCAGAGCCACAGTCTAACTCGCCTAGAGCATTTCCTTCCCCGCTTAGTAGGTGCTTAGGTCATGTGTGTTAAATAATGGAAGAGAAAGGGGAGCTAGAGAGATGGCTCAGCAGTTAAGACGCTTGCCTACAAAGCCTAATGACCTCGGTTCAATTCCCCAGTACCCTCATAGAGCCAGATGCACAAAAGTGGAGCATGCATCTGTAGTTCACATGCAGTGGCTAGAGGCCCTGGTGCACCCATTTCCTCTCTCTCCCTCTCTCTCTCTCTCTCTCTCCCTTTCTCTCTTTCTCTTCTCTCTAAATTTCTCTCTGCTTACAAAGAAATATATATAATTACACGAAGAGGCGTATGCCTTTAATCCCAGCACTCAGGAGGCAGAGGTAGGAGAATCACCATGAGTTCAAGGCCACCTTGAGACTACATAGTAAATTCCAGGTCAGCCTGAGCTAGAGTGAGACCCTACCTCAAAAAACCAAACAAACAAACAAAATAAAAAGGCCACCAAGAGACAAACTTTAATGCCAATAGAAGTTATAGCACCTAAGTTTGCTTTGCGCATAATTTTTAAATTTTTTGTTTTGCTTTTTTTTTTTGTCTAGCCCAGGCTGACCTGGATATGTAGTCTCAGGGTGGCCTTGAACTCACAGCCATCCTCCTACCTCTGCTGGGATTAAAGGTGTGTGACACCACGCCCTGCTAAAAAAAAAAAAAATTATCAAACCAAATAACTCAAGCAATAGCCTAAAAACAAGCATTTGAAATTTAAAATTAATTCAAAACTTAAAACTCTTTGCACTGAAAGTGGTGATGGTGATGTGTATGTGTGTGTGTGTGTGAGACTGAGAGAGAGAGAGGGGGGGGGGGAGAGAGAGAGAGAAGGGGATGTTTAAACCAAAACGTACCTTCAGGAGATATTAACATTTCCAAATTAAGGGCACTCTGAGCTTTCACTGCATTAGCGCGTAGCGCAGCCATTTAGACATCCGAGGGTGCAAAGCGAGCTTTTCAAAACGTGTTTGTTTTAAGTAAATGCGATGTGCACACAAACACACACACACAGAGAGCCGGGGCTCCTGCACAATTATCTGCCTGTGGTGGCTCATTTGCCACCATGAATCCTTGTCAGGGACAGAGAGCCTGAGCGGATGCTGTTGCTGGGGCAACATGGAAGTCGTCAGGGCTGTAGATCTGCACCGTCAGGCTAGCCACCGCCAGCCTCTCCCAGGGCTCTGCCTCACGGGGCCTCCAGTCTGCTCCTAGCCATTTCCCACGGGCTGTCCCCTCTCTCCCGTCGCACCGTGAGCTCCCCCGGCAGCAATGAATGAATCTCCTATTCCACTGGTCTGTGCCGCTTCCTTCTCACTCTTTCATCTTGGGGTACACGCCAGGCTTATGGGTTAAGCCCCTCCTCTGGGATGCCCAGCTCCCTATTCCTATTCCAGTCCCGACTCTTCCCAGCCACCTACCTGGCATACTAACCGTGAGGTGGGTTCAAGGCATCTCAAATTAATAAAAGAAGGCTATCCTAACTCTGTGGCCCCTGTGTTTGTCCTCTGTCTTCGGGTCCTAAAAATCAAATATATATTCCCTAGAAAGTAGAAAGTTTATACATATATGCATCATGTAGACATTATTGATACATATGTAGGTATATGTACACACACATAATCTCAAGGAACTATCAGCCCTCCTTCACCCTCCTTTTCTTTTTTTGGTTTTGTTTTGTTTGTTTTCAGTTTTTTAACTTTTAATTTTTCTTTATTTATTAGAAACAGAGGTAGGGAGGGGGGAGAGAGGCAAAGAGAGAAGGAGAGAAAATGGGCGCACCACGGCCTCTAGCCGCTGCAAACGTACTCCAGAGGTATGCACCCCCTTGTGCGTCTGGCTTACTTGGGACCTGGAAAATTGAACATGGGTCCTTAGGCTTCACAGCCAAATGTCTTAACTGCTAAGCCATCTCTCCAGCCTTGTTTTCAGGTTTTATAGTATATTTTATTTATTTAACAGAGAGAGAGAGAGAGAATGGTATATACCATGGTCTCTAGCCACCATAAACAACTCCAGATGCATGTGCCACCTTGTGCATCTGTCTTTACATGGGTATGGGGAATCCAACCCAGGTCTTTAGGTTTTGAAAACAAGTGTCTTAACCTATGAGTCATCTCTCCAGCCTCTGTTTTAGATTATTATTATTATTATATTTTGGGGGGGGGTTCGAGGTAGGGTCTCACTCTAGCCCAAGCTAACCTGGAATTCACTATGTAGTCTCAGGGTAGCCTCAAATTCACAGTGATCCTCCTACCTCTGCCTCCCCAGTGCTGGGATTACAGGCGTGCGCCACCACGCCCAGCAGTTTTAGATTTTTGAGACAGGATAACACATCTTTCAGGCTGGCCTCAAACTTATTAACTGTTGAGTGATCTCTCCAGCCCTGGGTAGGTTTATCGTTTGTTGTTGTTGCCCGGTTTGTCTGGGAGCAAAGTCTTACCATGTAGTCCATACTGGCTTCAAGCTTACTATGCAGTTAAAGGCAGCCTTAAACTGGATCGTCCTGCCCTTGCCTGCCCACCGCGGGGTTACATCGCGGAATGCTGGGACTGAAGGCATGCTGCGCCAGCATGGCCAGCTTCTGATCCCTTCTAGAAACACTCTAGGTTTTTCTCCATCGGCTTTGGCGCACACCATCTGGATATCACTGCTACCATAGGTGTGCTTAAATGCTTTCTAATGGCCGGGTTCCTAATTAAGCCCTTTTCTCGTGCGACCTCATACAATTCCTACGGCCATGCTGGGAGGTCACTCCTAGTCTCTTTATAGATAAGGAGCATGGCTCCTAGCAAAGAAGCTTGCCCGAGCTCACAAGTCCTGCAGGGGTTAGAACCAGATTTCTAGACCCATCAATTAGATGCAAGCCCACGTTCAACCAGCGTCCCCATAACGCCCCCGTTTGTCAATGTTGAAGGACCCTGTGGAGGCAAAAGGTCCATGGCGCAGGGCCACCAGGTTTTAAGTCCCAGCGCTGCCCTTCCTGAGGCGCTTTGTGGCCTCGAGGTCGCACCTCAGTTTCTCCCAAGTGTTAGTGCCCTCACCTTGTCCCTCAGCCTCCTCAACGGGAAGTGTGAGGCCCTGGACACCATACCCCTCCCAGCTGCTTCGAGGACAGCCGCGGCCACTCGCTGGGCAGTGGCTCTGCTCCAGGCTTCCTCATCTGAACTGAACTTGGACTAGACTACCTCCCCGCCTTCTGGTGGGATCGAAACCTGAAGGCTGCAGGCTGAAGGGGGCCACACAGGTATTTGATTTGACTCACAGAGTGCTGGGAAACTTTCTCTGTTATGTAAATATTAAGAAGCTTCATCTGGGCTGGAGAGATGGCTTAGCGGTTAAGCGCTTGCCTGTAAAGCCAAAGGACCCTGGTTCAAGGCTCGATTCCCCAGGACCCACGTTAGCCAGGCGCACAGGGGGGCGCACGCGTCTGGAGTTCGTGTGCAGTGGCTGGAGGCCCTGGCGCGCCCATTCTCTCCCTCTCTCTCTATCTATCTATCTCTCTGCCTCTTTCTCTGTCTGTCACTCTCAAATAAATAAAAATATTTTAAAAATTTTTAAAAAGAAGCTTCATCTGAGAATTCAGGTTTCTGCAGTGTGCACGCGTGTGTGTGCAATAATGTAAGTAGCATGTTGGTGAACATGTGTGGCAGGTCCATGTGCACTCCTGTCCCCATCCATGTGAAGGCCAGAAGTCAACATTAGTTCCCCCCCCCCCCGCAATCACTTTCCACCTTATTTTTAAATTTTTATGTATTTTTACTTATTTATTTGAGAGAGAAAGGGCAGAAAGAAAGAAAGAAAGGGAGAGAACGGGCACTCCAGCCACCGCAAAGGAACTGCAGACACATGCGCCCCCTTGTGCATCTGGCTAACGTGGGTCCTTTCGCTTTGCAGACAAGTGCTTTAACTGCTAAGCCCTCTCTTTAGCCCTCTACCTTATTTTTTTTTTAATATTTTTCTATTTATCTGCAAGGATATATAGGAAGAATGGGCACAACAAGGCCTCTTTCGGTGGCAAACTCCAAGTGTATGTACCACTTTGTGCACCTGGCTTTACATGGGTACTGGGGCATCCAAACCAAGCCATCAGGCTTTGCAAGCAAGCACCTTAACCACTGAGCCATATCCCTAGCCCTCCACCTTACATTTGAGACAGGTTCTCTCACAGAACCCAGAGCTCACCGCTTGATTAAGCAAGCTTTCCAAAGCCAGGCATGGGGGGGGGGGGGGCACATGCCTTAATCCCAGCATTCAGGAGGTTGAAGCAGAACAATCTTGAGGTCAGCCTGAATGACACGGCAACACTGTTTTTCCAAAAACCACAGGATGAAAGGATGTGCAGGAGATCCCCACAGTGGAACTACGTACACACCCCTTCCACCATTGGCCTGTGTCTTCAAGATCCTTCCCAGAGACTCCTACCAGACAGGTCCTGGAAAAATCAAGATCAAATCTACAACTGGGGTTAAACTCCTTGTGCCCTCAAGTTTCTGGAGAGATGGCTTAGCGGTTCAGGCATTTGCCTACAAAGCCAAAGGACCCAGGTTAGATTCCCCAGTATCCAATGTAAAGCCAGATGCACAAGGTGACTAATGCATCTGAAGTTCGTTTGCAGAGGCTACAGACCTGGCCCACCCATTCTCCCTTCTCTCTCTCGCTCT
Source organism: Jaculus jaculus (assembly GCF_020740685.1). Taxonomy (NCBI): domain Eukaryota; kingdom Metazoa; phylum Chordata; class Mammalia; order Rodentia; family Dipodidae; genus Jaculus; species Jaculus jaculus. The sequence goes on from NC_059109.1 coordinate 9,328,603, forward strand.
CATAAAAATAAATAAATAAATAAAGTATTTTTTTTACAAAAAGAAGTTACAGAGCTTATATTAGTCTGTGGGTTAGCCAGTTTTGGGGACCAACTTTTGCCATCATGCCCCCCCCCACCCACCTGAAGTTCTCACCACATGGCCAGGTAACTCCACCCTATGGAGCTGCTCACTTCCTCCTCTTCCCTACAAGACGTCGGGCCGTGTGGGATCCTCCACTCTGAGAACGCCAGAGCTCCACTGTCAGGATCTGTGGGTCCCAAGGCAATTTTCATCTCTGGTTAAAAGTCTTTCTCATCCATCCGAGCAGGAGACATCAGAGCGGTCAATGCAGGTGCAGTGAACGGGCTGCCGGTGGCCCGCATCTCCCGGGGAGGAAGAAGCATGAGGGAGATGTATTGCTTCCACTCTGCCACATCCTTCCCGTCCGCAGGGACTCTGCCTTGCTTGCTCCTGTCAAGATCACTTGAGACGTCTCGGAGTTGTTATGGGACGCCTTTTGTCACTGTGTCTGTGAGGATTCGGTGAAGCTGGATGTGAGGCAGCAGGAGTTTAGCCTCGCCGAGCATCAGCAATGGCTGTCTCATATTCCAGAGAGCTATCTGTACAACTCCAGGCCTGACAGACCCAGAGAATGACCAGCGATCATCTCCTCCTATGCATGTGGACACTGCGACACAGAGCTTAGGATCGGCGCTGCTCTCTGACATTCATATCTCTCTCTTTCTTTCCTTTCTTTCTTTGTTCAATTAGGACAAACACTATCTTGGAAAGAAGAAGTCAATATCCATGGGAAAATTTTTAGCTTAAAAAAATTAATATCCTATTTATTTACTTACGAGAGAGAAAGAGTCAGATAGAGAGAGAGAGAATGGGTGCCACCAGGACCTCCAGACCCTGCACATGAACTTCAGATGCATGGCGCCATCTTGTGCATCTGGCTTACATAGGTACTGGGAAATCAAACCTGGGTCCTTAGGCTTCCTAGGCAACTGCCTTAACCACTAAGCCATCTCTCCGGCCCTACCATTTTTATTTACTAGAGAGAAAGGGAGGGAGGGAGAGAGAGAGGAGTATGGGTGTGCCATGGCATCTTGCCACTATTTTACGTGCATCTGGCTTTACATAATTACTGGGGAATTGAACCCTGGGTCAGCAGGCTTTGCAAACATCCCCCCCCTTCAACTACTGACCCATTTTCACAGCCCAATCCCCGATTTTGATTAATTTTTAAAGCTAGCGTTCAAGCAAGGGACTTCATGCATATGTCGTTATGCTTCGTTCTCAATTGCTCCAATCCCTTGTGTGTTTTCTTAGCTCTTTCCTATATCTCCCAAATTTCCTTAAATGAGCATATGTCTTTAGGAAAAGGTAGGGGGAAGCGGTTTTGCTATGTAAGAAAAACAAAACCAGCAGCCACTATGTTTTCAGTCATTTCGGCTCCTTCCCTTACCAGCCCAGCCCTCACTGGCCTCATTGATGAAAAGAAAAAAAAAAGACAATTGTACCTAAACAGTTTCACAGGATTGCTGGGAAGATAAAGTGGGAAAATGCAGGTGACAGGCTTTGTCAATTGCGAGGCGCTGAACAAAACGTTAGCTGCTGTTAACACGGTAACACAAAATTAACCCCGGCCATCAGGAAGGACAGAAAAGAAATTTGTAGCAAGGCGAGGCGGGCTTTGACACGGGAACTGGGAGAGTACAAGAACGAGCTAAGAATAGAAGGTTAAGCGAGTCTGCGAGAATCCTGAAGGGATGTTCGCTCGCCTCTCTCAGCAAGCCCTGGGAAAATGCTGAGCGAGAAGCCAAGGGGGAAAGAAAGGAAGTCTACAAGGTAACCAGGTGTTAACAGCACCGCTGGCTAACAAGGAGCGTGCGATGCTCTGTCTCCGTTTTGTTAGAAAAAGGTAGTCTTGCTTGGAGTGGCTCATGTCCACGATCCCAGCTCTTGGGAGGTGGGGCAGGAGACCTGTGAGTTCTAGGTCAGCCTGGCAGCATAAGACCCTGTCTGGGGAGAAAAGGGGAGGAAGGAAAGAGAGAAAGAAAAGAGGGGCTGGAGAGATGGCTTAGCAGTTAAGGTGCTTGCCTGCAAAGCCAAAGGACCTCGGTTTGATTCCCCAGAACCCACGTAAGCCAGATGCACAAGGGGCGCATGCATCTAGAGTTCATTTACAGGGCTGGAGGTCCTGATGCGCCCATTGTCTCTCTCTCTCTCCCTGCCTATTTCTATATCTATCTCTCTCTCTCTCAAATAAGTAAAAATAAAATATTTTTTTAAAAAAAGAAAGAAAGAAAAGAAAAGCAGAGTTGGAGAGAGGGCGGGCTGAGTGGATAAAGTGATTAGTGCTTTATGTGAGGACCTGGATTTGGACCCCTAGCACCCACATAAGAGCCAAGTAGACATGATGGCCCACCTATAATCCCCAGAGCTCAGAAAACAGAAATAAGAACTCCTGAGGACAAGCTTGCTAGCTAAACTAGCAGAATTGATGAGCTCTGGGTTCAAGTGCAAGACCCCACCTCTAAATACGTAATGGAATAAAATGCCTGACATCAACCTCTGGCCTCCACATGAATGTGTGCATACACATGTGCGCACAAACACACCACACACAGACACACACATGTGCAGAAAGAAAAACCTGGCATGATGGTGCATTCTTGTAATCTCAGCATTCATAAGAGAGAGAGAGAGAGAGAGAGAGAGAGAGAGACGGGGGATTGTCCATGAGTTCAAGGCCAACCTGGTCTACATAGTGAGTTCCAGGCCAGCAAGGACTACACAGCAAAACCCTATCTCAAAATAAAGGAAGCTAGGAGAGATGGCTCAGTGGTTAAGGCACATGCCTGCAAAGCTTAAGGACCCAGATTCGATTCTCCAGGTCCCACGAAAGCTAAGTGCACATGGTGATGCATGCGTCTGGAGTCCATTGGCAGTGGCTGGAGGCCCTGACATGCCCATTCTCCCTCTCCCTCTCTAACAAATAAATAAATAAAAGTAAATCTTTTAAAAAAAAAATAAGGGAAGCTAGGCTGAAGAAATGGCACTTGTTTGCAAAGCTTGACAACCCAGGTTTGATTCCCCAGGTCCCATGTAAAGCCAGATGCACAAAGTGGCACATGCCTCTAGAGTTTGTTTGCAAGTGGCAAGAGGTTCTGGTGCTCCCATTCTCTTCCCCCACCCCCAACTTTGTAAATAGAATATAGATGGTAGGTCTGGAGAGATGGCTTAGTGACTAAGGCATTCGCCTGCAAAGCCAAAGGATCCTGGTTCGATTCTCCAGGACCCACGTAAGCCAGATGCACAGGGGGTGCGTGCATCTGGAGTTCTTTTGCAGTTGCTGAAGGACCTGGTGCACCCATTCTCTCTCTCTCTCTCTCTCTCTCTCTCTCTCTCTCTCTCTCTCTCCCTCTCCCTCTCTCTCTCTCTCTCCCTCTCTCTCTCTCTCTCTCTCTCTCTCTCTGCCTTTCTCAAATAAAAAAATAAATAAAATGTATTTTTTAAAAACTATATAGATGAGGACTGGAGAGATTGCTTAGTGGTTAAGTGCTTGCCTGTGAAGCCTAAGGACCCTGGTTCGAGGCTCGATTCCCCAGGACCCACGTAAGCCAGATGCACAAGGGGGCGCACGCGTCTGGAGTTAGTTTACAAGTGGCTGGAGGCCCTGATGTGCCCATTCTCTCTCTATCCATCTGCCTTTTTCTCTCTCTGTCTGTCACTCTCAAATAAATAAAAATAAACAAAAAATTTTTAAAGAGCTATATAGATAGTACATAAGAAGAATGACAACCAACATTGTCTTCTGATCTCCATGTGCACTCCCTTAAATGTACACACACACAGAGAGAGAGAGAGAGAGAGAGAGAGAGAGAGAGAGAGAGAGAGGGAGAGAGAGAGAATTATACACAAATACTTCTTGTAATAGAACCTGACGCATCCACAGGATGCACTGAGCAGGACATTCTTAGACGGGTCATTTCACTTCTAGTTTATCCTCTGACACTGATGCAGAGCAGTGCCTATAGTACTGAGATGCTATTGCAAAGTGGTTCGGATAAGCCAGAAGCAGAAGAAACAACATCCATGGAAGTGACCCGGACTTGGCCAGAGGCCTGAGGTTTTACCCTGTAGAGGCAGCTGCCCGTGGCAGCCGTGGTTGGTCCAGCCCTCCTGAGTGAGCCAGTTGTCGGCAGCTCCCTTGTTCCTGCAGCACCTTTTCCAACTGCCTTGCCCTCTGCCAACTCCATTGGGTACCTGTCCTTTCCCAACCTACCTTTCTCTGGGCTTCGCCTGTGGGTAACCCTCAAACCTGCATATAAGCAACTCCATCCCATGGGCTGGGGGGGTCCCCAGGTTGAATGAAAAAGAGAAAGCGAGCTGAAGAGATGGCTTAGCAGTTAAGACATTTGCCTGCAAAGCCAAAGAAGCCCAGTTTGATTCCCCAGGACCCACATAAGCCAGGTGTTCAAAGGGGCTCATGCGTCTGGAGTTGGTTTGAATGGCTGAAGGCCCTGGCACACCCATTCTTTCTCTCTCTCCCTCTCTCTTTCTCTCTCTCTCTCTTCCTCTTTCTCTCAAATAAATAAATAAAAATATATTTTGAAAAAAGGACAGAATGAGCCAGGTGTGCTGGCACTTGGGAGGCAGTTCAAGGGCACCCTGAGACTACACATTGAATTCCAGGTCAGCCTGGACTAGAGAGAAACCCCACTTCCCCACCAAAGAGAAAAAGAAGAGAAAGCAAGCTGAGCACCAGCATTCCTCACTCTGCTTCCTGACTGTGGATCCCATGTGGCCAGCTGCTTCCCTCTCCTGCCCTTCCCGCCACGGTGGACTGCGTCCCCTCAAACTGTGAGCCAAGGTCAAACCCTTCCTTCTTAAGTTGCTTCTGGCAGGTGTCTTGTCACAGCAATAAAATAAAATAAAATGTAAGAGAGAGAGAGCGTAAGTAACACAACATGACAGCATCAGAGCTCTTCAACTCCACGTGGTATCATCTCACACTCAGAAAAGTGGCAGATAAAATACAGGGACTGCCTGTTACCATGGAATTTCAGAATTAAAAATTTACAAGTGTAACCAGGTCTCTAGCCACAGGCACGTTTATGTCTGAGCCATACTCCCAAATGACTCATAGTCTCCCTGAAATGCCAACATAACTGGCCATTGCATCATGGCTGAGTTGTGTGCAAAGCTAAATGAAGTCACTGTGGCTGGGGGGAGTGGAGGGAGGGCTGACAGCCTGATGGTGAGCCCAGAGCAACAGGGATGGCCAGGGAGGGAGGCTGGCCCAGACCGCAGAGAGGGAAGACCTGAGTGGAGATATCTGGGGGAGGAAAAAAAAATCTCCCCAGGCTGTCACGGTGACAGCATGGAAGAGTCTCACCCCCTCCCACCACCCGTTCCCACTGCTACTGACATCTCAGGGGACTCCTTCCACATGGACCTGTGAGTCATGGGTGACCCCCACTGAAGTATCATTGATGACCCCCCCACTAAAGGATAATTGGTGATTCCCACTGAAGGATCACTGGTGACCCCCACTGAAGGATCATTGGAGACCCCTACTGAAGGATCATTGGTGACCCCCACCGAAGGATCACTGGTGACCCCTACTGAAGGATCACTGGTGACCCCCACTGAAGGATCATCTTCCAGCCTGCAAGCTCAGACCTCCTCATGCCCCCTTTAAGATGAAACAGGTCAACATCTTCAATCCCTGGCTAGGCAGGATCTCTCTCCCTATTTGGCAGTTGAAATGTTTTGGGAAGCACATCTTCACCCATTGTTACACCCTAACCTCAGAGGATAAACGATTCACAGGGTAAAGCTGTAGTGTCCTTCTCCTCTGCATTTTTACTCTTTAGTGCCTGTATTTAATTTATGTTCAAACTATCTCCTTTTTTTTTTTTAATTCTTTTTGTTGTTGTTCATTTTTTATTTATTTATTTGAGAGCGACAGACACAGAGAGAAAGACAGGTAGAGGGAGAGAGAGAGAGAATGGGCGCGCCAGGGCTTCCAGCCTCTGCAAGCGAACTCCAGACGCGTGCGCCCCCTTGTGCATCTGGCTAACGTGGGACCTGGGGAACCGAGCCTCGAACCGGGGTCCTTAGGCTTCACAGCAAGCGCTTAACCGCTAAGCCATCTCTCCAGCCCCACACTATCTCCTTTTTTATGAGAGAGAAAATTGGCATGCCAGGGCCTCCAGCCACTGCAGTACAACTCCAGATGTGTGTGCCACCTTTTGCACACATGCAATCTTGCCCGCTTGAGTCATCTTGTGCATCCGGCTTACATGGGACTTGAGGAGTGGAACATGGGTCCTTAGGCTTTGCACGCAAGTGCCTTAACCACTAAGCCATCTCTGCAGCCACAAGCTATCTCTCTTTTTTGTTTGTTTGTTCGCTTTTGTTTTTCGAGGTTAAGGTCTCACTTTAGCCCAGGCTGACTTGAATTCACTATAGAGTCTCAGGGTGGCCTCAAAGTCACGGTGATCCTCCTACCTCTACCTCCTGAGTGCTGGGGTTAAAGGCATGTGCCACCACGTTCAGCTATATCTCCCTTCTCTGCTCCACAGCCCTTTCCTCTGTTCCCCACAGCGAGGCCTTTGCAGATAGCCCCCCAAAAAGATGCCTGTTAAGGACTCTGACTCAGTTCAGATGGAAAGACAGTGCAAAGGATGGACTTTAGGTGGAATTTCCTTTACTGGGACTCCACTCTACAGTGGGAGAGTCTGAGGGGTATCTATGGCAGAGGTTCACAGGATACAGGAAATTCCTTATTTCTATCAACTTTTTTTTTTTAAAGAAGCTTTTTACATTCTTTTTGTTTGTTTTTGCTTATATTTATTTATTTATTTGAGAGCAATAGACAGACAGACAGAGAAAGAGGCAGATAGATAGCGAATGGGCACTCTAGGGCCTCCAGCCGCTGCAAGCGAACTCTATATGTATGCATCCCCTTGTGCATCTGGCTCACGTGGGTCCTGGGGAGTCAAGCCTCGAACCAGGGTCCTCAGTCTTCACACGCAAGTGCTCAACCACTAAGCCATCTCTCCAGCCCTCTATCAACTTTTTAAAATGCATTTTTATTTATTTATTTATGAGGCAGATAGAGAATGGGTGTGCCAGGGCCTCCAGCCACTGCAAAGGACTCCAGAGGCGGGCGCCCCCTTCTGCATCTGGCTTACGTGGATCCTGGGGAATCAAACCGTGGTCCTTAGGCTTCATAGGCAAACACCTTAACCGCTAAGCCAGTTCCCCAGCCCTTTCTATCAACTTTTAAGGGAGATGTACTCTAACTGGAGATAGGGCATTGCTGCAGGTGCTGGTGTTGGGGACTAGAAGAAGGCACTGGATAGGTTATCAGGGCCACGGCAGGCCAGGCTCTCCCACCCAGCGTGTGAGCACCCTTTCACTGTGCCTGGGAAGAGAGAGGGAATGCAGAGGGGAGGGGCTACTTGTCTCAGTAGCAGTAGCATGTGTCTTCTTAAAGGAACAGTGCCTATGATGTCTCAATACCCACCATTCAGGAATCTGTCCACAGCAAAGCAGGAGGAAGGGAGGACTGAAGGCCTGGGGTGACTACTGGAGCTTCAGAAGGTCACAGGCAGCACAGGGGGAGGCTGAGAGAAAGTCGCAATTTTTAATCAAGAAGAAACGAGAACCTCACACATTCCTGGTAGAGATGAAAATGCAGGGCACCCACTGTGGAAAATAATTTGACAGATTTTCCATAAATTAAATGCGGAATTACCATATGACCCAACAATTCTACTCCTAGGTATATACCCAGAGAAATTGAAAATAGATTTACAATCCAACACTAGTGCCTTAGAGCTGCCGTGGCAGCTCTGTTCACAATAACGAAAAGATAGAAACCACCCAGTGACCATCCGCTGATGAATGAATGAGCCAAATGTGGTCTATTCCTACAGTGGAATATTAGTCATTTATCAAAACGTGAATACTGAGGTCTGGACAGATAGCACAGTGGTTAAGGTATCCCACAAAGCCTAACAAATGGGGTTCCATGCCCCAGTACCCACATAAAACCAGAGGCACAAGGAGGCACATGTGTCTGGAATTTGTTTGCATTGGCTGGAAGCCCTGACATACTTACATACTTATTCTTCTCTCCCTCTCTCTCTCTCTCTGCCCTTGCAAATTAATATATATATGGTGAATACTGATTCATTCAACAATGTGGACGCACCTTGGCAGCCTTTTGATACTAAGTGAGAGATCTGAGTCAGAGGAACATACATGGTATATTTCCATGTCTGTGAAGTGCCGGGAAGAGCAAGTCCATAGAGGTCAAAAGACTGGGGTTGCCTGGAGCGAGATGGATGGTTGCTATTCGAGTGACTCAGGAGCACGAGGATTTCTTCGAAGTAATGAAAATGCCCTGGAATTAATGGTAGGGATGAAGGCCTTATGAACCTGATAAAACACATTGAGCAGGGGCTGGAGAGATGGCTTAGCAGTTAAGTGCTTGCCTGTGAAGCCTAAGGACCCTGGTTCGAGGCTAGATTCTGCAGGACCCACGTTAGCCAGATGCACAAGGGGGCGCACGCGTCTGGAGTTTGTTTGCAGTGGCTGGAGGTCCCTGGTGCGCCCATTCTCTCTCTCCCTCTCTCTCTGTCACTCTCAAATAAATAAATAAAAATGAGCCAAAAAAAAAAAAAAAAAGACATTGAGGAGGTTGGGGAGATAACTCAGCTAGAAAGTGCTTTGCCTGGAAACACTGAAGATCTCAGTTTGATTCTAAGAAACCACATTTTAATAAAAGAAACCTTCAGGCACGGTGACATGTGTCTGTAATCCCAGCGCTGGGGAGATGGAGACGGGTGGATCCCTGGGCTCACTGGGCAGCCGGTCCAGCCTACTTGGCGAGCTCCAGGCCAATGAGACACCATGTCTCACAAAAGGCGGATGGTGCCTGAGGAACCACCCCCATCGGTAACCCCGTGACCTATTCACACACGCACCCCCATCCATGCACACAAAAGTGGACACACAAAATAAATAAAGACTTTGAATTATATCTTTTATTAACTTCTCTAAAACTTTGTTCAATTTACTTATTTGCAAGGAGAGAGCGAGAGAGAATGGGCACACCAGGGTTGCTGCAAATGAACTCCAGATGTACGCACCACTTGGTGCATCCAGCTTCACATGGGTACTGGGCAATCAAACCTGGTTGGTTAAGCTCTGCAGGCAAGTACTTAACGGCTGGGCCATTTCTCCAGCCCTTTCTAAACTTTTTATTGACAACTTCCTTAAGTATAGACAGCCATGGGGCTTCTGTTTTTATATCAGCAAGCTCCATACATACAGACCATGATCCCAATCCCTTCCCACCACTAGCCCTGCTTCGACTTTCATGTCCTCGGGTTCGGCTTCCACTGTGGAGGGCTGGTGTTGGCAGCAGCTGCCACAGTGAGGTCACGGATGAATACCATGGTCACTTGGCGTGTGGAAGACAGCAAGGCAAAGCACTCCTCACCCCTTTTTGTGGATCTCATATTCTTTCCACCACCTCATGCAAAATGATCCCTGAGCCCTGAAGGGCGCGAATGGTATGTCTCAGTGCCGAACACACCACTGTCCTTTCTTGCACTTTTGGGTGAGTTTTGAGTCACCCTGGTGGTCACTGCCATCTGAGAAGAGAAGCTTCTCTAGTCAAAAGTGAGGGAAGCATGAACATATCAGCATAAGCATTAGGATTTAGAGGGCAGTTTGCTGGACATAATATATTCATGTAGCAGACGATAGCAGTTTCCCATTCCCCCTTCTCAAGGCTTACGACCTCCCAAGCCACAGGCTATTCATTAGGGTTTCAGTGCCGGACAGGAACTCCCTCCCACGGAGTGCACCTGAAGTACAGTCAGAAAGCAGCTGGCTTCCCCCAAAGAGACGTGCCCCCATTGCACACCGCCTTCCCGTTGCTGGGATGAAACACTGGTGATGGAAGGAAAGTCATTTCTCTTGAGGGGAAGCTCCATGCTGGCCGGGGAAAGATGGTAGAGCGCAGGCTGGCCATCACCTCCTTGCCACAGGAAGTGGCAAAGCAGCAGCGGGAAAGCGAGCCCAGCTCTGGCGAGGAGGAGCTTCCTGTAGCCCCCCATCTGCCCCCAACAACACACCTCCTCCAGCAAGGTGCCACCTACCAAGTTGCCATCAGCTGGAACCCAAGTATTCAGAGAATAAGAGTTTATGGGGGGACACCTTCTTCAAACCACCACAGAGGTCATCCTCAAGAACGCCAGTCATGGGCTAGAAAGACGGCTTAGTGGTTAAGGCGCTTGCCTGAAAAGCTGAAGGACCCAGGTTCAGTTCCCCAGAACCCACATAAACCAGATTTACATGCGTCTGGACTCTCTCTCTCTCTCATAAATAATTTTTTTAATGCCATTCATCTCCTTTAAGACAAGGCCTCGCTGGGCATGGTGGCACATGCCTTTAATCCCAGCACTCGGGAGGCAGAGGTAGGAGGATCACTGTGAGTTCGAGGCCACCCTGAGACTACAGAGTGAATTCCAGGTCAGCCTGGGCTAGAGTGAGACCCTACCTCAAAAAAAAAAAAAAAACAAGGACAAAGTCTCTCATTGGCCTGGAGCTCCCTGATTAGTCTAGACTGAACCCCACAAGTCTTCCTGTGTCGGCCTCTGCCTCGCCCCGGTGCCGGCGTTACAGGAGTGAGCCGCACACGCAGCGTGTGTCTGGCTTCTGGGGACAGAACCCGTGCATTTGACAAACAGAGAACGATAGGCTGTGACACAGTTCTCCAGAGGACAGACTCAGGCAGCCAGCGTCCCAGTGGGAGGCTCGTCGTGGGGACAGAAGCCTGGAGTACGGAGCGAGGCGACTTATGGCTTCCTTGCCTGAATTCTAAGTGAGCAACATTCTTTTCCCATCCATTCTCAGTAATAACACAAGTCTCCCTGGGTGTCCCTAGCCTCCTCATCAGGCCACCCGTCAGTCCCAATATCTACAAAGATTCATCAGTGCTGTGTGACAGTCACACACTCACCGTTCACTGAGGGAGACAGCGGCCATGACCGGAGGCCCGCACACTGAGCATGACCACCAGTAGAATCTGAAGATGTTCTCACTACCCTTCGGGGGGCGGGGACAAGACACGCCTCCGGAACAGCAGCTGACCTTGTTCCTGGAGGCTTTTACTCCCTTCCTTGTAGGGACCCTTGGACACCTTGACACCCCTCCACCCCCAGCTCTCAAATTGCACGCGTCTGAGCCCGGCAGTGACATCTGTGACAGTGAGATCCCCATCCCGGAACAGGGAGCCAGCGCCTTGGTATGCATTGAGATGGCTTCTCAGTGTCTTGGTCCTTTCCTTCCCAGCAAGCACCTCCATTTCTTTCCTACCCAGCACCTGCCCAAGGACTGCCCTGGCCTGGGATGGGCACTGGGCATTGTGGTCTGGCTAACACTGACTGAGGAGGCACTTATCAACGCCAGTACGCCTCACACTGAGTCAGAGTCCAGTGGCTTTGTTGGCACTTAGGGTGGCCCCTGAAAGTAAAAAGGCCGGAAGGTCTGCCCTTGCTAGAGATCAAAGGATGATCTGACTTCTTATCTCTTGCCTGGTTCCCTAGACCTGTTTTCCCATACCTGAGCCCCTCTCTGGAAGGAAGATCTTTTTCTAGAACCCTGACATTTTTGGTTGGTCAAGCTTACACCCCAGAACTTGGCTGACCTCTTCCTGAGACAGCCTCTAGCCCAAACCAATCAACGCCTCCTGTTCTTTCGGGGCCACCTGTTAAGCCAGAAGGTGAAACCTACCACCATAAGGTTATAAATATGCTTACCAGGGGAGGGCACCCCCGCACACACACCTGACCACTCCTGAGCCTCCAGCTTCTGGAGAATTTCCCCTCCACTCAACCTGGCTGGGCCAAGCAGAGCCCACCCAGGCTCTTCCCCTCTCCTGCCCCCACATAGCAGGAGCTTTTCGTGCTTTCTTTTCTGTCCCCCCTGTTTTTCCAAGCCCACCTCCGTGGGCTCTCGGGACACGTGGGTGTATTCATCTTCCTTCCCTAGGTTCTGTGCTTCCCTAAATAAACATAATCATTTAACAATTCTCCTTCTCAGACTTATGTGACTCGATTCTTCAGTTACAAGTAGACATGAACCCAGGGTCGGGGTTCAAGGGCTTTCCTAAACCCCTAGCACCCTGTTTCAATACTGTTTAATCCGGGCATCAGCCTATGGAACAGGCCTGCTATTTTCATTTTATGAATGGGTCACTGAGTCACAACTAAGTGACAGAATCCAGGAGGCAAACTCAGGCAGTCCCAAAATCCATGAGTTTAAACAAAATGCTATGCCACAGGGCTGGGGGTGTAGCTCAGTTGGGAAAGTGCTTGCCCAGCATGCAAAGGAGCCTTGGGTCCCCTCCCTCAACGTCCCATAAACAAGACGTCGTGGTGCATGACTGTAATCCTAGCACACAGGAAATGAGGAAAGAGGTCAGGAGTTCAAGGTCATCCTTGGCTATAACAGTAAATTCAAAGCCAGCCTGGACTACATGAGACCCTATCTCACAAAAAAAAAAATGGGGAGCAGGAGAGATGGTTAAGTGCTTAAGGAGCATGCCTGCGAAGCTTGAGGACCCAGGTTCTATCCTCAGGTACCACATTAGCCAGATACACATGGTGGCGCATGTGTCTTGAATTTGTTTGCAGTGGCTAGAGACCCTGGCACACCCATTCTCATTCTCTCTCTCTCTCTCTCTCTCTCTCTCTAATAAATAAATAAATAAATATAAATTTTGGGGGCTGGAGAGATGGCTTAGCAGTTAAGGTGCTTGCCTGCAAAGCCAAAGGATCCCAGTTCAATTCTCCAGGACCCACATAAGCCAGATGCACAAGAGGACGCATGCATCTGGAGTTTGTTTGCAGTAGCTAGAGGCCCTGGTGTGCCCATTCTCTCTGTCTCTGTCTCACTCTCTATCTCTTTCTCTCTCAAATAAATAAATAAAATATATTAAAAATAAATAAACATTGGGAAAAAAGAAATGCAAACTCTTAACAAAAACTTTTTAAAACTATTCCATGATCCTTATGAAAGACTCTGTACAAAGGGACTGTGTGTGTGTGTGCATTTGTGTGTGTGCATTCATGTGTGTGCACAGACATGATGGTGAAGGTCTGTTGAGTAGAAGGTGGAAGAGGAAGAAAGACAAGAAATGAGGGAGGTGAGGCTGGAGAGATGGCTTAGTGGTTAAGTCACTTACCTTCCAAGCCAAAGAACCTAGGTTCAATTTCCCAGGACCCATGTAAACCAGATGCACAAGGTGGCACAGGCATCTGGAGTTTGTTTGCAGTGGCTGGAGGCCCTGGCATGCTCATCCTCTATCTGCCTCTCTCTTTCTCTCTCTCTCTCAAATAAATAAATAAAATATTTAAAAAAGGAAGAAGAACAGGAGTGTGCAAGACAGGTGACATGTTCTCCACTGTGACAGCCTAGTGACTAGTGGAAAAGTCAGAAAATTCATCCGTTCTGAGGGGCTGGAAACCAGTGCGCCTATGTGTTTTGTTTTGTTTTTTTCTTTTTTGACAGTGAGCTCTAAAGGCAACATTTTTTATTATATTATTATTTTTATTATACATCATTTTCTGTGACGTTCTATGATGCTATCATGGCCTCCAAATCAGTCACATTAAAAACCCATTGTAAGTCGAGTGCACCCTCTCACATCATTTTAATATGTTCTTTAACATAAGCAATATTTAAAGTAAGGCACAAATGCATGTACGATTGCTGTCAATAGTTTCGAGAAAACTGTTCTGTACTAAGAAAATTTAAACAGCGGTGCTAATGTGGATTTTAACAGTTGTGCTAAGATATATTTCTGTGGGGGTTTTCTATCAAACGTGCCTTATGCCGACAAGAGTTTACAACTGTACGTCTATAGCCAGCTAAGAGAAGTCTTGACACCAGCAGAGCGCTGCAGGATGAGCTTAATGGTCGCTGACAGGTGAGTTACGTGGCCTGGAGCCTCCTGTGCTCTCGGGCCTCCCCGTCAAGCGGAGCGGAGGCTCCCGTCAGCCAGACCGTCCTCCTTGCTTTGGAAAAACACTGACAAATCACCGGTCCTTGGGGTCCCCTTTCTCGAGTCGATGTCCAGACGCTCTCCCCCCACCCCCAGCCCCAGCTTTGGCTAATACATTTGTTTCCCAGACAAGGCACACTGTCATCGATCTGATTTCACAGCTGATTAGAGTTCACGATCACAGGTGCTTCCCCCCATTATGCATGAATGCTTCTAAGTAGCCTCTTCTCTCTGACAACATCACACGCTGAGAAAGTAAATAAATAAAGGAGGGAATACTTCACTCCGACCTAAGGGCTAGGGATGCCTTATTCTCAGGCCTGTCACTGTGTGTTGGATCCTCAACTTGAATGTTTATCCCATGACAGCCCTCGGGGTCCTCACCTTGTGGACAGATAAGCTCTGGCCAGAAGTGTGATATGATAAGCCAGTCTCAGGAAAGGTGAGGCAAGTACAAGGTCACACATGCCACATGCCCACTAGGTGGCGCAAGCATCTGGAGTTCAAGTGCAGTGGCTGAGGCCCTGATGTGACAATTCTACTCCTGTCTCTCTCTCCCTCTCTCTCTCCCTCCCTCCCCCCCCCCGTGTGTGTGTGTGTGTGTGTGTGTGTGTGTGTGTGTGTGTGTGTGTGTGTATCTCTAAAAAAAATAAAATAAGGGTCTGGAGAGATGGCTTAGCAGTTAAGGTATTTGCCTGCAAAGCCAAAGGACCTCGGTTCAATTCCCCAGGACCCACGTAAGCCAGATGCACAAGGGGGCACATGCATCTGGAGTTCATTTGCAGTGGCTGAAGGCCCTGGAGTTCCCATTCTCTCTCTCCCTCTCTCTGCCTCTTTCTCTCTCTCTCTCAAATGAATAAGTAGTTTAAAAAACTAAAATAAAATAAAAACAAATTCTGATGCCACTCAAGTCAGTCTGATTGAGTCTTGCTGCTTGTAAAGACTGCATGTAGGGGGCTGTTGCAGTCGGGTTTGCATTGCTGGTAGGAATCACCCAACCAAGAACAGCTTGTGGGGGGGGGTGCAAGAAAGAGGCTTATTTTGGCTTACAGGCTCGAGGGAAAGCTCCACATGGCAGGGAAAACGATGGCATGAGCAGTGGGTGGGCAACAGCAATAAGAAAGTGTGCTAGGGCTGGAGAGATGGCTTAGCGGTTAAGCGCTTGCCTGTGAAGCCTAAGGACCCCAGTTCGAGGCTCGGTTCCCCAGGTCCCACGTTAGCCAGATGCACAAGGGGGCGCACGCGTCTGGAGTTCGTTTGCAGAGGCTGGAAGCCCTGGCGCGCCCATTCTCTCTCTCCCCCTCTATCTGTCTTTCTCTCTGTGTCTGTCGCTCTCAAATAAATAAATAAATAATAAAAAAGAAAAAGAAAGAAAGTGTGCCAAACACCAGCATGGGGAAACCGGCTATTACACCCATAAGCCCGCCCCCAACAACACACCGTCTCGAGGAGGCCTTAACTTCCAGTTGCTATCAACTGGGGACACTAGCATTCAGAATACCTACCTGTACGGGCACACCTGAATCCACCACAGAAGCCTAGCTTAGGGAATCTGCCTGGCACAGAACAGGTTGCCATAAACCACTTGCGATTTTTTCTGGAAGCAGCGCTGAGAGTACTTCAATGTATTTCGCACGTCCTATGTTCCAAAGGATGTGTTGAATTCTGTGCATGCATTGGCATAACAAACTGACCCCCCCACCAAGACTTTGCAGCTCCAGATGGTCTCTCACTCTCTCTCTTTCTCTCTTCTCTCTCGGTTTTTTTGAGGTTGGGTCTCACCCTAGCCCAGGCTGACCTGGAATTCACTATGTAGTCTCAGGCTGGCCTCCAACTCACAGCGATCCTCCTACCTCTGCCTCCCGAGTGCTGGGATCTGTTTGATATGCATCTCTTACTCAGTGTCTGTGGTTCAGGCACCGTTTGGCTGGTCCTCTGGCTCTCACAAGGTTGCAGTCTGATCTCCAGTCTCTGACCCACTTCCTAGCTCCTCACATCGTGACTAGACCCAAGGTTTACTTCCTCTTGGAGACCTCATGAGCTTGTGGCTGCTGACTTCAGTGGCTTCTTACGAGGTGTGCCTTGCCACAGAACATCAGCTCAATTGGCAGAACATGAGAGAAAGAGCAACTATGGTAGAAAGATGGAAGTCAAGCCAGGCGCGGTGGCGCACGCCTTTAATCCCAGCACTGAGGAGGCCGAGGTAGGAGGATTGTGAGTTCAAGGCCAGCCTGAAACTACATAGTGAATTCCAGGTCAGTCAGGGCTAGAGTGAGACCCTACCGCAAAAAACAAAGAAAAAAAGACATAAAGAAGGAAGGAAGGGAAAAAAGGAAGAAAAGAAAAAAGAAAGGAAAAGAAAGGAGATGCTCAGCCATTAAAGCACTCATCAGCAAAGCCAAAGGACTGAGATTAGATTCCCCAGTACCCATGTAAAGCCAGATGCACAAGGTTCACGAATGCATCTGGGTTCATTTGTAGTGTGTAGAGGCCCTGGCACACCCATTCTTTCTCTCTCTCTATCTTTCTCCTTCTCAAATAAATAAATGAATAAATAAAATATTTAAAAAAAAAAAAAGAAAGAAAGATGGCCCGGTCATGGTGGCGCACACCTTTAGTCATAGCACTTGGGAAGACAGAGGTAGGAGGAGGGTTGCCCTGTGAGTTCAAGGCCACCCTGAGACTATACAGTGAATTCCAGGTCAGCACAAGCTAGAGTAAAACTCTACCTCGGAAAAAAGTAAAAACAAAAACCACAAAGAAAAAGAAGGAAGGAAGGAAGGAAGGAAGGAGACAATCAATGCACTTGTAATCGATCACAGCAGGGACACGCTACCCCTTTGCCACGTTCTGTTTGTTAATACAAGTCTCTGGGTTCCTCACACTGTCCAGGGAGGAGGACTGTGACCAGACGTCTCTGTCTGGGGGTTTCCAGGGTCTTGGCACCTTACTCAAAGAACTGAAGAAAAGACACACGTAGCCAGTGTGGCAGCAAGAAACTTTACTAAGAGCAGAACAGTAGTGAAGGTTTGGGATGCAGCAAGAGGGGCAGTGGGCTCCATAGTGCAGAGTGCTCAAGGGTGCGGGTTTATGCCCAGAGCTTCCTTTTAGGGAGGCCAGGAGAAGATGGAGCTTGGTTTCTAGGGTGGCAGTGTGGGCGGTTCTCTAGTTTGATTGACAGGCTAGGTTTATAGTCCCTTCCCATGATGCATCTGACTTCAATCACATGATGCCCAGTTATGCATAAGAAATTCTCACGGAATGAAAATTCGTTTAGAGGACACAGTTTTCCCTACTGCCCTTACACCACAAACCAGTCCAAGCTAGATGACGGCCCCCCTGCTGTTTGGACCCTGATATAATCGAAAAACATTTTTGAGTAAAAACTGATTATCATGGTCACTAGGGGAAGAGAAAGTTATTTCACTGTTTGGAGCAGGGTGCATATGCAGCTTAATGAAGATGGCAGTGCCCAGGTTCCCAATAGGCACCTTAGTGCATTGTGAGGAAAGGGGTGAGTTTACTGCCCAAGACAAGCAGTGCCCTTGGTTCCTAAGCTATTTCCCCGAAGCTCCCCTGGCTCAGTGGGAGGCAGGAGCTGTCAGAAACTTTGTCCAAAGCAGAACGATCTGCTCAGGATGTTCTCAACGCATGCTCCGTCCTCCAGGAAAAGCCGGTGTGGAAGGTTCCACAGCTACCCTCATTCCCAAGCTGCAAAAAAGTGGTTATAGACCCCATCGATGCTGCAGCTGGAGCTCAACCAGACACAAATCTGTTGGCTATAACCACTCACCGAGTTGCAGCCTGATCGAGAATGTTTTCCCCATAGTAGTCCTAAGAACTCTATTCTGCCAGCAGGTGAGGCTGGTGGTTTCTAATTGAGTCTGAGATTCATCATGATGGTTAATCATAACGGTCAACGTGACTGGACTTGGAATCACCATATATAGTGGAGCGCTGTCCTCCAAGCAGAATAGCCGTTACCATCTTCATCAGAAGCAGCCATGACTGCTTGCAAGACACCCCCAAAATGTGTCTTGTGGATGTTCCCTCATATGTTCCAGTGGGGAAAGAAGGGTCGTCGGACCCTCACCGGAGAGTTCAGCCACTTCCTCATACATCCCGTGTTCCTCCCTGCCAGCTCAATGCTGTTCCCTAAGCAGCACGTGGCCTCATGGTCAGGAGCCCTAGGGGTGTTGCGTCTGCTGCTGGCTGGCTAATGTATGTACTGCGCTCACCAAACTGCCCAGTAAGCACCTCTCTTCATGTTCATGCCCATAGATTAACGCTACTCTCACTTTTGGTTAGAGAATCTTCTCTCTTCAGATGGCAGTGACCTTGGGATGACTCAGAAGGCACCATGGTGCTGAGAAGAAGTGACAGAGGAGTGCTCAGCACTGCAATCTCTCTATCACACCTTCCAAGCTCAGGGTCCATTGCGGAAGAGGTGGTGGAAAGAATGTAAGAGCCAAAGGAAGGGTAGGACTCCTTACAACGTGCTCCTCCAGACACAAAACGGCCTGGATATCCATGACCTCACAGTGCCTGACACTACCTACCCAAGACCATCCTAAGAGGAGGTAAAAGATGATGACATCAAAATAAAAGTGGGAGTGATTGAGAGGGGGAGGGGATATGATGGAGAGTGGAGTTTCAAAGGGGAAAGTGGAGGGGGGTATTACCATGGGATATTGTTTACAATCATGGAAGTTGTTAATAAAAAAATTAATAATTAAAAATAAATAAATAAATAATTTTTTAAAAAACATTAAAAAATTAAATTGAAAAAAATAACACCATGGGGGCTGGAGAGATGGCTCAGCAGTTAAGGCGTTTGCCTGCAAAGCCAAAGGATCCTGGTTCAACCTTCCAGGACCCACATAAGCCTGATGCTCAAGGGGGCACATGCATCTGGAGTTCATTTGCAATAGCTGGAGGCCCTGGTGTGCCCATTCTCTCTCTCCTCTCTCTCAAATAAATAAATAAATAAATAAAATATATTTTAAAAACTAACACCATGCTCTGTAAGTGAGGCCCATACGCTCAGTGGTTCACTAATGTGGATTCAGTGAAATTGTCCTGTGATGTGTGGTTGGCGCCCTATTCGTGGGGCATGGGGGAGGGGGCAAATGCTTGCCTACTACTTCCCAGGAAAAGTTCATGCCATGCCATGGGACCACACTTCTGGGTAAGTCTGTGGTGGTATTTTCCTGAAAGGTTTAGCTGAAGAGAGCAAGCCCACTCCCCCACCCATGGGGAGCGCTGTCCCATGAGCTGGGGTGAGACCGAGAATCTATGGGACTCTGAAGTCCATCAGAGAGAAGTAGCCATGTCTGTGACCATCAGTGACAGGCACTGGAATAGAAAAAAAAAAAGGTGCCAAGTGGGGCAGCCAGGAGTGGCATCCTCAAAGGACAACCTTCGTAACCACCTTAATCAGACAGCAGAGCCCAGGCCTGCAAGCTTTCCTGCTCTGTCCCCTCCACCAGGCCCAGGGGGAAGGGCGTGACCTTGGCCCCTGCCCAGCGTGACTGAACCCCGGGGCTCCTTCCAACCCTTCCAGGGGAGTGACCTACTCTGTGGGTCTCAGCTTTCCCATCCTCTCTCACAGACCTCCAGGCTCGTGTCATCGCCTCTGCCAGACAGAATAAAAGCTCATGGAGACGGCAGGACACCCCTTTTGTCTCCCTTGCAGACCAGAAGGCTGGCCCTAGCTCTGTAGCTACAGCGGCGGGTTCAAAACCTCTGAAGGGCTCTGGCTGCACTCCTGACTAAGGCAGGCCCCTGGGCCCTGCTGTGCCCTACATCCAGAGCCACACCCACCCAGTAGAGGGTCAGGCCCTCATGCCACTGGAAGCCATGGCCTCTGTTCAATCAACCAAAGAGCAAACAGCACACAAGCCCACAGCAAATGTGTGTCGAGACGGGACGAGTGTGAGATACTCCCGGCCGTCAGCAAACATGCTAAGGACACACCTCCCGTGAGCCTGAAGAGCTGACTTGGGGTGGCAGGGTGAGGACTGGAATGGGCTGACAAGTCAACAAAGATGTCATTCCCTGTAGACTCAGGAAAGAAAAGACTGGAACATTTGGCTGGAAAAATGCGGGGGGTTCTGCAAGGCTTTGCAAGCCCGAGGGCTTGGGTTTGATTTCCCCAGTACTGGCGTAAAGTCACATGCACAAAGTGGCGCATGTGTCTGAAGTTCATTTGTAATTGCAGGAGGCCCTGGTGCACCAATATTTAATCTCTGTCTTTCTCAAATAAGTAATTAAAAAAAAAAAAACTGGAAAGGGCTGGAGAGACGGCTTAGCAGTTAAGGCATTTGCCTGCAAAGCCAAAGGACCTCGGTTCGATTCCCCAGGACCCACGTAAGCCAGATGCACAAGGTGACGCATGTATCTGGAGTTTGTTTGCATCAGCTGGAGGACCTGGTGCACCCATTTATATCCTCTCTCTGTCTCTCTCCTTGCAAATGGATAGGTTTTTTTGTTTTGTTTTGTTTTGTTTTTTAAGTGGAATGGAGGGGCTGGAGAGATAGCTTAGCAGTTAAAAGCACTTGACTTCCAAGCCAAAGGACTCAGGTTCAATTCCCCAGGAATCATGTAAGCAAGGTGGCACATGCGTCTGGAGCTCGTTTATAGTGGCTGGAGGCCCTGACATGTCCATTCTCTCCCTCTCTCTCTCTCTCTCTCTCTCTCTCTCTCTCTCTCTCTCTCTCTCTCTCTCTCTCTCTGCCTCCCTCCCCTCTTTCTCTCTGTCAAATACAACATAAGTAAATTTTTAAAAGTAAATAAAAGAGGGAATGGGCTGAATCAGGATGAGCTGAGGATGAGGGTTAAGTGGGAGTCAGACCCCTCCCCCAAGGCCCCAGCTGGCTGGTGGATGTACCCCAACTCTATGCTCTCCCCAGCCTGCAAACGGGCGGTGAGGCTGCCAAACCTCACCGTGGCTCTGTGTGAAGCCACCCTGCCATCCTCCCGGGATCTAGTCTCTACTTGTTGCTTTGTTCTCGAGCCTGAACTGTGACTGGAGGACGTCCCCACTTCCTCGGGGCCCAGTGGCCTGCCTGTGTTCCCATGCTGAGCTGCGCCGTTTCTTTCCCTCTCTCTCTTTCACTCCCCCTCTCTCTTCTTCTTTCCCCCTCTCCCACCTCCTGGAACCATAATGAACGCTGTGGCTTTTCCTGCCAGCTCTTTTTCTCAACTTTTGGGCTTTGCATATGAGCATGCACGTATGGCGCGGGGCGGCGGGGCACACACATGCCCTGGAGGGCACAGGGAAGTCAGAGGACGATTGCCCTCCCCCGTTCCAGTTGGAACCAGTGTCTCTCTTGTTTGTCATTGGGAAGGCCAGGCAGGCTGGCAGGCAAGCTTCGGGATTCTCCCACCTCCATCTCCCATTGCTGTGGGCACACTGGGGTTACGGAAGAAGCCTGAGCCACTTTACATCTGGCTTTATATAGGTGCTAATCTGAGCTCAGGTCATCAGGCTGAGCAGAGCAAGTGCCTTTAGCCACTGAGCCATGTCCCCAGCCCCACATTTTTTTTTTCTTTTCAAATTTTTTTTATTCACAACTTCCATGATTATTAAAAAAAAATCCCATGGTAATACCCTCCTCCCTCCCCCCCTCCACTTTCCCCTTTTAAACTCCACTCTCCATCATATCCCCTCCCCATCTCAATCAGTCTCTCTTTTATTTTGATGTCATGATCTTTTCCTCCTATTATGATGATCTTCTGTAGGTAGTGTCAGGCACTGTGAGATCATGGATATCCAGGCCATTTTGTGTCTGGAGGAGCACGTTGTAAGGAGTCCTACCCTTCCTTTGGCTCTTACATTCTTTCTGCCACCTCTTCCGCATTAGACCCTGAGCCTTGGAAGCTGTGATAGAAATATTGCAGTACTGAGTACTCCAGTCACTTCTTTCCAGCTCCATGATGCCTTCTGAGTCATCCCAAGGTCACTGCCATCTGAAAAGAGAAGATTCTCTACCAACAGTGAGAGTAGCATTAATATAAGTGTATGAACATTAAGAGAAGTAGTTACTGTATCCCCACACTTTTTTAAAACTAATATAGGTACTTGGGGATTTTTTTCATTTTTTCTTTCTTTATTTATTTTTATTTTTATTTATTTGACACAGAGAAAAGGAGTGGGGAGAGAGAGAGTGAGAATGGGCATGCCAGGACCGCTAGCCACTGCAAAGGAATTCCAGACGCATGCACCACCATGTGCATCTGGTTTCCATGCGACCTGGAGAATCGAACCTGGGTCCTTAGGTTTCGCAGGCAAGCGCCTTAACCACTAAGCCATCTTCTCCTGCCCTATGTACTTAGTTTTGATCAACTTTCTCACTCCCTCTGGCACCTCACTGTATATCTCCCCTTTTTTGTTGTTTTGTTTGCTTCTGGTTTTCCCAGGAAGGGTCTCAACTCTAGCCCAGGTTAACCTGGAACTCTATAGACCTAGGTTGGCCTCAAACTCACAGCGACCCGCCTACCTCTGCCTGCCTCCCAAGTGCCAGGATTAAAGGCGTGCACCGCCAGACCCCCGCTGACTTTCTGGTTACTTAAGACCTGCTAACTTCTCTACCCTTCTACCTTGAAGCTTCTTTTTTGTGCTCCCCCTGGGCCCCTTTCCAGTTTTCTGGCACCTACACACTCTTGCTTCCACCATAACCCACATATATAAATGTTCTAAGCTGGGATCCGCCTATGAGAAGAGAGCAGAAAGACGAACCTGGCCTGTTTTCTGCCAGCTCTTTTTTGTTCCCGGTACCCCTGGCCTGTTCTGCCATCCAGTCTCCCCCTGTCAGCAGCTCGATGTCCTTTCCAATTGAAGCTGAAATCAGACTCCTTCCTTCACTTCCCTCCCTCCCACAGCCTCTCGTCATTTATTATTTAGCTCAACCACTCTATTATCTATGCACAAGAACCATTTCTGAATACGGCCGGTATGAAACACATTCAGACCCAAGCCAGAAGCAAACTAACCTCTTGTCAACCCACCTCTCAGGTCCATTGTCACTCCGCTCCAGTCCTGGGCCAAGCCTCCCCCCACCCCCACCCCCAGGAGTGCCAGGTAAAAACCTTCAAACCCAGCTAATGTTTCTCAGCGTGGACACAAAGGAAATTTCCAGACAGATCCTTAGAGATACCTATCAGACCATGTGAGGGATGCCTTCCTAAAGGGAGATGTTTGAATAAAATTCCACCTGCCACCCCAAGTGTGATATGAGAGTGGGAACACACAGGTCCCACTCATTCATCCGTGGCCGTCATTAACTTACTCCAGGACCATAAGCAAGACCTTTGACCTCTCCACCCCTCAGGGCCAGACACAGTGCCTTGGTGTGACAATTCTAAACCTCAGGATGGAGATCCAAAATCCATTCCTCTCATTAGCATTCAGCTCACTCCTGATCAATAAGTAATTGTGAGGCTCTGGCTGGCTAATTAAGAGGGACTTTACCCTGGCCTGCTAAGCTCCTCATTTTACATACGAAGAATTCCCCCGGGGGAGGGGGCTGCAGAGTTGACTCAGCGGTTAAAAGTGCACCCTTGCAGCTGGGCGTAGTGGTGCATGTCTTTAATCCCAGCGCTCAGGATCGCCATGAGTTCGAGACCACCCTGAGACTACATTGTGAATTCCAGGTCAGCCTGGGCTCAAGTGAGACCCTACCTCGAAAAACCAAAAAAAAAAAAAAAAAGTGCACACTTGCAAAGCCTGACAGCCTGGGTTCGATTCCCCAGTACCCACATAATCCACATGCACAAACTAGTGCATGATCTGGAGTTCGTTTGCAGTGGCTAGTGGCCCTTGCACACTTATCTCTCTCTCTCTCTCTCTCTTTTTCTCTCTCTATCTTCTATGTGCTTACTCTCTCACACTCTTTCTCAAATAAATAAGTAAAATATTTCAAACAAAAGAAAAATTGTCCCACTTGATAAGGGAGAAAAAAAAGTGACACCAGGGCTGGCGAGATGACTTAGTGGGTAAGGCACCTGCCTGCAATGCCAAAGGACCCAGGTTCAATTCCCCAGTACCCACATAAGCCAGATGCACAAGGTGGCACATCATTTGCAGTGGCTGGAGGCCCTGGTGTGCCCATTCTCTCTTTCTCTCTCTCCCTCTCTCCCCCCACCATAAGTAAATAAATAAAATTTTAAAATTAGTGACACCAAAACAGCAAAAATTTATCACTGCATTCTTATATATTGTCTCCCAGAATCTGGGCACACAGGACAATGGCCATTATTGCATTCCAATAAGATTCGAGGTGTTTTCTAGGTAACTAACTATGGATATCCTAAGCAAGAGGGTGTGACACTTACTCTGGGTTGTCAATTTAATGCAATTTAGAATCACCACGGAAACAACTTTGGGAGCGTGCCTGTGAGGAATGTTTGAGATTAGAGTTAATTAAGGTGGGAAGACCTGTCCTAAATGTGGGCTCTCCCGTGTGTGGCTGAACTAGAGGGAGAAGGCTCACTGAGCATCGGCTTCATGCTTTTGCCTGTCCCCGCCACGAGGGGCGGGACTTCCTCCATCTGCAAGCTGAAACGAGCCCCTTTCTCCTTAAATTGCTTTCGTTGGGCATTTTGTCACAGGGATGAGAGAGTAACTGACACAGTTGATAAGCTCTTACAGGGGCAAATAATTACTTAATCATGAGCTCCCTGGCCCGGAGCGAACTATGCTGGAAGTTTGTGATGGCAACCCCCCCACCCCCCATGATGAAGGTTAAGCCCTGTGACTCCCATCCTGCTCGGGTGCCAGCAAGTGCACACAGCCCCCGATCCCCCGGCAAAATTGTCCTTGTCCCTGTCCACCAGCCTTTGGTGGCATCATGACTGGCAGGCTTATCCTACTGGATAGTAAGTGGTGTTATCTGCCTGTCTCCCCCAAGAGACTGTGAGTTCCACAGGGGACCCAAGGTGTTCTGCAAATCTTCCTGAGCCGGCGCCTGGCACACGGTGGAAATGGCATGAATGTGTGTGGAAATGACCTGGCAAGAAGACCACGCGACAGCGGCTGTCCCTGCCCCCCTGGAAAGGAGCCGTGGCAGGGGGACCTCCTCCACAGCAGATAGTCTTTGCTTCCTACCAGTTTCCATCTGCCTTACACCACAGGAAATGTCTGGCGACACTGGGACCTGAGACAAGAAGCCAGAGAGAGAATGTGGCCAGCTGTGGGCAGAAGAGAACCGAGCCATTTCAGGTTTCCAGGTGTGAAATGTATGCGTATCGCCTTTGAGGAAGGCTCTTCTTCTGACACCCGGGTTGATTTCCTTATTCAAACGTTCGTTTGAAAATCGCTGGCTCCGGGAGGGGCGCGGTCCTCCGGCAGGTGCTGTTACAAACTTTGCCACTCCTGGGTCTGCCACAGAGCAGCTGGAAAAGTTCCTGGTTGCTACGAGACCAGAGGGCAAATTACCAGCTCACAAAAGACCCTGCTTGGACCAGTCAAAACAAGAAAATAAAGCCAAATAGAGAGAGGACCTCCTCAAAAAAGAAAAAAAAAAAAACTCAAAGTAAGGCAAATAAATTGAGGCTGAACCTGTCTAATTGAAAAAGACAATTATAAATATTCTTCATGCAGCACTGTAAGGAGCTAACACTTGTATTTTTGTGCCTTTCAATGAAACAGCAGGGTTTCTCCTATGCAGTCTTGAATTTCAGAATCTAAGAATCAGAAGGGGGGAAAAAAACTGGCCCAAATGATAATGGGTGGAAGTGGGGGGAGAAGGAAAGAAGAAAGAAAAATGAAATAAATTGCCTCTTTTGGAGCTTTTGCTGTCAGCATGGCAAATGAACTGCCTGTGGCTTTGCCCCAGAAACATCCCTGCAAGTGAACACAAGCTCCTGCCAGGAAAATTCTGATCGCTGCTGGACTGAGGCCCCAAACAAAGACACAGAGCGCCCACCCCACCACACTCGCCCAACAGACACCCCGAGACCCGCTGTTGGCATAGGTCAAGGGTGAGAAGTAACCAGGCCCGTCAGAGAGAAAAGTGCCAGGTTCCCGTTATTTGTTTAAAGCACCTTTCAGGCTAGGGCTTTGGGACGATTTCTTTTCTGGCCACATGGTTTGGTAAAATGCGGCAGTAACATTAGGTCTACACGTCTGTGTGTGCGTGGAGGTGGGCTTGTGTGTGTACACGCATGCAGACGTTGGTGGACAACCTCAGGGGTTGCTCCGCAGGCCATGGACCTTGATTCTTTCCTCATTTAATCTATTGGAAAGAGAGAGGGAATGGCCACGTCGGGGGTTGGGGGGGCGCTATCGACATTGCAAATGAACTCCAGACACATGTGCCACTTCATGCGTCTGACTGTACATGGGTACCGGGGTACTCTATCCCAGGCTGTCAGACTTTACGAGCAGGGTGATCAGACTTTGCATGGAAACACTTTTAACTGCTAAACTGTCTCTCCAGCCCAGCCAGCCATCTTTTTCTCAGGCGGGGATTGAACTCAGGTCCTCACGCTTAGGAGGCAGGCACTCTAGTGACTGAACCATCGCCCCTGCCTCCCCCAACATTTTTATTTTATTTATGTGATGCGTATGATGTGTGCGCACGGGTGCGTGCCATGTGCGTGTGGAGGTCTGAGGACAACACTGAGGTGTCTGTCCCCTGCTTCCACCCACTGCTCTCCTTGTTGTGCCGTTGCAAGAGGTGCAGCCTAGGGCTGGAGAGATGGCTTAGCGGTTAAGCGCTTGCCTGTGAAGCCTAAGGACCCCGGTTCGAGGCTCGGCTCCCCAGGTCCCACGTTAGCCAGATGCACAAGGGGGCGCATGCGTCTGGAGTTCGTTTGCAGAGGCTGGAAGCCCTGGCGCGCCCATTCTCTCTCTCTCCCTCTACCTGTCTTTCTCTCTGTGTCTGTTGCTCTCAAATAAATAAAAATAATAATAAAAAAAATTTTTTTAAAAGAGGTGCAGCCTAGCAGGACCTCCAGTGTCAGGATTCTCCTGGCTCTGTCTCCCCTTTCCATAGGCCTGGTGGGATTACAGATGCATGCATCACTTTGCATCCAGCTCTAAGTGGGTGCTAGGGAACTGAACTTCAGCCAGCAGGCTTGCAAGTAAAGACCTTCAACATTAAGCCATCTCCACAGCCCCTCAAAAAAAAAAAGGGTGTCCATCACTTGGCTATGGTAGGAGTGGCTCTTCAAATCTTGTTTATTTATTTGAGAAAGAAAGAGGCAGAGAGAGAGAGAATGGGCCTGCCAGGGCCTCCAGCCACTGCAAACAAACCCCAGATGTATGTGCCCCCTTGTGCAGCTGGCTTACGTGGATCCTAGGGAATCGAACCTGGGTCCTTTGGCTTTGCAGGCAAAGGCCTTACCTACTAAGCCATCTCTCCAGCCTGGGAGTGGCTCCTCACATAGTCTTTCTCAGAGCTCGCTGCTCAGGTAGGCAAATAGTAAGAATCCCTCCCCACACAAACTCACACCCCAAGTTGAAAGCCTTTTGAGGAAGGAGATAGAAAATCTTAGGTGACCACATAGGAGCCACTGTCATCTATGTCTTAGAGACCAGTGAAGAAATGATGTGGGGCAAAAAGGTGGTGGTAGTCAGGAGTGCAAGATAGGAACTGGGAAGAAATCCAGTCAGCCAGTATGTGCATG
Source organism: Jaculus jaculus (assembly GCF_020740685.1). Taxonomy (NCBI): domain Eukaryota; kingdom Metazoa; phylum Chordata; class Mammalia; order Rodentia; family Dipodidae; genus Jaculus; species Jaculus jaculus. The sequence goes on from NC_059109.1 coordinate 9,356,318, forward strand.
TCAAGAAGTTATGGACGGATGTCGCTAATGGCTTTGTACCTGGAGAGTTTCTGCTGACCAACGCTTTTTAGACAGCAAAAAAGATTTTCAGAATATGATGGATCCAACAAGCATGAAATAATCTTTAGGGGGGGGGATACAATTCCCTACCTGGCAGCTCCCATCAGAGCTTTTCTAACAGTTGGGTTTGTCAGACTCCCAAACAGCATGCAACAGCAATGTTTCAGTCAGAAGGAAGAACAGCAAGACTTTATTAATGGCCCAAATATTCAGCCGCCCTCCCTGCAGGAGGCATAGATGCCTCCTCTGGGATTTTCCTAGCTGCATCTGAGACTCAACTCTGAGAAGATGTTTCTCATGTCAGCTTCAAGGATTTAAAAAAAATTAACTTTTTAATGGACAACTTCAGTACATATAGACAATATACCATAATCATAATCCCCTTCCATCACTCTCCCTTTCTCCCTCCCTTACCCTCTTCCACTGAATGAGGATATATTATTTTATTTTCTTTTATTTTGATTTTAGTTTTTCAAGGTAGGGACTCACTCTAGCTCAGGCTGATCTGGAATCCACTATGCATCTCAGGGTGGCCTTGAACTCACAGCGATCCTCCTACCTCTGCCTCCTGAGTGCTGGGATTAAAGGCATGCGTCACCATGCCTGGCTGAGGATATGCTTTAAGAATCAAGGCTGAGGAAAGAGCTCAGTTGGTAAAGTGTTTTCCTTGCAAACATGAGGACTTGAGTTCAATCCACATTAAATGCCAGACGTGGTGGCACATGCCTTGAATCCCAGTGCTGCGGAGGGAGACAAGAGACAGCTGGATCTCTGGGACTTATTAGCCTGTCTAGCCTAAGTGGTGAGCTCCAGGCCCCACATAAAGGCAGATGCACAAAGTGGCACATGCAGCTGGTGTTCATCTGCTGTGGCAAGAGGTCCTGGCGTGCCCATACTCTCTCCTTGTAAAATAAATAAATAATATTATTTTTAAAAGAGGGGGATCGCATGCCTGAGGATAACACCTTAAGTTACCTAGTCTAGCCTGCACACACATGAATATGCGTACCTATACAGACATGTATGTCCACATATGAGCATGCATTACACACTATGTACACATGCAAAAAAAAATCAGCTGACTCCCTAAAACACCAGAAAAAAAAATCGTTTTATATTTTTATTTATTTGAGAGTGACAGAGAGAGAAAGAGGCAGATAGAGAGAGAGAATGGGCGTGCCAGGGCCTCCAGCCATTGCAAATGAACTCCAGACGCGTGCGTTCCCTTGTGCATCTGGCTAATGTGGGTCCTGGGGAAGTGAGCCTCAAAACCAGGGTCCTTAGGCTTCACAGGCAAGCACTTAACCACTAAGCCATCTCTCTAGGCCAACAACATCTTTCTTTGAAAAAACATTTCATTCTTGCCCCCAAAGCCTTGTTACCTGTCTATAGCTGGTAGCTTCCCATTTTGGGGGCTGATTTCCACCAAACGTTCTCTTCCCTTTCTTTCCCCCATCTCCAGTCTATATGCCTCATCCCACCATCTATTTTCTTTTATTCTTCATGCAGCACTCCATTCATTTTCTTCCTCTTCTCCCGGCTCATCACCCCAGCCAGCAGGAGCTGGGCCATACACGACCCCCTTAGAGAAGGAAGGGCTAGAAATTCTCAAAAATAAATAAATAAATAAATAAACTCTTGTCATTCCTAATTAATGAAGTGTGCGCAGCAAAATGAGGAGTGGAGACAGGAAGTGACCCTCAGCAGCCAGCTATGGGGAGGAAGTGATGATGAGAGCTGCGGCCCTGAACCGCAGAGCATTGTGGGGAAAGCAGGAGTAAGCCACGCCGGGCTGTTTTTCTGGGACCACACGGAATCAAGAGTTAACACAGCTTGGAAGTATACTTCCCAGACAGTGGCTGGGCCAAAACAAAAGGCTGCACACTTCATCAGTATGGGAGGGGCTCGTCCGGTGTAGCAGTCAGCCTCAGGTTGCTGATATGAATCCCCAAACCAGACAGTTATGGGAAGAAGGAAATTTATCTGAAGCTTACAGATCCAGGGGAAGTTCCATAATGGCAGAAGAACTTGGCCCCTGGGTTCTGCATTTGAGGAGTCAACCAGCTTTCCATTGAAAATAACTGAAAAAAAAAAAAAATGCAGGACTAGAGAGGTGGCTTAGGGGTTAAGGTGCTTGTCTGTGAACACTGAGGATCTAGGTTCGATTCCCCAATACGCACCTAAGCCAGATGCACAAGGTGGCGCATGTGTCTGGAGTTCGTTTTCAGTGGCTAGAGGCCCTGGTGCACCTATTCTCTATCTGGCCCCTAACCTCTCAAAAATAAATGGATTTTTTTTTTTTCGAGGTAGGGTCTCACTCTAGCCTAGGCTGACCTGGAATTCACTATGGAGTCTCAGGGTGGCCTCGAACTCACTCCGATCCTCTTACCTCTGCCTCCCTGAGTGCTGGGATTAAAGGCATGCGCCACCACACCTGGCTAATAAATGGATTTTTTAAGGCAGCATAATTTTCATAACATGAAGGTCGGTGTTGAGGAAGCAAGTGTTGAGGCTGAAGGCACTGAGGGCTTTAAGTAAGAGCCCCCTAGGATAATTATGGGTGGCCTAGCGTTTGTCCTGGGAACCCTGGAGCCTCGGGATAGGAGTGGGAGAGTAAGGAAGACTGTATAGGGCCCAAAGCTGTAACTCAGGCGGTCTTGGGTTCTCTGGTTACCTTTCCTGTGGGGCCTTGGGACTCGGGCCAAATTTTACATCTTTTAAAATGCCCACAACTTGGGCTGGAGAGATGGCTTAGCGGTTAAGCACTTGCCTATAAAGCCTAAGGACCCCGGTTCGAGGCTCAGTTCCCCAGGTCCCACGTTAGCCAGATGCACAAGGGGGCGCACGCGTCTGGAGTTCGTTTGCAGAGGCTGGAAGCCCTGGCGCGCCCATTCTCTCTCTCTCCCTCTACCTGTCTTTCTCTCTGTGTCTGTTGCTCTCAAATAAATAAATAAATAAATTTTTTAAAAATGCCCCCAACTGTGTTCTAAACAGATGCTAGGTGCAAGAGAGCTGTGAGGGAGTCCAGTTTCCAGGTGGGTGCTGGCTGGAAGGGAACATGGGAATGTTTTTCTCTACTCTCTGATTCTACAGCAGAGGCTGGCGCCTGCTCCTGATGCAGGGATCTATAAAGGGATGCAGAGCCGGGCCAGAAGTGGCTGAGAGGACACACTTCCAAAGCGGCCGCTCGCAGAACTTCCTGGGCCTCCTGCAGACCACGCGGCAGCTGCATTCTCCCTTCAGGGTGGGGGAACACTCCACCCCAAACAGAAGTCGGGGAGCTAGCAGCAAGGCAGAGGAGTCTAGAATGCAGACTAAGTTCCCGGAAGGGTCTCTGGAGATAGTGTCAAGGGATTCCCAAGAGAAGGACCACCAAGCGCTGGACAAAAACAAAGCTGCTTCCTACCTGTGGTGGTTTGATCCATGCTAGGTTCCCAGCTGATGGGGAATTGAGTTAACGCCACCCCGAGGGAGTGTGTTGTTGGAGGTGGGCTTGCGGGCGTTATAGCCAGTGTGTCCTTGCCAGTGTTGGGCACACTCTCCTGTTGCTGTTGTCCACCTTGTATGGGCCAGGGGGTGACATCCATCCTCTGCTCATGCTATCATTTTCCCCTGCCTTCATGGAGCTTCCCTTGATCCTGTAAGCCAAAATAAACATCTTTGTTCCCACCAGCTCCTCTTGGTGGGGTGATTTCTACCAGCAATGCGAACCTGACTGCAACACTCTCTGTACCTCAGTGGAACAGATGGGCCAGAAAGCCAGTTATACCAGCAAGGCTTTCACTAAGAGGAGAGTGTGAGCCTTAAACAACCATTCCTGTGGGTGACTGATCGAGGCCTTCTTGCCAGCTATGGATTCTCATAGATGAAGAGCCCCTCTGAGGCAGAAGCTGGTACTTGAAGGAGAGAGAGGGGATCAAAAGCTTGGTTGGAGAGATGTTTCAGCGGCTAAAGCTGCTTCAGTGCAAAGCCTGATGGCCTGGGTTCAATTCCCCAGTACTCAAGTAAAGCCAGATGTGCAAGGTGGGGCGTGAGTCTGGAATTCATTTACAGAGGCAGGCGGCCTTGGGACCACATTTTCTCTCTTTCACAAATAAATAAATATATATATTTTAAAACGAGTCCCTCTCTTTTAAAAAATATTTTATTTATTCATTTATTTATTTGACAGCGACAGACAGAGAGAGAAAGAGGGAGACGGAGAGAGAGAATGGGCGTGCCAGGGCCTCCAGCCTCTGCAAACGAACTCCAGACGCGTGCGCCCCCTTGTGCATCTGGCTAACATGGGTCCTGGGGATTCGAGACTCGAACCGGGGTCCTCAGCCTTCACAGGCAAGCGCTTAACCGCTAAGCCATCTCTCCAATCCAATCAATATTTTCTTAATAAATAAATAGGGCTGGAGAGATGGCTTAGCAGTTCAGGTGCTTGCCTGTGAAGCCTAAAGACCCATGTTCAACTCTCCAGACCCCATGTAAGCCAGACACACAAAGGTGAGGCAAGCGCAAGGTCACACATGCCCACTAGGTGGCGCAAGTGTCTGGAGTTCAATTACAGTGGCTGAGGACCTAGTGTGCCAATTCTCTCTCTCTCTCTCTCTCTCTCTCTCTCTCTCTCTCTCTCTGTCTCTCTCTGTCTCCCTGTCTCTCTGACTCTCTCTAAATATAAAAAAAAGAAAGAAAAAGAATGGGTAGAAGAGCAATGTAGCAGGACACCCAGTGTTCTGCTCTGGTCACTGTAGGCAAAAGTTTTCCACCATAGGTGAGGGCAAGAGGCGCTGCCAAGACACATACAGTGCCTACATCACATGTACGCCACCACCTTTACCGCCACACACACACACAAAAGTATATTATATATTTATAGTCTTTAAAATTCTGTGTAGTCTAACTGAAATGGGAGATGAGAATGAGGCACGCTTCAGAAACACCGAATGAGAGAGAGAGACGCCCCTCCTCTCCACCCCCAAGCCGCTGCCGGAATAACCGCTCTCGAGCTCCGGGGAGAATTGCTTTCATTGACTTGTCTTCCATCTCCTGCCTTCCAAGGACTCTAACTTTGGCTTCACAAGGTGTCCTTTATGTAAAAACACAAAAGAGAGTTTTCTTTCAGATTTTCTATTTAAAAAAAAAAGAAAGAAAACAGCTCTGCTGGGAAAACCAACCTGAGACAGAAAAACACGGCCCCTGGAGGCCCACAGTACAAAGTAGGTGTCGCTGGAAAGGGGCCAATGAGGGCTGGAGAGATGCCTCAGAGGTGAAGGCCCTCGCCTGCAAAGCCTAAGGGCCCAGGCTCGATTCCCCAGCACCCATGCCAGCCAGATGCACAATGTGGCAAATACCTCTGGATTTCATTTGCAGTTCCTGGAGGCCCTGGTGCACCCATTCTCTCTCCCTTCCCCCTCCTCCTTTTCTCTCTCTCTCTCAAATAACAAATCAATTAATATTGCAAGTAACTCTTATTTCTCCTGGATTTGAACCTTTCCAGACCTAACCTCCAAGCTTCTGCCTTGGCCCTGGCCCCACCCAGGAGCAGAGCTGGGACCCAAACCCCACAGTGAGGGAGGTGCCACACTTCCTGGTCACACAGCAGGGGAGAACACCCCAGCTGACCGGTGTTTGGTGCCTCCCAGAATTCTCCCTTCCTCTCATTTTGAATGTCAAGAGATCCTATCCCTTGTCTCTGAGCACAAATCCCCTCCCCTGTGATTTATCCAAGATTAGTGGCAGCAGTTCTGAAATCACATGCCCAGTCCCTCCAAGGCTGCAGGACATAATTCATCAGGCTTGGAGCCCCCAAGTTCATTACCGTTGCTGCTGTTGGCTACCCTGCCTTCTCACCCGCCCCTGAATTCAGCACCCCCCCCCACACACACACCGCTCCTAGAAATGTTTATCCCAACTGGAAGACTACTTTCCCCAGTCGAGAGAAAGGAGGTAAAATAGTAATAGACTGCACTGCGTCCGTGTGTGTGTGTGTGTGTGTGTGTGTGTGTGTGTGTGTGTGTGTGTGTGTGTTTGGACGACATTAAATTATGGTCCCCTAGCAGTACCTGCCCTTATTTAATCTTAGCTTGCCAAACAGACAGACGGAATTCATCCGGTTCACCAGGTGAGGCAGTCCGGCCCCTACTTTGCTTCCTACACCCCAGGGGCCACATGGCTGCATTCATCCCTCACCTGCCATTGAGGGGACCCCAAGGATCATTTGACACAATCCTCGCCCTCCTGCTTCAGCTTAACCGACAGCTGTCACCCCGCGGCCTTCATTCTCAGTCCCCTACGCCTCACAAGAACGCCCACCGAAGAGCCCCGAGTTCCAATTCCCGCCCTGCATCAAGTGCCCTTTGCTTCTTGCCTCGGGGACCGAGCTCGTGAAGTCGTTTCTCCATCACAACCTGCTGCCCCTTCTTAGGAAGTTTCATGCATCCTGCAAGGTTGCCCATGGGCAGTGGTGTGTGGGGTCATCGGAATTTTCATCCTCCAGCCCGGGATCAAGCCTGGATCCTCCCCTTCCCCTCTGTCTCCTGCACTGCCTCCGTTTCCTGCTAATTCTTTCACCTTCCTTTTTATTTTTTTATTTTTTTGGTACTTTTCTTTTTTAATCTATCAGTAAACAAGATGTACCTGGTTTCTTTAGTTAAACTCCTCCTTCCATCCTCAGCTAAATCAGTGCTATTTTAAGGCAGACATTGGGGCTGGAGAGATGGCTCAGCAGTTAAGGCATTTGCCTGCAAAGCCTAAGGACCAAGGTTCAATTCTCCAGGTCCCACCTAAGCCTGATGCACAAGGTGGTACATGAGCCTGGAGTTTGGTTGCAGTGGCTAAAGGCCCTGGCACCCCCATTCTCACTCTTTCTTTCTCTCTCTCTCTCTCTCTAATAAATAAGTAAATAAAATAAAAATGTGTTTAATGTGGACCTTGGAGCAGCTGCGCCAGCACTGTAATTCTGAATTCTTAAATATATATTTTATTTATTTGCAAGCAGAGGTGGGGGAGAGAGATGGAAGACTGGCAGAATGGGCGTGCCAGGGCCTCCAGCCACCAAAAACCAATTCCAGATGCATGCACCGCTTTGTGCGTCTGGCTTTACATGGGTACTAGGGAATCAAACCCCACCATCAGCCTTTGTAAGCAAGCGCCTTTAACTGCCGAGTCATCTCTGCATGCTATTTGAAAACAACAATACCAGGAAAAGTAAATGAGAATCGAATGGAAATAGTTCTTTGCAGGGCGTGGCTGGAAATGTAGTTGAAGGATGAAGGGAAGAGAAGGACTTCTCTGGGTATACTTTTTGCATGTTTTTTTTTTCATTTTTTAAATTTATTTATTTATTTATTTGAGAGCGACAGACACAGAGAGAAAGACAGACAGAGGGAGAGAGAGAGAGAATGGGCACGCCAGGGCTTCCAGCCTCTGCCAACGAACTCCAGACGCGTGCGCCCCCTTGTGCATCTGGCTAACGTGGGACCTGGGGAGCTTAACCGCTAAGCCATCTCTCCAGCCCTTTTTTTTTTTTTTTCATTTTTGAAGCATTTAAATGGCTTAGCATATTCAAAAATCAAATTAAATCAGCAAGGATTAAAAGAAAAAAGAAAGAAAACCCCAAAGTTAAATTTGAAGAAGAAGAAAAAAAATAAGTAAATGAATCGAACTCTATATGAAATCATATGGGGAGAAAATGATAGTTAAGTAACGTTGGACTGTTTCCACGCATAACGGGATCCATTTCTAGGAAAAGGATTACAAGGAAGTCCCCATCCGACTTAGTAGACGTGTGCTGGTAGCAAACACGGTCGCAGCAGTCCCCTTCTAGAACTACTCGTGTGTTGTGGGACAGAAATGACAATAAATGTGTTATTGCTGAGAATGAGAAAATAGGTCAGTAGGAATGCAGGAGAGGAAGTAAGACAAGGGTGTTAGATTTGAATTGGATGTATCAACGTGAACTCTAGTTTTTTAAAAAATAAATAAATAAATAAATAAGAGGTATTTTCCACCTCCAATCACTGAAATCCTAGGCAGTAGAACTCTAAAGCCAGACACGTTGGCACACTCTGTGACCCCCGCTCTCATGAGGCTGGGGCCGGATGAGCTCAAGTTCAAGGACAGCCTCGGTTGTACGATAAGAACTTGTTTAGAAAGAGAGACCACGGAGACAGCTTGGTCGGCAAAGGACTCGCCTTGCAAACATGAGGAGCTAAATTTGATCTCGGGGACCCACAGCTTAAACAAGTGGACAGGGGACTGGAGAAACCACACCCAAGATCATGCTCTGGCCTCTACATGCGCGCACACACAGCATGTGCACAAACGAAAATGCACACATCCAGAAAAGAAAGGAAGGAGGGAAGGAAGGAGACAGAAAACGAGACAAAGTAAAAGAAAAGAAGAAAAACAAAGAGAAATGGCCAGGTGTGGTGGCGCACGCCTTTAATCCCAGAACTTGGGAGACAGAGGTAGGAGGATCGCTGTGAGTTCGAGGCCAGCCTGAGACTACATAGTGAATTCTAGGTCAGCTTGGGCTAGAGAGAGACCATACTTTGCAAAACTGAAATATATATATATGGAGAGAGACAGACTCCAATACTCCAACAGTAAAAAGCATAGTCAGACTGGGGCGGGGAAGGAGTTTTGTGGTTTGGTTTGGTTTTTTAACCTCCATTCTCCATGAAAGGACCCAAGGCTCTTCAGAGATATGCCTGATCCATCTCAAGATCAAAGAAAGAACAAGGTGAGGCCTGCACCATCCGATCACACTGAAACCAGATAGGGCATTTCAGTGTTACTGGAGAAAGAGCTTCAGGCCCCACTGGCCAAATCTGGGACGGTGCACCTCAATACATTTCACACAGAGGATGACACATGGAGTTAAACAAAAATCTCTAAGATGCAAATGGCATGCAAAATGGTGGGACATCTTCTTTACAGAAGAATGACTGCTCATGAGGTAGAAGAAATGAGGGAATTAGAAAATAACCAGTTTCTACTGCAGTAATTTCCTCAGCCACAGACCAGCACTATATTCTGTTACCATGGGTAAAAGATAGGTGGGCTTTGCCTACAATGAAAATATACACCCTCCTTGAGTTTCTTTTTTAATAAAAGGGGGAAATATTTGATGGATAGCTGTGGTGGATACCACGTCACCAGATGAACCAACTTAGCTTCTAATAATGGGGCCAGATGACAGGAAATGCTCCAAGTTGTTTTTTTTTTAATTTTTTTTATTTATTTATTTGAGAGCGACAGACACAGAGACAAGATAGATAGAGGAAGAGAGAGAGAGAATGGGCACGCCAGGGCTTCCAGCCTCTGCAAACAAACTCCAGACACGTGCGCCCCCTTGTGCATCTGGCTAACGTGGGACCTGGGGAACCGAGCCTCGAACCGGGGTCCTTAGACTTCACAGGCAAGCACTTAACCGCTAAGCCATCTCTCCAGCCCGCTCCAAGTTTTGAAAGGGGCAGTGTGCCGGCTCCTCACTGAAGGAGTTCATCTGAAGAAAAAAAAGTGTCATGGCAAAATAGTGGCATGCTTTCCTCAGAACTGTCAGTGTTGGGCCGGAGAGATGGCTTGGTGGTTAAGTGCTTGCCTGTGAAGCCTAAGGACCCCAGTTCGAGGCTCGGTTCCCCAGGTCCCACGTTAGCCAGATGCACAAGGGGGCGCACGCGTCTGGAGTTCGTTTGCAGTGGCTGGAGGCCCTGGCGCACCCATTTTTCCTCTCTCCCTCTCTCTCAATAAATAAACATTTTTTTAAAACAATAGAAAGACTAGAACAATCAGGGAGAATACTCTAGAACTGAGGATAAGAAAGAAGTACTAAAATGTATGATCCTTGATGGAGGGGATGTGCTATAATGGGGAGACCTGAGTATGGATGCCACTGCACTGCACATGCGCATGGGTGACGTGGTATTGTAGTTACAGAAGTGCATCTTTCCAGGAGACATGCCCAAGTGCTTAAGAGCAGGTGCTGGGATTTCTAGAACTTACACTCAGATGACTCATTCTTAAAATAGCAAAAGGTAAGAAGTGGCAAAAATAAGTAAAAGGCACCTGATGCTCATTGCATACACCCTTCAAAATAAAAAAAAAAAAAATCACACCCCTGAGGCAGTCCTGCTTTATAGCTCAGGCTGGTCTGGAGCTTGCTGTGCAGCCCAGGCTGGCCTTGAACTCATGATTATCCTAGAACTCCTACCTCTGCCTCCTGAGTGCTGGGATTAAAGGTGTGTGCCACCCTCGGGCCATCTCGGGTTCCTTTTCTGTAACATGGAGATGATCATATTTACTGTTGTATGGTTAAAAAGAAAGAAAGCAAGTTAAGTAAACTACAAGTGTCTGGTACTCAGGGGTTATTCAGAAAATGGTAGAAATCTTTAATGTTTATATTCTCTCTCCTCCTCCTCCTCCTCTCTCACAGAGAGAAAGAGAGAGTGACTAGAACAAAGTTTCTATGCCCATAAACCTTATTGTATGACCTCAGGAAACCAACAAAGAAATAAATGTACAATAGAAATAAATAATACCTTAAGTGGATGTATAGCAGTAGTGGAAGCGACAGAGGGTGTCGGATATTGGAATGGGGCCTGAAGAGGCAGGAACAAGGATCATAAGTCTGAGGAGAAGGAGCGATCCGAACCATCCCTCAGTGGCTGGGGTTGTAGCTTCCGTTGGCAGAGTATTTTATACAGCCCTGGGTTTGATCGGCAGCACCACATAAATCAGATGTGGTGGTCCACATCTGTTATCCCAGAGACATAGCTAGGAGGATCAAGAGTTCAAGAGGACTACCTGAGACCCCCATCTCTCAATTTTTTATTTCATTTTATTTTTTTATTTATTTACTCATTCATTTATGAGAGAGAGAGAGAGAGACATAGAGAGGGAGAATGGGCACGCCAGGGCCTCCAGCCACTGCAAACGAACTCCAGATGCATGTGCCACTTTGTGCACCTGGCTTATGTGGGTCCTGGGGAATCAAACCAAGGTCCTTTGGCTTTTCAGGAAAGCTCCTTAATCACTAAGCCATCCCTCCAGCACCCCCATCTCAATTTAAAAAAATAACTGGGGGGGGGGAGCACAGTTTATATGGACTTGAAGGAAGGAGCTGGACAAGACTGCTGAGTGAGGAACCGTAGACAGAGTGTCTGAGTTCTAGCCGAGGCTGGGAAGACAGAACAGCCCAGCGAAGGGGGCAGAAAGGGGTTGCCAGCTAGGGAGGAAGGGGGCAGGAAGGCCAGAACGGAGAAGAGCTGGGAGAGGAGAGGAAGAAGGGCTTGGGGCAAGTAAGAGTAGATAGCTCCGCCACGTGAGAGTTCCTGACTTTGGAGTCACACGCCCTGAGTGCAGAAGAGGCCTCAAAGTCATGTCCGGGTCTCTTTAGCTTCTGGTCTCCTCAGGGAATGATAGGTTCTCCGTGAAGATCTAGTAGCTCATGGGCTACGGAAACAGCTCAGCTGGTGCGGTGGTTTGACTCAGGTGTCCCCCATAAACACAGGTGCTCTGAATGCTAGCTTCCCAGCTGATGGAGATTTGGGAATTAACGCCCCCTGGAGGCGGTGTATTGTTGGGGGCGGGCTTATGGGCGTTATAGCCAGTGTCTCCTTGCCAGTGTTTGGCACGCTCTCCTGTTGCTGTTGCCGATCTGCTGTTGGCCAGGGGGCGATGTCCACCCTCTGCTCATGCCATCAGTGGAGATGCCCCTCTAGTCTGTAAGCCAAATTAACTTTTTTTTTCCCCCACAAGGTGCTCTTGGTCGGGTGTTTTCTGCCAGCAATGCTAGCCTGACTGTGACAGCTAGTGGAGCAGTTACCTTGGAAACCACATAAAAGCATGGTCCACTTGCTGGCCAGCCAGTCTAGCCCACCTGAAGAGTCCCCGGCCTAAGGAGAGAGCTTGCCTCAGAGGGAGAAAGGTGCCTTGCATTCCTGAGGCACAGCACCCAAAGTTCTGCTCATCCCCCCCCACACACGCACACGCACATAAACAAGAAGCCTGGTAGCAGGGCTGAAGTGGTGACTTGGCACTTGAAGGCACTTGCTTTGAATGCCCTGAATGGCTGGGTTCCACCCCCCAGAACCCATGTAAACCCACTTGCACCAAGTAGCCCATGCACCTAGAATTCGTTTGTGGTGGTGGGAGGTGTTCGTTTGCCCATTCTCTCTCTCTCTCCCACTCCGTGCTTGCAAATAAATAAAGTATTTAATAAATAGAAATATTGGGGGCTGGAGAGATGGCTTAGCAGTTCAGCGTTTGCCTGTGAAGCCTAAGGACCCTGGCTTGAGGCTCGATTCCCCAGATGCACAAAGTGGCACATGCATCTGGAGTTCGTTTGCAGTGGCTGGAGGCCCTAGTGTGCCCATTCTCTCTCTCTGTCTGTTGCTCTCAAATAAATAAATAAAATAACCAAACAGTTAAAAATATCAAATGGCTAGAGTGATGGCTGCTCAGTTAAAAGCACTTGCTTGCAAAGCCTGAAGGCCTGGGTTCAATTCCCTAGTACCCACATAAAACCAGATGCACAAAGCAACACGTGTCTAGAGTTGGTTTGTGGTGGTACTGGCCCTGGTGTGTCCATTCTCATATTCTCTCTCTCTCTCTCTCTCTCTCTCTCTCTCTCTCTCTCTCCTGTTCTTCTTGCAAATAAATAAACATAAAATTTTTTTTAACCTAGTAGCTAAAATCGGTTAAGATGTACTTCTGTTTACAGTCACGGCCAGTGCTGATGCCTCCATTTCTCCGGCCCCTCATTCAAGACTTTTGATTCTCCTGGACAGCCGGGGAGCCCACACACCCTTCCAATAGTAATGAGGACAAGCCAGGCCTCTGATGGCTCCATACTCTACCAGAGCCACATGGGCGTTTCTGGATCTCTGGCTAACCAAAAGGAATAGAGAAAAAAAAAACAAATGTTCAGAGGCAGAAGAAGGGCTTGGCTGAAATGAAGGGGAAAATTGAAGTCAATGAACAAAATAATAGTGGCAGCATTTACTGAGCTCTCATCCTGTGCCAGGCTCTGGGCCAAGGGCCGTCCGCATTCTGAAGGTGTCCCGCGCCTCATCCCAGTCAGCTCAGCCCACCCTGAGCCATCCCTGGAGTGGGCATCAGCAGCTGCACCCCCAGGAAGCTACTCTTCAACCTGAGGTCAGAGGTGCCAAGGCCCGTCCTTCCAAACCTCTGTGGGAAGGAGGAGAGAATGGCCTCAGGAACAGTGGGAGATGACAGATCTACCTTGCAGGGCATCTCTTCCCATGTCTTCACTTTGTGTGTCTGGCTTTTACACAGGTACCGGGGAATTGAACCCAGGCCATCAGGCTTTGCAAGCAAGCACCTTTAACCACGGAGCCATCTGTCCAGTCCCTCCCTTCCCTGGCCCCTGGCTCTCTTGACTGACTCTCTTGCTCTTCCCACATCACATTTGCTAAATGAACAGTGACCTGGGCCACAAATGCTGGGCTCCTCCTCCTCCGCCGCCTCCTTCATCTCCACTGTAAGAGATGTAAAGCTTTCATGAGCCATCCCCCTCTTCTTCCTCCTCTTCCTCTTCCATTTCGCTGTAAGGGGGGGAAGGGTTTCATGAGCCACCTCCTGGCCCGGGCAGCAGCAGACCGTCCAGCAGCCTCACACTGGCAGCCGCTCACGCCACGTGGTCAGAGCAGACACGTGAGATGCAAACTCTTGGCTGCTTTTTTCTGGGAGAGAAGTGAACACCGACTATTCACCCCAGACAGGGCTCTGGAGACAGAGCAAAGAAACTTCCATCCAAGAGTAGCTTAACAAACCAGAGAGAGTGCTGGGGTCACTGATAGGAACGTGGGTGACTCAAAGACAGCAGCATCCCCAAGAAGCCTATCCCAGCATCAAGAGAGCATAACTCACAGAAACTTCCTCCCCGGAGCTCCCTGCCCAGCTTGCAGACAATGCCCTGGACACAGCCTCCCTCCTCCAGTCAAGGGCTCACTGCTCTTTGACCCTGGCGATGGGCAGTGGGGATCCTGTGACCTTCAGCACTTCTTTTTTTTTTTTTTGGTGGAGGGGGGTTCAGGGTAGAGTCTCACTCTAGCCCAGGCTGACCTGGAATTCACTCTGTATTGTCAGGGTGGCCTCGAACTTACAGTGATCCTCTTACCTCTGCCTCCCGAATGTTGAGGTTAAAGGCATACACTACCCTACATTTTATTTATTTATGTGAGAGAAAGAGGCAGAGGGAAAGACAGAGAGAGAATGGGTACTCCAAGGCCTTCAGCCACTGCAAACAAACTCCAGACACATGCGCCCCCTTGTGCATATGGCTTACGTGGGTGCTGGGGAATCGAACCTGGGTCCTGTGGCTTTGCAGGCAAGCTCCTTAACCACTAAGCCATCTCTCCAGCCCCCTTCTGTGCTTCTTGCATACATTTCCTCACCTTCCTCAGTCTACGAGCCTACCTGCTCCCTCCAGGAGACAACGTCTCAATTTGGAGGAAGATAGCTACAACACAGAGATATACACCCATACACACATACGCATGCACCTAAGGATGCACACATGCATGCAAATACATATTCCTTCACACGTGTGTGCATATGTACGTATGCCTGTGCTAGTATGTATGCACACACAAACATATACATTGAAAAGAATACCCTATCTGTTCACAGCACATGAAATGCCGCCAAAGTACAGTCCCATGGGGACCCCCCGTGAACTGCTCACTTCTCCACGTGCCCTTGCTGTGTTGGTGAGGGGATGGGGTAAGAGGAGGGGAGCTGTGCTCAAGCAAACACATCTGGAGGAGGAGGAGGAAGAAGGGTCTCTTAAAGTGAAGAAAGCCAAGCATGGAGAGGCGGGGAAGGAGTCAGAAAGGTCCTTCTCTGTTCTCCTGGGAGCTGGAGAATTGGCTTCAAGATTGAGAGTGTCTCACCAGAAAACCAAGACTCCTCCAGGCGTGGTGGCGTGCACCTTTAATCCCAGCGCTCGGGAGGCAGAGGTAGGAGGATCGCTGTGAGTTCAAGGCCACCCTGAGAGTACATAGTGAATTCCAGGTCAGCCTAGGCTAGAGTGAGACCCTACCTCAGAAAAAAAAAAGTAAGTACGAAAAAAAGGGGGTCTGAAGAGGTGGCTTAGCAGTTAAAGTGCTTGCCCATGAAGCCTCAGGACCCAGGTTCAATTCCCCAGTACTCACGTAAGCCAGATGCACAAGGGAGCCATGCATCTGGAGGTTGTTTGCAGCGGCTAAAGGTCCTGGCACGCCCATTCTCTCTATATATCTGCCTCTACCTCTCTCTAATAAATAAGAAAAAAAAATTTTTTTAAAGAAAGAAAGAGAGAGAGAAAAATCAGAGCTCAGATCCCAACAGTGCCACGTGCTCATTTTGCAGTCTTGGGAGTCTTCCTCAAACTGCCTGCTCCTGTTTCCGGAACCTTGAGAGTGAGGAACATGACAGCAGACTTCTAGCAAGGCTTTCCTGAGACATCGGCGACGTGCTCCGTGGACCGTGCTTAGCACAGTTCCCAGCACTGAAGGAACGCGTGGTAAATGTTTAATACCGCCATTAATATTTCACCAAATGCCGCGGCCTGCCTCCGCCGCCCCGCTCCTCCAGCCCTGAGCTTCCTTTGGAGTCTGCCAGGGACCTCTGGGTTCTGATGCTTCAAGTGGGAAGTATTTTTAATAGATAGACCCATGTGTTGTTATTTTGGGGGGGAGGGGGTACAGGACACCATCTTCCCTTCCAACAGGACATGTGGAGCCTGTCACGAGAGGAAAAAGACTAGAGGGCACAAAAACCATAGGAGCTGCTTCCTCCTCTGAATGAGGGCACTGTGGTCAAGGGCATATCCCATGCTCTGACCTTGGCACCTGCTTCAAGCTGGCATAATACAGGGGAGCAAAGATGCACGCACAAAGATCAAAGTGTGAATAATTTTCACAGTTCAAGTACACACACCCCGGGCTGAAGAGATGGCTCAGCAGTGAAGGCACTTGTCTGCAAAGCCTGGTGACCCAGGGTTTGATTCCCCAGGACCCGCACAAAGCCAGCCGCACAAAGTGGCCCATGCATCTGGAGTTCGTTTGCAGAGGCTGGCGGCCCTATTGTGCCCATCCCCCCTGCTTACAAGTAAATAAAATATTAAATAAGAAAAATACAGGTGCATGTCTCCTGTGACCCCCATGTTTGGCTTCTAGGGTTGTTACACAAGCAGGCAACGTGAGGTCAGTGCAGGATTAGTCCCTGAAGGACAATAGTTGAAGTCAGAAGCCAAACTAAACACCCACTCAATTGTTCAACAACTGATGGTCTCTCCTTCTACGGAAGTATATGTAACTATGGGCTGGAGAGATGGCTTAGCGGGTAAGGCACCTGTCTGCGAAGCCTAAGGACCCAGGTCCGATTCCCCAGAACTCACAAAGCCAGAAACACAAGGTGGTGCACACAACTGGAGTTCATTTGCAGTGGCTGAGGCCCTGGCATGCCAATTCTCTCTCTCTCTTTCTCTCTCTCTCTCCATCCCTTTCTCTCATTCATAAATAAATAAAACATTTAAATAAATAGAAAACTACACACATCTGAATTTACCTCCTCTTTGTGCCTAGGAGAGCTTTGTAGAGCGAGGAAAGAACAAAAAAAAAAAAAGTAGAAACAAGGACCAGGTATCCTACAGGCAAAGGAGGATGTGGTCCCTGGGCATGCATGCAGTTGGCAATCATTCTCACCAAGTCACTGGATCCTCACTAAGGGCCCTGTGACAGAAATGAGAGATTTGCAGTGCTGTTTTAAGGACAAGCATACCAGGGAGCCACCTGTGGGCTGAGTGACGCTTGTTAAGCAGCCATGAGTGGAGAGATGGCTTGCCTGTGAAGGTAATGGTGACTTCTGCCTGGCCCTTTAATCACGCCACACACTAGGGAGATCTAAATGACTGCTCTGCGGGTGTCAGTGAATGGTGAATGGGAGCTTCCGGCCCTGAGGCAAGGATGTGGGAGGAGCTCAATCAACGGAAACTCTGGTTACTTGTGTAGGGGATTCGTATGGGAGATTTATTGTACATGGGTGCCCAAGAAGTACTTTAGGGACTGGACAGATGGCTTAGCAATTAAGGCACTTGCCTGCAAAGCCTAAGGATTCAGGTTCGATTCCCCAGTACTCATGGTAAGCCAGATGCACAAGGTGGTGCATGTGTCTGGAGTTTGTTTGCAATGTCTGGAGGCCCGAGGGCTCCCATTCTCTCTCTCTCTCTGTCTCTATGTCTCTCTCCCTCTCTCTCTCTCTCTTTCTCTGCTTGCAAATAAATAAAAAATTTTAAGTAATTTAAAAATCAGGGCTGGAGAGATGGAGAGAGATGTCTTAGCAGTTAAGGCACTTGCCTATGAAGCCTAAGGACCCAGGTTCCATTCCTAGTACCCACTTATGCCAAATACACATGGTGACTCATACATCTGGAGTTCATTTGTAGTGGCTAGAGGTCCTGGTGTGTCCATTCTCTCTCTCTCTCTCTCTCTCTCTCTCTTTCTCTCAAGTAAATAAATAGATAAAAATTTTTAAAGTGCTTTAACAATTCAAATAAGCCATCTTTGCCTTCAGGATATTCATAGTCTATTGAGAGAGACAGAGAAAGACAAAGAGAATAATATGGATATAATGTTCCCTTTCCCGGTGTTTTAGTTACTTACTCTACTCACTGCTGTGAAGAAATGAAGGGTTTGTTTAGCTCACAGTTGGGGGTACCACCCATCATGGTGAGTAAGACCCGGTAGCAGAAGCAGGAGGCCACGGCTGATACTGCATCCATAGTCAAGAAGCAGAGAGAGAGCCTGCCTGCCTTTTCTATTTGTTTGTTTGAGAGTGACAGAAAGAGAGAGAAAGAGTCAGACAGATAGAGAGAGAATGGGCGCACCAGGGCCTCCAGCCACTGCAAATGAACTCCAGACGTGTGCGCCCCCTTGTGCATCTGGCTAACGTGGGTCCTGGGGAATTGAGCCTCGAACTGGGGTCCTTAGGCTTCACAGGCAAATGCTTAACCACTAAGCCATCTCTCCAGCCCCCTGCCTGCTTTTTACGTGGGTGCTGGGGATAGCTCTCAGGTCCTGATAATTGCACAGCAAGTACTCTTATCCAATGTGCTCTCTCTCTCTTTCTTTTTATTCTTTTTTTTTTTTTTTTCCCAGAGGTATAGTCTTACTCTAGCCCAGACTTACCTGGATCCCAGGCTGGCCTTGAACTCACAGTGACCCTCCTACCTCGGCCTCCTGTAAATCACCCAAGTCCATGATTATTCAACTGCCCAGCGCGACCCCAGCGTGTCTGTGAACACGCTCCAATACCTCCTCAGTCCAGACTGAACTCAGGGCCTGGCGCTAGCTAGAAAAGCTCTTTGCCGCTGAGCTAAATCCTCAGCCCTTCACTGTAGACTTTTAATCTTTTCTTTTTTTACTGCTATGAAGCAAAATGGACTGAAAAGTGGTAATAGTGCTGGGCGTGGTAGCACATGCCTTTAAACCCAGCACTCGGGAGGCAGAGGTAAGAGGATCACGGTGAGTTCGAGGCCACCCTGAGACTACAGAGTGAATTCCAGGTCAGCCTAGGCTAGAGTGAAACCCTACATCCAAAAATCAAAACATAAAATCAGAAACAAAAAGTGGTGATATACAAATCTAGGCACGTAATGAAAAGTTGTAGAAGCATGCACAAAACACACACCAAGAAAATGAGCCTAGTTGTCCCTTAATATTTTTTTTTAATTTTCATTTATTTACTTGAAATAGAGAAAGAGAGAGGGAGAGAGAGAAAAGGGCAGGTAGAAAGAGAGAGAGAGAGAATGGAAGCACCACGGCCTTCAGCCACTGCAAACGAACTCCAGACACATGCACCCCCTTGTGCATCTGGTTTACGTGGGTCCTGGAGAATCGAACCTGGGTCCTTTGGCTTTTCAGACAAATTCCTTAACTGCTAAGCCATCTCTCCATTTCTGTCCCTTAATACTTGCAAGTAATTGCTTCCCAGAGCCACACACACAACCCCACAGGTGTTCTCATCTTTTATGTAAAACATTATGGGATTTACATGTAACCGGGGCACATCCTCCCATACACTTTAAGCTATCTCAGATTACTAAGAGTGCACTTAATGATATGGAAATGGTATGCAAATAGTTGTTATACTGTATAGTTTAGGGAATAATGACAAGGGAAATATGCATACATTCAATGATGCTGCAGTCTTTTTGGATACCTTAATCACCTTCATTTGTCATGTCTCTTTTTTTGTACTAGCATGTTTTAATGCTACAAAATCATAAAAATAATGTTTTATGATGACATTATCATACATGCACACAATGTACCTTGTTTATATTAAGCTTCTGTGGCCCTGTCCCTCATACCCCTTCATCTTCTCTATTTTTCCCCATCTATTTTTTCTTCCAGTGCAATTTTTATATACATTTTATTTATTGACTTATTAGGGAAAGAGAAGGAGAGAGAGGCAGATAGAGAGAGAGAATGGGCACACCAGGGCCTCCAGCCACTGAAAATGAACTCCAGACATGTGTGCCACCTTGTGCATCTGCCTTACATGGGTCCTGGGGAATCAAACCTGGGTCCTTAGGCTTCTCAGGCAAGTGCCTTAACCGCTAAGTCATCTCTCCAGCCCTGCAATTTTTTTTCAAGTATTTTCAGTCAATAGCTGGTTATGACTCCTCAGAAGCAGAACCAGGAAGCCAAATGTCAAAACTACACTTCCAAAAGCTGAAAAGGGGCCGGAGAGATGGCTCAGTGGATAAAGTGCTTGCCTCATAACCATGAGGACCTGAGTTCTAATCCCCAACACCCAGGTAAAAATGTCAGGCTTTACTGTATCTCAGTCCTGATCTTTTATGTTTTTACTAGCATGTATTACACGTGATGTATTTCTTTATCATTTTCATACATATATATTTTGATTTATATTCAGAAAAAAATGTCAGGCTTGGTGATGTGCACCAGTAATAACTTTGGTGCCTGAGAGGTGGAGACAGGTGAATCCTTGGAGCTCCAAGCCAATGAGAGACCCTGTCTCCAGAAAGGTGGGCAGCATTCCTGAAAATGAGGTTGTCTTCTGGCCTCCACATCCCCACACACATGTGTGTGCAACTGTACAAACACACATACATCCATGTATACATGCATGTACATACATACATGCTCATAAACAAAAAAAAAAATTAGGAAAGTCTAAGGTCTCACTATGGTCTAGTTAACTGTGTTGTGGCACTGGTAATTTTGTGGCTTTTTTTGGGGGGAGGTATATTTTGGTTTTTCAAGGTAGGGTCTCACTCTAGCTCAGGCTGACCTGGCATTTATTATGTACTCTCAGGGTGACCTTGAACTCACAGCGATCCTCCTGCCTCTGCCTCCCGAGTGTGCCAGCACGCCCAGCTCAATTTTTCCGTCTTGATAATGCGCTATAGTCAAATGCCACCCTCAGGAGGAGTGGCAAGCCTTGTTCTCTCAGCGCTCTTTTCGCAACCTCTTGTAGGTCTATAATTTGTTCAAAGTAAAAATCAGGGGCAGTGGGCGGGGATGGGGGGGGAGTGTATAGGAACATCCTATGGGAACCACAGGGCGAAAGCTGTGGGAAGGAAACAGTTCCCAGTTCCCAGTGAGGAAAGCACAGCCAGCTGAGACGCTTCACACAGGGCACGCACACTCGCCATGGTTCACCCTAGGGTCCGTCAACTTTAGGATGGTGTGCAAGGGGTTTATCTGTGTTCAGCAGAAAACGTTCTTCAATTTTGCTCTCCCCCCGATTAGCAACATGTGGCACCGTCCTGTTGTGGTCAGCTCCACATTGCTGGGATGAACATCCAGCCAGACACAGTTTATGGGAGGAACAAGTTTATATCAAGCTCACAGATGCAGGAGAAGTTCCAGCAGTGGCAGAAGAAGGTGGCCCCACTCACAGATCCAAGCAGAGAGAAGAAACCAAGAGCCAACACCATCAGCAACCCAGCACAACCCGCCAGACTCAAACTGCGCTGTCCACACCTTTGGGCTGGAATCAGATTCACCTCCAGACGCAGCTTAGGGCTAGACTCTAAGATCTGCCCCCAGTGACATACCTGCCTCTAGCAGGAATCCACCTGCTACGGCCTGAAGTTGCAAACTCAGTTTTTTTTTTTTTTTTTTTTTTTTTTTTAATTTTTATTAACATTTTCCATGATTATAAAATATATCCCATGGTAATTCCCTCCCTCCCCACCCCCACACTTTCCCGTTTGAAATTCCATTCTCAATCATATTACCTCCCCATTACAATCATTGTAATTACATATATACAATATCAACCTATTAAGTATCCTCCTCCCTTCCTTTCTCCACCCTTTATGTCTCCTTTTCAACTTACTGGCCTCTGCTACTAAGTATTTTCATTCTCACACAGAAGCCCAGTCATCTGTAGCTAGGATCCCCATATGAGGGAGAACATGTGGCGCTTGGCTTTCTGGGCCTGGGTTACCTGACTTAGTATAATACTTTCCAGGTCCATCCATTTTTCTGCAAATTTCATAACTTCATTTTTCTTTACCGCTGAGTAGAACTCCATTGTATAAATGTACCACATCTTCATTATCCACTCATCTGTTGAGGGACATCTAGGCTGGTTCCATTTCCCAGCTATTATAAATTGAGCAGCAATAAACATGGTTGAGCATGTACTTCTAAGGAAATGAGATGAGTCCTTTGGATATATGCCTAGGAGTGCTATAGCTGGGTCATATGGTAGATCAATCTCTAGCTGCTTTAGGAACCTCCACACTGTTTTCCACAATGGCTGGACCAGATTGCATTCCCACCAGCAGTGCAGAAGGGTTCCTTTTTTTCCACATCCCCGCCAACATTTATGATCATTTGTTTTCATGATGGTGGCCAATCTGACAGGAGTGAGATGGAATCTCAATGTAGTTTTAATCTGCATTTCCCTGATGACTACAAACTCAGTTTTAATAAAAACACCTGAGTCTACGTGCCATTCATTTACATGATCACACTCAAAGTACCGCATGTCCCCTCACTCAGTGCTGGACAGTAGTATCCAACTGAAACTCCCAGTTGTCCACGTGACCATAAGGAAAGCAATGAAAATTACATGGACCACACTATTAGTGTGTTGGTGGGGGGAGACATGGTGCTGTGTGTCCTCCCATCATGTCATGCCTGAAAAAAAAAAAAAAGCTCCTCTGGGTCCACTGTTTCTGGGTCCACTGTTTCTGTGAGAAGAGGAACTCTGGGTAACTGACCAGCAAGCCAAGGAAAGCCATTGCCTGAGCATTCAGATGTGCAACTGACATTCTCAACCGCCTTGAACAGTAAGACTTCGTGAATGAGGTAGAGGGACAGATGGTTCAGTCAGTAAGGTGCTTACCATGTGGGTAGTTCAAATGGATGTCCCCCAATAGATTTAGTTTTATTAAAGCTTTCTTTTTGATTTTCAGCTCACCCGGCTGGAGAAATTGTTACTGGGTGGATCCTGGAGTCCAGCCCTAAGGTATTTGCTACTGGGGGTGGATCTGAATTCCAGCCTACATATGTAGAATGCTTGGGTTCAGTCTGGGATCCTGGAATGTGGTTGCTTGTGTTGGTGGTGGTTGTTTTTGTTGTTGTTTTTTTATTCTCTGCATGGACCTATGAAAAGGGGCCAGCTTCTTTCACCATGATGGAACTTCCCCCTGGATCTGTAAGCTTCAAATAAAATCTTTTCTTTCCATAAACTGTGGCTGGTCTACAAGTTCATTCCAGCAACTTGAAACTGATTGTGCAAGAATTGGTACCGGAAGTGGGGTGTGCTGAATCTGAACATGTGGATTTTGGTCTTTTGGAACTTTTGTTGGAAGGAATGGGAGTTGACTTGGTACTTGCAACTGAAGATATTTTCCAGAGTACTAAGCCAAGTTTTATAGGCTTTTCTGGTGAGAGTTTGAAAATGCTAAGTGCAGACAGAACTGTATCTGGAGGCTTTGCCTATGAGCTTTCTAAATGGGAAGGAAGACTTCAGAGAACTTTGTTAGAACTGGGCTAATAGCATAAAGGCTGTTTGTACTCTGTTGTCCAGGCCCAGAGAGTTTGAGCAAGGCTAAATTTGTAATGGACTGGTGTGCTTGGCTAAAAATATGGAACTGAGAAATTTAAGAGTTAAAGTTAGAAAAATTCAAGCAAGTTTAAAATTAAGGGCACTGAGACTGGTTGCTGACACTGTTATTATCCAATACATTAGCATTTAGAAGGAAGATGGCCCCACTGCTTTATGGAAAAAACAACAGATACTGGGCATGGTGGCACATGCCTTTAATCCCAGCACTTGGGAGGGAGAGGTAAGTTTGAAGCCAGCCTGAGACTACATAGTGAATTGCTGGTCAGCCTGGACTAGAGGGAGACTCTACTCAACAAACAAAAACCAAACAAGCAAACAAAAAATGAAGATAATGCCTGAAGTGCTGAAGTGATTCCACTCCAGAAAGGCAGGAATACAAACTCTTTTAAAAGGAAATGACTGTGAGCCTTAGTGGTGTAACATCTGCTGGTATCTGGCTAAAAGTATATACTATGCTCACCAAGCTGCCCAGTAAGCACTTCTCTTAATGTTCATACCCATAGATTAATGCTACTCTCACTTTTGGTTAGAGAAGCTTCTGTTTTCAGATGACAGTGACCTTGGAATGATTCAGAAGGCATCATGGTGCTGAGAAAAAGTGACTGAGGAGTGCTCAGTACTGCAATATCTCTATCACACCTTCCAAGGCTCAGGGTCCATTGTGGAAGAGGTGGCAGAAAGAATGTAAGAGCCAAAGGAAGGGTAGGACTCCTTACAATGTGCTCCTCCAGACACAAAATGTCCTGGATATCCATGACCTCACAGTGCCTGACACTACCTACACAAGACCCTCATAACATCAAAACAATAGAGAGACTGATAGGGACGGGGAGGGGATATGACGGAGAGTGGAGTTTCAAAGGGGAAAGTGGGGAGGAGGGAGGGAATTACCATGAGATAATTGTTTAGCATCATGGAAGTTGTGAATAAAAAATTAAATTAAAAAAAAAGAACATGGGCTACAGAGGTTGCTTAGTGATTAAGGCACTTGCCTGTGAAGCCTAAAGACCCTGGTTTAATTCTCCAGGACCCATGTAAGCCAGATGCACAAGGGGTGCATGCATTGGAGTTCATTTTCAGTGGGTGAAGGCTCTGGAGTGCCCATTCTCTCTTTCTCTCTTTCTCCTTCTCTCTCTCTCTCTCTCTCTTTTTCTCTCAAATAAATAAAAATAATATTTTTTAAATGACTGGAAGGAAGGAACTTGCCCTTCAAGGTCATAAGGTTACTAAATCATCCCTGAATTAAGAATATGACTGTGTCACGAACACCTGGTATTGGTTTCGGAAGCATAAAAACATGTGTGGAGTGAGGCATGAAGTACTCATTGTTCCAAGAGCCACTGCTGAGACATGGCATGAGGCAGGACATCAACACCCTGAGGAAGAGGCTGACAAAGACATCGGGAGATGGACTGTGGTTTACAGTGGAGACTCAAGGATGTGTAGATATACCAGGACTATGCAAGGGCTACCACAGAGGCTGTTGGCTAGGGTGGGAAGCTTTCCCTGGCTGCTCATACCAGCTAGAGGGGTGCAATTAGAGGGGTGTGGAGACTGTCATGGACTTGAACTACAGATGTTTGATGTTTGCTTGATTGTCATTGAATTTGCATTGGTCCAGTCTCCCCTTGTTATGCCTTATGGCAATTACTCTGTGCCTTTATGTGTTGAAAATCTGCAACTTGTTTTGATTGTACAGGACTCACAGCTAAGAGACAATCCTGAATCTCAAATGACACTTGGGACTTTGGCACAATCTTAAAGTTCATAAAAACTATGGGACCTTTGAAGGTGGACTGAATACAATTTACAATGTGAGATGGTTATAAATCTATTGGGGACCAGGGGTGAAATATGGTAGTTCAAATGGCTGCCCACCCCCCAATAGATTCAGTTGTATGAACGCTTCTTGTATTTCCAGCTACCCGGCTAGAGAAGACGTCCCTAGCCAGATCCTGGGGTCCAACCCTAAGGTATTTGTTACTGAGGGCAGATCTGAATGCCAACCTAGATGTGCAGGATGCTACAGCTCTGCCTGGGTTCCTGGAGAGCGCTTTCTTGTGTTGGCAGTAGTAATTTATCTCTCTGCATGGACCTGTGAAAGGGGTCCATCATTCCGGAATTTTCCCGGGATCTGTAAGCTTCAAATAAAATCCCTTCCTCCCATAAACTGTGTCTGGTCTGGAGGTTCATCCCAGCAGCAGGGAGCTGATTGTGACACCTGGCAAATGTGAGGAGACTTGAGTTTGGAGCCTCGGTACCCTCGTAAATGTCAGACATTGCGGTGCATGCCTATAATCTTGGCTGTCAGGAGGCAGAGACAGATCGACCCCGAGAGCAAGCTTGCTAGCTAGACTAGCCAGACCAGTGAAGCCTAAGTTCAGGGACAGACCCTGCCTCGGTGCATAAGGTGGAAAGTGACTAAGCAAGACACCCAACATCTACCTCTGACTTCCACACACACGTGCACACACGTGCCTGTGAACTCCCCTGTACATACATGTGCCCCCACGTACATACAAACATGCATGTACATATGCAAGCATACCACATACATAGTCTCAGTCTCTCTCACATACTACACACACACGAGTGAATTGGTAGTGTAAATTTTTTTTCTTTTCTTTTTTTTTTTTTTTGGTTTTTTGAGGTAGGGTCTCACTTTAGCCCAGACTGACCTGGAATTCACTATGTAGTCAGGGTAGCCTTGAATTCACAGCAGTCCTCCTACCTCTGCCTCCCAAGTGCTGGGATTAAAGGCGTGCACCACCACGTCCGGCTAAATTTTTGCTTTTTTGTTTGTTGGTTGGTTGGTTGGTTTGAGGTAGGGTCTCACTCTGGTCCAGGCTGACCTGGAATTCACTATGTAGTCTCAGGGTGCCCTCGAACTCACCATGATCCTCCTACCTCTACTTCCTGAGTGCTGAGATTAAAGGCGTGCGCCACCATGCCCAGTTTCTTTCTTTCTTTCTTTCTTCCTTTCTTTCTTTCTTTCTTTCTTTCTTTCTTTTTTTGAGATAGGGTCTCACGCTAGCCCAGGCTGACCTGGAACTCCTCTGTCATGCAGGCTGGCTTCCAATTCATAGTGATCCTCCAACCCCAGCCTCACTAGTACTGAGATTATAGGTGTGAGCCAATATGCCTGCCTCAGTGTAGTAAAGTCACTACCATGGTTCAATCCACTCTCTTCCCAAAGAAAAGAGCTGCACTGACTGATGCTCTGGAAAACTTCCTTGTCACGTGGACAAGACAGAGCATATGCTTAGCCTGCTGACCAGCCAGGCTGAGGCAGCAAGCCTTTTCTATGTGCCACAGGAGCATGCTGACGATCCTCCGCAACACACACAGATGTTAGAGAAAGTCACACGGGCTTCCCACGTGCCAAGAGCCAGCCTACTTTTCATAACAGGCGGGCGCCCTGAGGAAGCAGAGTGTTGAGCCCAAAGGTGCCGACGATTTTAAGAGCCACCTAGGATAATTGTGGGTGAGAAATATTTGCCGGAACAAATATTTAATGTGGATGATACGAGTTTATTTTGGAAGCACCTGCCAAGGCCTTACATACATCGCCAGTCCAAGGCAACGGCCCTTGCAGGGAAGCCCGGATGACATCAGGACTGTTTAAAGACTGGATCTTGGACTATTTTATTCGGCGGGAGGACACTGTGGGCAAACAACATCCCAGCCAGAACTCTTCTGACCACTGCCAAAGCTCCAGGGAGTCGGCAGATCTGCAGCGCGTGACCTGGTGACATGCACAGTTGATGGCAAGAGTTCCCCTCAGTCACTCACTGCTTTATTTTTGAGAAAGGGTCTCTTACTAAACCTAGAACTCTCCATCAGATTAGACAAGCTAACCAGAGATCTCCACCGCCCCACCACTGGAATTACAGAGGCACACGGGCTCACAGCAGCCTGCCGAGCATTTTCACATGAGCTCCAGGACCCACCTCAGCTCCTCACGCCTGCTCGGCGTCTCCCTGACAGCAGTGCTTCTATTTCACTCATGACTGGACACCTGTGATCGCCCACCGTCCTGGACACCAAGAATTTGGGGAACACGCTGCTCAACCCATCCCATCTCTGGCCTTGCTTACGCCAGAGCGATATCTGGATTAGACATGGAGGAGACCAGCATCGGATTCCCAGAACTTTCCCAGCTGCTCTGCGCCCTCCCGACATACGTTCTCTCTCCATGCCTGGCTGCCGGGGCTGTCAAAGCAGAGCTGCGTCTGTCCTGCAAAGCCCTTGTAAAGGAGGCTCCCAGTCCTCCACTCTGAGGCTTAGGAATGAGTGTCAGCTTTGGAACAGCAAACAGTCAGCATAGGAGCTAACATTTGCCGAGCACTTAGCACACGCTCAGCCTTGCGAGTAAACTCATGCGATCTGTACAGACAAGAGAGGCTGCTGTAACAGTGATCGCAACAGTAGCCCCGTGGCTTAAAGATGCTACAGACGCATTTCTCACTGGGCACGGTGGCTCCCAGCAATGATCTCAGCACCCGGGGAGGGTTACCAAGGGTTCAAGTCCTGCCTGGACTACAGAGTGAGTCCAGGTCAGCCTGAGACACCTCAGATAATAAGGGCTGGAGAGATGGCTTAGCGGTTAAGGTGCTTGCCTGGAAAGCCAAAGGACTAAGGTTCAATTGCCCAGGACCCACATAAGCCAGATGCACAATGTGGCGCATGTGTCTGGAGTTTGTTTGCAGTAGCCAGAAGCCCTGTTGCACCCTTTCTCACTCTCTCTCTCTCTCTCTCTCTCTCTCTCTATCTATCTCTCTCTTTCTCTCTCTCTCTCAAACAATAAATAAATAAAATAAAATACTTTAAATTAAAAAGATGGAGGCTGGGAATATGGCTTAGCCATTAAAGGTGCTTGCTTGCAAAGCCTGCCTACTGGCCCAGAGCCTGGGTTCAACTTCCAAGGAAATCCAACACAGTGAGTGAGTGATGTGTGGGTCACTTGCAGCAGCAAGAGGACCTGGCACACTCACAGACATAGACACGCATGGAAATAAAAACAAAATGTCATTTTTAACAACGAGGGCCTGAGGAGATGGCTCTGCATTTTAGCTGCACCTACAGCTTCTAGCCCAGGGCTGGGGTTCAGTTCCTCAGGACCCACGTAAAGCCAGACACACAAAGTGGCACATGTGTCTGCAGTTTCGGTGGCAGGAGGCTCTGGCATACCCATTCTCATTCTCTCTCTCTCTGTCATAAATAAAAAAAAAATTAATGAAATTAAAGTTTTACAAAGAAATACTTGCTCTGTCTCACTATAAAATAAGTGAATGAAACTATATAAATAAAATATTAGAAAGGGATGAAGAGATGGCTCAGCAGTTGAAGGCACTTGCTTACAAACCTCTGGGCCTGGGTTGGATTCCTCAGTACCCATATAAAGCCCAATGCATCAAGTGTGGCATGAACCTACAGTTTGTTCACAGTGGCTAGGGGCCTTGGCATGCATGCCCATTCTCTTTCTCTCTCTCTCTCTCTCCTTCCCTCCCTCTTCATATAATATATATATAAATGCATTTCTTGGGGGAGGAGATGACTCAGGGGGAAAGTTCTTGCTGCAGGACATGAGGACCTTCGTTGGGATCCCCAGCACCCACACAACGGCAGGGTATGGCAGTGCACATCTGTAATCCCAGTACTTGCAGTTTATTGGATGTGCTCCAGGTTTAATGAGAAAACCCTCTCTCAAAAAATTAAAGTGGAGAGCTGGAGAAATGGCTTAGTGGTTAAGGCGCTTGCCCACGAAGCCTAAGAACCCATGTTTGATTCCCCAGGATCCATGTAAGCCATATGCACAAGGCGGCGCACGCATCTGGAGTTCATTTGCCGTGGTTGGAGGCCCTGGTGCGCCCGTTCTCTCTATATGCCTCTTCCTCTGTCTCTCTCTCAAATAAATAAATAAATAAATGGTGGAGTGGGATTAAGGAAAATATATAACATCAATCTCTGGCCTCCATACACACACGTGCGCACATACGCAAGCAAAAACAATAGAACAGAAATGCATTTCTCTTTTGTGCCCTCTGAAGGAGCGCCCCAGTGGCATGGGGGGACAGGCAGCTCTGCTCAGGCAGAACCAGGGACCCCAGTTCTCTCCATCTGGTTTGTCTCCCACCCCCACCCCCGATATGGAGTCTTCATCTGCATGATGTAAACTGAACGTGTTAGTGGCATTTTTTTTTTTTTTTTTGCACTGAGATGAAATACCTGGCTTAAAAACTTAAGAGAAGAAGGATTTTTTTTAAGTTTTTTTATTTATCTAGAAGCAGAGGAAAAAAGAGATACAGACAGAGAGAGAATGGGCACGCCAGGGCCTCCAGCCAGTACAAACGAACTCCGGATGCATGCGCACCCTTGTGCCTCTGTCACGTGGGCATGGGAGCGTTGAACAGGAGTCGTTAGGCTTTGCAGGCAAACGCCGTAACTGCTGAGCCTCCGCTGCAGCCCCAGGAGGCGTTGTTTTAGCTCAGGGCTTCAGTCCACCCTCTTGGGCTCTACAGGGAGGCAGAACACCATGGCGGCAGGCGCCTGCAGCACACAGCACTCCCTTGATGCTGCTGCCTGGCAGACAGGGAGCAAGAGTGGGAGATGCACAGGCCGCGAGCGCGCGGACCCCTGACGCACTTCCTCCGCCAGCCAGGGACCCCCCCAAAAACAGCCCGCTAGCTCTTCAGTGTCACAGTCACGTTGCACTGCTGGACAGACACCTGACCAAACTCTTGCAGCTTATGGGAGGAAAGGTATTTATTTGAGGCTTGTAGATTTAGGGGCGCGGGGGAGGGATGCTGGCTCCCTTTTACAGATCCAAGCAGAGAGACACCGCCAACGGCCGGCCCCGCACAACCAGCAGAGCTCAGAAGTGCTCTGAGCTCACCTAGTAGAGCTGGACTAAAGATCCACCCTCCCCACAAACGTACCTTAGGGCTGGACCTCAGGATCCACATTCAGCAGCAAGCACATGTGTAGCAGGGACCTGCCTGTTAGGGGCCCAAGTTCCAAGCTCAAATTTTGTGTAGAGATAGAGATAGAGATAGAGATATAGGTAGATAGAGATATAGTTTTGTTTTTTTTTGTTTTTTTTTTTTTTTTTTGCAAGAAGAGAAAGAGAAAGAGTGAATGGGCGCGTCCGGGTTTCTTGTCACTGCAAACTCCAGACACATGCACCTCTTTGTGCATCTGGCTTTATGTGAGTAATGGGGAACTGAACCCAGGCTGTTGGGTTTTGCAGGCAAGCTCCTCAGCCACTCACTGAGCAATCTCTCCAGCCCACACCTGAGTCTTGGGGGGAGGGTGCACACATTCAAACTACCACAGTCAGTAGGGAGTTTGTTTGCAGTGGCTGGAAGCCCTGGTGTGCCCTTTATCTCTTTCATACTCTCTCTCTCTTTCTCTCGCAAATAAATAAATATTTTTAAATGTTAAAAAACAAACCAATAAAAGATGTTATGAATAAGTCAAAACATGTGGTGATGTGTGTTGTAACAGAGAGCTAATGGAGAGGGGAGGCTTAGCCCAGAAGTTTGGGGTGGCCAGTGTGGGCGGACTTATTCTAGTGACCTCCCGGTCCAGGTTTTAGAAGAGGTGGGATCAAGTGTGAGGTCAGGTTCTTGTCTTGGGGAAAACAACTGAGTCTCTCAGCCCTGGGCTTTCTGGAGAAAAGAACACAGAGAGATGATACACAGGGCACAGTTCTGAGGAGGGTCACGTGTTGGGGTTACATTGAATCTGGGGCACCCCTACATCCAGAGCAGCACCAAAGCTGCCCTTCAGGGAAGGAACATACAGCAAGAGTTCGTGTGTGTGTGTGCACATGTGTACATGTGTATATGTGTATATATGTGTGCATGTGTGTGCGCGTGCATATGGGGGGGTGCATATGTGTGAGACACACAGCCCTTCAATCCTCTGTGCAGCCAGTCACTGATCCCCAAGGAAAACTTGGTTTTTGATTGCGTTGACTAGCACTTAGTAACCGCTTTCCCAAAGGCGGACGGCAGATTGAAAGCTATGCAGGAGCCCTGTGAACGGCCACAGCCCGCCTTCCCGGGGAGAGGCTGGCCCCTGGCTTCCAGGAGGAGTGGGTTCGCGTGTGAGCCAACGCCGCATGGGCACACTCTCAGTTACCCCATGCAGCCCTGGCACCGTGCTGAGCCCGGGTTATAGAAAAGCAGCTGGATAGCAAGCAACTCACTCAAGGTCCAACAGCTAGCAAAGGGCAGCATGGGGTTCAAAGCCCAGGCCTGTCTGCTCCCTGACTCTGCAGCCAGCCACCGTGCCCACTGAACGTTTACTGGTCACAGGCCCAGTTCCCTGGTGCACACAATGGGGCCCCTGGATCCCCCCTCCCCCGCTTACCTTATAGAGTTGTGCTGCTAAGAAATGACGGGCAAGATACAAAGTGACCTTACGAAGATTCGTACAAAGTAATCAAGCCAAGCTGGGAGATGACTTGGCTGGCAAAGCGCTCGCCTCACAAGCATGAGGACCTGAGTTCTGTGCCCTGCTTGAAAGAGCCCGTAAAGAGGCACACACCTGCAATCCCAGAACCAGCCAGACACAGACGGGGGCGTTGCTGGCCGGCCTGTCCAGACTAACTGATGGACTCCAGGCCACTGAAAGACCCTGTCTCAAGAGACAAAAAGAAATAAAGAAGACCGGGAAAGGAGGAAGGAAGGAAGGAAGGAAGGAGGGAAGGAGGGAAGGAGGGAAGGAGGGAAGGAGGGAAGGAGGGAAGGAGGGAAGGAGGGAAGGAGGGAAGGAGGGAAGGAGGGAAGGAGGGAAGGAGGGAAGGAGGGAAGGAGGGAAGGAGGGAAGGAGGGAAGGAGGGAAGGGGAAGGGAAGGGAAGGGAAGGGAAGGGAGGGAGGGAGGGAGGAAGGAAGGAAGGAAGGAAGGAAGGAAGGAAGGAAGGAAGGAAGGAAGGGGAAAGAAAGGAAGGGGAAGGAAGAAGGGAGGAAGGAAGGAAGGAAGGAGAAAGAAAGGAAGGGGAAGGAAGAAGGGAGGAAGGAAGGAAGGAAGGAGAAAGAAAGGAAGGGGAAGGAAGAAGGGAGGAAGGAAGGAAGGAAGGAAGGAGAAAGAAAGGAAGGGGAAGGAAGAAGGGAGGAAGGAAGGAAGGAGAAAGAAAGGAAGGGGAAGGAAGAAGGGAGGAAGGACTGTATTCCTGAGGAATGACGTGCAAGGTTGTCCTCTGGCATCCACACACACATGTGCACTTCACCCACACACATACGCACACACATGCACACATGCTACCTGTTCACGTGCACCCACACACATGTGCGCATACATGCACACGTGCACACACACACGCACAAGCAATAAATAAAGTGACAGCGCACTGTGTTCTTGAAAATTGCGGAGTGGATTTCCAGTGTTCTCACCATAAGCAATAAACCCATGACATAATGCATATGTTAATTACCTCTATTTAGACATCCCATGATGTGCACATATTTCAAAACATCGGGATGAACAAAGTGAAGTGAATGAATGAGGTGAGCTTTTCCAGTGGCAAACAAGAGGAAGGACGCCATTGGCTTGCCAGAGAAAGAGCAGTCCCACGCCCAAGAGCTCACAGCTGTGTTTAGCTCAACAGGCCATCTAGGAATGAGAAATGCAGCAAATCACGCTCAGAGGACTCTTCGCTCCTGTAGAGAGCCACGTGTAGCAAAAATGAGCCCCGGGGGCTGGAGAGATGGCTTAGCAGTTTAGGCCTTTGCCTGCGAAGCCTAAGGACCCAGGTTCAATTCCCCAGGACCCACGTAAGCCAGATGCACAAGGTGACACATGCATCCGGAGTTCATTTGCAGTGGCTAGAGGCCCTGGCGTGCCCATTCTCTCTATCTGCCTTCCCTATCTTAATCCCCCCCTCTCTCTCTCTCAAATAAATAAATAAAATAATTTTTTAGAAAAAAAAGGTGGGCTGGAGAGATGGCTTAGTGGTTACGCGCTTGCCTGTGAAGCCTAAGGACCCCCAGTTTGAGGCTTGATTCCTCAGGACCCACGTTAGCCAGGTGGACAGGGGGGTACACATGTCTGGAGTTGGCCCTGGTGCACCCATTCTCTCTCTCTTTCTCTCTCCCTCTATCTGCCTTTCTCACTCTGTCCTTCACTCTCAGATAAATAAAGAAAGAAACAAAGAACAAGAAAAATTAAAAAAATAAAATAAAGAAATAAAGGTGGAGGCAGGAGGACCCAGGTTCAATTCCCTAGGACCCACGTAAACCGGATGCACAAGGTGGTGCATGCATCTAGAGTTCGTTTGCAGTAGCTATAGGCCCTGGCCCACCCATTCTCTCCCTCCCTCCCCCCACCCCTCTCTCTCTCTCTCTTTTTCTCTCCCTCTCTCTCTCCTTCTCTCCCCCGCTTTCTCTCTGTCACTCTCTCTCAAATAAATTTAAAAAATCTTTTTTAAAAGAAGGGAAAGTGTGTTTTGGTTCAGGGGTTGTGATCTGTGATTGCCTAGTCCCATGGCAGCAGAAAACATCACGGTAGGAGCATGTGGCAGACAGCTGGATGTGGGCTGGATGGGAAGCAAAGTGGGAGGGAGAGAGCCAGGGGTGGCGATGCCCGCTCTCATCAGAGCACTCGGGAGGCAGAGGTAAGAAAATCGCTGGGAGTTCACGGCCACGACAGAGTGAATTCCAGGTAGCCTGGGCTAGAGTGAGACCCTGTCTCAAGAAAGAGAGAGGGAGAAAGGGGGGGGGGGAGAGGAAGGGATCAAGGCCCTGATAGCCTCTCTATGAACAATCTCCCAGTGACTTACTGTGGTGGTTTGATTCAGGGGTCCTCCCTAAGCTTAGCTGTTCTGAATGTTAAATTCCTAGCTGATGGAGATTTGGAAATTAAAGCTTCCTGGAGGGAGTGTATTGTTGGGGGAAGACTTATGGGTGTTATAGCCAGCTCCCCCTTGCTAGTGTTTGGCACACTCTTCTGTTGCTATGGTTCACCTTATGCTGACCAGGGGTGATGTCCACCCTCTGCTCTTGCCATCATTTTCCCTGACATCATGGAGCTTCCCCTTGAGCCAGTAAGCCAAAATAAACCCCTTTCTCCCCAAAAGCTGCTCTTGGTCGGGTGGTTTCCGCCAGCAATGCGAATCTGACTGCGATACTTACCTTCCCATAACTAGGCTTCCCACTACCTCCCAATAACACCACATGCTGCAGGCCAAGCCTTTAACACATGGGCCCTGGAGGGACATTTCAGATCAAAATTATATCAGCATACAAATTGAGCAATGTTGCAACTATAAAGCACATGCCAGATGCCAGGTAATATGAAAGAAAAACTTCAAATGTTGTTAATTGTCCAGTGATTATATGTGGAAATAATAAGAGTCTGGGGCTGGAGAGATGGCTTAGTGGTTAAGTCACTTGCCTGCGAAGCCTAGGGACCCATGTTCAACTCTCCTGATCCCACGTAAGCCAGACACACAAAGGTGAGGCAAGCACTCGCCTACACATGTCCACGAGGTGGCGCAAGCGTCTGGAGTTAGATTTTATCAGCTGAGGCCCTGGCATGCCAGTTCTCTCTTTCTCTCTCTCTATCTGTCTCTCTATATCTCTCTCGCTCTCTCTAAAAAAAAAAAAATCTGGATATATTCAGTTAAACAACATTATTCAAGTGGATATCACCCCCTGCCTCTTTTTACATTTTTTAATATTTTATTTTTATTTATTTGACAGAGAAAGAGAGGGAAAGAGAGACAGAGGGGGAGAGAGAGAATGGGTGCACCAGGGTCTCTAGCCACTGCAAAAGTACTCCAGACGCATACGCCCCCTTGTGCATCAGGCTAATGTGGGTCCTAGGAATCGAGCCTCAAACTGGGGTACTTAGGCTTCATAGGCAAGCACCTTAACCACGAAGCCACATCTCCAGCCTTCTTTTTACATTTTTGAAGTGACTACTAGGAAATGTGAGACTAAATGTATGACTTTTACTCTATTTTACTGTATTGGGGAGGAAAAAAAAAAAAACAGATCTGGACATCATTGTGAATATTCTGCTGAGACATGAGTTACCTCTGAGCCCTGAAGACTCTAATTCTATAGACCTATGCCCCATCTTACCCTCTTATTCCCCCATACACACACCCAGACGTTAAACCCACAGCACATCGAACAGCCATGCCACCCTGATGGTACCCAATGTCATCTAAACCCACGGGAGGAAGACGGCCTCTAGGCTGTGCATGAGAGCATGAGTTTGTTTTGAGGGAGCAGGAAGGTGACCTTTGGACTGGAGGGGCACCCCCACACAACCTTCAGTAGTTCTATGCAGAGGCAATACACAAAGGAAAAAAAAACCCACAGGAACCTGAACTCTGAGGGGCTCCTCAGCTGGCCTTTCTCTCCGTTGTTTGTTCCAAAGGCACGGGGCCCATGAAAGATGACAGCTGCCCTGCTCAGCCCAAGGGTGAAGAGCCAAGTCTCGGGATGCCCACTGGAGCGCACCCTCTCTCAACATTAGGTACAAGTGAATATAATTATGCCAGCTGGGTCTGGCTGGGGAGAGGGCAGGGGTTCCCTGCGGGAGTCACAGATGCGGCACCTGCTCTGACAGTTTCCAGCCGACTTTGGGCCAGAGCTGCCTTTTTGGAGAACCAGGCTTTGGGGGAGGAGGGGAGCAAGCATTCTAGCCCATCATAAGAACCAGAGTCCCCCACCCCCAGGACTTCTATTTGTGACTTAAAATGAACTGTTCAGGGTAGGCAAGATTCCCACCATGGTTTTTTAATATATATATATATTTTTTTTTTTTTTGAGGTAGGGTCTCACTCTAGCTCAAGTCTCATGGTAACCTCGAACTCACAGTGATACTTATACCTCTGCCTCCCAAGTGCTGTGTGTGCTACCACACCCAAATTTTTTATATCTTTTAAAATTTATTTGAGAAAGAGGGAAAGAGAGAGAGTGTGTGTGTATGTGTGTGCACCAGGGCCTCCAGCCACTGCAAAGAAGTCCAGGTGGCATGTCCCAGCTACCTTGTGTATCTGGCTTTACGTGAGTCCAAAGGAATCGAACCTGGGTCCTTTGGCCTTGCAGGCAAATGCCTTAACCACTAAGCCATCTCTCCACCCGCCCCCCCCACCACCATGCTTTTAATTGGCCTGCAATTAAAGAGCTGCAGAGAAGGAAGGTGCTCTTCACGACCCAGTTCTGAGCCAAGACACCAACATGGAGAGACCAGCGGCCTTTGGCAAAGTGGAGAGAAGAAGTGGGGCTTGAAGAACAGGGGTGGATGGAACATGAATCATTCTAGAAAAAAGAACCCCACATGATTTACTAATCTGGGCAGATTTCATGCCAGAAGCACAACCTACCAAAAGAAAAATTACCAGGCATGGTGGCGCACACCTTTAATCCCAGCACTTGGGAGGCAGAGGTAGGAGGATCGCTGTGAGTTCAAGGCCACCCTGAGACTCCATAGTGAATTCCAGGTCAGCCTGGGATAGAGTAAAACTCTACCTCAGGAAAGAAAAAAATATATATATATCTTTCCTCCAACCCCTCTCCACCAGCATAATTTTATCACACAAACCACCCAAATGTACTAATCGGAGAAAAATACAGTTAGTAATAAAGAAAGGTCATGTTCATATTTTACTACACGGTATTGTGCATCATTTTAAAAAGCATCAATATTTTTAATTAAATGTGGTGGTGAATTGTTACAGTGCTACCACAGAGGTCGTCTGCCCTTGGACAAATTAACAAAACTGTAAGCAAAAGCATTGCTACTCTTGAGTTCAGTTTTTTGTTCTTGGGGCTCAGCCGAGGCGTCTCTTTTATACACACTGACATACGGGAGGTGCTGAGCAAGTATTTGCTGATGGAATGAAGTGAGTCCTTCATCCCAACTCTGGGGTCCTTGACCCTAAAGGAGAATTTGATCTCTGGGAAAATAGACCCCCCCTTCACTTATCCCTAAGATAGCCCAGGCTCTCTCAATAGCCTTTTGATTTATAACATGGATTTGGAGACACTTGCCTGAGGAGGAATGACTGGGCCCATCTAATAGACGCAGGGACAAGCACAGTGACTAGGAAGAGACAAGACTATGGGAAGGCATGCACAGAATGGCAGACCAACTCAGAGATGGAGCGGTCGCAGGAAGCCAGCAGAAAAAGAAAGTCAAGAGATTTAAAACTCACATGACTGGACATAAAGAAATGCACGGGCCCCGTTTCTTTTCATCCTTAATGTTTGAAGAGAGGGATGATGGCAGAAAGCGAAGACAAGGAAGGTGCAGAAGGCAGTGGATATGAACCCCTCCTCTAGCTCTGGCCTTGAAGCCCCTGCCACCCTCCCTCACACCCATCCTACGTCTTCCTTAATGCCATCTGCCTCTTGGCTCCCATAATCACCCTGTCGGCAAGCCCCAACCAAGGATCTAGGGAGGATCTCTCCCAAGATCCTCCCTAGAACCTTCTCTTTGCTCTCAATTCCTAAACTCACGCACAACATCCCCTAACCACTAGGACGTGCATAGTTTAGCGTTTTGCCCTCAGCTAGTGTGTGAGCACATCACCAACCCTACAGAGCTGAGTGTGTGTGTGTGTGTGTGTGTGTGTGTGTGTGTGTGTGTGTGTGTATGTGTTTGGAGAGGCCCTACTTCAAAAACTCTGGCATTCCCCATGATACCAGCTCAGTGCTGGCACTGACTAAACGCTCCGTGAATTCTTGTGGACTGAGCAGTCTCCCAGGCTTGCCCACAGGGGTCCACCTGGCAGTCCAACAGTGTATTAAAATAGCTTTCTGCAAGGTGCCAAGCTGTGAGATCTCCAGGGCTCCTGCTCCCCCTGCCGGCCGTAGGAGGAACTGCATGCTTCACAAAGTTCCGGAGCAGGGCGGCTAGGACCAGCAGCCAGGTTTTGCGGGTGGCTGGGCTCGATCTACGATCCACGATCCACGATTCACGATCCACGATCCACGATCTTCTGCATAAGGCGCGGGTGCTGTCTGTCACAGTTGCTGTGCCGGTCCTGGGCGCTGAGACCCGCCCGGGGCTGGCCTCCGCCCTGCGCCGCTAGAGGGCGCTCAGAGCTTCTCGTCCAGCTCCAGGCCCTGGTTCTCTTGCGCGCCTGCCCCGCTGCGGGCCGAGGCTGGGCTGTCGCGGGGCGTCTGGCTCAGGTATTTCTGGATGGCCGAAGCGCAGTCCAGCCGCTCCATGGACGTCATGAGGTAGTGCAGCTCCAGCAGGCTGCCGTTCTGCTCCTCGAACAGCTGCAGGATGGCCGCGGCCGGGCTGCGCTGGCAGGACAGGAACCTGGTACCCCAGGGGGGAGGGAAGGAGGGAGAGTGATGGGCGGGTGGAGGGAGGGAGGGAGGGAGAGATGGATGGATGGAGAGAGGAGGGAGCGAGGGCAGCAGCAGGACCACTCCCAAGCTCCATCTTCTGTTCATGCCTGTGTTGGGGTGTGGGGGGGCAGGACCTAAAACTCTGCCGTGCTGGAGGCTGAATAGCTACTCCATACTGTTGTCTTTCTAGGCCCCCGGGGACCTCTTACTGAACCAGGGTCTTGTCTGAGAGGATCTGGAAAGTTCCTTCCGGTTCCCTGGCTCCATACAGGTCTCATGCATCCATCCCGTCCCAAACACACTTCTCCATCGTCCAGGCCACCTCACTTCCTCCTTTTCTATCTTTTTTTTTTTTTTTTTTTCAGTTGCTTCGAGGTACGGTCTCACTCTAGTGAGACCAGGCTGACCTGGAGTTCACTATGGAGTCTCAGGGTGGCCTCGAACTCACGGCGATCCTCCTATCTCTGCCTCCCAGGTGCTGGAATTAAAGGTGTATGCCACCACCCCGCACCCTCCACTTGACTTCCTCTTTATTCCCTCTCTCCCAGCCATGACATCCTGCCCACCCAGTAAGGAAATACTTGCTCTACAGTAGTTTCTGCCTACTTGAAAGTTGCCCTGCCTTTATGACCCGTCCTGCCCTCTTACCACCCCGAGCGTCCCATCCTCAGCCTATTCCTTGTGCCTGTATCCAAACTGGCTGTCCAACCTCCACGTCATACACCTCCCTGCAGGCCTCTGGACTGGTCTGTTTAGGGTGGGGGGGAGGTCTCCCTTTTCAGCGTTCTGCACTGATGAACGTTTACAAGAGGGTTCGAAAAACACTGCTTTTGTCCTCAAGAGCTCCAGGTCCCTTGCCTCAGAGAGCCCAAGCTCTTGGGAGCCCTGGCATATTTCATTCGTATGGCCCGGTTCTCAGCGGGACACACTTGATAGATGCTGAAATAGCTAAGCAGTTTTAATTTTAATTTTTATAAACATTTTTTAAAACATTTTAATTATTTATTTACTTGAGAGAGGCAGATAAAGACACAGAATGAGTGTGCCAGGGCCTCCAGCCACTGCAAACAAACTCCAGACACATGTGCCACTTTGTGCATCTGGCTTTGTGTGGGTCCTGGGGAATCGAACCTGGGTCCTTTGGCTTTGCAAGAAAATGCCTTATCCACTAAGCCATCTCACCAGCCCATTCTTTTGTTAGCTTGTTTTTGCTGGGCAAGGTGGCACACGCCTTGATGAGAGAGAAAGAATGAGAATGGCATCCAGCCACTGCAGCCGAATGCCAGACACGTGCACCCCTTGTGCACATGAGAATGCGTCACCTTTTGCATCTGGCTTATGTGGGATCTGGGGAGTTGAACGTGAGTCCTTAGGCTTCACAGGGAAGTGCCTTAACCACTAAGCCATCTCTCCAACCCCATTCTTGTTTTAAATTTTTAAAAATATAGCAGTTAAGGCACTTGCCTGCAAAGCCAAAGGACCTCAGTTCAATTCCCCAGGACCCACATAAGCCAGATACACAAGGCCACACATACATCTGGAGTTCGTTTGCAGTGGCTGGAAGCCCTGGCATGCCCATTTTCTCTCTCTCTCACTCTGCCTCATTCCTTCTGTCAAATAAATAAATAAATAAATAATATTTTTAAAAAATATTTTATCAGGCTGGAGAGATGGCTTAGTGGTTAAGGCACTTGACTGCAAAGCCTAAGGATTCAGGTTTGATTCTCCAGGTCCCACATAAGCCAGATGCACATGATGGCACATTCATCTGGAGTTGTTTGCAGTGGCTAGAGAGGCCCTGGCATGCCCATTCTCTCTCTCTCTCTCTCTCACTCTCTCTCTCCCTCCCTCCATCCATCCCTCCCTTCCCCTTCTCTCTGTCTCCAATAAATAAATAAAAATATTTAAAAATATATTTTTTTCTGAGCAATTTTAAATGCACTCTCCTTGCAAAGTCCAGCTCCAGGATTCTGACCCCTGGGCTCTAGGGCGTGGCTGAGGACTGTTCACCCACTGATTCTTCTGCTAGCTCCCAGGCAGGGACCCTGGCTGCCCACCAATGTGACTGCTCTGGATTTGTGTGTTGACGAGGGCCAGGCTCCGGCTCCATACTGTACACGTGTCCTCCAGTCACCCGCTGCCCACCTCAGGTCTCAGCATAACAAGCTCTCACAAGGACCGGTGGCCTGCGTGACAACTGACTGGCCGTGAAACACTTATCGTGCACGTACTATGAGCCAGACATCATACAACAGTGACGCCATGCTGCCGAGGTGCTGGTATGGGGCCCTGGTGAGACAGGGGGTACTATCCTAAATCCTCAAAGACACGTGTGTGCTTCAACTCTGAGATGACCACTTTTCTTCTTTCTCTCACAAAATGCATATAGCAAGCAATATGGGTGTGTGAGCTCGAGGCTGACCTCCAAGGAAAAGATACAAAGGCTTCCGCTGCTGCCCACTCACCAGGAGATGTCCTAAGGGTGACAAGCTCTGCCAGGCACAGATCCACCAGTCTACAAAACACCTGCCCCTCCTCTCTTTGAAAATTGGGGCTTAAGAGAGAATGTCTATCCCATGTTCCTCGGGACTAGATTTGAACAAAAAAAAAAAAAAATTCTGTAACAGGGCTGGAGAGATGGCTTAGTGGTTAAGGCACTTGCCCACAAAGCCAAAGGACCCGGGTTCAATTCCCCAGGACCCACATAAGCCAGATGCACAGAGTGGCACATGTGTCTGGAGTTCATTTGCAGCAGCAGAAGGCTCTGGCACACCCATTCTCTCTCTCTCTCTCTCTCTCTCTTTCTCTTTCTCTCTCTCTCTCTCTCTCTCTCTCTCTCTCTCTCTCTCTCTCTCTCTGTCTTCCTCTCCCCCCCCTCAATTAAGTAAAAATAAAATATTTGTTTGAAAATCTGTAACAGAGAAGTAAGATGATGAGGCCAACCCCAAGCCACATTGTCAACCTTTCCCCTAGACAGAGGCCAGTTAAACTGTCTCACAACCAAATCTGCTTAACACCTGCCCTTTGTCTCCTGGTTTCCTATAAATCATAAAGCTTGGGGCTGGACAGATGGCTCAGAAGTTAAGGGCACTTGCTTGCAAAGTCTAATGGCCCAGATCCAATTCGCCAGTACCCACATAAAGCCAGATGCACAAAGGAACACATGCAACTGGAATTCATTTGCCATGGCAGGAGGCCCTGGCATGCCTATTCTCAGTCTCTCTCAAATATAAAAATAAATAGTTTTTAAAATATTTTATTTTTGTTTATTTATTAGAGAGTGAGGGAAGAAGGGGAGAGGGGAAGGGGAGAGAGAAAGAATATGGGCATTCCAGGACCTCCAGCCGCTGCAAACAAACTCCATATCATTTACTACCTTGTGCATCTGGCTTACGTGAGTCCTGGGGAATCGAACATGGGTCCCTTGGCTTTGCAGACATGTGCCTTAACCACTAAGCCATCTCTCCAGCCCATAAATAAATATTAAAAAAAAAAAAGATGCCAAAGGCGCAGTAGAGAGGGAGTGGATTCCTTCTCTCCCTAATTTGGTCACACTGTAAATAAATCCATTTTCCTTCACCAATTTCTGTTTCCCAGGTTCTTTGGAAATGCAGGAAAACTAAGGCAGTGGGTTTCTGGACCCAGGGATGGGTAACATCACTCTGTACTCAAGATACAGCAACAACATAAAGAGCTTCCTTTGGTGGAGAATAGGGTGGGGAGTAGCCATTCCCTAACTTATAAGTCTCCCCCTTGTCTGTGGTCCAATTCCCAGGCCATCCTAGGCACCAAACCACCCTCAGCTGACTTCCACCCACAGTCCTCCAACAGGCCGCATGCATCTTACCTGATTTTCATGCCACAGAGCCCCAGGTGGGAGGCCAGTCTGC
Organism: Jaculus jaculus; assembly: GCF_020740685.1. Lineage (NCBI taxonomy): Eukaryota > Metazoa > Chordata > Mammalia > Rodentia > Dipodidae > Jaculus > Jaculus jaculus. The sequence goes on from NC_059109.1 coordinate 9,398,698, forward strand.
GCCAGTCATTGCCAGTAATGCTGTAGGGCTCCAGCAACATCTGCAGCTGTTCAAAGAGCTCGGGTGGTAACCTGAAGCAGGGGTATGCGGAGTTCTCGGAGGGAAGAATCAGAGAGAACCGGGCTCGTTCTCTCCCTGCCTCCCCCAATGCTACATTTGGCCTGTGAGCGCTGGAGCAGGCATATCAAGGACCCTCGCCCCTCCACCCCACACGGGACCAGGACCCCCTCATCTCACCGATTGCATGGAGGTGGCTGGGCGAGAGGGGGAGGAGCTGCCCAGGACTCCTCCTCTGATGCCTGGAATCTGAGGATTTCCATGTACTTGGTTTCCAAGCCCTGATGCACACGAGGAATGGGGAAACACATGAAACACCCCCTAAGGAAGAAGCCGGGGCCTGTCTCCACCTCTTATGTCTCTCCTTGTGGGGGGTTGAATCAGATGCCCCCCCCCAATAAACTCGTGTTCTGAATGCTTGGTTTCCACCTGATGGCAATTTGGGAAGTGGAGCCTTGCTGGAGGAGGTGTGTTGCTGGGGACGGGCTTAGGAATGTGATAGAAGCTCCCCTTTGCCAGAGCTCAGCTCTCTCTTGCTACTGTTTCCCACCTGCTGTGGCAGAGGTGATGTCCAGCCTCTGCTCATGCCATGCTTTCCCCTGCCATCGTGAACCTCCCCCTTAAGACGGTGAGCCAAAATAAACCCTTTGCTTCCGTCAGGTGCTTTATCCCAGCAAGACAAAGACAACTCTCCTTCAGCTTTTCACTCAGGGCCCCTTCACCATAAGACACAGCCCCCCCCCACTTGGCACCCTCTACCCTCTGCCTCTTTGGCCCCAGAACCCCACACTCAGCCTTGGGTTTGCCCACTGAGCTCTTTGGGAATAGAATAATAAGCATCAAATGGAATACATCCTGAACCACCAGGGGCAGACAGGGGATGAAGAGGTCACTCAACAATAGAGAAATGGACCTCAGGCTTCAGTGCCCCCTTCCCTCCACCTGAACTTTTCTCCCCAAGTGATAATGTGAGGGTATCTTCTATCCTCCCCAGGAAATCAGTATAGTTCCCCAGAAACTCTCAAACCTGACTTACTCGTAGCTTTCTTGAGTCTGTGGAGTGAGTGGGAGAGGCTTATCTCCCATCCCATCTGCTCAAGACCCTTTGTCTGGTCACACCCATCGAAAATGTAACACATCATCTCTCAGATGGGGCAGAGTTGTGCTGAGTTGGGAGAAGGGGCCAGACTAGGGTCAATCTAGGTTTGGTAGCTTTGATCTTCTGAGGTATTCATCCATAAACAGGAGTCAGGGGTGTGGTGGGGGGATAACTTGGAGGCCAGCTAATCTAAGTCCCTCAAAGATCTGGTATGGCGGCTCTATAAAAATGTCATCTTCAGAGCTGGGGAGATGGCTCAGCAGTTAAGGGTCTTTGCCACTTAAGCATGAGGGCCTGAATGAACCTGAGACCACCTAAGTTTAACTCTCCAGAGTCACATAAAAAGGTGAGTGTGGGGCTGGAGAGATGGCTTAGCGGTTAAGGTGCTTGCCTGCAAAGCCTAAGGACCCATGTTTGACTCTCCAGATCCCACATAAGCCAGACACACAAAGGTGAGGCAAGCGCAAGGTCACACATGTGCACTAGGTGGCGCAAGCATCTGGAATTCGATTGCAATAGCTGAGGCCCTAGTGCACCAATTCTCTCTCTCTTAAAAAACAAATATATATGTATACACACACACACACGTGTGTGTATGTGTATTTTAGTAGGGTCTCACTCTAGCCCAGACTGACCTAGAATTCACTCTGCAATCCCAAGATGGCCTTGAACTCATGGCAATCCTCCTACCTCTGCCTCCCAAGTGCTGGGGTTAAAGGCATGTGCCACAATGCCTGGCTAAAATAATTTATTTTAAAAAGTGGATTTGGCCATGCACTCTGTAACCCTAGTTCATTGGGGGCAGAGATAGGAGAGTCACCAGGACTTGCAGACTGAAAACACAGCTCTAGATTGAGGGAGAGACCCCCATCTTAAGGAAATACTTGGATGAGAGTTAGAGAAGGACATCCAAAATTCTCCTCTGGCCTCCACATGCATGCACAAGGCATGTGCCTCTGCACACATGTGTGCATACACCATACATACATCACACACCACACGTGCTCTACACACACTTGTACAAAAACAGAATGTCCTCTTCGGCTACTTGGTTATGTGATGAGGCCACTATTCACTGCACACCATCCCTTTCTCCCACCTCACCCACATCGCCCACAAGCTCTGCCCTTCTACCCAACTCACATCCTGGAAGGTGTGCATGGTGACAATGATCTCATTGGTTAGTGCTGAGCAGTCCTCATTCTCATTGGCTACAAAGAGAAAAGGAGAAAGTAACAAATGAGAAATGAAAGGACTTCACATGGGCTGGATAGTTGGCTTAGCGGTTAAGGAGCTTGCCCGTGAAGCCTAAGGATCCACGTTCAACTCTCCAGATCCCACATAAGCCAGACACACAGTTGAGGCAGGTGCAAGGTCACACACGCCCACTAGATGGCACAAGTGTCTGGAGTTCGATTGTAGGGGCTGAGGCCCTGGTGTGCCAATTCTGTGTGTGTGTGTGTGTGTGTGTGTGTGTGTGTGTGTGTGTGTCTCAAAGAAAAAAAAAGACTTGGCACAGGAGCCCAGGAAACGTCAAAGGGCCTCCATGGTAAGACTCTGGGACTCTGAAGGACACTGCCCTTCTCTCTGCAAAGACCTACTGCTGTGACGTCTCCCCTTTAAAAAGAAAATCTAACCACACCACCTAGGGCAGAGCTGCAGAGGGCCAGCAAGCCTGAGAGGGAAGAGGACAAAGGAGGGCAGGAAGCCATCCTACCTGCCTTCCTCCGGAAGCAGAAGGAGCGGAAGGGGCACTTGCCATGCCAGATGTGGAGATGGGGAACCAGCTGGCTGCTGCTGTCATCCACATTCTCCCAACCTAAGAAGGAGACAAAGCCGAGGCCCTCAGAGGCTCAGCCTTCCTCAAGTCCTAAAGGACCTTGTGGGGAAACAGACCTTGCTGAAGACGGGAGGATCGCAAGTGGACAGGACTCTCTAGAAACCAGGCAGTGGCCTTGACTCTATGTCACATACTGTTCCCCACCCCCTCCCAACACACAGCTCTCAGCCTCTTTCCTCCTACTTCACCCCCATGGGCAGCTAGCTTGGCAGCCCCAGGAGCATGCCCCGTCTACAAGCCAACTGGCCATAAGAGAAAGGGCCAGCTTGAAAAGATCCAAGAACAAGGAGAGCTTCCCCTCACGTCCAGCTCCTCCTGTCTCCTCCCACCATCCCACCTGGCACCTCCAGTCCCTGGATGGTTGGCAAGGGCAGCTTGGGTGACAGAAGAAGGAAATAGGCAAAGACAGGAACTCTCCTGGAGGTTCCTGGGAGCCAAGGAGTCCAGGAAAGAAAGTTGGGGTTCCTGAACCCCTTTCTTCTCACAGAGTTTGCTCCCTGCTCCCCCATCCCCTGGATCCTGCCTCCCTCACCCTCAGAGATGTACTTGAGCTTCAGGCACTGGTCACCTCTGGCCCCAGTGAAGTCGAAGAGCTGGCAGGGCCCGCGCAGGCGCCCACCGTGGGGACGCTCATTGGTCAAGGCCCACTGCAGGGCACAGGGCGTATTGTTCAGGAAGTAGACGCGCAGCTGCAGGTGGGTCTGCCCTGGTGCCAACGGCGAGCAGAACATGGCCAGCTGAAGCCACTTCCTGGCAGCCTGACCCACGGGCGCCTCCAGCACACAGGTGTATAGGCTGCGGAGGGAGATGGTGGCAGGCACCCACGTGTGGGCACTGAGGTGGAGACCCCTGGGCACCTACCACCAAGGGTCACCTGAGGGGCGTCTGTGAGAGCAAGGAGAGCATTCTAGATGGGCATAAAGGGAGGACCAGGTGGGGAAACATGGTGGCTAGAGGCTCAAGAAATAAGCATGACCTTGTGATGGTGAATAGTCCTGAAAAGAGTTTCCAGATTGGGTTAATTGAGGTGAGAAGACCCTAAGTGTGACTGCTACCATTCCACACGCTGGGATCCCAGACTGAATAAAAGAGAGAGGGGACAGAGAAAAGGGGGGGGGAATATAAGAGCCAAGGATGGGGAGCAGTGCCTTGGGGTGCTATCTGGACATTGTACTCATGACCTCACAGCGGCTGTGGTGATCGGCATAAGACCCGCATAATACTGGACCACCAACAGGTTGTTATGGATACTGGAAGCACACACACAAAAAAGGGGCATCAATTAATATGAGGAAAATGGAGCTTCAGTGGAGGGGAATGGAGGTAGGGGGAAAGAAGAATGGTAGAATGGGATTATGTAAATTTTTAAAGATTTTATTTCTGTCTTTGAGAATGGAGACAGAGACAGAGAGAGAGAAAGAGAGAGAGAGAAAGAGAGAGAGAGAGAGAGAGAGGGAGAGTATGGATGTGCAGGGCTTCTTGCCACTGCAAACAAACTCCAGACGCATGCATCTGGTTTTACATGGGTACTGGGGAATCAAACCCCAGCTCTCAGGCTTTGTAAGCAAGTGCCTTTAACCACTGAGCCATCTCTTCAGTCCCCCAAAATGTTCATTTATTTATTTATTTGCAAGCAGAGGACAAGAGGGAAAGAGAAAGTATGGGCACACCAGGGCCTCCTGCCACTATGCGCAAACCTCAGACACAAACAACACTTTGTGCACCTGGCATTTGTACATTTGTACAAATCAAACCCTAGCTGGCAGCATTTGCAAATAACCACTGAGCAATCTCCCCAGCCTGGATTACATATTTTTTTTTTTTTTTTTTTTTTTTTTTGGTTTTTCGAGGTAGGGTCTCACTCTGGTCCAGGCTGACCTGGAATTAACTCTGTCATCTCAGGGTGGCCTTGAACTCACGGCAATCCTCCTACCTCTGCCTCCCGAGTGCTGGGATTAAAGGCGTGCGCCACCATGCCCGGCTTACATAAATTTTTAAATAAAGGGATTTTTTGTATAATTTCTTTTTTGTTGTTGTTGTTTTATAAGGTAGGGTTTCCCTCCAGCCCAGGCTGACCTGGAATTCAATATGTAGTCTCAGGGTGGATTAGAACTCATGATGATCCTCCTACCTCTGCCTCCCAAGTGCTGGGATTAAAGGCATGCACCACCACGCCCAACTTGTATGGTTTCATTAGAAAAGGAGAGAGTGATGTGAGCCCTCACGTGCACCTCCCTCTACTTCATGACTACAGGCAAAATGTGACCAGCCGCCTCACACGGCTGCAGCCATGCCTCCTCCACTACAGTGGACTGCACCCTCAAAACATGAGCCAAGGGCTGGAGAGATGGCCTAGCAGTTAAGGTGCTTGTCTGCAACGCCAAAGGACCCAGGTTCAATTCCCCAGGACCCACATAAGCCAGAAGCACAAGAGGGCACTGGAGTTTGTTTGCAGTGACTGGAGTCTCCATGATTAGAAGGGGGACCCCACACATGATCCTGCTCTTGTCACCAGGGGCCAAAGAGACTAGAAAGCAGAAATGACGGAAGAAAGTCAGACATGAGACAGGGCTGGAGGGGCCAAGAGGCCCTTGAGGGTTTGCAGACAGACCTCACAGAGGTAACTACGGGGTGACAGAGGTGCGGTAAGACAGACCCCCTGGACACGGAGGAATGGGTTGAGTCTGCCACCTCCAGATAGGCAGAGAGATGACAGGAGGTCCTGGTCAGGGTTGGCATAAAAGGAGTGAGCCCCGGGACAGAGGACCCAAAGAGGGGCATGGAGTCATAAGTGCATCCGTGACAGAAAAAGAAAATAATAATAAACAAATAAAGGTCAGTTCCATACACAGAGACAAGGGTGAGGCAGGCAGAGAGGAGAATGTGGAAGGACAGTGCCAAGAGACGTAGGGTAGGAGACAGGCTGGTGGGGATCGTCACAGACAAGCAAAACATAGATGAACGGGAATAATCTATAAAAAGGGAGAAGAGGAGCCAGGCGTGGTAGCGCACGCCTGTAATCCCAGCACTCAGGAGGCAGAGGTAGGAGGATCGCGGTGAGTTCGAGGCCACCCTGAGACTACAGTAGTGAATTCCAGGTCAGCCTGGGCTAGAGTGAGACCCCACCTCGAAAAACCAAAAAGAAAAAAGAAAAGGTGTGTGTGGGGTGGAGGGGGAATAAAGGCCGAAAGAGACAGTGCCAGGAACAAGGGACAAGAAGGACAGGCCAGTGTGCATGTGCCTACCTGAAGTGGGAAAGGAGGATACGACACTCGTCCCGAGAGGTGTGGGCCCCCGGCCGGCCCAGGGGCTTCCAGACCTTGGCGTCCAGCAGGGTGGTGTTGCTGCTGTAGGTTCGGGCATGGCTAGGCTGCTGGGCACAGTGCTTGAAGGTGAGGGTACAGGGCTTCAGGAAGGAGGCCCCATGAGGACCACACGCCACCACGGGACTCACTAGTCCCTGGCCCCGAGACAGTGATGGGGCATCTGTCAGGTCCCACACCAGGATCAATGACACCCGCTCCTGGCGACCCACAGCCACAGCACCTGTGGAGATAGATGGCTGAGATGGGACTAACGGGTACCCCCCACCCTTGACCCTTGACCCTTGACCCTTGACCCTTGAAAGAAGCCAGCCAGGGAGGGCAGGGAAGTAGAGGGGAAGCCCAGGACAGACAGCACCCAACAGGGCAATGAGAGGCGGTATAAAATGAGAGGAATACCGCCGGGAGATCACTTTGGGGTACAGTCCCCCCTTCTTTCCAGGACCACAGCTGTCCCATAGAGTGGTTGTGTGAAGTTATAAACCACACTCTTCCTTCCTTTTGTGGGAGAATGGTTATAGCATTTAGGGTCATTAGAACAAGGCTATTTGGGGGCTGGAGAGATGGCTTAGCGGTTAAGGCACTTACCTATGAAGCCTGAGGATCCAGGTTCCATTCCCCAGGACCCACGTGAGCCAGATGCACAAGGGGGCGCACACATCTGGAGTTTGTTTGCAGTGGCTGGAGGCCCTGGCACGACCATTCTATCTGCCTCTTTCTCTCTTCCTCTCTTTCTGTCTGTCTCTCTCTCTCCATATATATATATATATATATATATATATATATATATATGTACATAGAAAGAACAAGGCACTTTGCTTCCATATTCATCTTTCTCCCCTTTGTGTGTGGGGGATGTGTGTGTATGTGTGTACTGTTATGTAATATGTATGTATAGTGTCGAGCCCCATGTTTCCTGGAGAGAGACTTGCTCACTGAAACTAGAGCTGACAATTTTTCCAGTCAAACTGGCTGGTCACATCAACATGATTCTCCTGCCTCCATCCCCGCAGGACTGGGGTTACAGGCATGCGCGACCATGCCCAGTTTTACATACATAGGTCCTGGGGACCAAATTCGGGTCCTCTAGTTCCCTAATGTTTGCAAAGCAAGCGCACTGACCATTTCCCCAGCCCCCATATGTCCACCTTTGAAGTGAATATAAAGTTAAGCTAGGAATATAAACCATTTTGTTTCCCAAATTATAGAGATGTCTGTGGATGGTGCTCCCGGGGAGGGGGGGCGGCTGCACCCGGATGCACAGCCTGAACAACACCGTGTGCAGAAAAAGGGGGGCTGGCAGTGGGTACCTGGTGGGATGAGCAGGGAGATGCCTGTGTCCTGAAGCATCAGGAAGCCACCACGGTGATCCACCTCCCGCGCGGTGAACACCAGCAGTTTGTGCATGAGCTGGCGTGTGACCGTCTGGCCCTGGGTGGGCGTGTGCAGCTCCTGGTAGAAAGCAGCCACCTCCGGCAGTGTGGCTGGCGGGCACTGCCTTGGGGCCTCGTATTCTGGCGGTGGGGCAGACGGGGGCACCGGCTCCTCGGTGTCATCTGGCTCCCTGCAGGCTCCCGGCAGCCACCGAGAGCAGCGCCATCGAAGGCACTGAAGGAGAAGGAGGACACTTGCCACCGGGAGCCCCACCACCAGGAGGAACTGGAAGGGTTGGAAAGAACTTTCCTGGGGGCACATTCGCCTGGTCACCCGATGCTGTTGCTGGTTCTCCTGAACGCCTGTGCCAGCCAAGGCCAAGGGCCTGGAGGGAAAAGAGGTTAGGGCCAGCTAAGCCTCTTTGAGTTGGTGGAGGTCAAAACTGGCTTGTGGGGCTGGAGAGATGGCTTAGTGGTGGAGGCATTTGCCTGCAAAGCCAAAGGACCTTGGTTTGATTCCCCGGGATCCACGATCCACATAAGCCAGATGCACAGGAGACACATGCGTCTGGAGTTTACAGGGGCTGGGAGCCCTGGCAAGCTTTCTCTCTCTCTCTCTCTCTCTCTCTCTCTCTCTCACACACACACACACACACACACACACACACACATAAGTAAATAAAAATACAATTTTTTAAAAGATTTTTTATAAAAAACTAGCTTGCTCCAGGCATGGTGGTACACGCCTTTAATCCCAGCACTTGGGAGGCAGAGGGAGGAGGATCACCATGAGTTCAAGACCACCCTGAGAATACACAGTGAATTCCAGGTCAGCCTGAGCTAGAGTGAGACCCTACCTCAAAAAAAAAAAAAAAAAAAAAAAAAACTAGCTTGCACATAGTGATGAAACAGACCCCCCCCTCTCTCTCTCTCTCTCTCTCTCTCTCTCTCTCTCTCTCTCTCTCTCCTTTCTCCCGCTCTCAAAAATAAAATTTAAAAATACATGTTTATTTAAAACAGTTTTTAAAAAATCAGCCAGGTGTAGTGGCTCACACCTTTAATTCCAGCACTTGGGTTGCAGAGGTAGGAGGATTGTCCTGAGTTCCAGGGCAGCCTAGGGCTACGGAGTGAGATCCAGGTCGGCCTGGACTAGAGTGAAACAATACGTAAAAGAAAAAAGTTTAAAAAATCATTATCTACAAGCAAGTAATATGAAGTAACTGAAGTAACTGAAAAGAGCATGACACAAGTAGACACCCTCTAACCTCACGGATGTTTATGGTCAGTATGGTCTGAGTATGCATATGCAGCTAAGAGGCAGAGTGCTTTGCATGCACCAAGCCCTGGGTCTGATCCATAGGAGCATACAAAAAAAGTACATGCAAGTATGCAAGTACACAGGTGTGTGTGTGTGTGTGTGTGTGAATGTGTAAAAAAGAGTCCAGATGGACTGGAGAAATAGCTTAGCAGTTAAGGCATTTGCCTGCAAAGCCAAAGGACCCAGATTCGATTCCCCAGGACCCACGTAAGCCAGATGCAAAAGGGGATGCATGCGTCTGGAGTTCGTTTGCAATGGCTAGAGGCCCTGGCCACCCATTCTCCCTCTCTCTCTCTGTCTCTCTCTCTCTCTCTCTCTGTATCCATCTATCTCTCTCTGCCTCTTTCTCAAATAAATAAAAATATTTTAAGTTATTTATTTATTTGAGAGAAAGAGGGAGAGAGAGAGAGAATGGGCACACCAGGGCCTCCAGGCACTGCAGATGAACTCCAAATGCATGCACCCCCTTGTGCATCTGGCTAACGTGAGCCCTGGAGAGTCGAACCAGGACCCTCTGGCTTTGCAAACACATACCTTAACCCCTAACCATCTCTCTAGCCCAGTAAAAATACTTTTAAAGGGCTCAGAGAGTCGGCAGACAATAAAGATGTTAACAGAAGCCAACTATGTAATATAAAATATTTCTCATGGTCACATTAAAATGGAAAAGGAGCTGGAGAAATTTCAGCAATATATGTACATAATCAGCAAGCAGCCAATATAAACTTATTAACAAGCTAATTTTCCACCCTTCCTCTATCCCAAGTCTTTGAACTCGGTGTGTACTTTAAACTCATGCACACCTTATCTAGGATTTGCTAGATTTCAAAGGCTCAGTGGCTACCTGTAGCCGTGACTCCTGCCTTAGCCAGTTTGGAAGCCTACACCCATTAACTACCCTCACAGTTCAGCCCCGAGAAAAGAAAGCAAAAACTCAAAAAGTGTGGAACATCTGAACAACTGCTAAATTTCCATAGCCTCTGTGTTCCTTGGGTTTCACATCGAGCCTGTCTTTTATTTATATATATATATATTTTACTTATTTATTTTCAAAGAGAATGAATATGGGCATGCCAGAGCCCCCAGCTGAAAAAAAAAAAAAAAAAAACTAGAGATGCGTACACCACTCTGTGCATCTGGCCTTACCTGGGTACTGCGGGGAATCAAACCCAGGTCGGTAGGTTTTGCAGGCAAGCGCCTTAACTGCTGAGGCATCTCTCTGGCCAAGCATGTCTTTTCTATAAACTTCATAATCTGGGAAGGGTAGAGGGACCAGACACTACTTCCCATGGCCTTGCACATGGCCACAGGTGCCTTGCTGTACCACTTAGCTACATCCCCAGTCCTATGATTCGCTTTTGAACGTACAAGTGTGGCAGGGGCACGAATCTCCTGGGTGAGAGTGAGGACCAGAGCGGGTCATGTGATGAGCATTTATGGATTCCGGAAGCACTGTGTACTTAATGCCCCTCCTCCTACCGGAAAAGTCCCCAGGTAGCTCGCAGAGGTCCACACACTACAGAATAAAATACACAAGTTAAAAATGGAAGCAAAAAAAGTGGGAGGGGGGAAGCTTGCAGAGACGCTGGAAGTAGGCAAGGCAAAAGCTTGCACTCAACATGGTTCACCTGTTTAACCAGCGCTGGCTACATTCTAGAACCTTCTGGCAGCCTCCAGCATAAATGTCAGCTTTTCATGCAACTATTCCTACCCCCTTCAGTCCCACTTTCATTTTCGTTTTCAATGCTCTACCCTCTGATAGGCCAGGGCCGTCCTACAACTCAGCTGATTGACTACCTTCCCTCCCCATCTGCATCCTGGCTGCTCAGTAGCACCGCCCACTGGAGACCCAGCCCTTCCCAGGCTCCATCCAGTTTCTTGCCAAGTCTCTATGCCCTCCTGGCTTCCACACTGCCATGCCAGCTTGCACTCTGAAGGGAAAATTTCCAGACCATTATATGAGGCACCATGGTAGGCTCAGAGCTAAGATGGCGTCTTACTCAGCCCTGGACGAGGTAGCTGAGGACATTGGATGGACAACGAGGCAGCTGAGGTTCTTCAGAAGCAATCATGAAAACACACAAAAGTGCTCAGGCGAACACACCAGGGCTGGGAATGGCAGGGTAACAATACCCACTCCTCTGGCTCCTCTCCACAGGCAATGAGAAGATAAGATGTGCCATGTTCGTCCTGAGCCCTCCGGAAGACACAGCGAGGATTTACCATTGAAGACAGACAGAACCTGATCCCTGTGTCTTTCCTCCACATCTCACCATTGAACACAGACAGAAACTGATCCCTGTGTCCTTCCTCCACATCTCACCACTGAAGACAGACAGAACCTGATCCCTGTCTCCTTCCTCCACATCTCACCACTGAACACAGACAGGACCTGATCCCTGTGTCCTTCCTCCACATCTCACCACTGAAGACAGACAGGACCTGATCCCTGTGTCCTTCCTCTACATCTCACCACTGAACACAGACAGAACCTGATCCCTGTGTCCTTCCTCCACATCTCACCATTGAACACAGACAGGACCTGATCCCTGTGTCCTTCCTCCACATCTCACCATTGAACACAGACAGGACCTGATCCCTGTGTCCTTCCTCCACATCTCACCATTGAACACAGACAGGACCTGATCCCTGCGTCCTTCCTCCACATCTCACCACTGAACACAGACAGGACCTGATTCCTGTGTCCTTCCTCTACATCTCACCATTGAACACAGACAGGACCTGATCCCTGTGTCCTTCCTCCACATCTCACCACTGAACACAGACAGGACCTGATTCCTGTGTCCTTCCTCTACATCTCACCAGTGAACACAGACAGGACCTGATTCCTTTGTCCTTCCTCCACATCTCACCATTGAACACAGACAGGACCTGATCCCTGTCTCCTTCCTCCACATCTCACCATTGAACACGGACAGGACCTGATCCCTGTGTCCTTCCTCCACATCTCACCATTGAACACAGACAGGACCTGATCCCTGTCTCCTTCCTCCACATCTCACCACTGAACACACACAGGACCTGATCCCTGTGTCCTTCCTCCCCATCTCACCATTGAACAAAGACAGGACCTGATCCCTGTGTCCTTCCTCCACATCTCACCATTGAAGACAGACAGAACCTGATCCCTGTGTCCTTCCTCCACATCTCACCACTGAACACAGACAGGACCTGATCCCTGTGTCCTTCCTCCACACCTCACCATTGAACACAGACAGGACCTGATCCCTGTGTCCTTCCTCCACATCTCACCACTGAACACAGACAGGACCTGATCCCTGTGTCCTTCCTCCACATCTCACCATTGAAGACAGACAGGACCTGATCCCTGTGTCCTTCCTCCACATCTCACCACTGAACACAGACAGGACCTGATTCCTGTGTCCTTCCTCTACATCTCACCATTGAACACAGACAGGACCTGATCCCTGTGTCCTTCCTCCACATCTCACCACTGAACACAGACAGAACCTGATCCCTGTGTCCTTCCTCTACATCTCACCACTGAAGACAGACAGGACCTGATCCCTGTGTCCTTCCTCCACATCTCACCATTGAACACAGACAGAACCTGATCCCTGTGTCCTTCCTCCACATCTCACCTTTGAACACAGACAGAACCTGATCCCTGTGTCCTTCCTCTACATCTCACCATTGAACACAGACAGGACCTGATCCCTGTGTCCTTCCTCCACATCTCACCATTGAACACAGACAGAACCTGATCCCTGTGTCCTTCCTCCACATCTCACCTTTGAACACAGACAGAACCTGATCCCTGTGTCCTTCCTCCACATCTCACCACTGAACACAGACAGGACCTGATCCCTGTGTCCTTCCTCTACATCTCACCATTGAACACAGACAGGACCTGATTCCTGTGTCCTTCCTCCACATCTCACCATTGAACACAGACAGGACCTGATCCCTGTGTCCTTCCTCCACATCTCACCACTGAACACAGACAGGACCTGATCCCTGCGTCCTTCCTCCACATCTCACCATTGAACACAGACAGGACCTGATCCCTGTGTCCTTCCTCCACATCTCACCACTGAACACAGACAGAACCTGATCCCTGTGTCCTTCCTCCACATCTCACCATTGAACACAGACAGAACCTGATCCCTGTGTCCTTCCTCTACATCTCACCACTGAACACAGACAGGACCTGATCCCTGTGTCCTTCCTCTACATCTCACCACTGAACACAGACAGGACCTGATCCCTGTGTCCTTCCTCTACATCTCACCACTGAACACAGACAGGACCTGATCCCTGTGTCCTTCCTCCACATCTCACCATTGAACACAGACAGAACCTGATCCCTGTGTCCTTCCTCTACATCTCACCACTGAACACAGACAGAACCTGATCCCTGTGTCCTTCCTCTACATCTCACCACTGAACACAGACAGAACCTGATCCCTGTGTCCTTCCTCTACATCTCACCACTGAACACAGACAGGACCTGATCCCTGTGTCCTTCCTCTACATCTCACCACTGAACACAGACAGGACCTGATCCCTGTGTCCTTCCTCTACATCTCACCACTGAACACAGACAGGACCTGATCCCTGTGTCCTTCCTCTACATCTCACCACTGAACACAGACAGGACCTGATCCCTGTGTCCTTCCTCCACATCTCACCATTGAACACAGACAGAACCTGATCCCTGTGTCCTTCCTCTACATCTCACCACTGAACACAGACAGAACCTGATCCCTGTGTCCTTCCTCTACATCTCACCACTGAACACAGACAGGACCTGATCCCTGTGTCCTTCCTCTACATCTCACCACTGAACACAGACAGGACCTGATCCCTGTGTCCTTCCTCCACATCTCACCATTGAACACAGACAGGACCTGATCCCTGTGTCCTTCCTCCACATCTCACCACTGAACACAGACAGAACCTGATCCCTGTGTCCTTCCTCCACATCTCACCACTGAACACAGACAGGACCTGATCCCTGTGTCCTTCCTCTACATCTCACCACTGAACACAGACAGGAACTGATCCCTGTGTCCTTCCTCTACATCTCACCATTGAACACAGACAGGAACTGATCCCTGTGTCCTTCCTCTACATCTCACCACTGAACACAGACAGGACCTGATCCCTGTGTCCTTCCTCCACATCTCACCACTGAACACAGACAGGACCTGATCCCTGTGTCCTTCCTCCACATCTCACCATTGAACACAGACAGGACCTGATCCCTGTGTCCTTCCTCCACATCTCACCATTGAACACAGACAGGACCTGATCCCTGTGTCCTTCCTCCACATCTCACCACTGAACACAGGCAGAACCTGATCCCTGTGTCCTTCCTCCACATCTCACCACTGAACACAGACAGAACTTGATCCCTGTGTCCTTCCTCCACATCTCACCACTGAACACAGGCAGAACCTGATCCCTGTGTCCTTCCTCTACATCTCACCACTGAACACAGACAGGACCTGATCCCTGTGTCCTTCCTCTACATCTCACCACTGAACACAGACAGGACCTGATCCCTGTGTCCTTCCTCCACATCTCACCACTGAACACAGACAGGACCTGATTCCTGTGTCCTTCCTCTACATCTCACCATTGAACACAGACAGAACCTGATCCCTGTGTCCTTCCTCCACATCTCACCAATGAACACAGGCAGAACCTGATCCCTGTGCCCTTCCTCCACATCTCACCACTGAACACAGGCAGAACCTGATCCCTGTGTCCTTCCTCCACATCTCACCAATGAACACAGACAGGAACTGATCCCTGTGTCCTTCCTCCACATCTCACCACTGAACACAGACAGGACCTGATCCCTGTGTCCTTCCTCCACATCTCACCACTGAACACAGACAGGACCTGATCCCTGTGTCCTTCCTCCACATCTCACCACTGAACACAGACAGGACCTGATCCCTGCGTCCTTCCTCCACATCTCACCATTGAACACAGACAGGACCTGATCCCTGTGTCCTTCCTCCACATCTCACCACTGAACACAGACAGGACCTGATCCCTGTGTCCTTCCTCCACATCTCACCACTGAACACAGACAGGACCTGATCCCTGTGTCCTTCCTCTACATCTCACCATTGAACACAGACAGAACCTGATCCCTGTGTCCTTCCTCCACATCTCACCATTGAACACAGACAGAACCTGATCCCTGTGTCCTTCCTCTACATCTGACCATTGAACACAGACAGAACCTGATCCCTGTGTCCTTCCTCTACATCTCACCATTGAACACAGACAGGACCTGATCCCTGTGTCCTTCCTCTACATCTCACCATTGAACACAGACAGAACCTGATCCCTGTGTCCTTCCTCCACATCTCACCATTGAACACAGACAGGACCTGATCCCTGTGTCCTTCCTCCACATCTCACCATTGAACACAGACAGGACCTGATCCCTGCGTCCTTCCTCCACATCTCACCACTGAACACAGACAGGACCTGATTCCTGTGTCCTTCCTCTACATCTCACCATTGAACACAGACAGGACCTGATCCCTGTGTCCTTCCTCTACATCTCACCACTGAACACAGACAGGACCTGATTCCTGTGTCCTTCCTCTACATCTCACCAGTGAACACAGACAGGACCTGATTCCTTTGTCCTTCCTCCACATCTCACCATTGAACACAGACAGGACCTGATCCCTGTCTCCTTCCTCCACATCTCACCATTGAACACGGACAGGACCTGATCCCTGTGTCCTTCCTCCACATCTCACCATTGAACACAGACAGGACCTGATCCCTGTCTCCTTCCTCCACATCTCACCACTGAACACACACAGGACCTGATCCCTGTGTCCTTCCTCCCCATCTCACCATTGAACAAAGACAGGACCTGATCCCTGTGTCCTTCCTCCACATCTCACCATTGAAGACAGACAGAACCTGATCCCTGTGTCCTTCCTCCACATCTCACCACTGAACACAGACAGGACCTGATCCCTGTGTCCTTCCTCCACACCTCACCATTGAACACAGACAGGACCTGATCCCTGTGTCCTTCCTCTACATCTCACCATTGAAGACAGACAGGACCTGATCCCTGTGTCCTTCCTCCACATCTCACCACTGAACACAGACAGGACCTGATTCCTGTGTCCTTCCTCTACATCTCACCATTGAACACAGACAGGACCTGATCCCTGTGTCCTTCCTCCACATCTCACCACTGAACACAGACAGAACCTGATCCCTGTGTCCTTCCTCTACATCTCACCACTGAAGACAGACAGGACCTGATCCCTGTGTCCTTCCTCCACATCTCACCATTGAACACAGACAGAACCTGATCCCTGTGTCCTTCCTGCACATCTCACCATTGAACACAGACAGAACCTGATCCCTGTGTCCTTCCTCCACATCTCACCATTGAAGACAGACAGGACCTGATCCCTGTGTCCTTCCTCCACATCTCACCACTGAACACAGACAGGACCTGATTCCTGTGTCCTTCCTCTACATCTCACCATTGAACACAGACAGGACCTGATCCCTGTGTCCTTCCTCCACATCTCACCACTGAACACAGACAGAACCTGATCCCTGTGTCCTTCCTCTACATCTCACCACTGAAGACAGACAGGACCTGATCCCTGTGTCCTTCCTCCACATCTCACCATTGAACACAGACAGAACCTGATCCCTGTGTCCTTCCTCCACATCTCACCTTTGAACACAGACAGAACCTGATCCCTGTGTCCTTCCTCTACATCTCACCATTGAACACAGACAGGACCTGATCCCTGTGTCCTTCCTCCACATCTCACCATTGAACACAGACAGAACCTGATCCCTGTGTCCTTCCTCCACATCTCACCTTTGAACACAGACAGAACCTGATCCCTGTGTCCTTCCTCCACATCTCACCACTGAACACAGACAGGACCTGATCCCTGTGTCCTTCCTCTACATCTCACCATTGAACACAGACAGGACCTGATTCCTGTGTCCTTCCTCCACATCTCACCATTGAACACAGACAGGACCTGATCCCTGTGTCCTTCCTCCACATCTCACCACTGAACACAGACAGGACCTGATCCCTGCGTCCTTCCTCCACATCTCACCATTGAACACAGACAGGACCTGATCCCTGTGTCCTTCCTCCACATCTCACCACTGAACACAGACAGAACCTGATCCCTGTGTCCTTCCTCCACATCTCACCATTGAACACAGACAGAACCTGATCCCTGTGTCCTTCCTCTACATCTCACCACTGAACACAGACAGAACCTGATCCCTGTGTCCTTCCTCTACATCTCACCACTGAACACAGACAGGACCTGATCCCTGTGTCCTTCCTCTACATCTCACCACTGAACACAGACAGGACCTGATCCCTGTGTCCTTCCTCCACATCTCACCATTGAACACAGACAGAACCTGATCCCTGTGTCCTTCCTCTACATCTCACCACTGAACACAGACAGAACCTGATCCCTGTGTCCTTCCTCTACATCTCACCACTGAACACAGACAGGACCTGATCCCTGTGTCCTTCCTCTACATCTCACCACTGAACACAGACAGGACCTGATCCCTGTGTCCTTCCTCCACATCTCACCACTGAACACAGACAGAACCTGATCCCTGTGTCCTTCCTCCACATCTCACCATTGAACACAGACAGGACCTGATCCCTGTGTCCTTCCTCCACATCTCACCACTGAACACAGACAGGAACTGATCCCTGTGTCCTTCCTCTACATCTCACCATTGAACACAGACAGGAACTGATCCCTGTGTCCTTCCTCTACATCTCACCACTGAACACAGACAGGACCTGATCCCTGTGTCCTTCCTCCACATCTCACCACTGAACACAGACAGGACCTGATCCCTGTGTCCTTCCTCCACATCTCACCATTGAACACAGACAGGAACTGATCCCTGTGTCCTTCCTCTACATCTCACCATTGAACACAGACAGGACCTGATCCCTGTGTCCTTCCTCTACATCTCACCACTGAACACAGACAGGACCTGATCCCTGTGTCCTTCCTCCACATCTCACCATTGAACACAGACAGGACCTGATCCCTGTGTCCTTCCTCCACATCTCACCACTGAACACAGGCAGAACCTGATCCCTGTGTCCTTCCTCCACATCTCACCACTGAACACAGACAGAACTTGATCCCTGTGTCCTTCCTCCACATCTCACCACTGAACACAGGCAGAACCTGATCCCTGTGTCCTTCCTCTACATCTCACCACTGAACACAGACAGGACCTGATCCCTGTGTCCTTCCTCTACATCTCACCACTGAACACAGACAGGACCTGATCCCTGTGTCCTTCCTCCACATCTCACCACTGAACACAGACAGGACCTGATTCCTGTGTCCTTCCTCTACATCTCACCATTGAACACAGACAGAACCTGATCCCTGTGTCCTTCCTCCACATCTCACCAATGAACACAGACAGAACCTGATCCCTGTGTCCCTTCCTCCACATCTCACCACTGAACACAGGCAGAACCTGATCCCTGTGTCCTTCCTCCACATCTCACCAATGAACACAGACAGGAACTGATCCCTGTGTCCTTCCTCCACATCTCACCACTGAACACAGACAGGACCTGATCCCTGTGTCCTTCCTCCACATCTCACCACTGAACACAGACAGGACCTGATCCCTGTGTCCTTCCTCCACATCTCACCACTGAACACAGACAGGACCTGATCCCTGCGTCCTTCCTCCACATCTCACCATTGAACACAGACAGGACCTGATCCCTGTGTCCTTCCTCCACATCTCACCACTGAACACAGACAGGACCTGATCCCTGTGTCCTTCCTCCACATCTCACCACTGAACACAGACAGGACCTGATCCCTGTGTCCTTCCTCTACATCTCACCATTGAACACAGACAGAACCTGATCCCTGTGTCCTTCCTCCACATCTCACCATTGAACACAGACAGAACCTGATCCCTGTGTCCTTCCTCTACATCTCACCATTGAACACAGACAGAACCTGATCCCTGTGTCCTTCCTCTACATCTCACCATTGAACACAGACAGGACCTGATCCCTGTGTCCTTCCTCTACATCTCACCACTGAACACAGACAGGACCTGATCCCTGTGTCCTTCCTCCACATCTCACCACTGAACACAGACAGAACCTGATCCGTGTGTCCTTCCTCCACATCTCACCACTGAACACAGACAGGACCTGATCCCTGTGTCCTTCCTCTACATCTCACCACTGAACACAGACAGGACCTGATCCCTGTGTCCTTCCTCCACATCTCACCATTGAACACAGACAGGACCTGATCCCTGTGTCCTTCCTCCACATCTCACCATTGAACACAGACAGGACCTGATCCCTGTGTCCTTCCTCCACATCTCACCATTGAACACAGACAGGACCTGATCCCTGTGTCCTTCCTCTACATCTCACCATTGAACACAGACAGGACCTGATCCCTGTGTCCTTCCTCTACATCTCACCTTTGAACACAGACAGGACCTGATCCCTGTGTCCTTCCTCCACATCTCACCATTGAACACAGACAGGACCTGATCCCTGTGTCCTTCCTCCACATCTCACCATTGAACACAGACAGGACCTGATCCCTGTGTCCTTCCTCCACATCTCACCATTGAAGAAAGACAGAACCTGATTCCTGTGTCCTTCCTCTACATCTCACCACTGAACGCAGACAGGACCTGATCCCTGTGTCCTTCCTCCACATCTCACCATTGAACACAGACAGGACCAGATTCCTGTGTCCTTCCTCCACATCTCACCTTTGAACACAGACAGGACCTGATCCCTGTGTCCTTCCTCTACATCTCACCATTGAACACAGACAGGACCTGATTCCTGTGTCCTTCCTCCACATCTCACCATTGAACACAGACAGGACCTGATTCCTGTGTCCTTCCTCCACATCTCACCATTGAACACAGACAGGACCTGATTCCTGTGTCCTTCCTCCACATCTCACCATTGAACACAGACAGGACCTGATCCCTGTGTCCTTCCTCCACATCTCACCATTGAACACAGACAGGACCTGATCCCTGTGTCCTTCCTCCACATCTCACCTTTGAACACAGACAGGACCTGATCCCTGTGTCCTTCCTCTACATCTCACCATTGAACACAGACAGGACCTGATCCCTGTCTCCTTCCTCCACATCTCACCATTGAACACAGACAGGACCTGATCCCTGTGTCCTTCCTCCACATCTCACCATTGAACACAGACAGGACCTGATCCCTGTGTCCTTCCTCTACATCTCACCACTGAAGACAGACAGGACCTGATCCCTGTGTCCTTCCTCTACATCTCACCATTGAACACAGACAGAACCTGATCCCTGTGTCCTTCCTCTACATCTCACCACTGAACACAGACAGGACCTGATCCCTGTCTCCTTCCTCCACATCTCACCATTGAACACAGACAGGACCAGATTCCTGTGTCCTTCCTCCACATCTCACCTTTGAACACAGACAGGACCTGATCCCTGTGTCCTTCCTCTACATCTCACCACTGAAGACAGACAGGACCTGATCCCTGTGTCCTTCCTCTACATCTCACCACTGAACACAGACAGGACCTGATCCCTGTGTCCTTCCTCCACATCTCACCATTGAACACAGACAGGACCTGATCCCTGTGTCCTTCCTCTACATCTCACCATTGAACACAGACAGGACCTGATCCCTGTGTCCTTCCTCCACATCTCACCACTGAACACAGACAGGACCTGATCCCTGTGTCCTTCCTCTACATCTCACCATTGAACACAGACAGGACCTGATCCCTGTGTCCTTCCTCCACATCTCACCATTGAACACAGACAGGACCTGATCCCTGTGTCCTTCCTCTACATCTCACCTTTGAACACAGACAGAACCTGATCCCTGTGTCCTTCCTCCACATCTCACCATTGAACACAGACAGGACCTGATCCCTGTGTCCTTCCTCTACATCTCACCACTGAACACAGACAGGACCTGATCCCTGTGTCCTTCCTCCACATCTCACCATTGAAGACAGACAGAACCTGATCCCTGTGTCCTTCCTCCACATCTCACCACTGAACACAGACAGGACCTGATCCCTGTGTCCTTCCTCTACATCTCACCACTGAACACAGACAGGAACTGATCCCTGTGTCCTTCCTCCACATCTCACCTTTGAACACAGACAGGACCTGATCCCTGTGTCCTTCCTCTTCATCTCACCATTGAGGACAGACAGAACCTGATCCCTGTGTCCTTCCTCTACATCTCACCACTGAACACAGACAGAACCTGATCCCTGTGTCCTTCCTCTACATCTCACCACTGAACACAGACAGAACCTGATCCCTGTGTCCTTCCTCTACATCTCACCACTGAACACAGACAGAACCTGATCCCTGTGTCCTTCCTCTACATCTCACCACTGAACACAGACAGGACCTGATCCCTGTGTCCTTCCTCTACATCTCACCACTGAACACAGACAGAACCTGATCCCTGTGTCCTTCCTCTACATCTCACCACTGAAGACAGACAGAACCTGATCCCTGTGTCCTTCCTCTACATCTCACCACTGAACACAGACAGAACCTGATCCCTGTGTCCTTCCTCCACATCTCACCATTGAAGACAGACAGGACCTGATCCCTGTGTCCTTCCTCCACATCTCACCATTGAACACAGACAGGACCTGATCCCTGTGTCCTTCCTCTTCATCTCACCACTGAACACAGACAGGACCTGATCCCTGTGTCCTTCCTCCACATCTCACCATTGAAGACAGACAGGACCTGATCCCTGTGTCCTTCCTCCACATCTCACCACTGAACACAGACAGGACCTGATCCCTGTGTCCTTCCTCCACATCTCACCACTGAACACAGACAGGACCTGATCCCTGTGTCCTTCCTCCACATCTCACCACTGAACACAGACAGGACCTGATCCCTGTGTCCTTCCTCTACATCTCACCATTGAAGACAGACAGGACCTGATCCCTGTGTCCTTCCTCCACATCTCACCATTGAAGACAGACAGGACCTGATCCCTGTGTCCTTCCTCCACATCTCACCACTGAACACAGACAGGACCTGATCCCTGTGTCCTTCCTCCACATCTCACCATTGAAGACAGACAGGACCTGATCCCTGTGTCCTTCCTCCACATCTCACCACTGAACACAGACAGGACCTGATCCCTGTGTCCTTCCTCCACATCTCACCACTGAACACAGACAGGACCTGATCCCTGTGTCCTTCCTCCACATCTCACCATTGAACACAGACAGGACCTGATCCCTGTGTCCTTCCTCCACATCTCACCACTGAACACAGACAGGACCTGATCCCTGTGTCCTTCCTCTACATCTCACCATTGAACACAGACAGGACCTGATCCATGTGTCCTTCCTCCACATCTCACCATTGAACACAGACAGGACCTGATCCCTGTGTCCTTCCTCCACATCTCACCATTGAACACAGACAGGACCTGATCCCTGTGTCCTTCCTCTTCATCTCACCATTGAGGACAGACAGGACCTGATCCCTGTGTCCTTCCTCTACATCTCACCATTGAACACAGACAGGACCTGATCCCTGTGTCCTTCCTCCACATCTCACCACTGAACACAGACAGGACCTGATCCCTGTGTCCTTCCTCTACATCTCACCACTGAACACAGACAGGACCTGATCCCTGTGTCCTTCCTCCACATCTCACCATTGAACACAGACAGGACCTGATCCCTGTGTCCTTCCTCCACATCTCACCACTGAACACAGACAGGACCTGATCCCTGTGTCCTTCCTCTACATCTCACCATTGAACACAGACAGGACCTGATCCATGTGTCCTTCCTCCACATCTCACCATTGAACACAGACAGGACCTGATCCCTGTGTCCTTCCTCCACATCTCACCATTGAACACAGACAGGACCTGATCCCTGTGTCCTTCCTCTTCATCTCACCATTGAGGACAGACAGGACCTGATCCCTGTGTCCTTCCTCTACATCTCACCATTGAACACAGACAGGACCTGATCCCTGTGTCCTTCCTCCACATCTCACCGTTGAACACAGACAGAACCTGATCCCTGTGTACTTCCTCCACATCTCACCACTGAACACAGACAGGACCTGATCCCTGCGTCCTTCCTCCACATCTCACCACTGAACACAGACAGGACCTGATCCCTGTGTCCTTCCTCCACATCTCACCACTGAACACAGACAGGACCTGATCCCTGTGTCCTTCCTCTACATCTCACCACTGAACACAGACAGGACCTGATCCCTGTGTCCTTCCTCCACATCTCACCTTTGAACACAGACAGGACCTGATCCCTGTGTCCTTCCTCCACATCTCACCATTGAAGACAGACAGGACCTGATCCCTGTGTCCTTCCTCTACATCTCACCTTTGAACACGGACAGGACCTGATCCCTGTGTCCTTCCTCCACATCTCACCATTGAAGACAGACAGGACCTGATCCCTGTGTCCTTCCTCTACATCTCACCATTGAACACAGACAGAACCTGATCCCTGTGTCCTTCCTCCACATCTCACCACTGAACACAGACAGGACCTGATCCCTGTGTCCTTCCTCTACATCTCACCACTGAACACAGACAGGACCTGATCCCTGCGTCCTTCCTCCACATCTCACCACTGAACACAGACAGGTCCTGATCCCTGTGTCCTTCCTCTACATCTCACCACTGAACACAGACAGGACCTGATCCCTGTGTCCTTCCTCCACATCTCACCATTGAAGACAGACAGGACCTGATCCCTGTGTCCTTCCTCTACATCTCACCTTTGAACACGGACAGGACCTGATCCCTGTGTCCTTCCTCAACATCTCACCATTGAAGACAGACAGGACCTGATCCCTGTGTCCTTCCTCTACATCTCACCTTTGAACACGGACAGGACCTGATCCCTGTGTCCTTCCTCTACATCTCACCACTGAACACAGACAGGACCTGATCCCTGTGTCCTTCCTCTACATCTCACCACTGAACACAGACAGAACCTGATCCCTGTGTCCTTCCTCTACATCTCACCACTGAACACAGACAGGACCTGATCCCTGTGTCCTTCCTCCACATCTCACCATTGAAGACAGACAGGACCTGATCCCTGTGTCCTTCCTCTACATCTCACCACTGAACACGGACAGGACCTGATCCCTGTGTCCTTCCTCTACATCTCACCACTGAACACAGACAGAACCTGATCCCTGTGTCCTTCCTCTACATCTCACCACTGAACACAGACAGGACCTGATCCCTGTGTCCTTCCTCTACATCTCACCACTGAACACAGACAGGACCTGATCCCTGAGTCCTTCCTCCACATCTTACCACTGAACACAGACAGGTCCTGATCCCTGTGTCCTTCCTCCACATCTCACCACTGAACACAGACAGAACCTGATCCCTGTGTCCTTCCTCCACATCTCACCATTGAACACAGACAGGACCTGATCCCTGTGTCCTTCCTCTACATCTCACCACTGAACACAGACAGAACCTGATCCCTGTGTCCTTCCTCTACATCTCACCATTGAACACAGACAGAACCTGATCCCTGTGTCCTTCCTCCACATCTCACCATTGAAGACAGACAGAACCTGATTCCTGTGTCCTTCCTCTACATCTCACCATTGAAGACAGACAGGACCTGATCCCTGTGTCCTTCCTCTACATCTCACCACTGAACACAGACAGGACCTGATCCCTGTGTCCTTCCTCCACATCTCACCACTGAACACAGACAGAACCTGATCCCTGTGTCCTTCCTCCACATCTCACCATTGAACACAGACAGGACCTGATTCCTGTGTCCTTCCTCTACATCTCACCACTGAACACAGACAGGACCTGATCCCTGTGTCCTTCCTCTACATCTCACCATTGAACACAGACAGGACCTGATCCCTGTGTCCTTCCTCCACATCTCACCATTGAACACAGACAGGACCTGATTCCTGTGTCCTTCCTCCACATCTCACCATTGAACACAGACAGGACCTGATTCCTGTGTCCTTCCTCCACATCTCACCTTTGAACACAGACAGGACCTGATCCCTGTGTCCTTCCTCCACATCTCACCATTGAACACAGACAGGACCTGATCCCTGTGTCCTTCCTCCACATCTCACCACTGAACACAGACAGAACCTGATCCCTGTGTCCTTCCTCTACATCTCACCTTTGAACACAGACAGGACCTAATCCCTGTCCTTCCTCCACATCTCACCACTGAACACAGACAGAACCTGATCCCTGTGTCCTTCCTCTACATCTCACCATTGAACACAGACAGAACCTGATCCCTGTGTCCTTCCTCCACATCTCACCATTGAAGACAGACAGGACCTGATCCCTGTGTCCTTCCTCTACATCTCACCTTTGAACACGGACAGGACCTGATCCCTGTGTCCTTCCTCTACATCTCACCACTGAACACAGACAGGACCTGATCCCTGTGTCCTTCCTCTACATCTCACCACTGAACACAGACAGAACCTGATCCCTGTGTCCTTCCTCTACATCTCACCACTGAACACAGACAGGATCTGATCCCTGTGTCCTTCCTCCACATCTCACCATTGAAGACAGACAGGACCTGATCCCTGTGTCCTTCCTCTACATCTCACCACTGAACACAGACAGGACCTGATCCCTGTGTCCTTCCTCCACATCTCACCATTGAAGACAGACAGGACCTGATCCCTGTGTCCTTCCTCTACATCTCACCATTGAACACAGACAGAACCTGATCCCTGTGTCCTTCCTCTACATCTCACCACTGAACACAGACAGGACCTGATCCCTGTGTCCTTCCTCTACATCTCACCACTGAACACAGACAGGACCTGATCCCTGCGTCCTTCCTCCACATCTTACCACTGAACACAGACAGGTCCTGATCCCTGTGTCCTTCCTCCACATCTCACCATTGAACACAGACAGGACCTGATCCCTGTGTCCTTCCTCTACATCTCACCACTGAACACAGACAGAACCTGATCCCTGTGTCCTTCCTCTACATCTCACCATTGAACACAGACAGAACCTGATCCCTGTGTCCTTCCTCCACATCTCACCATTGAAGACAGACAGAACCTGATTCCTGTGTCCTTCCTCTACATCTCACCACTGAACGCAGACAGGACCTGATCCCTGTGTCCTTCCTCTACATCTCACCACTGAACACAGACAGGACCTGATCCCTGTGTCCTTCCTCCACATCTCACCATTGAACACAGACAGGACCTGATCCCTGTGTCCTTCCTCTACATCTCACCACTGAACACAGACAGGACCTGATCCCTGTGTCCTTCCTCTACATCTCACCACTGAACACAGACAGGACCTGATCCCTGTGTCCTTCCTCCACATCTCACCATTGAACACAGACAGGACCTGATTCCTGTGTCCTTCCTCCACATCTCACCATTGAACACAGACAGGACCTGATTCCTGTGTCCTTCCTCCACATCTCACCATTGAACACAGACAGGACCTGATCCCTGTGTCCTTCCTCCACATCTCACCACTGAACACAGACAGAACCTGATCCCTGTGTCCTTCCTCTACATCTCACCATTGAACACAGACAGGACCTGATCCCTGTGTCCTTCCTCCACATCTCACCACTGAACACAGACAGAACCTGATCCCTGTGTCCTTCCTCCACATCTCACCATTGAACACAGACAGGACCTGATCCCTGTGTCCTTCCTCCACATCTCACCACTGAACACAGACAGAACCTGATCCCTGTGTCCTTCCTCCACATCTCACCATTGAACACAGACAGAACCTGATCCCTGTGTCCTTCCTCCACATCTCACCATTGAAGACAGACAGAACCTGATCCCTGTGTCCTTCCTCCACATCTCACCACTGAACACAGACAGGACCTGATCCCTGTGTCCTTCCTCCACATCTCACCACTGAACACAGACAGGACCTGATCCCTGTGTCCTGCCTCCACATCTCACCACTGAACACAGACAGGACCTGATCCCTGTGTCCTTCCTCCACATCTCACCACTGAACACAGACAGGACCTGATCCCTGTGTCCTTCCTCTACATCTCACCACTGAACACAGACAGGAACTGATCCCTGTGTCCTTCCTCCACATCTCACCATTGAAGACAGACAGGACCTGATCCCTGTGTCCTTCCTCTTCATCTCACCATTGAGGACAGACAGAACCTGATCCCTGTGTCCTTCCTCTACATCTCACCACTGAACACAGACAGGACCTGATCCCTGTGTCCTTCCTCTACATCTCACCACTGAACACAGACAGAACCTGATCCCTGTGTCCTTCCTCTACATCTTACCACTGAAGACAGACAGAACCTGATCCCTGTGTCCTTCCTCTACATCTCACCTTTGAACACAGACAGGACCTGATCCCTGTGTCCTTCCTCCACATCTCACAATTGAAGACAGACAGGACCTGATCCCTGTGTCCTTCATCTTCATCTCACCATTGAGGACAGACAGAACCTGATCCCTGTGTCCTTCCTCTACATCTCACCACTGAACACAGACAGGACCTGATCCCTGTGTCCTTCCTCTACATCTCACCACTGAACACAGACAGGACCTGATCCCTGTGTCCTTCCTCTACATCTCACCACTGAACACAGACAGGACCTGATCCCTGTGTCCTTCCTCTACATCTCACCACTGAACACAGACAGAACCTGATCCCTGTGTCCTTCCTCTACATCTCACCACTGAACACAGACAGAACCTGATTCCTGTGTCCTTCCTCCACATCTCACCACTGAAGACAGACAGAACCTGATTCCTGTGTCCTTCCTCTACATCTCACCATTGAACACAGACAGAACCTGATCCCTGTGTCCTTCCTCCACATCTCACCATTGAAGACAGACAGGACCTGATCCCTGTGTCCTTCCTCTACATCTCACCACTGAACACAGACAGGACCTGATCCCTGTGTCCTTCCTCTACATCTCACCACTGAACACAGACAGAACCTGATCCCTGTGTCCTTCCTCTACATCTTACCACTGAACACAGACAGGACCTGATCCCTGTGTCCTTCATCTTCATCTCACCATTGAGGACAGACAGAACCTGATCCCTGTGTCCTTCCTCTACATCTCACCTTTGAACACAGACAGGACCTGATCCCTGTGTCCTTCCTCCACATCTCACAATTGTAGACAGACAGGACCTGATCCCTGTGTCCTTCATCTTCATCTCACCATTGAGGACAGACAGAACCTGATCCCTGTGTCCTTCCTCTACATCTCACCACTGAACACAGACAGAACCTGATCCCTGTGTCCTTCCTCTACATCTCACCACTGAACACAGACAGAACCTGATTCCTGTGTCCTTCCTCCACATCTCACCACTGAAGACAGACAGAACCTGATTCCTGTGTCCTTCCTCTACATCTCACCATTGAACACAGACAGAACCTGATTCCTTTGTCCTTCCTCCACATCTCACCATTGAACACAGACAGGACCTGATCCCTGCGTCCTTCCTCCACATCTCACCACTGAACACAGACAGAACCTGATCCCTGTGTCCTTCCTCTACATCTCACCACTGAACACAGACAGAACCTGATTCCTTTGTCCTTCCTCCACATCTCACCATTGAACACAGACAGGACCTGATCCCTGTGTCCTTCCTCTACATCTCACCACTGAACACAGACAGGACCTGATCCCTGTGTCCTTCCTCCACATCTCACCACTGAACACAGACAGAACCTGATCCCTGTGTCCTTCCTCCACATCTCACCACTGAACACAGACAGAACCTGATCCCTGTGTCCTTCCTCCACATCTCACCAATGAACACAGACAGGACCTGATCCCTGTGACCTTCCTCCACATCACACCACTGAACACAGACAGGACCTGATCCCTGTGTCCTTCCTCCACATCTCACCACTGAACACAGACAGGACCTGATCCCTGTGTCCTTCCTCCACATCTCACCACTGAACACAGACAGGACCTGATCCCTGTGTCCTTCCTCCACATCTCACCATTGAACACAGACAGGACCTGATCCCTGTGACCTTCCTCCACATCTCACCACTGAACACAGACAGGACCTGATCCCTGTGTCCTTCCTCCACATCTCACCACTGAACACAGACAGGACCTGATCCCTGTGTCCTTCCTCTACATCTCACCAATGAACACAGACAGGACCTGATCCCTGTGTCCTTCCTCCACATCTCACCTTTGAACACAGACAGGACCTGATCCCTGTGTCCTTCCTCCACATCTCACCACTGAACACAGACAGGACCTGATCCCTGTGTCCTTCCTCCACATCTCACCACTGAACACAGACAGAACCTGATCCCTGTGTCCTTCCTCTACATCTCACCACTGAAGACAGACAGGACCTGATCCCTGTGTCCTTCCTCCACATCTCACCACTGAACACAGACAGGACCTGATCCCTGTGTCCTTCCTCTACATCTCACCATTGAAGACAGACAGAACCTGATCCCTGTGTCCTTCCTCTACATCTCACCACTGAACACAGACAGAACCTGATCCCTGTGTCCTTCCTCCACATCTCACCACTGAACACAGACAGAAACTGATCCCTGTGTCCTTCCTCTACATCTCACCACTGAACACAGACAGAACCTGATCCCTGTGTCCTTCCTCTACATCTCACCACTGAACACAGACAGAACCTGATCCCTGTGTCCTTCCTCCACATCTCACCACTGAACACAGACAGAACCTGATCCCTGTGTCCTTCCTCCACATCTCACCTTTGAACACGGACAGGACCTGATCCCTGTGTCCTTCCTCCACATCTCACCTTTGAACACGGACAGGACCTGATCCCGGTGTCCTTCCTCCACATCTCACCTTTGAACACAGACAGAACCTGATCCCTGTGTCCTTCCTCCACATCTCACCATTGAAGACAGACAGGACCTGATCCCTGTGTCCTTCCTCTACATCTCACCATTGAACACAGACAGGACCTGATCCCTGTGTCCTTCCTCCACATCTCACCACTGAACACAGACAGGACCTGATCCCTGTGTCCTTCCTCTTCATCTCACCACTGAAGACAGACAGAACCTGATCCCTGTGTCCTTCCTCTACATCTCACCTTTGAACACAGACAGGACCTGATCCCTGTGTCCTTCCTCTACATCTCACCATTGAACACAGACAGGACCTGATCCCTGTGTCCTTCCTCTACATCTCACCATTGAACACAGACAGGACCTGATCCCTGTGTCCTTCCTCCACATCTCACCACTGAACACAGACAGAACCTGATCCCTGTGTCCTTCCTCCACATCTCACCATTGAACACAGACAGGACCTGATCCCTGTGTCCTTCCTCTACATCTCACCACTGAACACAGACAGAACCTGATCCCTGTGTCCTTCCTCTACATCTCACCTTTGAACACAGACAGAACCTGATTCCTGTGTCCTTCCTCTACATCTCACCACTGAACACAGACAGAACCTGATCCCTGTGTCCTTGCTCCACATCTCACCATTGAACACAGACAGGACCTGATCCCTGTGTCCTTCCTCTACATCTCACCATTGAACACAGACAGGACCTGATTCCTGTGTCCTTCCTCTACATCTCACCACTGAACACAGACAGAACCTGATCCCTGTGTCCTTCCTCCACATCTCACCATTGAACACAGACAGGACCTGATCCCTGTGTCCTTCCTCCACATCTCACCACTGAACACAGACAGGACCTGATCCCTGTGTCCTTCCTCTACATCTCACCACTGAACACAGACAGAACCTGATCCCTGTGTCCTTCCTCTACATCTCACCACTGAACACAGACAGAACCTGATCCCTGTGTCCTTCCTCCACATCTCACCACTGAACACAGACAGGACCTGATCCCTGTGTCCTTCCTCCACATCTCACCATTGAAGACAGACAGAACCTGATCCCTGTGTCCTTCCTCCACATCTCACCTTTGAACACAGACAGGACCTGATCCCTGCGTCCTTCCTCTACATCTCACCATTGAACACAGACAGGACCTGATCCCTGTGTCCTTCCTCTACATCTCACCACTGAACACAGACAGGACCTGATCCCTGTGTCCTTCCTCCACATCTCACCATTGAAGACAGACAGAACCTGATCCCTGTGTCCTTCCTCTACATCTCACCACTGAACACAGACAGAACCTGATCCCTGTGTCCTTCCTCCACATCTCACCTTTGAAGACAGACAGGACCTGATCCCTGTGTCCTTCCTCCACATCTCACCACTGAACACAGACAGGACCTGATCCCTGTGTCCTTCCTCCACATCTCACCACTGAACACAGACAGGACCTGATCCCTGTGTCCTTCCTCTACATCTCACCACTGAACACAGACAGAACCTGATCCCTGTGTCCTTCCTCCACATCTCACCACTGAACACAGACAGAACCTGATCCCTGTGTCCTTCCTCCACATCTCACCACTGAACACAGACAGGACCTGATCCCTGTGTCCTTCCTCTACATCTCACCACTGAACACAGACAGAACCTGATCCCTGTGTCCTTCCTCCACATCTCACCACTGAACACAGACAGAACCTGATCCCTGTGTCCTTCCTCTACATCTCACCACTGAACACAGACAGGACCTGATCCCTGTGTCCTTCCTCTACATCTCACCATTGAACACAGACAGGACCTGATCCCTGTGTCCTTCCTCCACATCTCACCACTGATCACAGACAGGACCTGATCCCTGTGTCCTTCCTCTTCATCTCACCACTGAAGACAGACAGAACCTGATCCCTGTGTCCTTCCTCTACATCTCACCACTGAACACAGACAGAACCTGATCCCTGTGTCCTTCCTCTACATCTCACCTTTGAACACAGACAGAACCTGATTCCTGTGTCCTTCCTCTACATCTCACCACTGAACACAGACAGAACCTGATCCCTGTGTCCTTCCTCCACATCTCACCATTGAACACAGACAGGACCTGATCCCTGTGTCCTTCCTCTACATCTCACCATTGAACACAGACAGGACCTGATTCCTGTGTCCTTCCTCTACATCTCACCACTGAACACAGACAGAACCTGATCCCTGTGTCCTTCCTCCACATCTCACCATTGAACACAGACAGGACCTGATCCCTGTGTCCTTCCTCCACATCTCACCCCTGAACACAGACAGGACCTGATCCCTGTGTCCTTCCTCTACATCTCACCACTGAACACAGACAGAACCTGATCCCTGTGTCCTTCCTCTACATCTCACCACTGAACACAGACAGAACCTGATCCCTGTGTCCTTCCTCCACATCTCACCACTGAACACAGACAGGACCTGATCCCTGTGTCCTTCCTCCACATCTCACCACTGAACACAGACAGGACCTGATCCCTGTGTCCTTCCTCCACATCTCACCATTGAAGACAGACAGAACCTGATCCCTGTGTCCTTCCTCTACATCTCACCACTGAACACAGACAGGACCTGATCCCTGTGTCCTTCCTCCACATCTCACCACTGAACACAGACAGAACCTGATCCCTGTGTCCTTCCTCCACATCTCACCTTTGAAGACAGACAGGACCTGATCCCTGTGTCCTTCCTCCACATCTCACCACTGAACACAGACAGGACCTGATCCCTGTGTCCTTCCTCCACATCTCACCACTGAACACAGACAGGACCTGATCCCTGTGTCCTTCCTCTACATCTCACCATTGAACACAGACAGGACCTGATCCCTGTGTCCTTCCTCTACATCTCACCACTGAACACAGACAGAACCTGATCCCTGTGTCCTTCCTCCACATCTCACCATTGAACACAGACAGGACCTGATCCCTGTGTCCTTCCTCCACATCTCACCATTGAACACAGACAGGACCTGATCCCTGTGTCCTTCCTCCACATCTCACCACTGAACACAGACAGGACCTGATCCCTGTGTCCTTCCTCTACATCTCACCATTGAACACAGACAGGACCTGATCCCTGTGTCCTTCCTCCACATCTCACCTTTGAACACGGACAGGACCTGATCCCTGTGTCCTTCCTCCACATCTCACCACTGAACACAGACAGGACCTGATCCCTGTGTCCTTCCTCCACATCTCACCATTGAACACAGACAGGACCTGATCCCTGTGTCCTTCCTCTACATCTCACCACTGAACACAGACAGGACCTGATCCCTGTGTCCTTCCTCTACATCTCACCACTGAACACAGACAGCACCTGATCCCTGTGACCTTCCTCCACATCTCACCACTGAACACAGACAGGACCTGATCCCTGTGTCCTTCCTCCACATCTCACCATTGAACACAGACAGGACCTGATCCCTGTGTCCTTCCTCCACATCTCACCATTGAACACAGACAGAACCTGATCCCTGTGTCCTTCCTCTACATCTCACCACTGAACACAGACAGAACCTGATCCCTGTGTCCTTCCTCCACATCTCACCACTGAACACAGGCAGAACCTGATCCCTGTGTCCTTCCTCTACATCTCACCACTGAACACAGACAGGACCTGATCCCTGTGTCCTTCCTCCACATCTCACCACTGAACACAGACAGGACCTGATCCCTGTGTCCTTCCTCTACATCTCACCACTGAACACAGACAGGACCTGATCCCTGTGTCCTTCCTCCACATCTCACCATTGAACACAGACAGGACCTGATCCCTGTGTCCTTCCTCTACATCTCACCACTGAACACAGACAGAACCTGATCCCTGTGTCCTTCCTCCACATCTCACCACTGAACACAGGCAGAACCTGATCCCTGTGTCCTTCCTCTACATCTCACCACTGAACACAGACAGAACCTGATCCCTGTGTCCTTCCTCCACATCTCACCACTGAACACAGACAGAACCTGATCCCTGTGTCCTTCCTCCACATCTCACCACTGAACACAGCCAGAACCTGATCCCTGTGTCCTTCCTCTACATCTCACCACTGAACACAGGCAGAACCTGATCCCTGTGTCCTTCCTCCACAGCTCACCACTGAAGACAGACAGGACCTGATCCCTGTGTCCTTCCTCCACAGCTCACCATTGAAGACAGACAGGACCTGATCCCTGTGTCCTTCCTCTACATCTCACCATTGAAGACAGACAGGACCTGATCCCTGTGTCCTTCCTCTACATCTCACCACTGAACACAGACAGGACCTGATCCCTGTGTCCTTCCTCTTCATCTCACCACTGAAGACAGACAGGACCTGATCCCTGTGTCCTTCCTCTTCATCTCACCACTGAACACAGACAGGACCTGATCCCTCTTTTTTCTATGAAAACTTGAAGAAGGAATCTCTAGCTGTTCCCTTTTCCTGTTTTCCAACCACTGGGTATGTGCCCAGTCTTCATCCACCAGTCCACAGGCAGAACTTGGAACCTGGCAAGTGCACTGTCGTGTGAAGAAGAGCAGAAAGCTGACCCTTCGCAGATGGAGAGATGGCTTAGCCTGTAAGGGTTGGCCTGTAAAACTTAAGGGTCCAGGTTCAATTCTCTAGTACCCGTGAAAGATAGATTAGATGTTCAAGGTGGTGCTTGAATCCTGAGTTTATTTGTACCAGGTGGAGACCCTGACGTGCCACTTCTTTCGCTATCTGCCTTTTTCTCTCTGTATGTCAAATAAGGAAATGACAATAAAATTATTTTTTCTTTAAAAAGGCAGGTGTTCCTTGGCCTCATCCATGGCTTTTTGCTCTTCCATATCAATAACTAGTGAGTTGGGGAGCTCCTTAGTGGGTATACATGCATAAGGACCTGTACCCAGATCCCCAGTACACACTTTAACAAAAAGCCAGAGCTGGGCAGATGGCCCAATGCTTAATGTGCTTTATGGCAAAGCTTAAGGACCTGTGTTCAGTTCCCCTATACTCACATAAAGCCATATGCACAAGGTGGTGCATGGGTTTGGAGTTCATTTGCAATGTCAGAAGGCCCTGCTGTGCCCATTCTCTCCCTCCATCCTCCTCCTCTCTCTCTCTCCTTCTCTTCCTTTCTTTCATAAGAAAGAAAGAAAGATAGATAAAAAGAAAACCAGCATGGTCATGCATGTCTATAATCCATCACTAGAGGGATGGAGACTGGAGGATTCCCAGGGCTTGGTGACTTCCTGATTCAGTTTGAGATCCTGTCTCAAAAAATAAGATGAATGGGCCAATGAGATGGCTTATCAGCTAAAGACCCTTGTTTGCAAAGCCTGTTGGCACAAGTTCAATCCCCCAGTACCCACATATATCCAGGTGCACAAAGTGGCACATGTGTCTGGAGTTGGTTTGCTGTGGCTGGAGGCCCTAACATGCCCATTCTCATTCTCTCTCCTTTATAAATAAATAAATAAATAAATAATAGAAAAAAACAAACAATAATAATAATAAATAAATGGAGTACAAGCGTCTCAAGTTTGTTTTCAGTGGCAGGAGGCCCTGATGTGTCGTGTACACTATTGTGATCTCTCCCTCTCTTCCTATCTTTCTGTCTCTCTCTCTCCCAAATAAGTAAACAAAATTTATAAAATATAAATAAGGTGGGGTTGGAGAAATGGCTGAGCAGTGAATGTGCTTGCCTGAGATGCCTAAGGACCCACGTTTGACTCTCCAGATCCCACGTAAGCCAGACACACTAGGTGACACCAGAGCAAATGTCACACGTGCCCAGAAGGGGGCGCACGTGTCTGAAGTTCATTTGCAGGGGCTGAAGGCCCTGGTGTGCCAATTCTCTCCCTCTCTCTCTCTCTCTCTCTCTCTCTCTCTCTCATTAAAAAATAAAATAAGGGCTGGAGGGATGGCTTAGCAGTAAAGGTGTTTGTCTGCAAAGTCAAAGGACCCAGGTCCAATTCCGCAGGATCCGCACATGCCAGATGCACAAGGGGGCGCACGCGTCTAGAGTTCGCTTACAGAGGCTGGAGCCCTGGTGCGCACTCATTCTCTCCCTTTCTCTCTCTCCCTCCTTCTCCCTGTCAAATAAATAAAATGAGATATTAAAATAAGATAAACAATAAATAACGTGGAGAGCGAGTGAGGAATTCATTCAATGTTGACCTCTGGCTTCCACGTGCACCTGCCCACACACGTGTACCTACACACACGTAAACAGGCATACACGCATGCACACACCCCGCATACACAGACCTCGTTAGCCTCATGGCTGTCACCTGCACACCTGCAGTAGCAGTAGCTATCATGTTGAAAGCTTTCCCCGCACCACTGGGTTAAAGCACTCTACATGGCATGTCTTGATTCATCCCAAAGTTGTGCTGAGTAGCTGTCATCATCAGTATCTCCATGAAAACCAAGTGGAGAGGGAAGGAGGACTACTAAACAACAGCTAGGACTGGAGAGGTGGCTCAGCGCGTAAGGCGCTTACCTACAAAGCCTAAGGACCTGGGTTCGATTCCCCGATACCCGTATAAAATCAGAGGCACCAGGTGACACACCTGCAGCAGTTAGAGGACCTGGTGTGCCCATTCTTTCTCTCTCGTTCTCCCTCTCTCTTTCCCAGTCTCTCTTCTGTCTCTCAACTTGCAAATAAGTAAATAATTTTTTTAATTTAAAAAAAAAGATAAAGACATAAAAATATGCAAGAATGATGTGGGGGCTTCCAGAGTCACCCCTTATTGTCCCAAATACCTTCTTTTCCCACTCAGGTCTCTTCTTTCCCCTAATTTTGGATGAGAAAGAAGCTGAAATGAAGCATTTGCAATACCAGCACTTGGGAGTCTGAAGCAGGAAGGTTGTGAATTCAAGGCCAGCCTGGGCTAGATAGTAACACCCTGTCTTAAATAATAATAATAATAATAATAATAATAATAATAATTAGTACACGTCTTTAATTCCAGCACTCGGGAGGCAGAGGTAGGAGGATCACTGTGAGTTCGAGGCCAGCCTGTGAATTCCAGGTCAGCCTGGGCTAGAGCAAGACCCTACCTAGAAAAAAACAAAATCAAAAAAAAAAAAAAGAAAGAATTTTAAATGAAGAAGAGAAGGAGAAAGAGGAAGCAAAAGAGAAGGAAGCAGAGGAGGAGAAAAGGGAAGAAAGGAAGAAGAGGAAGAGGAGGATGAGCAGAGAAGAGCTGGAATAAAAGCAAGGGAGGAGGAATAAGGACTAGAACAGATGAACAGCATGTGCTCACTTCCTTGGCAAGTGATGGGCTGCAGCTCCTTCCAAGGCATAGTGGCAGGGGGTAACCAGCTAAAGTGAACAAAACAAGTGAATTACTCTGTTTCTATAGCAACAACCTTCCTGGAGCCTCCTCCAAAGACCAGAGTCCAAATCCCGTACCCCATTGGGTCTTGTCCCCTTGCCTGGCCTCCTGGCCTGGAAAGGTTGGAGTGAACCACTCCCACAGACCCCTGCGTCTCTCAGGCGAGGCTGTTCATTTACCTGGCCTGAAGCGAGTTACCTTCTCCCCCAGCTTGGACCTGGGGCTCAGCTGCCAATCTTCCTGGCCCCCTCAGCCCCATGGGGTTATAGCACTGTGCACTCACTGGGGTCTCCCGACTCCATGCATGACTCCTCAGTACCCACTATTCCAGCTTGCCTTGCCCCAGAGCCCACATCATTCTGCATAAAACATTTCCCAAAACGAGGACCCAGGTGATGGAGACCATCACCAACCCTGACGTAAAGATCCACAGTCCTGTGGCAAAGTTCTTCTCGTACCCCTCGGGCTTTCAACCCAATCCCACCTCACTGGCTCTTATCACACTTCCCCAGCGCCTGATAGATCTCCAGGTCCTCTTGCAGAACATAAAAACACTGGCACAATGGGGCTGGAGAGATGGCTCAGCGGCTAAGGCATTTGCCTGCAAAGCCTAACAACCCAGGTTCGATTCCCCAGAGCCCACATAAAGCCAGATGCACAAAGTGGAGCATGCATCTGGGGCTCATTTGCAGTGGCTAGAGGCCCTGGCGCTCCCACTCTCTCTGTCTTCTCTTTGTCCCTCTCTGCTTGCAAATATATATATCTTTTAAATACCAGCAGGAGCTGGGCCTGGTGATGTAGGCTTGTAATCCCAGCTATTGGAAGGCACTGACTGAGCTTACAAAGTAAGTTCAAGGCCAGCCTGGGAATTTGGTGAGACCCTGTCGTATAATAGGAAATTGAAAGGGGGGCTGGGAATGTAGCTCAATGGTAGAACACTTGCCTAGCAGGTGCAAGGCTCCAGGTTCAATCCCCACCATCACAAAAGAAATTTTTTAAAAAGTACCTGAAGGAATGAGTCCATATATAACTCGTGGACAGCAGTCATCAGCACAACATAGGGTCCCACAGTACATCGAATCCTACCCCATCCATTCCACACCTATCAACAGTGGCCCTTCCCCACTGCCTCCTTCCTCTTCTGCAGCAGAGGGTCCCCACAAGCTAACAGGCCCACCTGACTCCTTGAGCCCCAGATGACCTTATAGCCATGCCCATCCCCTTGAGGTCTCCCCAAGGGATGCTCACCTTCCTGTCTAGTTGCTCACAGAGGCCCCTGGCCTGTCCAGGATTAGCAGATCCTTCTCTGAGTGACGGAGAAGCCAGCCAGACCCAGTCAGTCACCAGGCCCGCAGTCAAGTGGAGGAGGGCGGGGAATCCAGGCAGGTGTGTGGCCGGGCACTTCCAGGCAGCCGATCTGCCTCCCAGCCAATCTAAAGAGGGATGGGAGGGAAAGTACCTTTGTCTATTGGCAAAGTCCAGCCAAGACAAGGGAATATGTTGTGCATGCCAGCAGTGAGTAAATCTTACCAGGGCAGGACTGGAAGGGAGGAGAGGGAGGGAGGGAGGGAGGGAGGGAGGGAGGGAGGGAGGGAGGGAGGGAGGGAGGGAGGGAGGGAGCCTAGGTGTAGTCGCCTGGAAAGCCGTCCGTGCAGTGCCCTCTGCCGGTGAATGGCGGTCATTGCCACATGCTGCTGGGATGGTGGAAAGTTGAGAGGAGGGAAGCTTAACCAGGGCCTGTCGGGCGATGACTCTCATGCAAGTCGTTTGGGAATCTCGTTCAAGTATCGGTCCTGATTCCGCAGGTCTCAGCTGGGGCCTGAGATTCTGCAAGCATAAGAACCTCCAACAGGCCAGGTTCAGGGCACTGAGTGACTAGTACCAGCCCTTCCTGCGTGGGAAGAGCGTGCAGGTGCAACGCTACGATGCCCACATAAGCCAGCTGCTCAAGGTTTGGGGTTTGTTGGCCAGAGGCCCTGCTCGCCCATTCCCCCCCACCACACCCCAATCTATGTTAAGTAAATAAATAAAAGTTAAAGCAATTTAAAAAAAGAAAAGGAAAGCCTACTTGCTGCTATCTCCCCGGCCCCTGGGGCCTCCTGATTCAAGTCTTCTTGACGCCTCATTGAATGAATGACCAGCTCAGAGCCAACACGCGACCCACACGTTGCCTATGCAGTCTCGGCCAAGTTATTTAACCTCTCTGACCCTCCATGTCCTTGTGTATTGTGAAGATGATGTCCACCCCGTGTGAGATAATGACTGTCATTACTGAGGTAATAAACGAGAGGTGCCTCTCACAGAGCAAGCACCAGATAAGGCTGAGTGCTATCACGGCGCACCGAGCTCCTGCAGCTCAGGAATCACGGCGAGCCCGCCCAGCCCGCTGTCACCCCACGGAAAGCCAGAAGCTTCCGTCCATCCACCCTCGGCTCTCATGCGACTCTGCCTGAGTGAAGATCATAAGGTTTTTGCCTTTCGGTTTCCAGCTGGGTCCGCCTGTCACAAAGGACAAGGCCTCCTCCTGTTGGTTGGTTTGTTTGTTTTTCATTTTTTTATTTATTCGTTCGCAAGCGGAACCAGAGGATGGGTACGCTGGGAGGTCTTGCCGCTGCAAATGAACTCCAGATGCATGCGCTGCTTTTTGCATATGGCTTTATGTGGGCACTGGGGATTCAAACCCAGGTCCTTAGGCTTTGCAAGCAAGTGCCCTGTCCCCTGCTCCCAACTGTTCTGTTTTTTGTTGGTGGTGGTGGTTTGTTTTGTTTTGTTTTGTTTAGTGAATGTCATTGTGTGTATCACACTTTGTTTTTTTAAATATGTCATTCATTCATTTATTTATTTATTTATTTATTTATTTATTTGAAGGAGAGAGAAGCAGACAGAGAGAGAAAAAGCTCCAGGGCCTCCAGTTGCTGCAAACGAACTCTAGGCGCATGCGCCACCATGGGCATCTGGCTGACATGGATTCTGGGGAGTTGAACCTGAGACCTTAAGCTTCACAGGCGAGTGCTCATCACTAAGCCATCTCTCCGGGCCCACATTCATTTTTTAATGAACGCTTAAATTCATGCTCTTTCTTGGTTCTTGTGAGGGAGTTTAGGTATCCAGTACCAGCAAGAATAAGGATATGGAGCCAGACGTGATGCCTTTAACCCCAGCACTCGGGAGGCAGAGGTAGGAGGATCGCCATGAGTTCAAGGCCACCCTGAGACTCCATAGTGAATTCCAGGTCAGCCTGAGCTAGAGCGAGACCCTACCTCAAAAAAAAAAAAAAAAAAAAAAAAGAATAAGAATATGGGAACTGGAAAGAAGATGCTTGCCTACCAAAGCCTAAGGGCTTGATTTCAATTCCCCAGAACCCACATAAAGCCAGATGCACAAAGTGACCCGTGCATCTAGAGATCATTTGCAATGCCTAGAGACCCTGACATGCCTATTCTGTCTCTTCCCCCCACCCCATCTGCCTCTTTCTCTCTCCCACTCTCTCTCAAATAATTAAATAAGTAAAATAGTTTTCAAAAAAGAATAGGGATACCGGGCTTGGGAGAAATTGATTAGGTGGCTTCTCTATCTCAGGTCTTATGAACGATGTTGCGGCAAACATGGAAGCGCAAGCGTCAGACACCCACAAGGTAGGCGTTCAGGGTTTGGGAGAGATTCGTCAACAGGTACAAAGTTTTACTCCCAGAGGAGGCATAAGTCTGGTACTCCACGACACAGTGGCAAAGTAAGGTGGCCATTACGAATTGCAGTGTATTATATATGTCCAACTAGCTAGAATTAAAACACAAACAAAGAATGCTGGATGTTCCCACCGCTACAAGAGGCGATGTGTCTGTTACAACCAAAAATCTATACGCATGTCAAAGCATCACGTGGTGCCCCATACGTGTGCACAATTATTACATCAGCCAATAAGAAGAAAACAGGGCTGGGCTTCTGCGTGAGAATGAAAATACGTAGTAGCAGAGGCCAGTAAGGTAAAAAGGAGACATAAAGGGTAGAGAAAGGAAGGGAGGAGGGTACTTAATAGGTTGATATTGTATATATGTAATTACAATGATTGTAATGGGGAGGTAATATGATGGAGAATGGAATTTCAAATGGGAAAGTGTGAGGGTGGGGAGGGAGGGAATTACCATGGGATATATTTTGTAATCATGGAAAATGTTAATAAAAATTAAAAATAAATAAACAAAATAAATTTAAAAAATTTAAAAAATATAAGAAGAAAACAGGCGGACGAGATGGCTTAGTGGTTAAGCTTGTGAAGCCTAAGGACCCAGGTTTGATTCCCCAGAACCCACGTAAACTAGATGCACAAGGTGGCACATACATCTGGAGTTCATTTGCAGTGGCTAGAGGCCCTGGTATACTCATTCTCTCCCTCTCTCTCTCTCTCTCTCACTCTCTCTCTCATAAATCACCTCAAAAGAAGGAGGAGGTGGAGGAAATGTAACTAGCTCCCTCTGCTGTCTTCTCATCTGGTGATTCTCTAACCTCTCATCCCCTTCTCTTTGCGACCCCTTCCCCTGTGCTTCCCTCCCTGGGGGGAGGTAGGAGGGGAGGTAGGATGAACCCCCCCCCCCCCCAGGCAGCCTGATTCTCCATGCTGGATGTCACAAGTGAACAGGCAGGGGGCAGCCAGCTGGAGGGAGACCCCATGCTCAAAGGACAACTAAGAAGCAGGACACAGACCTTCGGCAGGGAACAAAGAGGGGCGTCTGTCTTTGTCGGACAAAGCTCTGACCGAGTCACACAGAAGACTGGACTTCGCAGTCACACAGGCCATGCCCTCCTGCTCCTCTTGGGGACAGCTGGGGGGCAGGATTCTGCCGGGAGGGACCAAGCCACCCCTGCCTAGATTCCCCGCCTGCTCCGGCTGCCTTGTCCTGTCACGCATCAAGTGCTAGGGGATTAGGTCTGCCGGGCACCAGTTCCAAGCCAGGCAGGGCCATGCCAACTGGGAGGTTGTAATCAGCGACTGTATTCGTGGTTCATGAAATCATTTCCAAAGCTGGTGCTTGCCTCACTTGTGGACAATCTGGTGACAAAAGGTTTCTAGGGAAATCCGAGGGGCCCTACCACTCCCAGGGACACGGAGCTAGATCACAGCACTGCGAAGGCCGCAGACCTCAGCAGGTTGTAGGCCCTGGGGCTGAGCTGTCACAGAACGTTCTGATCTCACTGTGTCAAACCCTGAACTGTGCCATCAAGGGGCTTCCTCCAAAGACCAGACACCAAGAAGAATCTAGGAAGAAGCCGGAAAGATCGCTCGGCGGTTAAGGCACTTGCTTGCAAAGCCTGAAGGCTTGTTTTTTTTATGTTTATTTATTTATTTCAACATGACAGACAGAAAAAGAAGCAGAGAGAGAGAGAGAGAGAGAATGGGCGCGCCAGGGCCTCCAGCCACTGCAACGAACTCCAGATGCATGTGCCCCCTTGTGCATCTGGCTAACGTGGGTCCTGGGGAATCGAGCCTCGAACCGGGGTTCTTAGGCTTCACAGGCAAGCGCTTAACTGCTAAGCCATCTCTCCAGCCCCTGAAGGCTTGGTTTTGATTCCTCACTTCCAACATAAAGCCAAGTGCACAAAGTGATGCATGCATCTGGAGTTTGTAGTGGCAGGAGGTCCTAGCATACCCATTCCCTCCTTTGTTTCTCTCTCTCTCCCTCTCTCTCTCTCTCTCTCTCTCTCTCTCTTCTCTTTCCCTCTGTATCTGTCAAATAAATAAAATATATTTTTAAAACTCTAGTAAGGTTGGGGTGAAGTTCAGTGGTCAAGCAGTTATATACCAGGCACAAGGTCCTCCTGGGATAATTCAATCCCTAGCAACACACACACACAGTATTAATTACTTCTCTTATTACTGTGAAAAACTTCCTGACAATAAACAACCTAAGAGAGGAAGGGACTTGTTCTTCAGCTTACAATTCCAGGGGAGTCCACCGTGACAGGGAAGTGTGGCGGCAGGAGCATGAGCAGCTGGTCACATTCAACCCCAAATCAGGAAGCAGGAAGCTGGTGCTTAGTCAACTTTCTCCATTTGAGTTTTTTTTTAATATTTTATTTATTTGCAAACAGAGAGAGAGAGAACACCAGGGCCTTGAGCCACTGCCAAGGAACTCCAGATGCATGTTCCACTTTGTGCAGCTGGCCTTACATGGATGCTGGGGAATCAAACCCAGGTCCTTAGGCTTCTCAGGCAAGCGCCTTAACCACTAAGCCATCTTTCCAGCCCCAACTTTCTCCTTTTCATACAACCCAGGACCTCAGCCCACAGAACGGGTGCAGCCCACCAAAAGGGTGAGTCTTCCCATTTCAGTGAACTTAGTCTAGGAACTTCCTCACAGTTGTCTCTTAGGTGATTCTAAACCTAGTCAAACTGACACTTGAGATTAAACATCACACACACACACACACACACACACACACAGGTTCTAGCAGCCCAGGGAGACCTGTGGTGTGCA
Source organism: Jaculus jaculus (assembly GCF_020740685.1). Taxonomy (NCBI): domain Eukaryota; kingdom Metazoa; phylum Chordata; class Mammalia; order Rodentia; family Dipodidae; genus Jaculus; species Jaculus jaculus. The sequence continues at coordinate 9,442,512 of NC_059109.1, forward strand.
GAGCCGTTTGGAACCAAGCAAACAGCAGTGTGGAGTCCCCAGCAATGTCACCACCCTCAACATCTGACAAAAGCAAGACCAGCCAAGAACCCAGCTCCACCCTTCTCCCCGCCCCTCACCCTCCCTGGCCTTGAAGATTCCATATAGCATCAGGCACCCAGGCTGGGAGGTGTGCGCCTGAGGTAAGCGAGGAAAGGCCTGGAAACAGGAGGCACTGGGAGTGGTGGGTGACAGGAGAAAAGCGGATGAGAGTAGGGATGGTCAAAGAGGGGCCTTCTAACGCTGAATACAGAAATAAGGAAAGCCGCCAAGAACGGCGGTGCACGCCTTTAATCCCAGCACTGAGGAGGCAGAGGTAGGAGGATCGCCATGAGTTCGAGGCCACCCTGAGACTACACAGTGAATTCCAGGTCAGCCTGCGCTAGAGTGAGACCCTACCTCAAAAAAAAAAAAAAAAAAAAAACAGTGGAGGAGCTGTGTCGGAGAGACAGGAAGGCAGACATGCAAGTGGGTCCTGTGGAGCAGAGAACTGGAAAGATAGATGCCTGACGGGGCATGTGCTCAGTCCTGCCCAGGAAGCCTCCAGGATGAGCCCCTGGCCCTTGATAGGAAAGGACAGTCCTTCTAGAATATTGAAAATGTCTCCCCTTCAGATTCCCTCACTCATAGGAAAGAGGCTGAACTCTGAACAAACGAGGGCAAACGACGTGGACCGGAGTGTTAGTGTGCAGAGGGTCTATCCACTGTCCCACAGGCCAATGACACGCAAAGAAGGCAGCTTGCAGCTAAGAGTGGCAACCTTCCTTGGGCTTTTGTTTTCAAGGCAGGGTCTTGCTCTAGCTGTAGTCCCAGGCTGGCCTCGAACTCACAGCGATCCTCCTCCCTCTGCCTCCCGAGTGCTGGGATTAAAGGCACGCGCCACCACACCTGGGCACAAGAGATCCGCACACCTGTGTGTGTACCCTGATCCCGTGGAAATGGGGACCTGCAGGGGCGACCACGTCCCTAAGGCTTTCAGAGAAGACAAGAGAGAAAGGGGATCCAGAGTGTTGGTTGACGGCACCTGGAGTGGGGCAGATCAGCCTGGGTGGGTGTGCCAGTCTGGTCTCCTGAGATAAGCTTGGGCCAGATGAGCTGGCCCACTGGGGACTAGAAAGGGTCCAGGACTCTCTGGCTTCCGCCTTCAGAGCACAGTTATTGATTGGCCTTTCCTGGGAAGATGTGAGTAAGCATTTATTCACCCCTGATAGTGAAGCAGGAAACCAAGGCACCGAGATCACAAAACAGCTTTATTAGCTGGCTAAGACCCAGGCAGTCACCTTCAAGAGGACCTGAGCCCCCAATTCAAGGCTTTACACATCTTGTTTTTATTTTTTATTATTTTTAAATTTTTTAAATTTTTGTTTTGTTTTTGTTTTTCGAGGTAGAGTCTCCCTCTAGCCCAGGCTGACCTGGAATTCACACCATCTCTAGTGAGTTGACTTTTGATAAAGGTAGAAATAGTTGTCTATACCTTTCAGTGTGGAGATTTGCCATACAACTCTGTAGTCTCAGGCTGGCCTTGAACTCACAATGGTCCTCCTACCTCTGCCTCCCGAGCGCTGGGGTTAAAAGTGTGTGCCACCACAGCGTGCAGATGTTTCTTGATTTCCCTCTCCCTGGCTCCCCTCATCATCCTCATACTGAGCTTCAAGCTTGCTTATGTGCATGCAGACATACAGCTATCTTTGTTCTGTGAGAGCCCTTACCACAACAGGGCACCAAGGACAAACCAAAAAAAAAAAAAATGTAGCTTAGAGAACCAATGAATTTACTAGGGTTCCTTACTAGGAGCAGGGGTGACCCAAAGGCTGCCGCAGCTCTGAGAGTCCTACCCCAACATGAGTGATCACTCACAAAAGCTGAATTCGGGAGCTCCACCAGAGTCTCTCCTCTCCTGTAACAATTGTCACTGCTCATATAACCTTGGGGAGGGGCCTTATGAATCTTGGAACATTCATGAACTTTCTAAGTCTGGTAAATGTGATCAGTATGGTAGTTTGAATATACATCCCCCATTGCCTCAGCTATTTTTTAAATTATTTATTTATTTATTTGAAAGAGGGAGAGAAAGAGGGCTGGAGGGATGGCTTAGCCATTAAAGCACTTGCCTGCAAAGCCGAAGGACCCAGGTTCGATTCCCCAGGACCCACGTTAGCCAGATGCACAAGGGGGCGCACGTGTCTGGAGTTCGTTTGCAGTGGCTGGAGACCCAGACATACTCATTCTGTGTGTGTGTGTGTGTGTGTGTGTGTGTGTGTGTGTAATAGATAACTATTTTTAAATAAGCTGGTGTGGTGGTGCATGCCTTTAATCCCAGCACTCAGGAAGCAGAGGTAGTATAGCCATAAGTTCGAGGCCAGCCTGAGAATACAGAGTGGATTCCAGGACAGCCTGGGCTAAAGTGAGACACCGTACCTTGACTAACAAAAAAAAGAACAGAGAGGCAGACAGAAAGAGAATGGGTGTGCCAGGGCCTCCAGCCACTGCAAACAAACTCCAGACGCATGCATCACCCTGTGCCTCTGGCCTACGTGGGTCCTGGGGAATCAAACCTGGGTCCTTGGGCTTTGCAGGCAAGCGCCCTAACTCATCTCTCAAGCCCCTAGGGAAGGTTTTTTTATTAAGGTTAAACTTCCTGCTTAAGTCTCCAGCACACTGCTGGAGGGGGTGTGTGGCTGGGGAAGGCTGGGATCAGATGGCAGCCCAAAGGCGCGGGGAGCAGTGTGTCTCTGCCTATGTCTGCTGGGGGTGCTGTGTGTTTGCCTCTGCTTCTCTGCGCTTGGATGGATGAGGCCATGGGTGGAACTTCCCCTGGACCTATCAGCTTGGAAGAAACCCCTTCCTCCCCTCACCTGGGCTTCTTTAAAAGTTCGTCCCAGCAACAACGTGGATCGTCTACAGCAGTTAACTTCCTGAGTCTTATGACCTCCCTCGCCCCTCCAAGAGGGAATGTTCCCAATTCAGAAGAAACAGCTGTACTACAGTGGCCCTCCCAGGGTGGTCGCGCTCAGCTTGGCTAAGGCTTTGCTCACTGAGGGTTCACTACGTGGCTGGCCAAAGGCTGCAGAGGTGGTCGCAGGCGGTGCTGACCTCCAGGCCTCGGCCAACCTGTAGAGAGGAGAGAGCCTTTCGCTTAGAAGCAGTTACTAATCTTGGTCAGTGGCCTTCGAGGTGTGTGTATGTGTGTGTGTGTGTGAGAGAGAGAGAGAGCGAGAGAGAGAGAGAGAGAGGGAGAGAACAAGCTAGGAGATGGGCAAGGCTGCAGGGGCTGGGTTGGAGATGGCTTAGGGCATCAGAACCGAAGCTGGAGCCAAAGTGGGCTCATGTCTACTTCTCCATGACCAGGCTAGGAGGTGGAGGCATGCAAGGAGGCTTTGGGGTGGGGGAAACTGAGGAATGCATGTCGCCAGCGTGCGCTCTGCCTCCCCAGATGATGCTTCTGTGTGGTGAATGAGGCCCCAGGGGCCCGTCTTTGTGGGCGTGCCCCTCCTGGGGCCCATCGTGATCTGGATGTTCACTCGGGATCAGATATCCGGTTGGTGCCAGGATGAACGGGAGCTGCCCTGGTGCCCGCCCCACAAACTCATACTGCTTGTGTGGACAACCATCTACCCTGTCGTGGGGTGAGTGTGCGGTTTCTTAACCAGAGCCTTAGCACCCACTGAGGCAGGAGTTAGTTCCCCCCCCCAGCCCGCCCAGGTCCCACCTTCTTCTGTGCGCTGGTCCCCAGAGAGATGGCACCCCATCTTGGTTCCTCAAGTGATCACGCACGCAGAAACCCATAGTTTCGTCCGCTTCCTCCCTCTCCAGGTCTCCTACTCTTCCTTCCCTCCACCATGCCAGTCTGGGCCCAACATCTCTGTTTGGCCCTCAAATGATGCCCACATCTCAGCCAGAGAATTCCCTCTTAGCAACCAAGAGGCCTTGTGCCCGAGGGCCTCCTCCGATCACGCAGCATAGCCGCACCGTGAATGTCTCTGCTACCATCTCTCCCCAGCTATGCCTCGTACCTGGTGTGGAAGGACCTGGGAGGGGGCTTCGGGTGGCCCCTGGCACTTCCCCTGGGCCTCTACGCTCTGCAGCTCACCCTCAGCTGGACCGTCCTGACACTCTTCTTGGCAGCTGACAACCCCGGGCTGGTAAGGCACACATGGAAGAGGAGACAAAAGCCACAGGGCCCAGAGGCAGATTGTTCAGATCAGAGGCCAGCAGGTGACAAGCAGGCAATTTCTCTGAACTCCAAAGAGCCCCCAGGGACTGGATTTCTTGGGTCAAGGTACCATAGGAGGGCGGAAGGTCTTGACCCTAGGGTCAGTGTGCCAATGTTCTGGCATCACTGTGCCCAGGCTCTCCTGGACCTCCTACTGCTCTACGGGATGGTGGTAAGCACAGTGCTGGTCTGGCGGCCCATCAACAAGCTGGCTGCCCTGCTCCTGCTGCCCTACCTGGCCTGGCTCACCGTCACCACCGCCATCGCCTACCGCCTGTGGAGGGACAGCTTGTGTCCAGGGCACCAGCCGTGACCCACGGAGAAGAGTAACTGAGGCCCCAGGGTATGGAGGAGGACGGCTGGGAGGACTGGTGTATATCCACAGTGGTCATTCTGGGTTCGCCTGTTGCTGTTTATTCTTAAAATTCAGAAGAAGGGGAGAAAGCTTTTGGTGCTTAAATAATAAAATCCCGGTCTGGGGAAATGGCTTAGCGGTGAAGGAATTTGCCTGCAAAGCCTAAGGAACCCGGTTCGATTCCCCAAGACCCACATAAGCCAGATGCACGAGGTGGCACATGCATCTGGGGTTCGTTTGCGGTGGCTGGAGGCCCTGGTGCACCCATTCTCTCTTTCTCTGTGTCTGCCTCTAATTGTCTCTCTCTCTCTCTCTCAAATAAATAATAAAATCCTGTTGGTAACTCACAGGTCATTGATGTGAAATATACACATGGTACATGATATCCAGAGGTGTGGAGTGGGGGGAACTTCTGTCCTGCGTGAGAGGCCACAGGTGAATGGCGTAGTAATGCGTGGAAGCGTGGGCGGCCATCATCTCCTCTCCACTCACGCCTTCCCAACCCCAGCCAGGGGTTTGGTCTTTAGATGATGATTTGCCTACAAAGCAGTACCACGCCAGGTGTGGTAGTACACACGTGTAATCTCCGTGCTCAAGTGGAGGCAGGAGAATCTGGAGTTTGTGGTTATTCTCAGCTGCACAGCAAGTTTGAGGCCAATGTGCACTACATAAGACCCTGTCTCAAAGAAAACAAAAGATTAAAAGCCAAACTAGCAGAGCGTGGTGGCCCATGCCTTTAATCCCAGTACTTGGGAGGCAGAGGATCTTAATGAGTTCAGGATGACTTGAAACGACAGAGTGAGTTCCAGGTTAACCTGAACTAGAGTGACGGGGCTAGAGAGATGGCTTAGTGGTTAAGGCGCTTCCCTGCAAAGCCAAAGGACCCAGGTTCGATTCCTCAAGTCCCACATAAGTCTGATGCACAAGGTGACGCATGTATCTGGAGTTCATTTGCAGTGGTTGGAGGCCCTGGTGCACCCATTCTCTCTCTGTAATAAATAAATAAAAGCATTTTTAAAATATTTATTTACCTGTGTGTGTGTGGACACAGGGGTGCGTGGGGTCACAGTGCTCATGTGGAGGTCAAGGAAAACCTTGAGTTCTCCATGCTCCTCCTTCTTTGATACAGGGCAGGGTCTTTTTTCTTTTATTTTCTTTTTTTTTTGAGGCAAGCATGACAGCCTTTTGTTTTATGAGATAGAATTGGAGTGCCAGGGCCTCCAACCTCTGTAATTGAACCCCAGACGTGTGTGCCACCTTGTGCAACTGGCTTATGTGGGGTCTGGGGAGTCAAACATGGATCCTTAGGCTTTGCAGGTAAGTGCTTTGACCACTAACGCCATCATCTCTCCAGCCCCCTCTTTTTTCTTTTTTCTCTTTTTTTTTTGCTTTTCAAGGTAGGGTCTTACTCTAGCCCAGGCTGACCTGGAATTCATTATGTAGTGTCAGGGTGGCCTCGAACTCATGGCGATCCTCCTACCTGTGCTGGGATTAAAGGTGTGCACCACCATGCCTGGCTTTTTTGTTTGTTTTATTTTTTGGTTTTTGGTTTGGTTTGTTTTTGTTTTGAGATACAGTGTCTTTTGATGAATGGCCACACACCAAACAAGATGTCAGACTGCCAGACTAGCTGGTCTATGAGCTGTGAATTCATTCTCTTGCCTCGGCCCTTCAGTGTCTCAGGCACATTGAAATTACAGACACCGGTGCCACTTTGCATTGGCTGTTTGTGGCTGCTGAGGACTTGAACCCCCGGCTAACTGGCTTTACAAGCTGTTGCAGTCAGGTTCACACTGCTGGCAGAAATCACCTGACCCAGAGCCGCTTGTGGGGAAAAATGGGTTTATTTTGGCTTACAGGTGCGAGGGGAAGCTCCACGATGGCAGGGGGAAACGATGGCATGCGCAGAGGGTGACCAACAACCGACGGACCACAGCAACAGGAAAGTGTGCCCAACACTGGCAAGGGGACACTGGCTGTAACACCCATAAGCCTGCCCCCAACAACACACTGCCTCCAGGAGGCGTTAATTCCCAAATCTCCATCAGCTGGGGACCTAGCAGTCAGAATACCTCAGTTTATGGGGCACACCTGAATCAAACCAGCACAAAAGCAAATGCCTTTAATTGCTGAGCCATCTCCCTAACCCTCCTCGCTGGCTTTTATTTATTTATTTATTTACTTGAGAGTGACAGAGAGAGAGAGAGAGAGAGAATGGGCGCACCAGGGCCTCCAGCCACTGCAAACGAACTCCAGACACATGCACCACCTTGTGCATCTGGCTAACGTGGGTCCTGGGGAATCCAGCCTCAAACCGGGGTCCTTAGGCTTCACAGGCAAGCGCTTAACCACGAAGCCATCTCTCCAGCCCAAGGGAGTTGCTTTTTCTTTGTGTGTGTGTGTGTGTGTGTGTGTGTGTGTGTGTGTGTAATGTGAAGCATGTGTGCACACCGTATCCACACGTATGTGCCCTTGTGGTGCCTCATGCATTCACATGTAGTGGGGTACACTCACCTGTGGTGGCCACAGCAGAAAACTGGATACTGGCTTCCATACTTTTCTATCAGTTCTTTTAATTTTATTTTATTTATTTGCACACACAGAGACAGAGAGAAGGGCAGACAGAGAAAGAATGGGTGCACCAGGGCCTCCAGCCACTACAAATGAACTCCAGACTCATGCGCCCCCTTGTGCATCTGGCTTACGTGGGTCCTGGGGAATCGAACCTTGAGTCATTTGGTTTTGCAGGCAAATGCCTTAACTGCTAAGCCATCTCCGCAGCCCTCTATCAGTTCTTATTTGAACCTGAGTCTCTTACTGATCTCGGAGCTTGCTGCTTTGTTTCACAAACTCCTGTGACGCTCACGGCTCTGCTCCCCTACAGGACTGGGCTTACAGACGTGTGTGGCCACACTTGGCTGTTACGTGAATCCTGGGGATCAAACTCGGAGCAAGTCTCCTCAGCCCTCATGCTTGCGCAGGAAATGCTCTTAACAACTGAGCTCCAGGCCAGGCAGGATGATGCTTGTATGTTAAGTTGTTTTGTAATTTTAAATTTTTTATTTATTTACAAGGAGAGAGAGAGAGAGAGAAGAGAAATGGAGAGAGAAAGAGAGAATGGGCACGCCAGGGCCTCCAGCCACTACAAATGAACTCCATATGCGTGTGTCACCTTGTGCGTCTGGCTTTTACGTGGGTATTGGGGAATCAAACCCAGATCATTAGGCTTTGCAGGCAAGCATCTTAACCACTGGGCCATCTCTCCAGCCCTAGGGTGGTGCTTTTCATTTATTTATTTATTAAAGAGAGAGACAGAGATAGAAAGAGGCAGAGAGAGAGAGGAATGGAGGGAGAGTATGGGCACACCAGGGCCTCCAGCAACTGCAAATGAACTCCAGATGCATATGCGCCACTTTGTGTATCTGGCTTCACATGGGTATGGGGGAATAGGACCAGGTCATTAGTCTTTGCAAGCAAGCGCCTCAAGAGCTGAGTCACTTCTCCAGCCCTAGGCTGGTTTTTTGGTTTTGTTTTTTTTTCTTTGAGACAAGCTGTATCTATGTAGCTTCGTGGCCTGCACCTCACAGTGTAATAACAAGGCCGGCCTCAAATTCATGGTCCTTCTGCCACCACCTCTGGCACACATCAGCCACGACTCTGACACAAGGAGGATTTTCACACCAACCAAACAATGCAGGAATGAAGCCTAGACCCACTGCTTGTGAGCCCCCGACCCACCTTGCCAGGACCTCCTCCGGTGAACCCAGGGCTGGGAATAGCAGGAGAACAAATGCCGCTCTGAAGCTTCTTTTTTTTTCTTTCTTTCATGTGAGAGACGGAGGGGGAGAGAGAGAGAGAGAGAGAATTGGTGCACCAGGGCCTCCAGCCACTGCAGTCGAACTCCAGACGCGCGTGTCCCTCACGCACGTGTGCGACATGATGCGCTTGTGTCACTTTGCGCGTCTGGCTTACATGGGACCTGGAGAGTTGAACATGGGTCCTTAGGCTTCATAGGCAAGCACCTTAACTGCTAAACCATATCTCCAGCCCCATTTTGCAGCTTTTATAAAGTGCATGTTCTTGGGGGCCTCCTTAAGACCTGCTAATTTGGGGCTGGAAAGATGGCTCATGGTTAAAGGTGCATGCTTGCAAATCCTACCGGCCCGGGTTCAGTTCCCCAGTACCCACATAAAGCCAGATGCTCAAACTGGTGCATGTGTCTAGAGTTCATTTACAGTGGCAAGAGGCCCTGGAATGCCCATTCTCTCTCACCCTCATGACTTTTTTTTTTTTTTTGAGGTAGAGTCTCCCTCCAGCCCAGGCTGACCTGGAATTCACTATGGAGTCTCATGGTGGCTTCAAACTCACGATGATCCTCCTACCTCTGCCTCCCGAGTGCTGGGATTAAAGACATGAGCCACCACACCCAGCCATAACTTTCTTTTCTTTTCTTTTTTTTTATTTTGTTTTTCGAGGTAGGGTCTCACTCTAGCCCAAGCTGACCTGGAGTTCACTTTATAGCCTCAGCAATCCTCCTACCTCTGCCTCTCGAATGCTGGGATTAAAGGCGTGCATCACCATGCCCAGCAAATAAATATTTTTGTAAGACCTGCTAATTCTAACATTTGGCATATCTACTTAAATAAGCACCGCAGTTTCTGTCAGCTGCTCACTCAAAGCTCAGAGGCTCTGGGCACGGATCATTTCTCAGAACACGCTAAGCTGCGACAGTCCGTGGTTCTAAGAGGCCAGTTTGGGGGCTGCTGTGAGAAGGGGAGCAAAGCCCTCCCCGACAGACAGGCAGCATCTAAGGACGGAACTGCTCCTCCTAGAGCTGAGCTCACCCAGCCAGAGGACACAAAGCTTTCTCCTCCCTTCCTCCACCAAGGGCAGCTCTGCCCAGCAGTACAGCTCACCTGTGCAACAGAACAGCAAACACGGGGTCCCACCCACTTTTGTACCTGAGCCCCAGGTCAGGGCAAGGTGCAGAGCAGGTGCTCATACGCGATTGAAGGGTTGATTGAACAAGTAAATGTACACATTGTGACACTTTCAGAACAGAAAAATAAAAGCCATTGGATCAAATGAAAAAAGGGAAGGGCTCTCATTGTTCTGGAAACTTCTGATTATAATCTGCAGCCAGATGGGAGCCACTACTGTGTATAGGGGCATTGCTTCAAAAAAAAAAAGTGGGGGGTCTGGAGAGATGGCTTAGTGGTTAAGGCATTTGCCTGCAAAACCAAAGGACCCAGGTTCGATTCCCCAGGACCCAAGTAAGCCGGCTGCACAAGGGGATGCATGCATCTGGAGTTCGTTTGCAGTGGCTAGAAGACCCGCTGCACCCATTCTCTCTCTCTCTCTGTTTGTCTCTCTTCTCTCTATCTCTCTCTCTCTGCCTGCAGAAAAAAAAGGGGGGCTCAGTAACCCGATGGGTGTAGACTCCAGCCCAACTGCGGGCCTGGGGGGTCAATCAGCCCAGAGCGTGAGCTCAGTAGCATGCAAGGTTTGCGATTCTGGCCCTGAAGACAGGCTACTGTGATTTGGCTGTGAAAAGACCCCTATATTCATGTGTTGAGGTACAATGCACAAACACAGCTCTCACCTCAGAGGAAATAAGAGATGGTTTATTCTGGAGCCAACCAGGAGTGACCATGGCCCAGGGAGCACAGATTCAGGTTACCCCCCAAATACTAGGGTCCACCAGTCTCATGAAGTTATAGTTTCAGAACAAAAAAAATATAAGTCATAAATCACTTGACAAACATATTGGTGGGGGCAGCAGGTAAGTAGATTACAGAAAAGTACAGAAATGTCTGTTGTAGATTTATGACAATACCTGATGGTATTCCTAGCTTTTAGGTTGCTGGGCGCTAGTGGCCTGGTAGTACATTTGGAAAGGATTTACCTTTAAGAAGGATAAAGAGGGCTGGAGAGGTGACTTTGCAGTTAAGGCGCTTGCCCTGCAAAGCCTAAGAACCCAGGTTTGATTTCCCAGCATCCACATAAACCAGATGCATGGGGTGGCGCATGTGTCTGGAGTTCGCTTTTTCAGTGGCTAGAGGTATGCCCATTTTTTCTCTCTCTATCTATCTATCTGACTATTTCTCTCTGTGAGTCTCAAATAAATAAATAAAATAAGAATTTTTTAATGTAAAAAAAAATAAAATATTTTAAGAGAACTGAAGACAGCCTGGGATCATTTGACCCTGGATCTGTCGGCAATGGGTCCATCTCTTCACAGACAAGAAGTCCCGGTCAGTCAATGGGGACCTTCAGCACAGGGTGGCATGTGCCTGGGATCTTCAGTTCACAAGGCTAGTTCTTCATGGTGTCAGTGTTCAGGGAGCTATTGGATCATTGCTGGGGGCCACAACAGTAGATTGACCCAGTAATGGAGTCGCAGCTGATGGACTATTAAGAGGTGGGAGGGCTGGGAGCTGCAGAGATGGCTTAGCTGTTAAGTCACTTGCCTGCGAGGCCCCAGGATCCGGGTTCAATTCCCCCAGTACCCACGTAAAGCCAGACGCACGTGTGGCAAAAGAGTCTGGAGTTCGTTTGCAATGGCTAGAGACCCTGGTGTGCTCTCTCTCTCTCTCTTTCTCTTCTCTCTCTCTTACTCTGTCTCTTCCTCTTCCTTTTCTTCTTCCTCACTCTCTAATAAATAAATAAATATATATTTTTTAAATCCTGTTTCACAGCAAAAAAAAAAAAAAAAAAAAAAAAAAAACTGTTGACTTCCTGGCTTATTCCCAGTAATCTCCATACACCATTTCAAAGAGGAACACTATTAGTCACTCGAACGGACGTGATTCTTATCAGATTACTATCATCAAAGACTCAGCCAGGAGTGGCCCCTGAAATGGAAGACCACGGTGACCAGGACCAAAGGCCCAGCTGTCACCATTCACCATGTACCTAGGACAGTGTGTCCTCAAAAATCAGGCAAGTCTTTTGTCTGACGCAGACAATTGAAAACCCCTGTGTCCCCCATGCTTCTGGCCTCTGCTCCAAGCCCAGCCTCAGAGTCTGGGAGACCCTTGGCATTCACCTCCCCGTCCCTAAGCCGAAGCCACTCTAAGCCCTGGACACCCCATGTTTATATCAACAGAGCCGTTGCCAGTGAGGGCAGGCTCCTGCCCGCCAGGGGGTGTCTGGTGGCCAGCCCAGCCATTTGTTTGTGTACCTTGTCTCTCAGTAGTGACCTGCAGGGGCAGCAAGCCCGGCCTGGTCTCTGGGCAACGCACTGTTGGGGTCAGATCTGTCCCTGCCCCTAAGGCATATGCAGCCCAGCAGCACACTCCCGGGGTATCTTCTTTCACAGAGTGAGAATTTAAACTTTCCCCTGGTAAGGTTTCCATTTTCCTTGCGCCAGCCCCTCTGCTGGCCTCTCCCCTCCCCAGCGAGGGCAGCTCTGTAAGCCTCCAAAACCCAACAAGGACTTGTGCCTGGCCCTGTCCCCTCTTCTGCGGCCACCAGGCTGGAAGAACCCCTGGGTGTTTTCTGAAGGGACCGTGGGCAACGGGCCAGGGAGTGGCAGGCCAGGCTAATCTAGCTCCTTCCAGCCATTGCCACTGGCAGGGACCTCAGAGACAGGTTGAGAGTCCTTTTGGGTTTTTTTTCTTGCTTCTTCTTAGCATGTATAAGGTGTGTGTGCGTGGGGTATACAATGTGTGTGTATGTGTTTGCAGATGCACACACACACACATACATATGCACACATGTAGAGGCCAGCGATGGACATCGGTTGTCCTCGATTCCTCTTCCTTGAGACAAAGCGTCTCACTGAATATGGACTTCACACTGTCCTCGGCTAGACTAGCTGACCAGCAAACCCCAGTGACCCAGTGTCTTCATCACCCTCCTCCCAGGACTGGGTTGACAAGTATTATAAGGCCATGATTAGCTTTTTTTTTTAAAGGGGTCTTCTTTATTTTTATTTATTTCCTTGAGAGAGAGAGAGACAATCAGAGAGAGAGAGCGAGGAAAAAAAAAAAAAAAAGCAGAGAGAATGGGCACTCCAGGGCCTCCAACCACTGCAAACGAACTCGACATATGCACCTCACCACATTGTGCATCTAGTTTATATGGGCTCTGGGGAATCGAACCTGGATCCTTTGGCTCTGCAAGCAAGTGCCTTAACCACCCAGCCATCCCTCTAGCCCCCATGATTGGCTTTTTAAAAATATTTGCAATCGGGCTGGAGAGATGGCTCAATGGTTAGAGGCACTTGCTTGCAAAGCCTGATGGACTGGATTTGATTCCCTAGTGCCCACATAAAGCCCCATGCACAAAGTGGCATATGCATCTGGAGTTCCTTCCTTTGCAGTGGTAAGAGGCCCTGTTGCACGCATATTCATTCATCCTCTCTATCTCTTTCCCTCCCCCCTCTTCCTCCCTTCCTCCCTCTTCCTCTTTCTCTCTCCCTTTCTGCTTGCAAATAAATAAAATATTCAAAAGAAAACATTTTTTATTTATTTGTGAGTGATACATACACAGACTATGGGAACACCAGGGCCTCTTGCCATGGCTAACGAACTCCGGATGTTGGCTCCACTTTGTGCACCTGGCTTTACATGGGTACTGGGGGATCGAACCCAGGCCAGCAGGCTTTGCAAGCAAGTGCCTCTAACCACTGAACCATCTCTCCAGCCCGTGCCTGGCTTTTAAAGTGGGTGCAGGGGGCTAAAACTCGGGTCCTCATGCTTGTGCTACAAGCGTTCTCCCCCACGGCACCATCTCTTCAGCCCCTGCTTTTCAGTTCCTATCCAAGCTATGTACGTAGCCTCTCTGCGGAGCCCCAAAACAAGCCCTCTGGTGAATCCCAGAGCCTGCTCGCCCGTTCAAGAACTCCTTCTGTGTTCTCGACCTCTTCTCTGCCTTCCTTCCTCAGCCGGCCTCAGGACCCTGGAGCGGTAGAAACTGATCTGTGAATGCTATAACAGCATTGGCTGTAGAAACCAGGAGCTCTGCCCTTACAGCAGTCCCTCAGACCCCAGGTCTCAGTTTTCTCAATAAAACGGGTGCAGTAGGGCCCGGTATGGTGGCGCACCCTTTGATCCCAGCACTCGGGAGGCAGAGGTAGGAGGATCGTCATGAGTTCGAGGCCACCCTGAGACTCCATAGTGAATTCCAGGTCAGCCTGGGCTAGAGTGAGACGCTACCAAAAAAAGGAGGAGGGGGGTTCTGTAATAATTCTAGCCCAAAATATCCTTGGTGAGGAATAAACGAGTTCACCTGCAGGCGCCTAGCAGACCAGCAGCGGGCGGGGTGCCTTAATGCCAGCTCCCCGTACTGCGGAATCCCAGGCAGTGGGACCCGGTGAGAAAAATCCCAGGCCCCCACTTGACCCCTTGGATGACCTTGAGTGAGATGCCACAGTGCTCCGTGTCCTCCTGTGCTGGGTGGGGGAGGGGCGGGTAGATCCTTACCCCAGCGGGTTCAGGGAGGACAGGGCTGCCAGCCTAGCGTAGGGGCATTGCAGGAGGGCAGGCGGAGCTCCTGGCTCCAGGCCCCCTGGATTAGCTGCTGCACTCTGGGAGCTCTTTGACAGCAGGTGTGGGCGGGGGTAGGGAAGGAAGAGGGAACTGGCCTGACTTAGAAAGGAGAGCCAGGGACCAGCCAGGAATTCAGGTCCTTGGGAGGTGCCATAAATAGCCAGAGCAGGCCACAGGGCCTCCGGGATGGTGGCAGAGGGGGTGGGTGGGGGGGTGAAAGGGAGAAGTGGAAAAGGAAACCGTCACTCATCAGTGTGGGGGCGGGCCCAGGGCAACTCTCCCAGCTACTCCGACCAGGTGGTATGGTAGGGGAACCAAGAGGGTCCCCTCTTCTGTCGGGGAGCACTCTCTCCCAACAGTCACTCAGACGCTGGGGAAGAGAGTCAGGAAACTTGGTGCTGTTCCCCGGAGGCTGCCTGGTGGGCTCAGCCCGCTCACCCATCCTGCTCCTTCACTAAGCTTGCTTTGTTTATTGTTTCAGGGAGGGTCTCACTCTAGCCCAGGCTAACCTGGAACTCACTATGGAGCCTCAGGCTGGCCCCGACCTCATGGCAATTCTCCTGCCTCAGCCTCCTGAGTGCTGGGATTGAAGGTGTGCACCAGCAAGCCTGGCTCATCCCACTCTTTCACTTTCATCCCTAAACAACAGAAATCCAATAGCTTTGGGAGGAAAACAGAGGTCCAAGGACACGAGGTGATTATCTAAGGCCGCACCATGAATCAGAAGCTAAAATGGAAACATGAACGTGAATTCTTTCCCCTCCTGGCCAGGCTTATTACACATGACAGCCAAAGCCCACTGACCTGACCCGAGAGAGGAAGCCTTGCCCTGAGGACCAGTGAGCCGACAGGACCCGTCCTCCTGGAAGATGTGACACTCTGGGGAGCGGGAGAGGGACTTGCATTGACAACGCCTTAGAGCTTTTGACTCAGAGGTGCCCAGATGCAACCTGGAAATGGAACTGGGCTCAGGCTCAGGAGACCTGGATTCGAATCCATGTTGATCTCGTAAAACTCATTTCACCTTTCCAAGCATCCGATCCCTTAACTAGCAACAGTGGGGCCAATAATTCACACGCGTATGAGACGGGTGTGAGAACTCAATGAGATGGTACATGCTTGAGCGCCTGATTTAATGCCTCAAGTGTTAGGGAGATCTGGAGTCTTGTTTACTCATTTCTGCATTCTTGGACCTCGCCACAGCACCTAGCACCCAGGAGCCCTCGGTACAGGCGATTAAACAAAAGAATGAAACGGACTTTCATGCCTAAATGCTGCACATTTAGGTCATAACACGCTTCAGAACTTTCCAGCTGCCACTGCTTTTGTTGTTGTTGTTGTTTTGTTTTATTTTTCGAGGTAGGGCCTCACTCTTAGCTCAGGCTCACCTGGAATTCACTGTGCAGTCTCAGGGTGGCCTCGAACTCACGGCGATCCTCCTACCTCTGCCTCCCAAGTGCTGGGAGTAAAGGCGTGCGCCACCACGCCCGGTTTGCCACTGCTTTTTGTTGTGGACCCAGATACTATTTCCTGTGCCCTATACTTGATTCCTCTGGGAAAAGATTTGAAAATAATCTCTCGACAAGAACGCTTGCAGCCGGGTGTGGTGGCGCACGCCTTTAATCCCGGCATTCGGGAGGCAGAGGTGAGAGGATCGCCATGAGTTCAGGGCCACTGAGACTCCATAGTGAATTCCAGGTCAGCCTGGGCTAGAGGGAGACCCCACCTGAAGAGAAAAAGAACACTTGCAGTCACTGGGTTAACAGGCAGGGTAAGCATATCATATCATCATTTATTGACCAACTCTTGTGAATGAGAGTCGGGCTTTTAGTAATGATGTCCAGACGACAGGCACAGACCATGTGGGCATCATACTCACCATACACCATACTTCTCAGGACCCTGTGGAGGAGCCCCCTTATCCGACCCAACCCGGGTGACTCTCTATTCCAACCCCACGAAGGCTGCTCTGCCATCTCATCTCAGCACCCAACCCCACTAGTTTGTTTGTTTTTTTAATCTATTTATTTATTTCCAAGGAGAGAGAATGGGCATGCTAGGGCCTCTAACCACTGCAAACAAACTCCAGACGAATGGGCCACTTTGTGCATCTGGCTTTACATGGGTACTGGGGAATCAAACCGGGCAGGCAAGCACTTTAACCACTGAGCCATCGCCCCAGCCACAACCACCCTGTTTTACTTTCTTTTCTTTCTTTCTTTCTTTTTTTTTTTTTATTTTTTGAAGTAGGGCTTCACTCTAGTCCAAGATGACCTGGAATTCACTATGTGGTCTCAGGATGGTCTCGAACTCATGGTGATCCTCCTACCTCTGCCACCCAGGTGCCGAGATTAAAGGTGTGTGCCACCACCCCCTGCGCACTGTTTTTAGACCAGTGCTCCAATGTTCTTTTGGGGTTGGTTGTTATTATTGTTTGCTTGTGTGTGTAAGAGAGAGAGCGAGGTGGGGAGACATACCTACAGAGGTCAGAGAACATCTTGCAGGTGGGTCCTTGACTGCCAACTCATTTGAGGCAAGGTTTCTCCCTCCGGACTTTCACTCTGCTCTTCTTTGCTGGGCTTGCCATGGGCTTCTAAGAAGTTCTGTCTCTGCCTCCCATCTTGATAAGATGCTGATATCAGAGATGTCCACCACTTCCAACTTCCAGCTTTTTACGTGGAGTCTGGGGACTGATTCGAGTTACTCCAGCTTGAGTGGCAATGGCCTTATCCACTGGGCTAGCTCCTGAACCCTGCTTTTTTGTTTGCTTGTTTATTTGTTTGTGTTTTTTTGGTTTGTTTGTTTTGTTTTTTTTAATGTTCAAGACTGGCCTTGAACTTGCTATGTAGTCAAGAATGACCTTGGGCTGGAGAAATGGCTCAGCAAAAAATAATAATAATAATAATTTGCAGTGGTTGGAGGCCCTGGTGTGCCCATTCTATCTGCTTCTCTCCCTCTCTCCCTCCCTCACTCTCTCTCTCTCTCTCTCTCTCTCTCTCTCTCTCTCATAAATAAATAAAACATTTTAGAAAAATAAAAATAAATTTTAATAAAGAATGATCTTGACCTCCAAAGCCTCCTACCTCCACCTCTCAATGCTGGCATTACAGGTGCACCGCCACGTCTGGTTTACGCGGTGCCAGATAGCGAACCCAGAGCTTCCCAGATGCCAGGCAAACACTCTACCAACTGGGTTCCATGCCCAGCTTCCCATCCTCACTGTTCTCAGGGTGGTCATTTTCAACCAGCAGTGACTCCCCCCTCACTCCGTTTCCATTTCCCTGGGAATGTGCTAGAGTGTTTATGGCACCCCAAACACACACACACACACACACACACACACACACACAAGAAAAAAAACTTACAGGCGCTGCTAAGCACCCAAGCTGTAAGCCACGGACATGGTTCAGCTGTCCTCTCCTGCAATTCCAATGCAGGGCTTTTGACTCCACTCTCAAATTTTATCAGGCTTCCTCTGGTCTTCCAGTTTTTGCTATCTCCCAGCTGTGACTCAATCTCAACTCAGCCAAGGTGATCCTGCAATAAATAAATAAATAAATAAATAAATAAATAAATAAATAAATAAATAAATAAAAGTCTGCTTGCTTGTTTGTTTTGTGATAGAGTCTCTAGCAGCCTAGACTAAGTCCAAACTTATTATCCTGCCCTTGAACTCCTGACTCTCCTGCCTCCACTTCCAAAATTCTGGGATTACATGTGTATACCACCACACCTGGATATTCCTACAGATGTGGGGTATGTAGCTCCTCTGTTCAGACAGAGATATCACACCCTGTACAGAGAAAAGGCCAATGTCCTTAGAGGGGTCCATAGACTCTGGCCTCTTTAGCTCACCTTCGGTCCCCAGCCTCCCCTCCTAGGGCTCTCTCTCTCCACTCAGGCACCCTTGCCACTTTCTCAGACACGTCAGGAAAGCTCCCATCTCTGCACCTGCTATCCCTTCTAGGAACGCTTTCCTCCGAGATGTGCCAACGCTGGTTTCTTTATCTCCTTCAGGTCTTCTCAAGCTTCCTTCCAAAGCCCTTCCTTGCTGCCCTGGTTCGATTCCCCGGTACCCACGTAAAGCCAGATGCACATGGTGGGATATTCATGTGAAGTTCGTTCATAGTGGCTGAAGGCTCTGGTGCTCCATTTCTCTTTTTCTCTCTCTCTCATAGATAAATAAAATATTAAAAAAAAAAAAAACCTCAGTCTAGTGAGATGGCTTAGCGGTTAAGGCACTGGCCTATGAAACCTAACAACCCAGGCTCAATTCCCCACTACCCACATAAACCAGATGCACAAGGTGGCATATGTGTCTGAAGTTCATTTGCAGAGGCTGGAGGCCCTGGTGCTCCCTCTCTCTCTCTCTCTCTCTCTCTCTCTCTCTCTATCTATCTATCTAGATAGAGAGATCTGCCTTTTTCTCTCTCTCATAAATAAGTAAATTTTAAAAACGTGAAATTTCCCCCTTGTCCCTTTCTGGTTCTCTCCCTGCCTTTTCTCCCGGACACTCGTGAACACAAAGTACGCCATGCGTTTTACTTACTGAGTTTGTCCTTCGGTTCCTGCAAGCTCCCAGGGGTCATGGACTTCCTTTCCATTTGTTCTCTGTCATACTTCAGAAGCTGAAACAGCCCCTGGCATACAGCAAGTGGACCCCACGTGCATGAGCCACTTTGTGCATCTGACTTTACGTGGATACTGGGGACTCGAACTCAGGTCATTAGACTCTGCAGGCAAGTGCCTTAACTGCTGAGCCATCATGCCAGCCCCCCACCTTATTTTTTGAGACAGTATCTCTCACTGAAACTCGGGCTCGCCCTTTTGGCTAGACTAGCCAACCCAGCAAGCCCAGGGATTCCCTGTCTCTGCCTCCCCAGTGAGGGGATTATAGGCATATACCACCAAGCCTGGCATTTATGTGGGGGCTGAGGATCTGAACTTGGGTTCTAATGGTTGTGTGACAAGCACTTTGCCAAGTGAACCATCTCCTCAGCCCCTAAATCATTCATAAATATATATATATATATTTAATTATTATATATTTATATATATTATATATTTTTATTATATATTTTATATTTTTATTATAAATTTATATATATTATATATATTTTTATTTTTTATTATATATATTTTTATTTTTTATTATATATATTTTATATTTTTATTATATATTTTTATATATTTGACAGAGAAAGAAAAAGAAGAGGCAGGTAGAGAGAGAGAATGGGCACACCAGGGCCTTCAGCCACTGCAAACAAACTCCAGATGCATGTACCACCTTGTGCATCTGGCTTATGTGGGTCCTGGGGAATCAAACCTGGATCTTTAGACTTCGCAGGCAAGCACCATAGTCACTAAACCAGCTCTCCAGGCCCTAAATCATTCATTTTTATCCCACTCTGGAAGAAGACCCTACTTTCCTGAATCCAGGTTCCCCCAAAAGGAATGGCTGGGGTCTCCTTATAACTTTAAAATATTTTATTTTTCCTTGTTTATTTATTTGACAGAGAAAGAGGGAGAGAGAATGAGAGAATGGGTGCACCAGGGCCTCCAGCTACTGCAAACAAACTCCAGATGCGTACGCCCCCTAGTGCATCTGACTAACGTGGGTCCTGGGGAATCGAACCTGGGTCCTTTGGCCTTGCAGATAAATGCCTTAACCACTAAGCCATCCCTCCAGCCCTCCTTGTAACTTTAGAATGCTAAGAAGGCTTCTCTCTTAAGGCTCAAAGTAGCCACCCCACATCCACGTGCAGGGGAGCTGGGGAAGTTGGAATTGGGTCAGAAACCAGAGGAGGGCGCAGGGTAGGAGAGGAGGCGGCGCCGTGGAGAGCAGGCCTGGCCCTCCTGACCTGCCAGCTCTCTGTCTTGACGGGCTGATAAATAGGGGATGCTCATGGCCATAGTTTCCATTCCCCCACTGTGACACGGGCCAGTCACTCAATTAAAAAAAAAAAAAAAAAAAGGAGAGAGCCTGGGGGAGGGGCAGGAGGCCCTGGTTATAAAACCTGCCTCAGAGGGGGCGCAAACACGAAGCCTGGCTTGTGGGTTCACCTTCTGTCATCCCCAGGCACTCTTAGCTGCTGACAGCTGCTTGGGACTCTGCCGCCCAGGGCCAGGCCAGTCTTGCAGCCTCTCCTCTCTCTCTCTCTCTCTCTCTCTCTCTCTCTCTCTCTCTCTCTCTCTCTCTCTCTCCCTCTCTGACTCCCGAGACACAGCCCCTCCATGGCTCAGAAAGAAGAGGCCGCCGCAGCTGAAGCTCCAGCTTCCCAGAATGGAGAGGACCTGGAGAACTTGGAAGACCCCGAGAAGCTGAAGGAGCTTATTGACCTGCCGCCCTTTGAGATCGTCACTGGGTGAGATGACTCGCATTCTCCCCTGGGAGGGCGCAGGGTGCGGGGATGGGCTGCGGAAGGCTGAAATGGTGAAGAGCAGAGTCTGGGGTCAGCCATAGCCTAGTGGCAAGAAGAATGCATTTTTGGAGTCTCAGGGGGGGGGGGGGGGACACAGAAGCAAATCCCTCTTGGCTGCTTGAGGTGACACCTTGGACTCTAATCAGGAGGAGTGGGAGGAGCTCCTAGAGGCAAGGACCCAGAGAGGGAAGCCACCCCACAGGCCGGCTGGTGTTCTTTGTCACCCGCTCTGTGGGGGGTTCAATCCCAGACTGAGACGTTTAAAGGTGGCTCTCAGAGCCCAGAGTGGCGCCTTTCATCCCAGCACTTGGGAGACAGAGGAGGATCTCTATGAGTTCGAGGGCAGCCTAGGACTACACAGTGAGTTCCAGGAGAGCTAGGGCCAGAGTGAGACCCTGCTTCAAAAACAAACAAACAAACCAAAAATAGCCCAAAACGGGGCGTGGCGGTGCATGCCTTTAATCCCAACACTTGGGAGGCAGAGGTAAGAGGATCACCGTGAGTTCGAGGCCACACTGAGATTCCATAGTGAATTCCAGGTCAGCCTGGGCTAGAGCGAGACCCTACCTCAAAAAACCTAATATATATATACATATGTGTGTGTATATATGTATGTATATGTATGTGTATATATATATATCTCATAAAGATGGCTTGCTCTGTGTTCTGTTTCTGAGGGGCAGCTCTATCCCGAATGTGTATGTCTTTAGAACTTCTCTCTGGAGTAAGGAATTCCAAGACAAGGAACTCAGATCTATCCTTCTCCAAGGCGGAGGGCACTCCCCAAGCAGTTTCTCCCTTATGGCTCCTGAGCCTGCCACTTCCTACCACTGAGGGGCTGTCCACGCCTCCCTTAAGAAAACAGTCACCATATAGCTAACTAAGGCCCAGGGGCTTGCAGACAAAGAAGACTTCCCGAAAGCTCAGCATAGCCTGAAAGGCCTGAGGTCCAGATAAAAGGATCTTCTACAAACTCCAGAGTCGTGTCAAGGTCCCCATCTTGTCCGCCTTGTCATGTCCAGGGAGAAGCCAGGTAGTCACCCTCCTCAATGGAAGAGGTTTTCTTTATGGAAGTCTCCAGAAATGAGCGCAGACAGAGAGGGTGCCATATTGAGAGAAGTTTCTGAAGGATGGAGGCATGGATGGATGCTCTCATGGTGGAGAATCCCTGAATGGCCGTTTGGACTCCCTGTTTTATGTTGTCAAGTGATTCCTTAAGCCTGGCCTTGATTTTATCATTTCTTTCCCAACCTCCCCCACCCCACACACACACAATTTTCTTTATTTATTTACTTACTTATTTTGGTTTTTCAAGATAGGGTTTCACTCTAGCCCAGACCACTATGTAATCTCAGGGTGGCCTTGAACTCATGGCAGTCCTTCTACCTCTGCCTCCCGAGTGCTGGAATGAAAGGCGTGCCCCACCACGCCCAGCTAATTTTCTTTTTAAAATTTTTATTTACTTATTTGAGAGAGATAAAGAGAGAATGGGCATACCAGGGCCTCCAGCCACTGCAAACAAATTCCAGATGCATGTGCCACCTTGTGCATCTGACTTATGTGGGTACCCAGGAGTCCAACGTGGGTTCTTAGGCTTCACAGGCAAGCACCTTAACCACTAAGCAATCTCTCCAGCTCAATTTTATTATTTCTAACTAGTTGTAGCCTGGTTCCTGGGGCATGAGTACTCCCAAACTTCCAATTGCACATGCTCATCCAGCTAATCTCACTCTCATCCTAAAATTTGAGAAATGTCCGGACACAGGCTAATACAGACACAGGGGAAGCCTGGGACAACCGAGCCAATAGTACCCCCTACACCAGTGGCTGTCTATGGTAGGAGATCCTCTTACTAACACCAAAGCATGCTGCGCCATGCTGCCCTGGCACACACATACTTTCCTCTCCACATAGCTATTTACTTATTTGCAAGCAGAGAGAGAACAAGAATGGGTGCACCAGGGGCTGGAGGGATGGCTTAGCAGTTTGCCACTTGTCTGCAAAGCCAAAGGACCCAGGTTCAATTCCCCAGATAAGCCAGATGCACAAGGGGGCACATGCGTCTAGAGTTCATTTGTAGTGGCTGGAGCCCTGACACGCCCATTCTCTTTCTCTCTCTCCTTCTCTTTCTCTCTGTCAAATAAATAAATAAAAATATATTTTTAAATACATAAAATATGAATGGGTGCACCAGTGCCTCTAGCCACTGCAAATGAGCTCCAGATGCATGCGTCACCTTGTGTGTCTGGCTTATGTGGGTCCTAGAGAGTCAAACCTGGATCGTTAGGCTTGGCTGGCAAGCACCTTAACCACTGGGCCACCTCTTCAGCCCTCCATCCAGCTTTTGATCTCCCAGGCAAAGGGGCAGGGGCAGTTCGACTGTTCATTTAGTTGAACTTGCTTTGATGTTCCCGGGGCAGTGGATCCTAACTGTGCAGTCACTGATGTTTGTCCAGGACGTGACAATACAATACCCACTCCAGAGAACGTACCCATCCGCCTCTCAACACCACCCTAGCAAGGCTTGGTCATGAACTGCCATTTGACAGAGGGAAACACACTTAAAGAGACTGAAGGATATATGCCACCAGGAAGTGGTAGGTCTTGGGACCCCTAGCCAAGTATCCTTCCTGCCAGTCTCTAGTTCCTTCTGGCTCCCAGATTTCCAGAACTGATCCACAGTTATTCCCCTGTGCAAGGTAAGGAGGGTAAGAGGGTTCCAGTGACCCAAGGCTCAGAGAAAGGGGGGTGGGGGGAACCGCTTTCTGATCGAGAGCTCCAAGCACAGATCTGGGGGAGGCGGAGCTCTGAGTGTTTTCTGGCCCCTAGGAACAGCTGTGGAGATCTGTGTCTCTGGGGCCCTCTGGGTAAACAGATGCTTAAAATAGCCCAGAGCTATGGCTGTGTCTTTGCCGGGGGGCCAGAGGGAGAAGAGAGCTTTCCTCTCCTCCTCTTTCCACAGCCCCCTGGAATCCTGGTATCAGCAAAGTGACCCTTCCTAGCCTGGACCCTCACTGGGAAAGGATTCCAAGTGTGCCTCACAATTGGGCCAAGACTAGCAGAAAGAGCAGTGGCTGTTCAGGGGCCAGTGTAAAGGGAGGAGGATGTAGCCCGTTAGGACTGGGAAGAAAGCTGACCTGCTTGTGGCGACTCACCCACACTTAAGATGGAAGGTGCCAGCAAAAGGGTTGAAGAGCGCCCCTGTCCTGGCTGGAGAGCCGAGCCCGTGCATCTCTGGCCTATCGGGCCTCAAACTCTCCACAGCTCGAGCATTTGCACGAGGGGAGTCAGCAAGGGTTAGGGTTCAAGGAGTCTCCCTTGCTCTGAGAGCTGAGTATACTCTTCCCAGACCCAGAGGCGTCTCTCTCTTAGGGGATGGAGCACTGGAAAACATGGCTCGCGACCTAGGGAAGCCCTCGTAGATACTGACTTTAGCTGATTGTCTATGGTGGTCAGAATCTGAAGGGTGGACGCCTCATCTTTTGCCTACGTAAAGTAGACCTCAGAAGGGTGGGCACTCGGCCCGAGGTTAGTTGCAGAAGTAGGGCATGAATGCCAAAGCTTTCTGACTCCAGAGTACTGCAGTACACCGCAGAATGCCATAAAGGGGATTTTAAACTTTATGTATTTATTATTATTTTATTATATTATTATTATTATTATTATTATTATTAGAGACAGAGAGAAAGGGAGAGAGAGTAGGGGCACGCCAGGGCCTCTAGCCATTGTAAATGAACTCCAGATGCATGCACCACCTTGTGCATCTGGCTTATGTGGGACCTGGAGAATCAAACCTGGGTCCTTGGGCTTCGCAGGCAAGCATCTTAATCACTCAGCCATCTCTCCAGCCCTATTTTTTTTTTTTTATTTATTTGTTTGAGAGACACAGGGAGGGAGGGAGAGTGGGCGCGCCAGGGCCTCTAACCACTGCAAATGAACTCCAGACGCATGTGCCACCATGTTTACATACACGGGCGCTGGGAAATCAAACCTGGTTCCTTAGGCTTCACAGGCAAGTCCCTTAACCGCTAAGCCATCTCTCTAGCGCCCCACCCCTTGCTTTTTTTGGTTTCTCGAGGTAGGGTCACGCTCTAACCCAGGCTGACCTGAATTAGTCTCAGGCTGATCTTGAACTCACAGCGATCCTCCTACCTCAACCTCTCGAGCGCTGGGATTAAAGGCGTGCGCCACCATGCCTGGCTTAATGTATTTGTCCTTGATGTGAACAGGGACTTGATTTGTTTCATTGTTGTATCCCCAGCACCTCGCTCCTAATTCATACTCAACTAAGATACCCAAGATAGATGAATGACACCTCCTCGCCCATGTTAGGCCCTCTGCCAACCATCGTGGTAGGGGGTGAAGAGGAGGCGACAAGATTGGGATGTATGGGGACCTGTCCACGTGGACGCGATGTGAATTCTCTTGGCGTGTGCTTGCCCCTGACCGCAGCAAGCTTAAGGGGCACTGAGGTCGATGCCGCCCCTTGCCATCCCAGTCACAAGTGACCATGGCCCTGCCTGGCACCTTGATGTACATGGCATTGTGTATCTTTTTGTAGTCCTGCTGTTAAGGGGATTACAGTGAGCGGGGGGGGGGGGGGGGGGAGGGGGGGCTGGAGTAGTGGCACGTGTGCCTTTAATCCCAGCACTCACTCGGGAGGCAGATCACTGTGAGTTCGAAGCCAGCCTAAGACTACACACCGAATTCCTTCCAGGTCAGTCTGGGCTAGAGCGAGACTCTACCTCCAAAAACAAACCAACAACAGCCACAATGACGGGATTACAGCGGACTAAAATTAAATGACAGAGAGAAATCTTTCTCTTTCAACCAACTCTCTCTCTCTCTCTCTTTTTCGAGGTAGGGTCTCACTCTACCCCAGGCTGACCTGAAATTCACTATGTAATCTCAGGGTGGCCTCAAAGTCACAGCAATCCTCCTACCTCTACCTCCCAAGGGCTGGGCTTAAAAGCATGAGCCACCACACCTGGCTCAACCAATGCTTTTTTGTTGTTATTGTTATTATTAATTATTATTGACAACTTCCCTAATTATTCAACCAATTCTTTATCTACCAGACCTGTGGTACTATAAAGTAGAGGCGGGGCCTAGAGGAGAAGGGAGGAGGCTGCAACACCGCCCTTCATGTTAGCGACCCCTCACCCTGGCCCCTGGAGCATGCTGGGAAGTGTGCTTATTATGAACATAACATCGCCCACCCACTGCTACCCTGGTCCCTGGGGAGGATTGTTGGAAGGTCAGAGCTGTGTGGAAGGGGAAAAGGGGCTGACTTCCTGTTTGCTTTGAGCAGACCCCATCCAGTCCTGCAAATATGGAGCCCCCTCCTCTGCTCTAGAACCTTCTGCTCCACTCTCTAGCTCGCAGACTGTGCCCAGCCCTTGGCGTCCACTTTGAAAGTGGTTCTGGGAAAGGCGACGCTGCCACTCTGCCTCTGTTGAACGGGTCACTGGCAGGTCTAGCGTGAGGAAGCTGGAACGCGTCCAGTACTCAATCACTTGTGAGACGATTTTTTCCACTTCACGGGTTATTTTGGAGCAAATGTTTAATCACAGACCAGCTTCTGCTGAGCTCCGCAGTTCTCCCGTTCACTGTGTATTTATGCTTTGAAAATGCTCAATTTTAAGCGCAAGCCTGAGAAAATTATACTACATTGATTTACATATCCTCTCCCTCATCGATCAAACCATCACCCCCAAGTTGTGTGTGTGTGTGTGGTATATGTGCTATGTGATATGATGTGTGTGTGGCGTATACATTGTGTGTGCAGATGCACGTGCCCTGTACACATGCGGAGGCCAGAGGAAGATGGCGGATGTCCTTTTTTTTTTTTGTGGTTTTTCGAGATAAGGACTTGCTCTAGCCCAGGCTGACTTGGAATTCACTCTGTAGTCCCACGGTGGCCTCGAACTCACAGAGATCCTCCTACCTCTGCCTCCCAAGTGCTGGGACTAAAGGCGTGTGCCACCACGCCCGGCTTGAGCTGCCTTTTTTTTTTCAGTCAGTAAACCACAGAGATGGTCTAATCTCTGCCCCCACAGGACTGGGGCGACAGACCTGTTTTTTGCACACCTGTTTACATGGGCACTGTGGAGCTTGAACTCAGAGAGGATCAGGCCCTCACAATTGCCCAGGAGACACTCATCCCCGCCGAGCCATCTCTCCCGCACCCCCCCTTCCTATTTTTTGCTAGTTACTAGGATTCTGGGTGCCACTGTGCATTCCTTGCAGTGCCCAATGTGAACAGCCTTATTTGCAGACGATAGGAGGAAAGGGTGCCTGAGAGAGGCGCTGTTTGAAGCAGGATGGAGGGGATAAAAATCATGCTGTGCTGGAAGGAGTGACTGGATGTGACGGGAAAGGAAGCTCTCTCCTGCCCATCATTCCAGAACACGTGTACACACACACACACACACACACACACACGCGCGCGCGCGCACAGAGAGAGAGAGAGAGAGAGAGAGAGAGAGAGAGAGAGAGAGAGAGAACGCCCCCACCTTGGGTAGTGACATGTCCACCAGAGTTGAGCATAAATACAACACTTGAGCATATCATATTATTAGGGGCGGGGGGGAAAGGCCAGGCTCACGCCTTTAATCCCAGCATTCGGGAGGCAGGGGTAGGCAGATCGCTGTGAGTTCAAAGCCACCCTGAGACTCCATAGTAAATTCCAGGTCAGCCTGGACTAGAGTGAGATACTACCTTGAAAAAAACAAACCAAAAAAAAAGAGAGAGAGAGAGAGAGAATAAAAGAAAAAAATGCTTGTGATGGAGAAGTTAGGCATCTCTTTTTTGTTTTGTTTTGTTTTCCCTTCCACCGAAGCACAAGGGTGTTGACTCACACTGTGATTCCAGACAGACAGCCATGTCGTCTAGCTCCCTGTGGAAATCTCAGAATTCCACGCCTCTCTTCTGGTTTCCCTTCAGAACCCCTGGCTGGCGTAGTCTGAGAGAAGCCCAGAGATCCTCGTGTGACCTTTCCGCACTTTCTAGAAGACCAAGGAACCTAGCAAGCTCAGTCTCCCGGCAAGCCCAGGGAAAAGCCCTCCCTTTGCCCCACCGAGGGACGGGGGTCAGAAATGGAAATGGATATTTATAGAGAGGTGACATTTCTTCCTCTCCCATGGGTGTCAGGTTTCTGGGTCCCCCTCCTTGTCCCTCCCTCCCCGTGAAGAGCAGGGGCAAATGGCAAGAGCTTACGAGGGAGGGTCTGTGAGGAGAGGTTTTCTCAAAGCCACCCTGCCCGCTCCATTATGGCATGTGGGGCCAAACTTTTTGGTTTCTGACTAGGCTACACTCCACCAGCTTGGAGCAAAACACTTGAGGTGGGATTTCCAAAACGGAACCTGAAGGAAGGTCCCAAGTTCTCCACAAATATCTCTCAGAGTTCTAGTGCAAACCCCAACATATGAGTGGTTTTAGATTGGACTAGGGTTTGGGGGTCGGAGATCTGGCAAAAGGCCTTGAAAAGCAAAACGCAAAGTTTTTTGGGGGGGAAAAAAGTAAGCTCTAGGGTTAGAGTAGTTAAGCAGCTTGCCTACAAAGCCTAATGACCCAGGTTCAAATCCCCAGTACCCACATAAAGCCAGATGCACAAAGTGAAACATGTACCTGGAGTTTGTTTGCAGCAGCTAGAGATCTTGGCATACCTATTCTCTCTCTCTCTCTCTCTCTATCTCTCTTTTTCCTTGCAAATAAATATTTTTTAAAGTAAGGTCTGTACTCCTCAGGGGCAGAAACTTCCTCCAGAGAGTGAAGAGGCCCCCTGAGCAAATAGCAGAGTTATAGAATGTTCTGGTGGGGCAAATGTAACTAGGCTTGTCTTTCCACTGATTGGATTGAATGGAAAGAGAACATCTTTCTGCTAAAATGTTAAGTAAATAATAAACACTTCCAACCAGAGACGGCGGGGCTTAGGTGAGCTAACTATAGGACCTGTAGCAATCCCGGGGCTGGGTCCTCAAACTCATCCATCTCCACAGTGGAAACTTAACATGACAGGAGGTCATGGAAACTTGGGAAGAGAACGATTCGGTGCGGAGGCATGGGTGGGGTTGGGGGAGGGAGTCCCGTAGGGAAGGAAGTCGGGTTTACTGGGCTCTCTGGCATCCGCTGCTTCTCCTTAAGCAGCCAAGACCTAAGATACCAGGGATTCCCCCCGCAGCCCAGGGCATCTCTGACCTTTCTGAGGAAAGGAAAAAGGCCGAGACAGGTGATTGGAGTTGATGGTGCTACAGGGCATCTTCTGGGGCCAGGCCCAGAGATTACCATTGGTTTTTGTTGTTGTTGTTGTTTTATTTTTGCATGCTAGGCAAGTACTCTAACCACTGAACCACATCCGCAGCATGGGAATTCATTTATAAAGGGAAAACAGAGCAGGAGAGATGGCTCAGCAGTTAAAGGCGCTCGCTTGCAAAGCCTGATATTAGCATAGGAGAACAGAGTTCTTCAGACACCACGGGCCATCCCATGCCCACAATGCAAGTTATGTGAGCTACAAGGAGGAATGAAAGCATGAGACGCTCCGTAAATCTCTGTCTTGCTCCGACATGAGGAATTTAGGTTTCGTAAAATTGCTACTTGAGCCGGGCATAGTGGCTCACACCTATAATCCTAGCACTTGGATGGCTGAGGTAGGAGGCTCACCATGGGTTCAAGGCCAACCTAGACTCCAGAATGAATTCTAGTTCAGCCTGGGCTACAGACCCCCTGCCTCAAAAGCATTGCTATTCGAACATGGCTAGCCGTATGTGAGAAACCTCTAAGGCCCCTCTCTGTTCTGATTTGCTTGGTTTCATGTGGGCCCCAAGTGTTGACAGAGTTCTATACATGATGCTAAAGGTCACCGGTTTAAAAACGTGAGAGCTGGGTATGGCGGTCCACACCTGCAATCCCAGCACTTGGGAGGCTGAGGGCCAGGTGATCTGGAGTTCCATTCCTGCCTGGGGAGAAAGGAAGCGTGGGAAGAATGGAGCAGTGTGCGGTGTTGGGAGCGGTAGAAATAGGGTGTTGTGATTTAAATGTGAAATGTCCCCCCATAGGCTCATGTGTTGGAACGCTTGGCCCCCAACTGGCGACACTGTTTGGGAAGGTTGTAGAGCCTTTGGGAGACGGAGCCCTGCTGGAGGAAGTGGGTCACTGGAGGCGAGCCCTGAGTCTTTTTGTAGCCCGGCCCTCTTTCCTGTTCCTCCCCTGCTTCCTGCCTGCCAATGTGACGAGTTCTACTCCCGCTCCTGACATCATGCATTACCCAGCATGAAACATCCCCTCAGAAGTGTCAGATGGGGGCTGGAGCCACGGCTGCGTGGTTAAGACGACTGTCTGAAAAGCCTGATGACTAGAGTTCGTATTCCCTGGTACCCACATAAATCCAGATGCCCAAAGGGGCACATGCATCTGGAGAGTTCCTTTACAGGACCTGGAGGCCCTGGTGGGTCCATTCTGTCTCTCTTCTCCATTCTGTCTCTCTCATTCATATATATATATATACATATATACATATATATATGTATTATATATATAAAGTGTATGCTGAAAATAAACCCCTTTTTTAAAAAAAATTTTTATTTATTTATTTGAGAGCGACAGACACAGAGAGAAAGACAGATAGAGGGAGAGAGAGAGAATGGGCGCACCAGGGCTTCCAGCCTCTGCAAACGAACTCCAAACGCGTGCGCCCCCTTGTGCATCTGGCTAACGTGGGACCTGGGGAACCGAGCCTCAAACCGGGGTCCTTAGGCTTCACAGGCAAGCGTTTAACCGCTAAGCCATCTCTCCAGCCCAAACCCCTTCCTTTTAAGCTGTTTCTGGTTATGTATTTGTTGGCAAGATGAGAAAGCAGCTGATGCAAAGAGAAACAGTGGAAATGTTGGAGAATCTTCCTACTGGGGTGATCAGAAGGCAAACCCCAATCTAAATTCTCTCTTGACCCCTCCCCACTTTTCTCTATCACTGATGTTAGTGGAGACCAGCCCTGCTTTTTGTTGTTGTTTTGGTTTTCAAGGTAGGGTCTCACTCTAGCCCAGGTTGACCTGGAATTCACTATGTAGTCTCAGGATGGCCTTGAACTCATGGCAATCCACCTTCCTCTGCCTCCCGAGTGCTGGGATTAAAGGCATGCGCCACCACAGCCGGCTCAAATACCAAAGTTTTGTGTAGCTTACTAAACTGAATATTTCTACCGGACACACGGGAAAACATTAAGTACTAAAGAAAATAGCCAATTTAAAAGGCCACGTGGGTGCTGGAGAGGTGGTTTAGTGGTTAAGACACTTGCCTGTGAAGCCTTCCAGGGGCTGAGATTACAGGCGTGTGCCACCAAGCCCGGTATAAACCCTATTTTTAAATATTTTTTATTTTTATTTATTTTTACTTGACAGAGAGAAAGAGGGAGAGAGAGGGAGAGAGTGGGCACGCCAGGGCCTCCAGCCGCTGCAAACGAACTCCGGACGCGTGCGCCCCTTTGCGCATCTGGCTAACGCGGGTCCTGGGGGGACTCGAACCTGGGTCCTAAACGCCTTAACCGCTAAAGCCATCCCTCCAGCCCACGCCCTATGTTTGTGAGAGTGAACGCCGGGTCTTGGAGAGTTATCTCCCCTGGAAACAAGAATTCATCCTTCTAACTCCGTCCTTGCCCTTTTTTTTTTTTTTTTTTTTCATCCCCTTAACCAACAGGGAGCGGCTGCCGGTCAATTTCTTTAAATTTCAGTTCCGGAACGTCGAGTACAGTTCGGGGCGGAACAAGACGTTCCTGTGCTACGTGGTGGAGGCTCAGGAGAAGGGGGGCCAGGTGCAGGCGACCCGGGGCTACCTGGAGGACGAGCACGCCGGGGCGCACGCCGAGGAAGCCTTCTTCAACAGCATCCTGCCCGCCTGCGACCCGGCCCGCAGGTACAGCGTCACCTGGTACGTGTCGTCCAGCCCCTGCGCCGCGTGCGCAGAGCGCATCGCCAAGACCCTGGGCCGGACCAAGAACCTGCGGCTGCTCATCCTGGTGGGCCGACTGTTCATGTGGGAGGAGCCCGAGGTCCAGGCAGCGCTGAGGATGATGAAGGAGGCCGGCTGTAAGCTGCGCATCATGAAGCCCCAGGACTTCGAGTACGTCTGGCAGAACTTCGTGGAGCAAGAAGAGGGTGAACCCAAGACCTTCCAGCCCTGGGATGACATTCAGGAGAACTTCCTGTACTATGAGGAGAAGCTGGCAGACATCCTCAAGTAGGGCGACGGAGCTGGGCACACCCTCCCCCACCCCCACCCTCCCGTAAGTTGGTCCTGGTTAAGGTGGCAGGTGCCATCGATGTGCGTGTTTCAACTTGCTCACTGGGATACAAGGCTCGAGGTCAGGTGCAAAGAATGGTTATGTCTTTGGAGGGACTGTATTCCTCTACTATTAGTTGGTTGTAGAAATAGCTCTTTTTGTTGTTGTTTGTTTGTTTTGGTTTTGGTTTTGGTTTTGGTTTTTCGAGGTAGGGTCTCGCTCTAGCCCAGGCTGACCTGGAAGTCACTTTATGGAGTCTCTGGCCGGCCTCGAACTCACAGCCATCCTCTCACCTCTGCTTCCCCAGTGCTGGGATTAAAAGTGTGTGCCGCCATGCCTGGCTCTTGAAATATCTTAAGAGTATTGTTTCCCTCTCGCTTAACTCTGTGTCTTTCTGCCTAAATCCCTTTCTTTCTGCCTTCTATTTCAAGTTAACTTTCCCATGACTTGGTATATCCAAGGTTGCCAGGGATCCTACTCTTTGAGACAAAATAACCTTTAGTAAAATTTCCATGCTGGAGCTCAACTAATTATAGATGCTGCCTTGGGGCTGGAGAGATGGCTCAGTGGTTAAAGGCACTTGCTTGCAAAGGCTGATGGCCTGTGTTTGATTCCCCAGTACCCAGGTAAAGCCAGATGCTCAAAGTGGTACATGCATCTGGAGTTCATTTACAGTGGCTGGAGACCCTGGTGCACACATTCTCTCTCTCCCTCTTCTCTCTCTCAAATAAATTAATTAAAGGTGCTTGCTTGCAAAACTGTCTGGCCCAGGATCAATTGTGTTGTATCCAAGGACAGCCAATTTTACAAAGTGGCTCATGTATCTGGAGTTCGGTTATGGTGGTAAGAGGTCCTGGCTCCTCTTCCGTCTCTCTGCTTTCAAATAATAAATAAAATTTATTTTAAAAAAAAATGACTTTAATCTGGGCATGGTGGCACATGCTTTTAATCCCAGCACTGGGGAGGCTGAGGTAAGAGGATCACTGTGAGTTCGAGACCAGCCTGAGACCACATAGTGAATTTTAGGTTAGCCTAGGCTAGAGCAAGACCCCACCTTGAAAAACAAAAAAACAAAAAAAAAAAAAAATGACTTTGATGTTGCAGAGAACGATAATAAATAAAAGCTAAGATGATGCTGAAATTCTTTGTGCACACCTATGTTCAAGTGTCCAGACTTCCTGTGGACACTTTCTAGAATGCTGACTTCCAAAACCACTTAAATTTTCCCCTCCACTTTCCCTCTAATACAGGGTTTTCCTCCTTTAGGGAGGAATTCTTTCATTTTCAACAATTCTGAAATCCCCACGGGAATCGTGTTCAGCTTTTGATTTTTTACCCAGACCTACTTTAATGTTTTAAGACAAAAAGGTTCTGTTTGAGGGAGTGAGCACAGTAATTGCTGTATGAATGCTTAAGTCGAGAACATTCTTCTTGTTGAGGAGCTCCGCAGAACTCACAGGAAGCGGAATGCAAGAACCCCTGGTAAGGGCTAGAGAGATGGCCTAGTGGTTAAGGCGCTTGCCTGCGGAGCCTCAGGACCCAGATTCGGTTCCCCAAGACCCACGGAAGCCAGATGCACCAAGGTGGCATGTGCATCTGGAGTTTGTCTGCAATGGTCAGAAATAAGTATTAATTAATTAATTAAATAGAATTAGGATAATCTGCAGGAACATGTAAAGAGATAAGCACTCTGTAGGTTAAGCTCCCTCTCAGAAGTAACCTCCAACAGATATCAAGGTGATAGGAGAACTGGAAATACAGATTAGCTATTTAGGCAAATAATTAGAACACAATTAAGGCCAATTTGGCCTCTCACTGAGGGTAAATTAGACTCTTACAGAAACAGGCCAATTATCTGCAGGAAAGAGGGTTGAAAGATCCATTCCTACCTTGTTTGAAATTTAGTCTGATCTAATTTGCTCCTTTCGAACTGCTATGACTGAACCAAACCCCTTTCCAAGGCTGGAGTTACTGATTGAAATCTCTACCCTCATTGCTAACTTTGAAACATTTTTTTTATTTATTTATGAGAGAGAGAGAGAGGGAGAGGGAGAGAATGGGCATGACAGGGCCTTTATACACCGCAAACGAACTGTAGATGCATATGCCACCTTAATGGGTACTGGGGAGTCGAACCGGAGTGCTTAGGCTTCACAGGCAAGTGCCTTAACCACTAAGCCATCTCTCCAGCCGTCATTGCCAACAAATCCGCAGCAGCTCACACGTGAATCAGACACTGAAGCAGCATGCTTCCCAGATCATTCAATTTGATTTTGGTGTTTCTCTCTCCTAATGCCCTTAAGAGACGGTGCCCCTTCACAGTCACGTCCAAGAAATCTCAACGTTCTGGAGCCTGCTGTGGGCAGGTGTTTTCCATTAGACATGCACATGGGACACCCAGATGTTCTTGGGTAAGCATTCGCCAGTCTGTGAGGACACGGATTTCAGCAGAGGAAGGACCCAATTATTGCATTCAGTCATGTGGCAGTCTACTCTCGTAAGATTCTGCACCAGGGCACACCAGTCAAAACAGAAGTCAAGGGTGACCTTTGAAGATAACAGAACTTTAGAATTCTTTTAAGACTGAGTTAGTGCAGGCACATTGTAATCCTATACCCAGCATAAGGCCCAACAGGATTATAACTGGCAACTTAATTTTTTAAAAATATTTATTTTTATTTATTTATTTGAGAGAGAGAAGCACGGAAAAAGAAATAGAGAGAGAATGAGCATGCCAGGGCTTCCAGCCTCTACAAACGAACCCCAGATGAATGTGCCACCTTGTGCATCTGGTTTATGTGGGTCTTGGGGAATCAAACCTAGGTCCTTTGGCTTGCAGGCAAGTGTCTTAACCGCTAAGCCATCTGCCCAGCCCCACTTGATTTTTTAAAATTTATTTATTTATTTGCAAGTAGAGAGAGAGGGAGGGAGAAGAGAGTGACAGACAGAGAGTATGGATGTGTCAGAGCCTCTGGCCGCTGCAAAGGAACTCCAGATGCATGTGCCACATTGGGAATCTGGCTTTACATGGGTACTTGGGAATTGAACCTGGGTCATTAGGCTTTGCAGGCAAGCATCTTAACTGCTGAACCATCTCTCCAGCTCCAAGCAATTTAATTTGAAGCCTGCTATGGTTTCTTCTTCCATCTTTTACAGGCTAGGGAGATGAAGTGGTAGATACCTGTAATCCCCACACTCAAGAGGGATCATGAGTTTCACACCAGTTTAGATTATGTGGAAAATTTCAGATCAGCTTGAGTTACACAGTGAGAATTGTCTCCAAAACAATAATAATAATAATAATAATAATAAAAGAAAGGGCTGAAGAGATGGCCCAGTAGTTAAAAGATACTTGCTTGCAAAGCCTGTCAGCCCAGGTTTAATTCCTCAGCCACCCACATAAAGCCAGGCACCAAAAGTGGTGAAAGCAAGTGTCTGGCTGGCATACATTTGCAATGGCAAGAGACCATGGCATACCCTCCTCCCATACACACGCACACAAATATATATTATTTATATATATAGTTTGTTTGTTTTTCAAGGTAGGGTCTCACTGTAGCTCAGGCTGACCTGGAATTCACTCTGTATTCTGTGGATGGCCTTGAACTCACGGCGATCCTCCTACCTCTCGCTGTCCACCCAAGTACTGGGATTAAAGGCGTGTGCCACCACACATGGCTACTAATTTTTTTTAAATAATAAGATAATCCTGAACTCTGGGGTGCAGACCTGGCACACCAGCTTTCTTCTTCTTTCTTTCTTTTTATCCAATAAAACTTGGCCTCACAATGTAATAATAATAATAATAACATAGCAGAGCATGGTGACATGTGCCTTTCATCTCAGCTGAGGTAGAAGGATCACTGTGAGTTCAAGGCCAGCCTGAGAGTACATAGTGAATTAGAGCCTGAGCTGCATAGCAAGACTCTCTGTCAGGAACAAAATAAAAAACCGACTCCTGGGCTGGAGAGGTGATTCAGTGGTTAAAAGTGCTTGCATGTTCAATGCCCCAGTATCCACATAAAGCCAGATGTACAAGGTGGCAAGGTGGCACATGCATCTGAAGTTCATTTGCAGTGGCTAGAGGCCCTGATGGGCCCATGTTCTCCCTCTCACTCATCTGTCAAATAAATAAATAATTTTTATGTTATTTTATTTATTTATTCATTTCTTGGTTTTTCGAGGTAGGGTCTCACTCTAGCTCAGGCTCACCTGGAATTCACTATGTAGTCTCAGGGTGGCCTGGAACTCATGGCAATCCTCCTACCTCTGTCTGCCGAGAGTGCTGGGATTAAAGGCATGAGCCACCACGCCCAGCTACAAATAAATAAATATTTTATTTATTTATTTATTTGAGAGAGAAAGGAAGAGGCAGAGAGAGAAAGAGAGAGAATGGGCACTCCAGGGCCTCCAAGCACTGCAAACGAACTCCAGATGCATGCACCCCCTTGTACATCTGGCTTACGTGGGTCCTGGGGAATCAAATCAGGTTCCTTTGGCTTTGCAGGCAAACGCCTTGACCACTAAGCTATTTCCCCAGCCCAAATAAATAATTTTTTTTAAAGAAGTAACTCGAAGTTCACTCAGTCAAGGACCACAGGAGGCTCCAAAGGAGATGTTCAGGGTCTTGTTAGGGAAGCACAGAACCTTACCTTCAAAACTTGTGACTGTTATGTCTTGGGCCAGCCCTTAGTAACGTGCTGTTTCGTCCCTAAGGTCTGCCTGCCACCACCGAGAGAAGCAGTGACACGTACACCACCCGGGACACGCCTTTCTCATTCTACTTGGAGCTGAGCAACACCAAGCAATCCTACTGGACAAGGTCCTGAGAGAACCCAAATACCTTTCAAGCTGTAATTAATTTAGGGCTATGCTTTCTCTCTGACACAGCTCTTGGGGAACAGTGATTCCCAAGGAGAGAAAAGCAACCACATATGGTGTCCTGGGCATATGAGGCCTAAGCACCTTACTATCTCCCCAAGGCAAAGGTCCTCAGACTCAAGGTGCAGACCTTGGAAGTACACCCAGACATGCATTTTATGCTAAGCTGGGCTGTTTTGGTTTTAAAGAAAGAAAAACAGCAATATTAATAAAAACAAACTGTGTGGTTTTTCTGTTGCCTGTTGTTTTTTTTTTTTTTTTAAATGGAACTTGGGCAGTGGGAAGTCACTATGAACAGTGAGGGTTTTTAATTTTTTTATTATTTGAGAGAGAGGGGCAGATAGAATATGCACACCAGGGCCTCTATCCGCTGCAGACAAACTGCAGATGCATGCAGCACCTTGTGCATTTGGCTTTATGTGGGTCCTGGGGAATCAAACATGGGTCTTTTGCCTTTGCAGGCAAGTGCCTTAACTGCTAGGCCATCACTGTAGCCCCAGGACAGAGTTCTGAGCACAGGGATGGCCCATGCTAAAAACCAAATCATGGAATTATGGGAGGAGAGGTTCAACTACATCCTGACTGGCAAATCTAAGAACTTACTCTGCCATGTGGACTTCCCACAATGATCTTGACCTTAAAATACTTTCTTCTGAAAGGGCTGGAGATGCACTTTGGTCAGAAAGCAGATACCTACCATGTTAATCATGGGTTCTATCCCCAGCACTGAAAAAGTAAAATTTTTCCTGTGATTGCTTGTAAATGAAGGTTCCCTCCCTCCCTTCTTTGAAGATAACATAACATGGGAACAAAATGTCCAGAGGATTTTATGAAATAACCACATCCGAACTGTGAAGTAATAAGCAACCACCTATTTTTCTTTTTCTCTAGCCCAGGCTGACCTGGAATTCATTATGTAGTCTCAGGCTGGCTTCAAACTCAGAGTGATCCTCCTATCTCAGCCTCCCAAGTGCTGGAATTGAAGGCGTGTGCTACCACGCCTGGCTCAGCAACCATTTTTATTTATTTATTTTATTTGTTTGAGAGAGAAAGAGAGAATGAGAATCAGTGCACCAGGCCTCCAGACACATGCAACACCTTGCTTGAGCATCTGGCTTACATGGGTCCTGGGGAATTGAACCAGGATCCTTTGGCTTTACAGGCAAACGCCTTAACCATTAAGCCATCTCTCCAGCCCAGCAGCTACTTTCTTGATTAAAGGGGAGGGTGAAAAGTAGGAGCTGGAGATGTGGAGGCACTGTGAGTGTGCAGGACTCTGCCTTGAGAATGGCAAGACGGTGTCATCTCAGTTCACATGGATTTCTGGGTATTTGCCAAACTCTTAACTAAGTTTCCAAGAAGAACGCATTCATTCTGCTTATCAGACCACGCCTTCTTTCCCAGGTTTCGAGTGTGATAAGTCATGGGAATTTGACCCCAAGACTACCTACCTACTGACAGAGCACTTGATCATCTCCCCACTGAGTCCCAGAACACTGACAGCCAGTTCTGGGCAAGGCTATGTTCGGCTAAAAGAATCAAGGCTCAGGCACCATGAAGAACCAACAAACAAAACCCACCAAGTGTCAACTCATTAAAGGCACACAGGAAGACTAGAAAACCAGCGTATGACTCAAATATTAGGGTTCTGAAGGAGATAGCCCAG
This sequence comes from Jaculus jaculus, assembly GCF_020740685.1. Taxonomy (NCBI): domain Eukaryota; kingdom Metazoa; phylum Chordata; class Mammalia; order Rodentia; family Dipodidae; genus Jaculus; species Jaculus jaculus. Next base: position 9,480,857 of record NC_059109.1, read on the forward strand.
TGGAAGATCATTTGCCTAATATGTGGGGCGCTCGGTTCAAGCCACAAAATAGCAAAAAAATTATAGACTTATTGCAGAGTTAAAATATTTTTTCTGAGGCTGCAGAGGTGGCTTACTGGTAAAGGCACTTGCCTGCCAAGCCGAAGGACCCAGGTTCAATTCCCCAGTACCCATATAAAGCCAGAGGTACAAGGTGGCACATGTGTCTGGAGTTCATTTGCAGTGGCTAGAGACCCTGGAGCACCCATTCTGTCTCTATCTGCCTCTTTCTCTCTCTCAAATAAATAAAATATTTTTTAAAAATAACTTTTCTGCTCATCACCCCATGTTTCAATCTACAGAAACAGTCTTCGCCTACCTTCATCCCTGTAGCTATCTGTAGACAGAAGCAATTTTTTGTTTGTTAGAGAGAGAGAGAGAGAGAGGCAGATTGAGAGAGAATGGGTGTGGCAGGGCCTTCAGCTGCTGCAAATGAACTCCAGATGCATGTGCATCTGGCTTATATGGACCCTGGAGGATTGAACCTGAGTCCTTAAGCTTCTCAGGCAAGTGCCTTAACTGCTAAGCCATCTCTCCAGCCCAGAAAGCAATTTTTTGGAAAAGGCTTTGGTCCAAATTTGCTCATGGACTGGTCCCCACCCCTCTCCCACAGCAATAGCATCCAGAACCAGTCACCGCACAGGCAGGAGAGGAAACTTTGAAGCCACTGCCTGCTTTCTATCAGGGCCAAGTGTGATAAGAACACCAGTCTAAAGTACAGAGAGCACGCTTGACCAGGGCTTTCCTGGTGTCCCAACAAGCCTCCTCTCACACCCAGTTACTCTTTTTATTTATTTTATAGAGCAAGAAAGAGGCAGAGAGAGAACGGGTGCACCAGGGCCTCCAGCCACGGCAAACTCCCTACGCGTGTGTCACCTCGTGCATCTGGCTTACATAGGTCCTGGAGAATTGAAACTGGGTCCTTAGGTTTCACAGCCCCCCCCCACTCCAGTTGCTTTTTTACACTAGGAATAGAAGCAAGTCACTGGACAAGCCCACACCCACCCTGAGGTTTGAAGAAATCAGTAGATCTGGTTGACTTCCAGGACCTCCACAAGGGGTGAACTATTCCTAATCACTGATACTGAGCTGCTGGCTCTATGTGTGAGCTATGTTCTAACCCCATCCAAGTGAGAGAGGGCTTCTGAAGAACTGAAGTGTCCTATACAGTCTCATTAGCTGCACGTTAGAATCGTCTACGGAGGTTTGTACCCTATCTTGCCATCAAATTAAAACTGCTTGAGGGCTGGAAAGATGGCTTAGCAGTTAAGGCACTTGCTTGCAAAACCTAATGATCTGGGTTTCATTCCCCAGTATCCATGTAGAGCGAGATGCACAAACTGTCACATGCATCCGGAGCTGGTTTACAGTGGTTAGAGGCCCTGGGGTACCCATTCTCATTCTCTGTCTCTCCCTGCTTGAAAATACGAAAATAAAAATATTTAAAAACTAAAAAAAACATGCTGGGCGTGGTAGGGCATATCTTTAGTCCCAGCACTCAGGAGGCAGAGGTAGGAGGATTGCCGTGAGTTCAAGGCCACCCTGAGACTGCACAGTGAATTCCAGGTTAGCCTGGGCTGCAGTGATACCCCACCTCTTGAGAAGTGGCCTGTTCTGAAGAGGATTCACAGGGACTTGGTCAGAAGTCACTGGCCAAGCCCTGCGTTTCACATGCATTATCTCATTTACTTTGTGACTAAACTGAGCTATGTCCAATCCCACAACCCGCAGAGGGACAGGTAGAGAAGTTCCTGACATGATTCCAAACCCTGCCTCCCAAGCATGTGGGCCCCCACACAGCTGTTTCCTTGTCGCTCTTCTCAGTGAGCCCCTTCAAAATTGTCACGGGTTGACCCTGTTACCCAAGTCTGGAACACAAGCATGAGCAGAGAGCCTCGGGAACCTCAAGAAAAAGATTTATTGTTCATTTTTGTCACCACAAACTCATTGGCAACAATATAGACCTTGGATTTATAACTAGAATAACCAATAATTGTTTCCTATGGTGAGTTGATTATTTGAGTAACACCAAGTACACAGATGACAAAGGACCTCTGTTACCCTTTCTGAAATCTCTTAAAAAGCAGAGAAATAGAATCAATGCTGCCACCTAGTGGCCGGCCAGAAGGAAAACCAGGTAGCGCACTGCAGCTACGTCGGTTTCTATCTAGTGCCCTGGCCTAGTGTCAGGCCAAGTACTCCCAACCCTCCTGCAGAACAAAACAAACACAGCAACATTTCCCAAACAGCCCCTTCCAGAGTTCCCGTCCACACGCTGAATACAGAAACCCGAGCCTGGCCCATGGCACACTCCTCCACTGCCCATTCAAAGGTCAGTTTGCTGAGTCCCGCGGCCAAGCAGGGATGACAGGACACAAACCACCACCATCTTCAGCTGCTCACAGTGTGTACACAGTGATCTTGATGTCTGTTGCCTCAAACACCTCTTCGATTATTGCAGATACGTTTTCCCACTGCAGCCGATCAAGACCACACCCAATCCTAAAAAAAAAAAAAAAAGGAAAGTGTCTCATGTTTCAGCCACTGGCTAAGATAGTCACAAAAATAAAAATAACTGAGCACAAGGCATCTACATTTGCTTCCATGACAGTGTCCAGGCAACCATTCCTTCCCTTTTCTGGGGGCGCTATCATTTCCAAGCATAAAACTTACCTGGTCTCTCACATACAGGAAGACATGACAATGAATCTTTGAGTCAATTCTGATTGTGAAGTCACCAACAGCTATCACTGCTTAACACGGTGATACTTTCTAATTATTTCACACTGCATTTAGAAACGTGTAACTCACTATCCCACAATCCTCTATTGATGAAAATTACTACAGATAGATGGGAAAATGTTGGCATCTAAAAAATATACATATGAAAGCGGGATGTTAGGGGTGACTAAAGAAGAGGGACCGGTCTCTGCCGAAAAGGAAGTCAGGATAAGATGTGGGGCACTGTGGAAGTTAGGATAAGGTGTTGGGGCGCTGAGGAAGTCAGAATAAGATGCTGGGGTGCTGCAGAAGTTAGGATAAGAGTTGGATGCTGCAGAAATCAGGATAAGAATTGGGGTGCTGCTTTAGATTCCGTGTAACACACTAGCAGGAGACCTCAGTTACCCCAGAAACTCACCACCTGGCACCTTTCTGCCGCTTTATTGCCCCTCAGCACCTCAGAACTCCAGGACAAAGGGAAGCTGAGAAGTGTTAACTTCAGATCATGCCATGACAATCACGTTTGGACTTGGTATGCAAGGTCTGAGCACTTGAGAAACGAGAGTGAGCACGGCTTAATGTAAGGGACATGGCAGTCACGCGCAGTCACCAGCGCTGGGGCTAACCCTGCGCAGTCAGCACTGATTCCAAACTTTGGGGTCATAGGAAAGGCAGAGGGAACAGGACCGTTTCCTGAAAAGGAAGCAAACCGTCTACGGCATTCACAATGTCATTTCTTAGGTCCTCAGGGTACGCCACTCAAGGGGCAGATCCACTGGCTGCTGCTCCGCTCAGCAGCAGGCACAGTGGGAATGCACAACCTTAGCTCGGAATGGCCCAGTGGGGTCACAATTGCTAGTCTTGGTTCCTCAGCTTCTGCTGCTCGGGATGGAGACCAAGCTTCAGGCAGCAGACAGCAGACATCTAACCCTCTGACTGGATGGCAATGACTGCTCCCAGCTGAGATGCCCATCCTGATTCACCCAGTGTAAGCTGGAAAATGGTGCCCAATGACAACCTCCAATCAGAGCAGATAACAAAGTCTGGAAATTTATCTACCTTATTTGTGTGTGTGTGTGTGTGTGTGTGTGTGCACACACACACACACACACACACGAGTGCCAGGCTCTCTTATGCTACAAAGGAATGCCTGTCTAGCTCTACGTGGGTGGCTGGGGAATTGAGCCCAGGCCAGCAAGAACCTCCAACCACTGAGCCATCTGCTCGGCCCCTTGTCTACTTTTAAGTCTATATTTTCATTAGGCCTGGAACTGTTTGTACGGGCTTAGAGAGGAAGTCTCCCCACCAACCAAGTCTCCACTCAGGGCACTGGATGTCCTTGCCTGGGCATGGAGAGGTCGGTGACTCCGTTCTTCAGACAGTGGGACTTCATGGCCTCTAGACTCTTCTGTAAGTTCTCATAGGTTGGCTTGTGGGAAGCCCGTTTCTTCGTAATCTGAACACAGAGAGGATGCAAGCACTCATTAGCCCAAATGACAGCTGATGGGAAGCCGTCAGCGCCCTCCACATCCTGAAAATTACAAGTGCATTTTTATGGAATAATTCCTCTGGAGCAGGGACAACAAATGTTGGCCCCAGGGAAAATCTACTAAACAGGGACGGGGAATGCCAGACTGTGCCATGTAGCAACCTGTCCTTTTCCAAGGACACCCCTGACATTAGCAAGCTGTGCCCACTGTTGTCCTTTATAAGCAAGCAAGGTGAAAGTCTTTGTGGCCCTTCAAAGACACACATCTGTGACAAGGAACGCATACTGTCTGAAAATTCCCCACTGGACATATTTTTGGACATGGTTGCTTGTTTGCTTTTGTTTCTCTACAAAAGAAGAGAACCTGGTAGCTTTCCTAATGAAAGGCACGTCAGCGTGAAGAACAGCATTTCTTTTTCTTTTTTTTTTTTTATTTATTCTTATTTATTTACTTAATAAGAGACAAAGAGAAGGAGACAGAGAGATAGAGAATAGGCACGCCAGGGCCTCTAGCTACTGCAAACAAACTCCAGACGCATGCGCCACCACATGCATCTGGCTTACGTAGGACCTAGAGAATAGACCCTTAAGGTCCTTAGGCTTCACAGGCATGCACCTTAACTGCTCAGCTATCTCTCCAGCCCCAAGGACAGCATTTCTGTCCAGAAAAGGTTGTAACGGGTTGGCTCCAAGCCACCTGCCACCATCTCTAACAAAAAGGAACACTCATGCTGGGGCCAAAGAGCACGTGGAGAGGTGGAGAGTCCCCCCGCAGCCAGCCAGCAGGGGCCACGTGGCTCTACAAATGCCCCTCAGGGAAGCTGTCTTTTGAGATGGAGTTTCTCCTCTGTGGCTAGCAAAGAAGAAAGTAGGTGAGGCATGCCTGACTTCTTGGCACACTCTCAGAACACAGACTGATGGGCGGCACAGCAGCCTGACCTCCTTCCTGACCCAGTACTCCCAGGGCCCAGCAGCACAGGAGCTGAGCTGTCAGGAAAGCTGTCGCATTCTGCCATCCTTGGTTGTCTCAAATGCAACAGCAGGAGCAACACAAATGCAGCATGGCCCCCCTGCTCCCCAGCCTGGGAGTGCGTGAAGCCTTGGCCCCTTCTTACCAAGTAATATATATAGCGCCCATCTCTCTTCAGAACAGCCACTTCTCCAGATTTCTTCTCTAAGACAAACAGTTATTCAATAGCAAAAAGGAAGAAGAAAACCCAAACATCAGTCTCCACTCTTGAGATTTAAAAGGAAAAAAAAAAAATCCTTATAGCCCCACGATTACCTCAGAATTAATAAGTTTCACCTGTGACGAAACTGTCTATGACCTTTTGCCCTACCCCATCTCAAATACACCTTCATTTGTCTACTTAGTTGTCTTGAAACTGTTTTAAATTTTTATTTGAGAGAGGGAGAGAGAATGGGCACACCAGGACCTCTAGCCACTGCAAACGATCTCCAGGTGCGTGCGCACCTCGTGCATCTGGCTTAGGTGGTGGGTACAGGGGAATAAAGCCTGGGTCGTTAGGCTTTGCACGCAACGGCCTTAACCATTAAGCCGTCTCTCCAGCCCTTAAATTGTTTTAGAGCGTGCCACTTTCTGTGTGTCCAGGTTGCCTGTGCACTTGTGGAGTATACAGGCCAGAGGACAGTCTCAGATAGCATTCCCAGGAATGTCATTCATCGCACAGGCCTGGAGCTCACCAGTTAGACTAGACCGGCTGGACGATGAGCCCCAGGGAATCTCCTGCCTGCACCTCCCCAGCGCCAGGACTACAGGCTCAGGTCACCATGCCATGTGGGTCCTGAGGTCTTCGTGCTTGCAGGGCAAGCACTTTACCTACTGAGCTATCTTCCAGCCCTAGAACAGACCTCTTTTTTAAGTATGCCAGACATATTAATTCAACAATGGGTTTTTCCGCGTGACTTTGTTTTTGGCGGGGGGAGGGGTTGAGTGCTGGGATTAAAGGCATGTGCCACTATGCCTGGCTTTACAGTTTTATGTTAAACACTAGAAGAATCCTTTTTGTGTGTACAGTGTTTTTCGGTTTATTTATTTAATTTATTTATTTGAGAGCGACAGAGAAAGACACAGAGAGAGAAAGACAGAGACAGACAGACACACACACACACACACACACACACACACAGAGACGGGGGGGGTGGGGGGGGGAGAATTGGTGCACCAGGGCCTCCAGCCACTGCAAACGAACTCCAGATGCATGCACCCCCTTGTGCATCTGGCTAATGTGGGTCCTGGGGAATTGAGCCTGGAACCGGAGTCCTTAGGCTTCACAGGCAAGCACTTAACCACTAAGCCATCTCTCCAGCCCTTGTTTGTTTTTCTGAGGTAAGGTCTCACTCTAGGCCAGGCTGACATGGAACTCACTCTGTAATCCCAGGCTGGCCTCCAACTCATAGCAATCCTCCTAACTCTACTGTGATTAAAGGCATGTGCTACCATGCCCATGCCCAGCAGAAGAAACATGTTAACAAGTTCTAATCCTTGAGTTCTCAAGCCAGAAAAGGTGTCATCGTTGCAAATCAGTGTAATACAGAGCAGTACAAAGCTGCTTTTGTCCAGAATCAGAATGATGGATACACAGTGGCTCAGGAAGCCTGAAATTCAGCCTGAGAAACAATTTCAGAAGCAGCGCAGGTGTCTGCAATGCACAGCTCTGACTTAAAGTCACTGGTCTCAGGTCACAGGAGGAGTCTGTAAGGGAGAACAGGTTTCTAAGCTTCTCTTTAGGGAGTAAGTAGAAACAACTGGGTGTGGTAGCCCAAGCTTGTAATCTAAGCCCTTGGAAGGAAGGCAGTAGGAGCTACACACTCAGTTCTCGTCAGGCCCCTTAAACTACAGAATGAGATCTTGTTTCAAAAAACAATAGGAAGGAAGTACAATATTAAGGTAAGGACCAGCACTACAAAGCAACACTTGTGGACTCTGCTAAGCACTTTAGCTATGGAAGGTTTCAGAGAAGTGACTATTGCCAGAGAAATTTTAAGATAGAGGAGGAGATTAGGAACTTAACTAGTATTCAGATTTGGCCTGGTAAGGTTCCAAACTAGAGGACACTGTGAGGAAAACCTGAACGTGAAGAGTTAAAGGGGGCTGGAGAGATGGTTCAGAGGTTAAGGCACTTGCCTGCAACACCTAACAATCCAGGTTTGATTCCCCAGTACTCACATAAAACCAAACGCACAAAGAGGTACATGCATCTGGAGTTCGTTTGCAGCGGCTGTAGGCCCTGGCATCTCTGTCCACCTCTTTTATCTTTCTCTGCTTGCAAATAAATAATTAAAAAAAATAAATAAAGAATGCCGGGCGTGGTGGTGCACGCCTTTAATACCAGCACTTGGGAGGCAGAGGTAGGAGGATTGCCAGGAGTTCGAGGCCACCCTGAGACTACCTAGTGAACCCTGGTCAGCCTGGGCTAGAGTGACACCCTACCGTGTGGAGGAGGGGGAGTTAAAGGCACTCAGCTGCTAGAATAGCCCTCTCTCTTTCTTCATGCACATGTTAATAAAGGGTAACAAAACATCAAAAGATGCTTTAAACAGGACCAAGAAGGCAAGGTGGTTTCAAAACTCACGCTGGTTTATCAGTTCCTGCACCCCTCCAAACTTCTTCTTGAAGAGAACAGCTATCCCAGCGCCCATGCGACAATCCTCACTGATACAGTGGGCTAGAGAGTCTGTTTTGGGGCATGCAAAAAGGTCTCCTTTCACATAGGTGATCTAAAGCATGCAAGAGGAAAGAAAATGTTTTGTTAGAGACAGAAAAATACTATTTCCTTTCAGATCCTTAACTGTGCACCCCGACTGCCTCTTGCCTGCCTCTCCATCCAAAAGGAACTCTCTAGACTTTAAAGAGTTAACCACAGCGTATTAAAAGTAACTGGTCCCTGCCTAGCCTTTTATTAGTCTCACTTAACTGAATCTGCTAGAGAGAGAAAAAAAAAATCCAATTATTGGTTTAGTTTTTCTAAAAAAGTGGTTTATGCTTTTGACCTCAATAACTCTGCATTTCAGTCCACCGATAAGTTAATAACTTGTTACGCACTCTGCTTCCTTCTGGATCTTCATTAAGGCTGCTGGCCATGATACTGGCTCGTTATTTCCAGAATCTAAGAGATTCTCCTGCGATGGAAGGGAAAACACAAATAAATGCTCAGCCTGACCACCCATTTAAGTACCACCACCCCACCCCACCACCACCCACAACGTGTTTCACTTGAATGTGGGGGTTGGCCCGGTTCCTACTGGCTGAAGGAGGATGTGTGGGTGGATGGATGAAGGAGAATGGATGGACGGATGGGCTGCGCCGCTCTCTCACTAAACAAGAAGCAGAGGCGGTCCTTAAGACACACCTCCTCATTTCTTCAAAGCTTCTAGCAGAGCGGGTTTGGGATGGTCCCCTGCTCTCTGCAAGACGCCAAAGTCGCTTCCTGAGTGGGTTTGGCTTAGAGGGACTTGACAGGGTCATCAAGCCTCGACCTAAAGCTTACGGAGCCGAGGGCGGGGAAGGAGGAGGAGGCCAAGGCGGGGAGGTGCATCTCTTCCCCCAGAACCGGGGTGGGGATGGAGGGAGGAAAAGTGCAGACCAGCTTCCGGTTTCCTCCTTCCCTAGGGAGGGTCAGTCGTGGGGATGACCGCGCAGGAGGGCGTGTGCCGGGGTCATCCTTCACTTTGCACTTGGAGTCGGCCGTTACGAGACCCACCCCCCCCCCAACCAAGCACACAAACACCGCACCCCCGGCCCGCAAGGGAAGGGGTCCTGGGATCCGACCCTGGTATGTGGAGGGGGAACAGCCGCGACGCCGAGCCAATCCCGGCCGCGGCCTCGGCTCGCACGCATCCAAGATGGCCGCCTCCGTCCCGTTAGCGGAAACGAACCTTCTAGCTAGCTTAGCGGAGCCCGCTCTCGGTGGTGACGGCCAGAGAACTTCCGGCGGTGATTTCCGTAAAGCCTCCCGCCGCCGCCCGTGCATGCGCAACAAGATGCAGCCCGCTGGCCGGGAAGAGTGACGCTTGCGCATTAGGCACCCCGTGGGTGTGTCCCAGTGTCCAATTAGGAAGGCGCGTGGGCGCCTGCGCGGTACTGCGCTCCGGAATGTCTCCGAGTTGAAAGGGAGAACGCGTCTACATGGCGCCTGCGTAGTGCCTCGGTCGGAGGTGTGGAAGGATCCAGGAAGTGGGCGTGGCCCTGGTGACGCCTGCGCAGTGTTCTTTCGGGGGGGAGGGGAAGAGAGAGGGGACGGAGCCTGGCTGAGGTTATGGGGCGTGGCCTGGGAGGCGCCTGCGCGGAAGGCGGTTGGAGGGAGGCCCGATTTCCCCCTTTTGTTTCGGGTTCGCCATTTTGCGAGGCAGCGGCTGTGGCGGCGGCGGCAGCGGCGGCTGGAGCCTCTGATTGGGTTTCGGGGTCCGGTACTGGAGCCAATCAGCGCGGGCAGCGAACCGGGGGAGCGAGGCACGGTGAGTATGAGGAGCCAATATCCAGCGGCCCAGAGCCGGCCCCAGCGCCCCGATTGGCGGGTCTCGCTGACCACTCAGGAGAAGGCCCAGGCGTCCGTCGAGCCCGGGGAGTCGAGCTGAACCCTAAGCCGAGGGACACGGGCCCATGCCCCCCCACTCCCCGGCCCCGAACCTGCCGACGCCTCGGGGATGCGGGGCAGAGCCACCGGCCGCCCCGCGTGCGGATGGCGCCCCCAGGGGCAGATTTTTATTTGTTGAGTTCTTTCCCCCCCCTCCTTCGGTGGTCCCTATAGGATGCGGGCGTCTGTCGGATAAAGGCACCCCGTTTTGGTTTTATTTGGGGGTGTTTTTTTTTTTTTTTGCCCAGAATCTTAGGCCCAGCCTCGGGGCAGGCAGGTGATGGGGGCCGGCCTGCCTAGCCGTGCATCCGTCCTTCCCCTGCCGCCCTCCCCCGGGCCTGCGCGGCTTTGCGCCTGGCTCTGGCCTCGCTCCCCTCCGGTCGTGGTTCCCCCTCCCCGGCCCCCTCCTTCGCCCTTGGCGGGGTCTTCGGCCCGGAAGGGGGGAGGGAGAGATGGCCGCGGCGGGTGACACCGAGCTCGACTCCGTCATCCCGGGACCCCGTGAGTGTCCCGCTGCTCCCCGCCGCCGTGCCCCTCCTCCTCCTCCTCCTCCTCCTCCCGCTCCCGGCCCGGGTCTCCCGGCCCCAGCGCCGTTACCACCTCCTTCTGGCTCGTCATTTCCTCTCCTCCCCGCCCCGCTCTCCCGCCGGGGCTGGACCGGACACCTCTATGCTTGGAGCCCGACCAAAACCGCCTTCCTGTCTCATCCCGGGCCTTGCAGAGAGCCCCGGTACCTTTCTTGCTCAACATCACGGTTTGCACGATGGATGAGTCCTGCCTGCTGCGGATTCTTTTTTATTATTATTATTATTCCCTCCGTGGTCCATTCTGTGCACCCTTCTTTCTCCCACCCACCCCCCGCCTTCCTTCCCCCCTTGGGAACGGACCGATTCTTTTTATGTCACTTGGAAACTTCAGTTCACACATCACTCGCTTTTTCTTCATATACTTTACAATCATCCCTTGTTAACATGTTCTTAACAGATGTTTGGAAACTTACCAAAGTCTCCCTAGGCAACCAATTATCCCGCTACGGTAAAGCCTCGCTCACGTGCTGGAGAGAGAGGGGGAGTGGGTGGAGGTAAGAACCACCACCCTTGTGTGGTGTGGAGGTTGGCAGGTGCAATTCGATCTGCACCTGAGGGGGTAGTGCTGTGTTCGGGTCAGGCGTCATTTGGAAGAGGTACCAAATGAGCTAGCAGCAGCTCGTTGACATTGCCACACTTGATTAATTTATTTTGGTTTTTCGAGGTAGGGTCTCACTGTAGCCCAGGCTGACCTAGAATTCGCTATGTAGTCTCAAGGTGGCCTCCAACTCACAGCCATCCTCCTACCTCTGCCTCCGTAGTGCTGGGATTCTGTGCACCACACCCGGCTCTTTTTTTCTTTAACTTTTTTTGTTGCTGTGTATTTTTATTTATTTATTTGAGAGTGACAGAGAGAGGCAGATAGAGAGAGGGAGAATGGGCGCACCAGGGCCCCCTTGTGCATCTGGCTAACGTGGGTCCTGGGGAATCGAGCCAGCTCTTTAACTTTTTTTTTTTTTTCCGAGGTAGGGTCTCACTCTGGTCCAGTCTGACCTGGGATGAACTATGTAGTCTCAGGGTGATCCTCCTACCTCTGCCTCCCCAGTGCTGGGATTAAAGGCATGCGCCACCACGCCCAGCTTCTTTAACTTCTTTTTTTATTGCCAGCTTCCATAACTATGGGCAGACAATAAGCCACGATAATTCCCTTCCACTTTAGCCCTCACAAACTCACGCTTCATCATGCATCGCCACACTTTTGGTCAGCCTTGGGGGATAATGGTACTTCTAGATCAGACAGCCTGGGAGCAACATGCGGGGGCTCCAGGCAGCTTGAGTATGCGGCACAAAGGTCCGGTATCCGCGACTGGGCAGCACAGGAAAAGTCCATTTGGTTAAACAAAAGAAAAAAAATTTTGGAAGCACCTATTTTGTGTAGAGGGATCAGTTAGAGGGGATCTAGACCTAATCTCTTGCTTTTTACTCGAGTGTCTATTGCCGTCCTCAACTTTAAGCTTCAGAATATAGTGCTGTTCAGTCAGGTGTGGTCGCCTTTGCCTTTAATCCCAGCACAAGGATCAAAAAAACCAAATAATGTGGGTATACCTTATTTTAAAAAATCACATTTCCTGAGACCATGACAACTGATAGTTTTCAGGAAACTCAGAGTGGTGTTCCTTCCTGAAGAAAAATAGTTTTCCTTGTTTAAATTAGTTTCTAGGGCTGGAGGGATGGCTCCGCAGTTAACAAAACCTGACGGCCTGGGTTCAGTTTCCCAGTACCCTTGTAAAACCAGATGCACAAAGTTTGAACATGCATCTGGAGTTTATTTGCAGTTACAGGAGGTCCTGGAGCACCCATTCTTTTTCTCTGCTTGGGAAAAAATACATATATATACATGTATGTGTATATACATCTATATCTCTATGTATATTTTAAAAATTATGTATATTCCTAGTCTGCCTCCTGAGTGCTGGGATTAAAAGTATGGGCCACCACACCCAGCTTAAAAATTAAAAGGAATTAGGCCGGGCATGGTGGTGCACGCCTTTAATCCCAGCACTCAGGAGGCAGAGGTAGGAGGATCGCCATGAGTTCAAGGCCACCCTGAGACTACAGAGTTAATTCCAGATCAGCCTAGACCAGAGTGAGACCCTACCTCAAAAAAAAAAAAAAAAAAAAAAATTAAAAGGAATTAAAGAAGTGAGTTTCTAAATCCACTGAATTCTCACATTCCCAATAGTAAACAGGACAGCAGCATGGTGTCAGTCATTTAAAACACACTTGCCTTTGAATTAGGTGTTTTAACCTTGGTATTTAAGTAGTGGGTGCATCCGGATAATTCTTCACTGCTACCTAGGGGCAGGGGAGGTGGCTCAGCAGATGAGGTGCTTGCTGCGCAGCTGTGAGGACTAGACTTCAGACCCCCAGTACCCATGTAAGTGCTGGGCAGACATGGTGGCCCGCCTGTGACCCGGCATGGGGAATGAAGCAGTCTGGTCCAAGTGGAGAGTGACTGGCAAAGACGCCCAGCATGGGCCCCTGGCCTCTGCCAGCACGTGCATGTGCCAGAGAAGACTCTTAGAAGTTAGAATCCTGGGTTGGTTGGTTTGTGAAACCTTTAGCGCATGGCTGGTGGTGCCATTAGTGGAAAGGCACCAAGGAGCCAGAAACGTGAAGGAAAGCAGGGAGGCTAGACATCCCTGTGTCCAGTCTTTTCTCAAACACAGATAAAATGATCCACTGGATTTGCTGAGTTTTGAAACTAAATGAATAGGCCTTCTATGAGCTTTTCTATAGAATATTGAAATACAGCTTGCGCTAGAATACTGGAGCTTTGGTTTGAGTTACATAGGTCTTGTGTGTCATGTGTGACCGAGTTGTGACAAACGTTTCTTACTAGGGTTTGAAAATGAAGGAAGCAAACGCTAAGGTCCTGGTGAGTGTCAGATGTGGTGATCTGAGGGTTGCTCATCTGGAGTTAGGCAGTTGGCTTTCTGGAAGTTTAGCTTTAGAATGTAAATCCACGTAGCCAGCTAACTGTCTGCTTCTGTATTGGAATGGTGGGACCCTGAGAAGAGGATTTTCATGGTGGCCAGAATAAACTCATATTCATTCAATTCTAAATCTCTCCCTTCCTGCTCCCCCCCCCCAAAAAAAAAACAATCAAAATTTTGTGTAAGAGCTAGACAGGCAGGTGTGGCTTACTTAATTCTGTCATAGTCGTGGACAGAGCAGCACTTGAGGAAAGGCAGTGTCGGGCGCATGGCAGCTCTGCTAGCAAGTTAAGTTCCCAGACTGGGAGCATAAGGGGGGGGGGGCAGCTGCCTCTCGGCAGTCACCCCGGCAGTCTGAGTGTCACACTCCGAGCTGAATCACTCCCTTGCTAATGAGAGAGTCTCTGTAGATTGGGAATGGTTTCTGTCTCCCCTGCAAAGTGTAGTGGGTTTAAGTAGTCACAGACTGAAGCATTTGTGCCACCAGGGTAAACTAGTTAAGAAGCAAATTGGTGTGATAAATGTATTATGATCATTCCCATGCACTTCAAGCTCATTTTATATTTTAATCTGACAGAATGTAAATTGAGGGGAAATTTAGCCAAGATAAAACCTAGGAAAGGAATCTTGGGCTAGATACAAGTTTTGAATTACAGAGAACATTATTTTCATGATCTTTACGTTTTAACATCAGTCGTGCAGTCTTTTGGTTGTTTTTGTTTGGTTGGTTGGTTGGTTTGTTTTTTTCAAGGTAGTCTCACTAGCCTAGGCTGTCCTGGAATTCACTATGTAGTCCCACACTGGCCTCAAACTCAAGGTGATTCTCCTACCTCAGCCTCGAATGTAGTAGATGTTAGGCATCTTACCTGATGACACAAAAGACCTAGCTCTTACCTGAAAGGGGATAAAAGATAGTTCATTCTGCAGCCAGGTAGGAGTGACGATGGCCCAGCAACACAGACTTGGGTTACCCCAGTTCCATGTTCCAATGTGTTAACAATTTTATGAAGGTTTTATAATTACAGAACAGAGGAAAATCAAGGCACTTTTCAAATACATTGGCTGACCACTAGGTAGGCAGGTTGTAGCAAAGCAGGGAAGTCTCCACAGCAGGTTTGAGATGTTACCTGATGACATTCTTAGCCCAGCTGATAGTCAGGTGGGTGTTGGGTCCCACACACACGTGGACAGGGGCTAAAGTAGCCCAAGGGGATGTGGCTCTGACCTTGCAGCGTGCATCTGCTGTGGTCACAGGAGCTCTCGGTACATTCAGCCTTGCTGGAAGCAGGCTTAGGAGATGCAGCACTTTTCTGGGAGCTACAGATTTAAGCAATCATTTTCCATGTAGATTTTGCTGAGGTTTTTTAAATTAAGTTGAAAGTTTTGAATACATCATCTGTTAATACCATAATTTCCTTCCTCCTTGTCCCCCATTCCACTGAGGGCCCTCCTTAGTGGATTGCTGGTACCCTTGCTTGTGGGTTATCTCATGTGAGAACAGCATCCCAATCATTGTAGGGGGTGGGCCGTACCTCTGGACATTGATTCCGCCCCTCTCCCACAAAGTCCCCCAGCCGTGGTGGCTGTTTAAAGTCGCCTTTAGCAGTGTGCTCTTGGCAGCTTCTGGATGTCTGCTTTGGTGCATTTTTGAGTGTCACCTCTCTGTCTCCATGGTGAGGTTTGAAAGAGCTGTACACCTATGCAACCACCGTCACAGACATTCTTTTTCTTTTTCTTTTTTTGAGGTAGGGTCTCATTCTGGCTCAGGCTGACCTGGAATTCACTATGTAGTCTCAGGGTGGCCTCGAACTCATGGTGATCCTCCTACCTCTGCCTCTGAGTGCTGAGATTAAAGGCGGGCCCTACCACAGCCATTTTTATCAGCCCAGAAAGTTCATAGAGCTCTGCCCCAATTAACTCATCCTATTCCTCAAGCCCAACGGACCAGTGACCTGTTACAACCTTCATCTGTGTGTGATAGCTAATCTTGGTTGTCAGACTGACAGGATTTAGAATACTATGGAAACAAATCTCTGGACAGTCTGAGGAATTTTGTAGATTAGACTGCTTGAGGTGGGAAGACAGAGCCCCCGCCCACCCTCCCCACTGTGGGCAGTAGCACTCACCACCGTTTGCACCCTGGGTGGTGGCTTGTGTGGCTGCTCTGTCCTGTCTCACCTTGAGTGGACGGTCTGCGGATACACTGTAAGCCAAAATAAACCCTCCCTTACCACAGCAGCAAGAAAAAGAACTAACCTGGTTTCATATAAATGGATCATATGCATTGATTTCATGGTTTGTTTTATTTAGAAACATTGTGTTGGAGATAAGATGGAATTTAAAGACCAAAAGAACAACGTAAATTATAAATGGGCAAATAGATTGAATGGACAGTTCTTGAAAGAATACAGGTGTCCAGTAGATACATGGGAAACTTCGCCTTCCGTAGCTATAAAGGAACTACTGGTGAAAATACACTGAGGTTTCATACCACTGCAGTCAGAATGTCTGTCTCATCAAGAAAAAGAGGTAGGGCATGGCGGTTAAGGTGCTTGCCTGCAAAGCCAAAGGATGCAGGTTCAGTTTCCCAGGACCCTCGTAAGCAGATACACCAGGTGGCACGTGTGTCTGGAGTTGTTAGCTGCAGCTGGAGGCCCTGTTGTGCCCATTCTCTTTTCTCTCCTCTTTCTTGTAAAAAAAAATAAAAATAAAATATTTTTTAAAAGAATAACAAATATGGGGAGGGGTCAGTGGGAATGTAAATTAGTTCAACCAGGATGGAAATTGATGTAAAGGTTCCTTAAAAGGACTAAAAATAGAGTCCTGTGGGGTTCTGGTCTGTCCCACTTGGGTGTGTGCATACCTGAAGGAACAGGCCGCCTGTGGTAGACGTGCCCGTCGGTGGGTAAATGGGAGCGGAAGAGTCCGTACACACGGACAGAGATGAGACGTACCAGAGCTGCATCGGGTAGGGGAATGGATGGCCTGGGGTCATGATAGTGAGCAAAAGAAGCCATAGACAAATTCCGGTGCTTTCCCTCGTGAGCGGAATAAATGAGGTGAAGGAGGCTCTGCAGTTAAGCCGCTGCACAAGCTCGAGGCCGTAGGGCTTGAGACTGCTTCCCATGGAACTATCTGGGTGTGGTAAGCCCAGTATAAGAGAAAGGCCAGAGAACTCCACACTTGATCTCTACAGACAGTTTATTGAGAGGGTCCACGGGATGAAGGCTGAAGCCCTGAACCAGACTGGGGTGCAAGCTTATAAGGAGGATCCTAAGAACCGGACTGTGCCAGGTGCAGGAGATGAGGAACTTGAAGCTGTTTGTGTCCTTGTTCAGAATGGGCTTCCTCCAGGACTGTAAAGGAGGGTACCCGGATGGTCCCTGGTCCTTCAAGGCCTTTTAGCCTTAGGGACAGTTATGAACTTGTTAGTTCCCTCTAGTTTTCAGGGAGAGTCACTAACCCTTCACCCAGTAGTGTGGGAGAATTGCTGGGCTCCTGAAGCTGTCAGAGCTGTGGAATCCAACAGACGGGCCCACACTCAGTCTCCAGTGCTCGCGTGAAGATGCCAAGTAGAGTCACGCGCCGAAGAGGCAGGCGGGGGTCCTTGCTGCTCACCTCACAACCCAGATGGCCTCACTGGTGAACCAGGGCAACCAGAGAGGCCGTTTCAAACAAAAAGTAGACAGCCGGGCATGGTGCCGCACGCCATTAATCCCGACAGGAGGAGGCTGAGCTGGGAGGATCACCATGAGTTCGAGGCCACCCTAAGACTACATAGTGAATTCCAGGTCAGTCTGGGCTAGAGTGAGACCTGGCCTCAGCCTTGGAAAAACAACAAAAAAGTAGACAGTTGTTCTTGAGGGACAGCACTGAAGCTTGTCCTACAGCTTCCACATTTGCACCATGCACCCCCACACAAATGTTTGCATTCATTCATAAACCTGCATGCACTCCTTCCAAAAGTCGAAGATGGGAGCTGGAAAGAAGGCTTAGCAGGCTCTTGCTAAGAAAGCTAAAGGACACAGGTGCACATGCTTCTGGAGTTTGTGTGTAGTGGCTAGAGGCCCTGGCATGGCCATTCTCTCTCTGTCTGCCTCTTTCTCTCAAGTTTTTTTTTTTTTTTTTTTTTTAAGTTAAAAGTGTAAGGCAGCCTCTCTCACACAATGAATTTTGTGTCTTGGTGGGGGGGGGGGGGCCTCAAGGTAGGGTCTCATTCTGGTCCAGGCTGACCTGGAATTCACTATGGAGTCTCAGGGTGGCCTCGAACTCACAGAGATCCTCCTGCCTCTGCTTCCTGAGTGTTGGAAGTAAAGGTGTATGCCACCACACCCAGCTTTTTTTTTTTAATTGGCAACTTCAATAATTATAGACAATACCCCATGGTCATTCCCTCCTCCCCCCACCTTCCCCTTTGCAACTCCATTGACCATCATACCCTTCCCCCTCTCAAGCAGTCTCTTATTTTGATGTTTATCATCTTAAACTTTTTATTGACATTTTCATGTGTGTACAAGATGTATTTTGATCATAATCCCCTCCCATTGCTGCCTTCTGACTCCCCAAGCCCCTCCTTTCTTCCAACTAGTCCCTGTTCTATTTTGATGTCCTTTTCTATGCCCTCTCTACCTTACATGACAGAATGTTGATGGACCCAATATTGTTCAGTCCTCAGGGAGGTAACTGACGTCATGAATGCAGTGGTCACTCGTCTGGACAACAGCAGTCCAGAGCACTCTTCCCCATCCTCCAGATCTTAAATTGCTGTGTCCCTGTGCCTTGGAGGGGTAATATATGGGTGTCTAATCAAACAGTGGTAGTAACTCCCCTAAGGGCCTTTCACCTTCGTAGCCAGAGGCTTTTGACAAGGTTTTCAGTGCCAGGCAGGAATCCCCTCCTGTAGAGCAGGCCTCAGAATCTCATCAGAGCAGTTGGTTGTCCCCACAATCATGTCACTAGTGCAGTAGTGGGCACATTCCGCCTGGCTGGCCTGTTTGCAATTGCAGGGTCTGTTGCAAGTCAAGCCCGTTGATGGCTTTTCTCCCCAGCATTCTGCACTCCGACAGCTAGTCAGCAAGGGAGGAGGCTTCCAGCTCAGGTCCTGCTTGATTTCTCAGTGTCCTGCAACTGAAGTACGTGGTATGTTCAGCAGTAGGGTATTGCCATCTACTTCTGGTGGGCAACCAAAAGCCTAGGCTGTTTGGGGCCTCCCTAATCAGCAACTCACTGGGAGCTTCCTGCCCTTCCTAAGAGCAGGCCGGCCTCAAACTCGCATCCTACTGCCTCAGCGTCCCAGTGCTGAGATCAGGCTTGTGCCAGCACACGCCACAGCCTCTGGCTTCTGGGCACAGCGCCCCACAGAGTACTTCTACCCAGACCCACTTTAAAATTGCATTGTCTGATCAGCTGGCCAAGAAGTGGATCTGTGTGGCTTGTTCACAGCGTCTTCAACTGCAGCTGCCATGCCACGAGATCTCACTGAAAAGCGATATTCAACTGCATGGGCATCTCACTTTTTTCAATTTTATTTTATTTATATTTTTACTTGTTTGCAAGCAGAGAGATAGGTAGAGAGAGAATGGGCGCACCAGGGCCTTTAGTCGCTGGATGCACGTGCCACGTCTTTGTATCTGGCTTTATGTGGGTACTAGGGAATCAAACTGGAGTCATTAGGCTTTGTAAGGCAAGTGTCTTAACTATTGAGCCATCTCCCTAGCCCCTAAACATCTCATATTAAATTGTTTTCTTATACCAATAGTAGTAAATAGCATAATTGGTGTTCTGATAAGTCCTTTACTGACTTTCTCTTTCTTCCCTTCCTCTGTAATAGAGAACACTGCCTGGCAGCCTTCCGGGCTCTCCAGAGAGAAGCTCCCTGGGGCAGGAGGCCATGGAGCAGTACACCACAAACAGCAACAGCTCCACCGAGCAGATCGTGGTGCAGGCTGGGCAGATCCAGCAGCAGGTACGAGAGCAGAGCCGCGTGAGTGTCAGGCTGCGGCAGGTGACTCCTGCAGAGTCGTGCACTTGGTGACCACCTAGTGTGCGCGCCATGAGTCCCTCGGTAGCCTGTTGTCCTCACATCTCATGGGATGTCAACACCCTAGTCTTTTTTTTTTTTTTTCCTAGAAGCCATGTGGTCATTCCCCTCATTTGAGCTAATGGGTGGGGTAGTAAGGGATGGCCAGCTTTCGGGAGAGCCGCGGCTCCCGAGCGTGGTCATGAGTTCATCCTGACCAGTCTTAGGTGCGTGTGAAGGTGGTGCTGAGGTCACCGTGCCAAAAGTCCCATATGAGAGACCCCGCTCTAGCTTCCTCCTACCTGAGAACGATGCCTCAGGTTGTGCACAGATTATGGTTTCTCCCTGTTTCTTAGTAAATATTGAACTTTATTTTTTCCACCCCTACAACAAATAATCGGTGACAAGTTGTTCCAGTCGAATGATGCCCTGTGTAGTGCCCACTGGGTGGCGTTCTCTTCTGTCAGGACTTCTCGTGAGGTGAAATAAGGTTGTCCCCCTGAAAACATGGCTTCCAAGGCAGTACAGTTGGAAAAAATAAATCTTAGTTTGGGGCATAAAGATGTGTCTTAGTTGATTCTTTCTTCCTTTCTTGGTAATTACCTAGAAACATCATAGAGTCAAGGCTGATAATTTTATTGTGAACTTATTTGAGGAAATAAAAGTCATTCCATAATTGTATAAGTAGCAAGGTGAAATTCCTGTTTCTGGAGGACAGGGCTGTATTATAAATTTTTGTGTTATCAGTGGTACTGCATCAACCTTTTCAAGTTGTAGAAACATGTTTTGAGGTCCACTCTGAGGACAGGGGGCTAGTGTTTGAACCCTGCTACCCAACAGCTTGAACATAGGGGGTCCTTACCTTTTGAAAATCCTGTGTGGGGTGACATTTGAGAGGCATTTCCCTCCCCCTCCCACAGGAGCTAGTCTCCTGTCCTAAACTGTTCCCATCCCCGGCATGTGTCAGGAGCTGCTCCCCCGTCCTAAACTGTGTTCCCATCCCCGGACATCTCAAGCTCTTCCTGTTCCTGTTCTCAGCAGCAGGGTGGTGTCGCTGCTGTCCAGCTGCAGACTGAGGCCCAGGTGGCATCCGCCTCAGGCCAGCAAGTCCAGACCCTCCAGGTAGTGGTGCCCTCTCTGGATCTCTGAGCCCTGCATGAACTTGTCTGGTGCTGCTTGTGTTTGGAGCAAGGAGGAGTGGGGCGTCCGCTGCATGCCTTCCGTGCTGCTAACGCTTCTCCGAGGCTCACGCTGGCCCGTTTCTGAAAGTTCCAGGCTGAGTCGTGTCGTGGCTGCTGCCTCTGTTTTCTCAAAACTGTACGTGGCTAAGTGTGTTTCATGGGAAGTGCCAAGAAATTCTTACAAGTGGCTTTAAAACATACTCAGTGCTTACACGCTAATCCAACTGATGGCAGAAATGTCATGAGCCTGAATGGCAGAGAAGGAAATCTCACAGGAGAGCGAGCTGCACGGGCGTGCTTGATGGCGACTGCAGCCGCTCCCTGCACCCGGCACGGTCCGTCCGAACGCGGGTCTTAATCTCTGCTGAGCTGGTTTGCCGCCTGGCCTTCGAGAAAGTGACTGCTGCTAGCTGTGCAAGGGTTATCCCGTAAGCCTTGGCTGGACGAGGATGGACTTCGCTTTCAAGGTGGAGTGTGTTAGAAGCCGATGTGGTTGAGACACACTTGGGAGGTGGAGCTGAGGAGTGAGAGCTTGAGACCAGCCTAGGCTGTACGAGAGTCTCTGGAAACAAAAAAACATTTAGGTCTTAGAGCCACTGTAAGAATTGTTACTGTTTGCATGGACATAGTGAAGAAAGGGAGGAGGTGAGAAATCTAAACAGTGAGCTCCTAATTAACAATGCAGTTCTTTAATCCGTATACCAGGTTAAGTACTGAACCAGGCGGGCGGTGGTTGAGCTGCTGCCTATGCAAAGTAGCGATAACAGCATTGGTCTTTCTGTGTCCATTGGTGGCTAAAGCAGCCAAGTGGTTGAGAAACGGGCAAGATTCAGCTATCTTGCCCTTTTTCCTCTGGAATCGGAAATGATTGGGATGGTGTCACCTCACTTTATGATTGACACTGCTAAGCATCTTAGAGTCAACTTCTTATTGTGAGCGTTCACTTAGGCCTGCCATTAGTAGTGTCCACTGATGGCACACCGCCAGTTCTGAACATTAACAAAGATAAAAAGCGCCCAGCTTACGGGGGCTCCTGAACTGTATTGGAATCTCAGAGTTCAGTCATAGTGTCTATGGTTGCCATTAACCACCTGTGGAATGGGAATGTGCCTTGCTTTGATCTGTGGCTTCTTGTCTGATGCATGAGCCCTGTGGTCATGTGTATGTCATCGTAAGCACACCTTAGTCTCTGGTCCCTCGTGTGCATGGAAGCATGGCAGTGGGGGAGGACAGCAAGACGACAGATACTCAGGAAATTATTAGAACACTACCTAAAAACTTGGGCTGACTTTTAAAGCAAAATGAATACAAAAAAAATTTTTTAAGTAGAAAAAAGAACTGTAAATACGCTGGAAGTAATGGAAACCTTTCTTGTAAGGGTCTCTGCTTTTGGAGGATTTCAAATCTTCTGGTTATTCGTGTGTCTTTCTGATGATACATGCAGCACATGCAAGCGGTGGGGCAGCAAGAGCACATGGATGGGGAGAAAATGAGGCCATCAGAGTCTCAAGGGACCGCTGACACAACCCAGCGTCCCGGCGCTGCTGCTGCTGCTGCTGGTGGAGGGGCCGTGCTCGGGAAATACAACAAAGACAGACGCTGGAAATGAAATTTTACACTTGTAGCTAATCTGTTCATACCTGCTCGCTTCCAGAATGATTTCTTTTTTGGCCTCTAGAAAGCGTTGTACAGTTGGGGTTAATGCTGAGACAGTGTTTGGAGCCACCTTGCTTCCGGACAGGCTGTAGAAAGTTGGAAATGCTATTTGTGCACGTGACTGTCTGATTTCAGTAGTTTTCATTGTTACTGGTCAAGGTTAAAAAAAAAAAAAACTGCAGATACTAGAAAGTACACTGTAAAAGTCTTGTTTAATTTTTGTTGTTGAGTTTTAGGTTTTGTTTTATACTGAGACCAGGGTTTTAGTATGTTGTCTAGGCTGTCCTGAAATTTACCATTTAGCCCAGGCTGCCCTCAAACCTAAGATTCTCCTACCTTGCCCTCCTAAGTGCCAGGATGACAGAAGTGTACCACCATGCCCAGCTCCTTGAAGTCCTTGGCAAATGGGCTCTTTGTTGTTGTTGTTGTTTTGAGATAGGGTCTCACTTAGCCCAAGCTGGCCTTAAACTCAGTGATCATCTTACCTGTACCTTCTGGGTGCTGAGATTAAAGGTGTGGGCCACCACACCCAGCAGTGATTGGCTTTTGAAGCAACAAACATTCCTAGACCTCAGGAGGTGAAAAGGGCAAAAGGTTCTTGTACTGTTGTACTCTTATACTTTTGCTTGAGAGACTGGGAAACATTGTAGCTATATCATACACTGATATACTCCTCTGGCTTGTTTAGAATTTGTACTCAACTAACCTCTGCTCCCCTTCAGTGGAGATCATCCCTGAATGAATGCAGGCTTGGCACTTGAGTAAATGTTTGTCTTGGACACTGCCTGTGTTTGGTGATAGCAGTTACACCAATTGAGCGTTCCCAAAGACAAGGTGTATGTTCCATTGGGTCTGTCCTTAAAACACTCCGCTTGGCACCGAAGAACATATCTTGGGGCCTTAAGACTTACTGTTTTAGTGTGTTGATTACCTTTGTCCCCCTCTAGCCAGGCAGCAGAATAGTCCCAGTGATTGCTTTTAGTAAAAGTCACTTTATGTTTTACATTATTTCATTGTTTGTTTGTTTGTTTTTTATTTCATTCTAGGTACAAGGACAGCCATTAATGGTGCAAGTCAGTGGAGGCCAGCTGATTACTTCAACTGGCCAGCCCATCATGGTCCAGGCTGTCCCGGGTGGACAAGGCCAGACCATCATGCAGGTGCCTGTGTCTGGGACACAGGGTTTGCAGCAGGTGAGGAGTATTGCGCGTGCTTGGCTGCTGGAGCGGGAGTAGTGACAGAGCACGCCGCGGGAGCTGCTGGACCATTGCCGTGGCTTCTGCTGCGTTCCCGCCTCCCATCCGCTTCTCCTCAGTTGCATGCTGCTGTCAATTTCTGCCTTCCTCTCCTCTCCTTCCTCTGTAGCCTCTTCTCCGCTGTTGAAGAGACAGTATGTGAACTTGTTAGAGACCATATATTATGAGTACAGTGAGTTACCAGCACTCTTTCCCAGGTCTGCCATAGTCAAGCTTTCTCTGGATGTGACTTAAGTCATTTGCCATTTTTCTCATTCCCAACTGCATTTAAATGAGATCTAAAGTTCATTTTAGCTCTAAATTTTGTGATTCGATTCCCACCCGTTTATCCTCAAACCTTGGAAGGGTTATTTCCCATCTCCAAGCAGAGAATATTACTTGTTTTGTCTGTCAAGTTGTAGGAGAGATTCCGCCCTCCCTTAGAAGACTGAAGGGCTTTTTTTCTTTTATATAAGGAATTTCTTCTTACTGTTCTTTGAACAGACCTTTTTTTTTCTTTTTTCTTTCTTTTTTTTAATGAGAGACAGAATTGCTGCTCCAGGGCCACCAGTCACTGTAATCGAACTCCAGACACATGCGCCACCTTGTGAGCATTTGTGACCTTGCATGCTTGTGTCACCTTGTGCATCTGGCTCACGTGGGATCTAGAGAGTTGAACACGGGTCCTTAGGCTTCGCAGGCAATCGCCTTAACCGCTAATTCACCTCATACCCTGAACAAACTTAACAATCATTTTTATTTATTTATTTGAGATGGGGGTGGGGGAGAGAATGCACCAGGGCCTCTAGCCACTACAAAGAACTCCAGATGCATGGGTCACCTCGTGCGTCTGGCTTATGTAGGACCTGGAGAATTGAACCTGGATCCTTAGTCTTTGCAGGCAAGTGCCTTAACTGCTAAGCCATCTCTCCAGCCCTGGACAGACATTTATAATAAATATTTTATTTTTATTTATTTATTTGACAGAGAGAAAAGTGGGGAGAGAGAGAGAATGTGTGCGCCAGGGCCTCCAGCCACTGCAAATGAACTCCAGACACTTGCACCCCCTCGTGCATCTGGCTTTCATGGGTCCTAGGGAATCGAACCTGGGTCCTTTGGTTTTGTAGGCAAAAACCTTAACAGCTAAGCCATCCCTCCAGCCCTGAACAGACATTTTTTTAATAGTACTGCTTAACCATTTTTAGACAACTTTCTACATTGTAAAAGCCTATCTAGGAGCAGATACTTAGATGCATGTAGAGTTTGCATATGTTAGGTTAATGACCCTGGCATGTTGTACTAAGGGGTGGGGGGTGAATAAGGACAAATTACAATGGCATGTATGAACAAAAACGTGACTGTGAAAGCCAGGTGTGGGACACATGCCTTTAATCCCAGCACTGTAGCCTAGGCTGGCCTCAAACTCACAATGATTCTCTCTCTGTCACATTAGTGCTAGAATTAAAGGAGCATGCCACCACGCCCAGCTGTGAGAAAGATTTCTTAAAGGTGTAAAAAATTGATTTGAGGGCTGGAGAGATGGCCCAGGTTCAGTTCCCCAGCACCCACATAAAGCCAGATGCACAAAGTGGCTCAAGATGCTGGAGCTGATTAGCTGTGGTACAAGGTCTTGGGTGCACTCAGAAAGATACACTCTTTCCCTCTCTCTTGTCCTTTCTCCCTCAAATAAATTGATAATTTTTTTCAAAACATTTCAAACTAGTACACATCAAAATACAAAGACAGATGCCAACTTGGAAAGGTATTTTTAGCACATGTAGCAGTTTCTGCATCTTTGTAAAACTCATGCACTGAGAGTTAGGGAGACAGCTCCTTGGGCAGTACCTGCACACCAGCATGAGGACCTGAGCTCAGATCTCTAAAGCCCGTGTAAGCGCCAGTTGTGGTAGTACGCACGCCACAGGAATTGCTGGCTAGCTAGTATAGCCAAATCAGCAAGAGATCCTGTCTTTGTAATTAGTCCTGCTAAGGAAGCAGACATTGCTTCCTTCCTTAATACCAGATATCTTTTTAAGTTTATTTATTTTGGGGTTTTTTTAAGTATTTTATTCATTTTTATTTACTTATTTGAGAGCAACAAAGAGATAAAGAGGAAGAGAGAGAGAAAATGAGCACGCCAGGGTCTCCAGCCACTGCAAATGAACTCCAGGTGCATGTGCCCCCTTGTGCATCTGGCTAACGTGGCTCCTGGGGAATCGAGCCTCGAACTAGCGTCCTTAGGCTTCACAGGCAAGCGCTTAACCACTAAGCCATCTCTCCAGCCCTATTTTTGGTTTTTTGAGGTAGGGTCTGTCTTTGGTCCAGGCTGACCTGCAATTAACTATGGAGTCTCAGAGTGGCCTCGAACTCATGGAGATCCGCCTACCTCTGCCTCCTAAGTGCTGGGATTAAAGGCGTGCACCACCACGCCCAGCCCTATTTTTGGTTTTTTGAAGTAGGGTCTCACTCTAGCCCAAGCTGACCTGGACTTCACTAGGTAGTCTCGGGGTGTCCTCAAACTCAGGGCAATCCTCCTACCTCTGCCTCCAAGTGCTGGAATTAAACATGTGCACTCCTACCCCTGGCAAATGTCAGATATCTTGACAGTATTCAAAATTTATTGACCATTTAATAAATAAAAAATATATTTTCACTAATTGGCAGTTGAGACAATAATAGGATTCCTTCCCCTTCAAAGTATGTAAGGTGCCTCTCCTTCCCACAACCTGGGATTAGAGGTGGGCACTGTCATGCCAGGCAGCGTTCCCCGCATCTCAGAGGAGCTTGTTGAGCTTTGACCCAGAGGAGAGCAGCCCCAGTGGGCGTCATCCCTTCCTGTGTTCTCCGCAGATCCAGCTGGTCCCGCCGGGGCAGATCCAGATCCAGGGAGGACAGGCCGTGCAAGTGCAAGGGCAGCAGGGCCAGACCCAGCAGATCATCATCCAGCAGCCGCAGACAGCCGCCACCGCCGGCCACACTCAGGCGAGCAGCTGCGGGAGGGTCCGTCACACGCTGGGGCCGGGGCGCCACCTTCAGCAGGCGGGGAGGAAACTGGCTGAACAGTTTCTCTTGTTACGGCCCAGGTGGTTGTGTTCTGTGGGTAGCTCGGGAGTCTGACCGGTGTGTCCTCACTTCTGCAGACGCAGCAGCAGATTGCTGTCCAGGGGCAGCAGGTGGCACAGACTGCTGAAGGGCAGACCATCGTCTACCAGCCAGTTAATGCAGACGGCACGATTCTCCAACAAGGTAAGTGTGTAAGTCTCCCTGGGACTTGTTGACCATCGTTTTTATCCCTTGAGCACTTGTGGATCCTTCAGAATTTTAGTTGTAAACATCAGAAGCAAAGATATCCTCTGGTCTCCAGTGGTGGGGGTTCCTCGCCGTCCTGCGTGAGCAGCGTACGTTCCGCTCGCAGAGTGGAATTCCCACAGTTGGTTTCCTGGGTCACTGCACTATTGATTTGCTCCACAAAGACTCCTGTGTTGGGTTTACATTCTAGCTCATCTAGAGAGAAGAAGCCTGCTCTGGCAAGGGTGATGTGAGACAGGGCAGAGTCCTTAGCAAAGAATGTTCTAGGGCTGAGTGGTACACAGATACAGACCCCAGCTCAGGAGGGCCCTGTTCCAAGTAGATGGAAGGAGCCGCCCTCAGTCGGATCTGAGAGTGACGGTTTCCACAGTCTACCAGACCCGGGCGCTGCAGCAGCCATCGGCACCCAGCAAAGGAGGCCCGAGCTGGCTGGAGGCTTGGCAGGAGCTCGGGTCCAGCGGCGACCAGGTCTTCGAGTGCTGCTCCTGACAGCGTGAGCCTGGACGTGTTGTCCCTGAGTATGACTGCACTGCGCGCTGCAGTCAGTGTCCTGCCACGGAGCAGGCTCCAAAGTTCCGTCGCCTTGTGACAATAATTACTGGAATGCCAGGGTGGGTCGTTACTTTAGGGACAGATGGATTCAGATCTGGGCCCTGGATGGTTTATAAAATGTTCAAGCAATGAGACTGCTTGATTCCATGCACTGACTCCCAGGGTAAGGGAGTGGGAGAAGACCTGCCTCCCTGGTATTTGTCACTGTTTGTCCCCGTGGATGAAGGTGTTCTGGATAGAAGAGGGACTAACTGTGTTCCCTTCTCTCTGTTCTGTGTGCCTGCGTCCTTTTTTGTTTTCTCAAAGTGACAGTCCCTGTTTCAGGCATGATCACCATCCCGGCAGCCAGTCTGGCAGGAGCACAGATTGTTCAGACAGGAGCCAGTACCAACACAACCAGCAGCGGGCAGGGGACCGTCACTGTGACGCTGCCGGTGGCAGGCAACGTGGTCAATTCAGGAGGAATGGTCATGGTGAGGAGAACGAGTCTTCGTTTGTGTTCTCTGCTCTGTCATTTGCTATGCAGCTGTCTTTGCAAACTTCTTGAACTAAAAGTAATGGTGGCCTTTTAGTCCATCCTTGAGGCACTTGAAATGGTCTTGTGCTGTGCCACAAGCTTGTGGAAGATGCTGGAGATGTAGCAGCATCTAGTCTTTTCTTTCAGAATTTTCCTGCCGCTTGTGAGGTCTGCCCTGTTGTCCCCACAGATGGTGCCAGGCGCTGGCTCTGTGCCTGCTATCCAGAGGATCCCTTTGCCCGGAGCGGAGATGCTGGAGGAAGAGCCCCTCTACGTGAACGCCAAGCAGTACCACCGCATTCTGAAGAGGAGGCAGGCCCGGGCTAAGCTGGAGGCCGAAGGGAAGATCCCAAAGGAAAGACGGGTGTGTAGGACTTGGGGAGTGCACAGGAAGAAAGTTAGGGTCTGCTTCTGAGACGGCCTGTGGCAGGTTTGTGTCCTTGAGCACCTTCCACACCACTGGTTAGGTTGAGTGGTACTGTTGCTACAGGTAAGTGGGTTCAGCTGTAAGACAGTTGACTCCGTGGGTTAGCCTGCGAGTTCTTTGAAGGCAGAGGCCTTCCTGCCCATCTCAAGCCCACTGGCCCTGGCATGACCCGCGGCAGGTGTTCCTGCAACATCTGCACCAAGGAAGCAGATCGAGGAGCTGCTGGTGACGGAGCATTTGCTGGCCATCATGCCCTGGGCGGCCCAGGGTGGTCCGGGCCGGCGCCGCAGGGACGAACGTCCGTATCAGCACCTGAGCAGAGGAGCTGAGGGCGCTCTGGACTAGGGCTGGTTGAGGTGGGGGCAAGAGGGGAGCAGAGCTTGGCACCGCATCCTGAGTTAATGAAAGACAAGTTTTGCCAAAGAAAAAAAACTCCATGGGCCAAGTAAGGGGGGTTTTCCTGACCTGAAAGCCCATAGATAGTTGTTCCAGACTGGCAGCATGTGCTGCTGCAGTCCCTTACCCAGTCTTTTGGAAGAAGCTCTGAACATCTCGTTAGTCAAAAGTGAGTCTCAGGAAGACCTACAGACGGGCGCAGGGGCGGGGGGGGGGGTGCATCCTAGGAGAAGGGGGTGTTGTGGCTGTTAAACTGATGGAGCACTCACGTTCTTACCGAGGGTAAATAGGGTCAGCTGCTGTCTTGTTCACTGACTACTCTGAAATTCAGTCTGTGTTGTCCCTGTAGCTTGGACTAGGACTGCCTTGGACTTTGTGAGGCAGCTCCGTGCGCTGGGTGCCTGGCGGTGGGCAGTCACGTGCTTGTCTCTCGTTCTAGAAATACCTGCACGAGTCCCGGCACCGGCACGCCATGGCCCGGAAGCGCGGGGAAGGCGGCCGGTTCTTCTCTCCCAAGGAGAAGGACGGCGCCCACGTGCAGGTGAGTGCGTCGCTCCTCCCGTGGCTCCCTCCAGCACTGTCTGCTCAAGAGCGTTGTCTCTGATTCTTTGTGCTCTTCAAAGCACTAAACAGCTTCAATCCCTCCACCTTTCTTCCCTCATCTTCCCAGTTACTACTGTGAAATCTCTCTTAACATTCTTAGTTTTGTTTTGTTTTTTTTCAAGAAAAGGTTTCATGATCTTTAGGGTGCCAGTAATAACAACCACTTAGTGTTTGGGGTATTATGTTAAAAACTCTGATAAACTTTCTGTTTTTACTAACTGTATAGCAACCTCAAGCCCATGGGTTAGGAATTACCTCTTATCACCATTTTTACAGTTGGGTCAAAGTTTTGAAAAATTAAGGAACTTAACCTAAGATCAAATACTTAAAACAGTCAACAGAGCCAGACCCAGCCCCTGGTGGTGCAGGCCTCTCATCCCAGCTACTCTGGAAAGTGAAGCAGGAGGATCAGCAGTTCAAGGCCATCCCTGGGCTATATAGAGTAAGTTCAAGACCAACCACCTGGGTGCGACCCTGTCTCAAATAACAAGTAGAGGGCTGGGCCAGACATGGGGGCGCCCACCTTTAATCCCAGCACTTGGGAGGCTGAGGTAAGACTGTCACGGTGAGTTCAAGTCAGCCTAGACGAGAGTGCGACCCTGACAAGATAGGGTGCCCAGCCCCTGCTTTGTCATCGCCGTGCTGGGGAAGGGCTAGTGCAGAGACAGCACTGGACTGGCCTGCTTGAGGCCTTGGGTTTCAATCCTGCCTGGTACCTCAAAAAAAAAAAATCAACTAAAATTCAAATGCAGGTAGTATAGCTCCCCATGCGTTTCTGTGAACTTCTGTGTTATTCTGGTTCATAGACCTCTGATCCCATTAATTTTAGACATTTCTGAATATGTCCAAAATACACACTTGATGGGTTGATTTGTTTATTATGCCTAAACCTGTCACTCACCTCCATTGCCATGTCCATCCACCAAATTATTAAACTTGAACAGGTCAGTTTTTTAAGATGTCCTCTCGGTTCTATCTCCAAAGTGTCGAGCATCACGCCTGGCGCAGCAGGAGCGCGCGCTCAGCTTCCAGCTTCCAGCTCCGCCCAAAGGCGCCGCCCCTGGGGAGCGGGTGGGGGACGTGCGGGTGGACAGCTCATTCAGCACCGCAGTGGGCTTGTTTTTGGTTGTTGATGAGGATGTTAAGTAGTCTCGCTACGTAACTCAGGCGGACTTCAAAGCTGCTATTCCTGGTCCCAGCTTCCCATGTATCGGAATTAACAGTTACTTCTCCTTTTCTTCAGACCTGAGAGGTTAGACCTAAAGCTCTCTCCTCCCTAGATAGGTCTCTGGTTTCTTCCTTTGTAGTATAAATCTCATCAAACTGTGTTGTCAACGTGCTTAAGACTGTTCATTCAGTAGTGTTACACTGAGGGCAGGGGATTTTGTTCTCTGTTGCAGTTATTGGACTTAGTGTCATTCTGGAGGACTCTGTAGGTTTAGTCACACTTCGGTGTGAACAGCGCACCAGCGCACTGTCTCTGGCAGTGCAGGCGTGGCTGGTTGGTTTAGCCCCCACGAGGATTCACGCTAGCTCTAGGGCTTCCAGGCGACTCTCGGCAGTCAGCAGGCGTCCTCCGCGCCCCTGGTGCTACTGGTCTTCGCCCGCGGGTGGCAGCCCTGCTCTCGTGGCTGCGCTGTGCTGTGTGAGGGCCTCGCCCGCACTGCGCGGCTCTGGGTTGTGTTGGCACGCCCCTGGCCGTAGGTGCCGACCGCCTGGCCTCTGACAGGCTGTTGCGTGCGCACACTGGACACCGCCCAGCACGGGCTCTCGGAGCAGCGCACATCTGGAACCTGCGTGGCGCTGCGGGCACACGAGCGCGCACAGGCGCCTCTGGTGTGCGAGCATTGTGCAAGAGCGCGCTCTGCTCTGTCCGCGCACCGCTGGAAACGATTCCGCCTCCTCGGGTCTTGTCTGCTGAACTTTCTTTGAGAGCCCAGTACAGGGGGACTGAAGGTGGTTCTAGAAGCTTTCTCGTACTGATCCTTAATGCCACCAGTCTTAGTAAGAAGCAGTGTCCAGAGTAGAGAAGGAAAACTAAATGGAGACAAAGGCGTTAGCTTCTGACTTTCTTTCCCCAGCCCCGGCAGATTCCTTTACCTACTCAGGTTTATCTCAGTAAGTTCACTCAAGTTTATAGAAAGAAGCTCGTGCTTTTTCCAGGCCTGCCAAACACTCAGTATTTAAATGTGATGATCAGAAAACAAGGGCATAGCTGGGTGTGGTGGTGCACACCTTTAATTCCAGCACTCAGAAGGCAGAGGTAGGAGGATCGCCATGAGTTTGAGGCTACCCTGAGACTCCATAATGAATTCCAGGTCAGCCTGGGCTAGAGTGAGACCCTACCTCGAAAAGGGGGGGCAGGTAAAAATACATGCCTTTGTGTCTTCTGTGGGTGCTTAAGAGTGCTCCACACTGTTCCAGTTTGGTGATGAGGGAGGTTTCATATGCTTTTAAAGAATAGAGTCTATTTTGTTACAAGAGCAATATTTTAAACTCCAGATTTAGAGCTGTCTCACAGAACTTCAGCTTGCATGGTAAACTTTGTGTGTTCCCTTGAGGAGAGGTTGGGAGATCCAGGTGATCCCTGTGGCTTTGTGAAGAGCTTTGATTGTCATTGTCTTTTTAGGACCCGAGCCAAGCTGAGGAAGAAGCCATGACTCAGATCATCCGAGTGTCCTAACCCCAGACGGGTGGGAGAACTTGACCGTTCATATTCCTCACCACTGTTCCTGGAATCGATCCACTTTTCCAATGGGATACTGAACACACTCTGCCCTTCTACAGGACAGAGGCCACTTGGTTTTTAAGAAGTGGCCAGTATTGTAATCACCACGGTGTCTGGCAAATTGAAGTTGCCGGCCTTTGTCTCACCCTTCCATTTAGGACTATTTCAGATTGTCGATGGCAGAGGCCTTTGGGGACTTGGATCATGCAAGGAGACATGTGCCAGCTAAGCGTTCCTTACATGAGCATTTACGCTGACCGGTGAAGCCAGCCGTCAGCCATTGCAGTGGGAGTGAGCAGCCTTCTCAACCTGAGCTCTGGTCAGGGAGCCACAGCCCTCGTCTTCCCTTGGAGTCTCGACGGTGTCGTCCTGTGGAGTGGGTCTAGGCTGGTAGACTGCAGAGACGCTTCTACTCACAGGCAGCTTCCAGGCACAGCATGCGGCGACAGTGACCCCTGCAGCATAGTCACCTGGCTGGTGGTAAGACGATGTCTGCTCAGATGCTGGCTTGAGCCAGGAGAAGTCCAGAGGGATATTTCAGATGGGATAAAATGATTAAAAAAAAAGTCTTGAATACCAAAAACACATTGCTGGTCTCTTTCTTAGCTTTGACAAGTTGTACTTGTCTCTGGCGCGTCACCTGGACCATAGTCTTTGCTGTGGCTGCTGTTAACAGTTCAGAGAATGATGGACCTTACAGATACCTTTCCCAGTAGAGAACAGAACTCTTCCAGAGCTTGAGTACTGAAGACATTTCTAGTATGTGCTGCCCTATGCAGGGACAGACTAGAGGTTTCCAGTCATGCGCTTTGTGACAGCATTGGGGCCTGGAAGGATCCGTGTGTCTCTCAGTCCAGGAGGGAGAGGACTCTTCCTGCCCGCACGCTGCCGCAGAGCGCGGCTCCAGCGCAGGGGTTGAAGAACGTCGCTCCCACGGGCACTCAGACCTGTTGTCAAGCCCTGAAAGGAGGCTGAGGTTGAGTCTTTGCCCGTTTTCTGGAAAGCACTGTTAGTTAGTCACGCCGTCCCAGGCACAGTCCAGGGGCGCTTCCCGCGGAAGATGCGTGAACCTGTGGCGCAGTTCTCCCTTGTGGGCTCCTGTCTTTGTAGGCCTTGGGCAGTGAGGTTTCACGACACTGACTGATAGCAGAAATGCCTGCGGGGCCACAGCTCTCAAAATGAGTTGAGCCACAGAAATCTTTGCTAAGCAAGCCTTTTACCACTGAGCCACACCCCCATCCCAAAAAATCTATTTTCTAGATGTTGAGCCCTAAAAGAAAACTAAGACGATATTTCAGAAGAGTTGGCTGCCTTCTCTGCAAACACAGCAAGAAAACAGTAATTCTGAAGATAACAGGTTGGTTGAAATACGGGGCACATGTAAAGATGGATCTTTGATTTCACTCTGAACTCCACTAAGACAAAGAATCTGACCCTGTAAAGAAATCATCACACGGACAGACCATTGTAACTAAAACAACTGTGCAAAGTAGCGAGATGTCTTCCTTGTCCGGCAGTCTGGCCTCTGGGACCAGAGGAGCTGCTCCTTACATAGTGTTCAGATATCAACAGCCCCAGGTTTTTCAGATCACTAAAAACTCCTAGCTGATCTGGTTGGAGATTTCCTCATACCTAATGTCCACTGCTAAGCCAACAATCCTAAGTGCTCTGTGTGTGTAGTTTTGTATATAGTAATGCCAACCTCGTTGCTGAATGTTACATCTGGAGGAGACACGGGTTCGAGCCTGCTTGTTTGCTTTGGTGTCACCACGGTGACATGGCGTTTATATGGGGTCATTTTAGCACAACAGCATTGCCCGCAAAGTGGGGGGACTGACCATGACTCATTTCTTTAACCTCGTTTACTTACTCATTTGCTCTAGTTAGTGACTGTAAGGATAACTTCAAAGGTCCAGAGTGAATGGATGAATGAATAATTGGTCTAATGCATAGTCATATCACTTGAGTGGTGTTTTTTTGTTTTGGTTTTTTTGTTTTGTTTTCAAGGAATTGTAAGTGTACATATTTTAACTGCATTGTTACACTGCTTGTGTCTCACACTCTTACACCACTGGACCAACAGCCTTTTCTGGCTACAGGGCGCCTGATGATGATGTCTTGATTTTCTTTTGGGACTCAACTATATAGGATTCTCCCCCCACCCCCACCAGCAGCAGGGGTTACAGGTGATTGATCACTGATGTCATTGCAGTTGTTATTTTTTAAAATAAACTTGTAAAAATACTAAAAAGTATGGTTTGACTTTTGTTTTGGTGGGGAGGCATTTTTGTTTATTATTTTTCGAGGTAAGGTCTCGCTGTAGCCCAGGCTGACCTGGAATTCACTATGGAGTCTCAGGCTGGCCTCAAACTCACAGCGATCCTCTTACTACTGCCTCCTGACTGCTGGAATTAAAGGTGTGCGCCACGCCTGGCTGTTTTTTGTTTGTTTGTTTGTTTTTCATATTTTGGTTTTTCAAGGTCGTGGCTCACTTTAGCTCTGTCTGACCTGGAGCTCACTATGCTTTCTAAGGGTAGCCTCAAACTCACCGTGATCCTCCTGAGTGCTGGGGTTAAAGGCATGGCAGGGCCTCCCACCACTGCAAGTGAACTCGAGACACGTGTGCACTTTGTGCCTCTGGCTTTGCTTGCATACTGGGGAATCTAACCCAGCTATCAGGGATTAAATCATGTGCCACCACACCTAGCCTCCCAGTGAACCAGCTGAGCGAGTGAGACGGATGAGGCAGGGTGCTTAGAAAAATGCTCGGGCTTGGGGTAAACTTACAGCCCTGCAGGAATTGTTTCTCCTGAGTCACAGTTTCGTCTCCCGCAGGGGCAGCAGCCTGCTGTGGTCTGGGAACACGGATGAGGGTAGTCTGAATGCCATGTTCCAATGTGCTAATAGTCTCAAGAAGTTTTAATAGCAACAGAACAAAGAAAGTCAAATGAAGCTGTTCTCAAAGTCTGGTGAGCACATCCGGTGGGCGGGTTACAACAAAACAGACAACATTCTTGCGGGTTTGTGAGCTAAGAGTTTGTACATTCGAATGTACAATGTATGTAGTAGTCATGAGGATGTTAGGTATCACTAGAAGTGAAAATGCATGCCGAGGGCTGGAGAGATGGCTCAGCGGTTAAGGCGCGTGCCTGTGAAGCCTAAGGCCCCAGGTTCAATTCTCCAGGTCCCACATAAGCCAAATGCACATGGAGGCACATGCATCTGGAGTTTGTTTGTAGTGGCTGGAGGCCCCTGACATGTCCATTCTCTCCCTCTCTCTCTGTCTCAAACAAAAAATCTTTCTAGTCCAAGGAATGGTACATGCCTTTAATCCCAGCACCTGGGAGGCAGAGGTAGGATCACCATGAGTTCAAGTTCACTCTGAGACTACATAGTGAATTCCAGGTTATCCTGGGCTAGAGAGCAAGACCCTGCCTTGAAAAACCCAAATACATAAATAAAACTATTTTTTAAGTGCTGGATATCCTGTGCTGACTTCATGAGCATGTTTTCCTCACCAGCGTTCTCTGCAGGATAGAAGACAGGGGGAATTGTGACAACAAACCAGGAGGGTCATGGGAAGAAGGACGTTCTGTCTGGAAGCCCGGCCTGCTCTCACTGATAGAAGGCTTCTGGACCTCAAACATGGCTGATAAGGGGAACAGATGACTTCAAACTTCTTCCCAACCAAATGGTCCACCAAAATAATATCCTAAATCTTTAACACTCCCCTCTCGTCCCTAGGTATGGGCCCATACCCTCCAGAAATTTTGTTTTCTGAGGAAAATTCTGTAACTCATTCTTTGCTGCTATCTGCCATTTTCTGCCCAGTCCTACATTCTCTTCATGTTCAGAAAAGTAGGGCTGCTCATTTTAACTTTTTAAAATTTTTTTATTTAATTTTTTTTTGTTGTTTATTTGAGAGTGACAGACAGAGAAAGAGGCAGATAATAGAGAGAGAGAGAATGGGCACACCAGGGCTTCCAGCCACTGCAAACGAACTCCAGACACATGCGCCCCCTTGTGCATCTGGCTAACGTGGGTCCTGGGGAATCGAGCCTCGAACCAGGGTCCTTAGGTTTCACAGGCAAGCGCTTAACCGCTAAGCCATCTCTCCAGCCCTCATTTTAACTTTTAAAAACATTGCTGGTCATGGTCATCCTTCTACCTCTGCCTCCCAAGTGCTGAGGGTGCGTGCCACCACACCTGGCTCGCTTTTTAAAGTATTCCCGAGGTTATGTCTTCCAACAATAAATGTACCTCGCATGTATATCTTACCAAAGTGAAAAGGTAGCTAGCCAGGCATGCTGGTGCATGCCTTTAATCCCAGCACTCAGGAGGCTGAGGTAGAGGGATTGCCACCCTGAGAATACATAGTAAATCCCAGGTCAGCCAGAGCTAGTGTGAGACCCTACCTCAAAAAAATTAAAAAAAATAATAATAAAAAAAATAAAGTGAAAAGGTGTTTTTGATAGATGTATACAAGGCACACCCCAAACAAAGAGAGCTGGAGAGAGACATGGCTTAATGATTAAGCCTGCAAAGCCTAAGGACCCCGGTTCATTTCCCTAGAGCCCCTGTGAGCCACATGCAGATGGTGGTGCGTGTACCTGGAGTTCATTTAGCAGTGGCTGGAGGCCCTGGCGCACCTCTCCCTCCTTTTACCTCACACATACATAAAAAAAATAAATAAATAATAAGGAGTTCACACACAATCAGGGTTTATTTAGCCCAGTAGGTAATGAAAGAGGTACCAGGGCAGAGGGGTTACCCCCACCACTACCACCACACACACACACACACAAAAAAAAAAACCTGGATCATAGCTGAGCAACACTTTCCTTGTCCAATGTCAGGATACTAGATTAGCTCTTAATGCCCCTAGTTGCTAACATAATTTGTCCAGGGCATAAGCTGGTTGGGAAGAAATACAGGAAGCCCCTAAGGGTGGTGGTCTGTGCAAAGTACGAAGAGCCATTTAACTGGAAGGGAGTTGACTGGGTGACTCCTGGGCTGACGCACTGGAGGCCGTTCCACCTCTGCCCCCTCCCGGGAAGATGACGGTAGCATAGGTCACAGATTTGGAGGGCATGAGAACCTTAGGAGGCAGAGGGGGCTGTGGGTGTGGGGGTCTTCCCAAGGGAGCGTCCAGGTCTAGGTCAGCGTAGATGGTGGTGTCAAAGGGCGGTGGTGAGTCGAGCCTCACGTGTGGTACATCCGGTGGCATCCCAGCTGCCAGGGCAGAGTCATTGACGTGATAGGACGCTGACGAGGGCTCCTGGGACAGAAGAAGGCAAGTCAGGCAGAGGAACACCCTGTGCCCAAGTTCCCTTTGGTGGGAACCCCAGTGCCATGGTGGACCTGCCTCTCCAATCCCCAGAACGTCAGTGGACAAGGCAGCGTTTTGCTCCATACACCTGCTAAACTAAGGGGCTCCTCGCATCTGGGAAGGTGAGTTACCAAGGAAGCCTGAGGCAAGAATCACAGCTTATGAAATAGTTTAGCCACTGGGAACACTGCTCGACTTGGCCAGTAAACGAACTCCTTTCCTCACAATGCATTTGAGCACAGCCCGGGTTGGCAACCCGGGGCGGGGGAAGGGAGCCACCTTTACCAAGTTGCCTGTACACCCTGCTACCCCCTCACCCCTTGACCCATTATATGTGATCACTTCCTCTTCAAATATATTCATAGATCCATCCAGGATTAGAACAGCAGAGAGCCATCTAGCCTTGACTGATTTGGGGTCCTCTTAGAATGAAACCTTGGAGCTAGAGGGCTGGCTTAGTGGTTAAGACATTTGCCTGCAAAGCCAAAGGACCCAGGTCCAATTCCCTAGGACCCATGTTAGCCAGATGAACAAGGGGACACAGGAGAGTCTATACTTTGTTTGCAGTGGCTGGGGCCCTGGTGTGCCCATTCTTCCCCCCTCCCTTTATCTGTCAAATAAAAATAAAAAGTAAAGTGAAACCTCTATTTGCCATCTTATGCTTATGTGTAAGTGGGAATACATATGATTAAAATCAGATGCTTCATGGGAGGGAACACGTGAGGGAGACAATGTCATATGACTTAAAGTAGAGAATCGCCCAAACTATGCCCTTGACAACCAATCTCTTCTTCAAAAGAAGCCCTGGGTGGAGGGGAGGGAGATGGAAGAGATGGCTTAGCGGTTAAGCGCTTGCCTGTGAAGCCTAAGGACCCCAGTTCAAGATTTGATAACCCAGAACCCACGTTAGCCAGATGCACAAGGTGGCCCATGCATCTAGAGTTATTTGCAGTGGCTGGAGGCCCTGGCATGCCCATTCTCTCGCTATCTATCTCCTTTCTCTATCACTGTCAAATAAATAAATAAAAATATTTTTAAAAAGGAAGCCTTGGGGGCTGGAGAGGTGGCTCCCTGGTTAAGGCGCTTGCCTGCAAAGCCTAAGGACCCAGGTTCAATTCCCCAGAACCCACGTAAAACCAGATGCACAAAGTGGTGCATGCATCATTTGTGCATTTGCAACTGCTAAAGGCCCTGGTGCACATATTCTGTCTTCTATCTTTTGGTAACTGGGAACAACAAACCCCTTTTCCTGCAAATATTTTTTTTCTGATTCATTTTTTTATTTATTTGAGACACAGAGAGAGAGAGAGTGTGTGTGTGAGAGAGAATGGGCGCACCAGGGCCTCCAGCCACTGTAGTCGAGCTCCAGATACATGTGCCACCATGTGCATCTGGCTTATGTGGGACCTGGAGAATCGAACCTGGGTCTTTAGGCTTCACAGGCAAGCGCCTTAACCACTAAGCCATCTCACCAGCCCAAATAAATATTTTTTTTTAAGCCCTGAGCAATACCCAGCACTCTTGAGTACTATCCACTCAAGTGACCCATTGTCCCTCTTGGCAGTATATTTCACACTTTTATCACTTTACTCTGAATAAAGGTTTTGGCTACTTTATTATTTGTGTGTTCCTTCAGTTCTTGACGTAAGACACTAAGAACCGAGAAACCGCCAGGCGTGGTGGTGCACGCCTTCAGTACTCAGGAGGCAGAGGTGGGAGGGTTGCCATGAGTTCGAGGCCACCCTGAGACGACATGGTGAATTCCAGGTCAGCCTGAGCTTAGAGTAAGACCCTACCTCGAAAAACCAAAACGAAAAAAAAAAAAGAGATGAGCAGCAACAAGCTCACTGGGGCCAAGGGCATCGCATAGGAAGAGGGTCCAGTCCTTCACTGGGCTCTACCCTGTCCTGGGGGTGGAGGGGGGCGAGGCTCTCAGCAAGTGTGAGGCGTCTAGGGAATGTGTTGGGGAATCTGCAGAGAGCCCTTACCGTGCCCGAGGCACCACTGCTCTGGAACTTGCCACCGATGCCAAGCCGGCTCCCTAGAACCAGAGGGCAGACAGCAGCATAGTCACTTCTGGCGTGGCCCAAAGCCCATCCCCCCGCCCCGCTGAAGAATCTGACATTTCCCCCCCTGTTTGGATGTCCTCCCTGTGCCCTGCTCCTAACACTCAATCTGTACCCCCATCTCCACACCCCAGCCTGCTTCCTCCCATGTCTTCCCCACTTGCTTTTTTTTTTTTTTTTGTTTGTTTGTTTGTTTGTTTTTGTTTTTTTGAGGTAGGGTCTCACTCTAGCCCAGGCTGACCTGGAATTCACTATGGAGTCTCAGGGTGGCCTCGAACTCACGGCAATCCTCCTACCTCTGCCTCCCGAGTGCTGGGATTAAAGGCATGCGCCACCATGCCCGGCCCTTCCGCACTTGCTTTTTGTTTTCCACAGCTTAACCTGACTCGGCACCCCGAGAACCTCCTGTGTCCTCCAACTCCTGCCTTTCCTCAGGCTAGCCCCGACAAGCTCTTGCCTCCCCTCTCTCCCTCAGCCAAACACAAAGCTCAAGCCAATCCTTTCCAGCGGGGACCCTCAGCCATCAAACCGGTTGATGACAGACTGATCCGGCCGCTGGGGCTCGGTGGAGGGCGGTGGCGTACCTCTTCTTCTGGCTGTCACCGCCAGCAGTACCACAGCTGTCACCAGCAGGCCCAGCAGGAGGGCAGCCCCCCAGATCAAAGGGATTCTGAAGGGCAGAAAGGAATAAGCAGGCTGAGCCCCATGGCTGGCCAGCCTTCCCAGGGGGGCTGTGCTGCAGAGGAGAGGGACTGGAATGAGATGGGCTGACCCCGCTGGGGCTGAACAGAGACACTGGCACAGCATCCTGGCTGGAGATCCCCCAAAGTGAAGGGACCATTCCTTGTCCCACGGGATAGAGGTCCGCCTGTCAGCTGTGTGCTCCATTTGATTTCATCTAGAGCTTGACAACACGGCTTCTCCTGGCCTCCCAAATCCAGTCTTTTTGGTTTTTAAAAATATTTTATTTATTTTTTATTGATTGATTGATTGGGTTTTTTGTTTTTTGGTTTTTTTTTTAGTTAGGGTCTCACTCTGGCTCAGGCTGACCTGGAATTAACTATGTAGTCTCAGGGTGGCCTCGAACTCACAGCGATCCTCCTACCGCTGTCTCCCAAGTGCTGGGATTAAAGGCGTGCGCCACCACACGCAGCTTTTTTTTTTTTTTTTTCTAAGGTGGGGTCTCGCTCTAGCTCAGGCTGACCTGGAATTGACTATGTAGTCTCAGGGTGGCTTTGAACTCACGGCGATCCTCCCGATCCTCCCGCCTCTGCCTCCCGAGTGCTAGGACTAAAGGCATGCCCAGCTATTTACTTATTTATGAGAAAGAGAGAAAATGGGTGTGCCAGGGCCTCCTGCCACCGCAAATGAGCCCCAGAGGCATGTGCCACCACTTTGCTTTACGTAGATCCTGGCCAATCGAACCTGGGCTCTCAAGCTTTGTAAGTAAGTAAAGGCTATTGACCACTGAGCCATCCCTCCAGCCTCCATGCCCAGGCTTATCAGTACCTCTTCTCATGCCAGTTGAGTTCATAAGGACTGGCGTTGCTTGCAGGTCCTAAGGAGGGATCCTCTCCCACGTTGTCAACCTGAAAAGTCTTTTCTTCACCTTCCTGTTCATCTTCTTTCTTCTCCTCCTCCTCTCCCTGGCCAGGAACTGAGCCAGTAGAAAACACTGAATGAGAGCCAGGTGTGGTGGCCCATGCCTTTAATCTCAGCACTCGGGAGGCAGAGGTAGGAGGACCACCGTGAGTTCGAGGCCACCCTGAGGCTATATAGTGAATTCCATGTCAGCCTGGACCAGAGTGAGACCCTACCTCAAAAAATAAATAAGTAAAATTAAAATAAAATAAGAAAGAAAGGAAGAAAGAAAACCTTTAATGAGCACGTATGCCAGGCTGTGGACTGGTTTCAATGGCTTGTTCTGGTCTGAGGAACTAGAAGCACAGAGGACAGGCGCTGAGGAAAAGGAAAGCTATTTCTCAGGGTTCTCTCTCGTTCTGTGGGCCAGGGAATAGCACTGACTCTTTGCGTCTCTACCTGTTTGTGAATATACCCATTTTTCCCTCTGCCACTGTCTTCCTCTATTTCTTCTCCTCCATCCCTGACCCATCCACACCCAATGGTCTTACCAGGCTGCTCAGACTTCGTTGAACCACCCTGGGGTCATTGGTATCCATCTCCACTTCCCAACCACAGAAGAGGTTTTCCTTGCTGGCATCCCCAGTGCCAACCTGTTCCTGGCTCTCATGGGTAT